>NW_024070201.1:62328053-62928053 GCF_014754425.2 Oryx dammah | reverse complement strand
GGCCAGATTATGGGTTAACAGAAGAGAATTGAGACATAAGGAAATAGAGAGTCTATAGGTCAACTGGGCTTCCCTAGTGACTAAACAGTTAAGAATCCCCCTGCTAAGGCAAGAAACACAGGTTCAATCTCTGGATCAGGAAGATCCCCTAGAGAAGGAAATGGCAACCCACTCCAGTATTCTTGCCTGGGAAATCCTATGGACAGAGGAGCCTGACGGGCTACAGTCCATGGGGTCACAACTTAGTGACTAAACCACCACCACCATTGGTCAACTACTCACTCAAGAAGTTGGTCTTGAAAAGTAGGAAGAAAGTGGTATTCATGGCATTTATAGCTGACAGTGGGCAATACCAGCTATTCCTGTTTTGGATGTTTCATTTCCCTTCCCATTTCAGTGATATCTCTTCAGTATCAAAATTTTCAACCAGAGAGCCACATTCTTGGAACATTCACATTATAGATGGGGAAACAGTGGGAACAGTGGCTGACTTTATTTTTCTGGGCTCCAAAATCACTACAGATGGTGATTGCAGCCATGAAATTAAAAGACGCTTACTCCTTGGAAGGAAAGTTATGACCAATCCAGACAGCATATTAAAAAGCAAAGACATTACTTTGCCAACAAAGGTCCGTATAGTCAAGGCTATGGTTTTTCCAGTGGTCAGGTATGGATGTGAGAGTTGGACTATAAAGAAAGCTGAGTGCTGACGAATTGATGCTTTTGAACTGTGGTGTTAGAGAAGACTCTTGAGAGTCCCTTGGACTGCAAAGAGATCCAACCAGTTCATCCTAAAGGAGATCAGTCCTGGGTGTTCATTGGAAGGACTGATGTTGAAGCTGCAACTCCAATACTTTGGCCACTTGATGCAAAGAGCTGACTCATTTGAAATGACCCCGATGCTGGGAAAGATTGAGGGCAGGAGGAGAAGGGGACGACAGAGGATGAGATGGTTGTATGGCATCACCGACTCGATGGACATGGGTTTGGGTGGACTCCGGGAGTTGGTGATGGACAGGGAGGCCTGGCGTGCTGCGGTTCATGGGGTCGCAAAGAGTTGGACACAACTGAGCGACTGGACTGAACTGAACTGAACTATAAAGTATTTGTGGGATTTGGAGATAAGCATACTCAATTCCTCCCACTCCAAGACTCCACTGACAGCAGGGAACTTGTTTGCACTCGTAGATAACTGTCGCCATTCCAGCAAACACGGAGATATTTGCTTTGGATCTTTATTAATTTTTTGTTCTCTAGAATTCAGGGTCACCTCTGGTTTCTAAGGCTTAGTGGATCTTATTTCACTGTTGATTATTTTTGCTTACTGCCCTTTCCCCTTTTCACCCTTATCCCATCCTCCCAAGTCAGATTCTAGAGCAGTGCTGTCCAATGGGACTTTCTTTGATTATAGAAATGTTCTATATCTGTTTATCCAATAGAGAAACCTTTAACCATATGTGACTACACATATGGTAGTTCAATTAACAAGCTACATTTTCATTTATATAATTTTAATAAACTTAAATGTTAATCACCACATGTGCCTAGTACCTATGGTTTTGGACAGACAGATATTTCTAAAGAGTTAAAATTCAGGAGAGTTCCTGTTTCCCAAAGAGGATGTACTCTGCGAGCTCTTCATGATTACTGAGAAATGTGTCAGTGCAAGTAATTCCTAAGGCAATGAGGGAATTTCTCCTCCTTGGAAAAAAATGGAATTTATATAAAGTGGGCTGAGTTTGATGTGCTTGAATATTATCAGCGTACTAATATGGCCTGAAAATGAAAATACTGCTTCTTGTAGCTCAGAGAGGTAATCTCAAAAGATCATTTCCCTAACAGTGTTCCAAAGCGTGCTGATTTCATGAAGTCTTCTTTGATGAAAAAGTTCCATTCCCAAATAGGCTTGGAGAATTGGGAATGCTTTTTTACCTCTCTTACAGATTCACAATGCACATCATAACACAAAGGCTCTGGAAAATCCTACAGTAAATAACTCTGTAATACATCATTTGACTCAGTACTATTTCTTCAATGTCTTTAACCATGAAACTCTGTGTGTGTGTGTGTGTGTGTGTGTGTGTGTGTATGTGCGTGTGTGTGTAAAACATTAGTGTTCTGATGCACTAGAGAAATGTTAGGGTTATAAGTATGGACTTTGGGGGAATTCCCTGGTGGTCCAGTGGAGAGGACTTGGTGCTTTCACTGCCACAGCCCCTGTTAAGTCCCTGGTCAGGGAACTAAGATCCTGCAAGTTGCCTGGTGCAGCCAAAAAAAAGAATGTGGACTTTTGGAAAAAAAGAGCTGGGTGAACAATGCCAGTTCTACCAATTACTACTAACTGTGTGACCTTAAGAAAGTCGTTTAACCTTTCTGACTGTCATTTCCTTCAGTTGAAAATTGGAGATAATATTTATATATAACAGGTTGCATGTAAGTTAAATGCAATCATGTATACAAAGAACACATCCCAGTTCCTGGGATCAACTGGTTCTTCCCCAAGTTATTTTCATTGTGACTTATGAACTAAAGTGACTGAAGGACTGAAGACTCTGCGCCCCCAGGAGAAATATGCTATGAACTGGTAGAACGCATGTCCTGCCTGGAAATATTTTTAAGTGTGGTATTGGAAAGCTGGATGTAACAATGGTCTTTTCTGCCTCCCTTTGTTCATCCTTCACTAAGAATGTATACTCAGCGTTGAATGGCTTCCTGCAATATATTCTTAACAGAACAGCTAGAAGGATCCTTTCAAACCAGCAATGGAGCACAGCATTCCTCTCTGGCTCCCCATCTCACTCAAACTAGAGACTTCAGCCTGGCCTCCAAGCTCTCTAACATTATTTCCTACTATTGCTGAGTCTATCTTGCAAACAGACTACCCTCCTTTTCTTTGGACATCTCAGGAACAGGTGTCAAGAACCTCAGGAACTTTGCATTTGCGGTGCCTCCAATAGGGTACCATCCCCTCCCCGCCAGCTATCGCCACGGTTCCTTTCCTTCCATCTTTCTTAACCCTGCCAAAACTTGCAATCACCCCTACATGCTCCAGCATACTCTGTTCCTCTTCCTTGTTCTACATCTCTTGACTACACATCCGATACACCATGTTGTGTTTGTCAATATTTTGTTTCTTGTCTATTTCCATCCAACAGAACATAATGTCACAAGAGCAGAATTTTTTTGTCTCTTTCATTCTCTGCCATAATTCAGTGCCTAGGACAATGCCTGGCATGTAGGCGTAGATGCTCAGTAAATGATTATTGAATAAACACATGCAGAAACTGCCTACATTGTGTGGCTACAGACTAAGTGCATTCCTCTAAGCCCAGTTTTGGATGGCTTGTTGAAGCATGAAACACACAGTTACAGGCTGGTCTCTGTAGTTTTTATTAGTGTTTTCTGGGACCCATCAAACAAACAAACAAAAAAAAACACCTGTATTTTGAAAAAAATAATTCTTTCATAAAACAGAAATACTCAGTTTGAATTTAACACAGTTTCAAGGGCAAGGTTTCTGATTGTTAAAAAAATAGCGGCAGTAGGGTTGCTTCCCCAAAAAATGTCAACCCAGAAGCCAGATGGGAAGAAAAGCAAGAATTAGGCAGACAGTTACAGAAAGATTAATCCCAAGTAAGCTAAACTCATGAAGGCTTACACATTTCAGTGGTTTGTGACACCTAGTCTCAACATGTTTTTATTCAATGTTCTCTCTCTTATTCCAGAAATGGAATCCTGAGAAGCAATGCTGAGGCTAATTCAGCTCACGTACTTTCTTTCACACAAGAAGTAGCCATTCCATGGGCTCCTATGGAGTTTCTCTTACACCCCATATAGTTAGATAAACTCCTCCCAAAGATGGTTCCATGCTGTGCACACAGGTAGGTACTCAACAAACTTTTTTTTTAACTATAGAAGAATAATATAACTGCCTTTTTCTCTTACTATTTTAACTTCTCCTATATTTTATACATTTGAAAAACAACACACTTGCAAAGCTAAAATCTAACGTGCATGACTAACCTTATCAAAAGATCCCTCAATATTTTTCAAAAAGAAAAAAAAATACAAACCAACCCCAAAATACTAAAACTTAGAACTGCTTTACACTTAAATAGAAATTTACATCATATAAACATTCATAATCTTCATCGTTTAAGACAGGTTCAAGGTTCATGACTGGCTTCTCATATACCAGGTAATTCTCACAGTTCCCAGTGAGGTGACAGAATTCTCACACAACATAGGTTGATTTGCAGAACCAAATAACCTGTTTTGGTTTTATTTCAGCGCAGGTAGGAAGGCAAAGTAAAAAACCTCACAGTAAAATGTTCATCTGACAGATAGTAAGTCCTTGAAGTTTTGGCTGTTGTGCTCTTTGTCCAGTAAAGAAACAATTTACATCACAATTATGGATATGGGCTCCCAATCTGAGGAGTCTTCCAGAAGACATTTATTCATTAACTCATCATATAGTTTACTAAGGACCTATCTCATGTAGGCATTGAAAAAACAGTATTGCTAAGATATCATCCCTGCCCTCACAGAGCTTACAGTCTAGCGAGAGAACAGTTTGAAAAAGAACAAGCACATTTCAAAGAAAAACTCACTGCCCTGGTCTGTGCTGCTCAGAAAGCAACTTCCAGAAGTTGTAGGCATGTCGCTGGGGGTCAGAGCTTTGCTTGTTTCATCAGGTCAGTTATCTAGAGGCCCCAGATGATCTAAATCTAGTAAAGTCTTAGCAATACATTTCCTTCCTCAGGTTCCCGTGCAAAAATAAAATAAGAGCCCAAGCCTTTAGTGTAAGAGGGGTTTTTAAGGAGGCCATGTCTAGTGATCATAGGAGTGTTGGCTCAGATGAGAGCTTCTCAAGTGAGAAGCTGTGAGTTGCCAAAAGAAGGGGGCTTCACCTGCTGCTGGCTTGTTGCTGAGATTTTGCTCTCCCTTGCAACACTGGGGTGGGAAAGATTCTGCTCACACCCCAAGTTGGCATGGCTCAATTACCTTGAGTTCTCCAAGTCACGAATAGCACATAGAAAATGCATCAAACTCAAGCCAAGACAATAGAGAGATATACTGAGAACTTAATACACCAACCTATTTAAGTAGGAACCAGGTGCCAAGAAACCGTCACTTTCAACAAATAACACAATCTGCTAATTATCTGCAGTGTTCCAGTCAGTACACCCCAGACTCACTACCTAGCAGGGGTTGCTCTTCAACAGAGAGGGTGAAGAAAGAGCCAAGACCAATTTGGAGGAACATGAGAAAGAAACTTACAGTTTTGGAGAAGGGAGAGCTCAGAGAATGATCCAGGCAGCTTAGATGATGAACAGGCCAAGCCAGAGGACAGCAGAGATCAAATTAGCAGATGTCTCTTAATAACTACACACAGACATGCAGACATTCACGTGTTTACATTAATTCAAATATCTGGAAGTTTAATCTCTTCTGTGGAAAGTATGGTCAACTGCTGGGAAAGCCTCAGTTCTATAGCCTTGCTTGGAGAGCGAGGTTTGTCTTTCTCGTGGGAACGTCTCAGATTTGTGCTGCTCATCATCCTTCTGACAAGAGCCATGATGGCCAGTGACCTTGGGGCACAGCTTAGTGAGATGAATGACCTTCTGAAGGTACAACTGAGTTGTTTTTCTTTCTGCCTGGCTTGGTCACCTCCAGAGGTGCCACTCAGCATTGTCAAAGTACAGATACTGAGGAAAGTCTCTAACTCCTTCCTGACCACAGCTCCTGAACTGAGTTTTCTGTTTTTCTCTTCCATCCTTCCTTTCTTTAGTCTTTTTGTTTGTTTGTTTGTTTGTTTAACATTCCTCTAGATCCAAATCTAGGCAAGACAGCATTCACTTTGGAATGAGTTAAAATGAGACAGGAAGATTATCCAAAAGAGGAAAGATTATAAGAAGCAATATCTGTGAATGTATCTCCCTGGCACTAACCTCTCTCTGTCTGTCTGTCTCCCTCTCTCTCCTCTGTGTTTCCTTCCACAACATCATTTTTTCTCTGTTTTGTCATTCTACTGAAAATGTGTTGTATTGTTAGCTCTTGTTTAAGTTATCTGATTCTAGCTCTCATCTGGGGTTCTGAAAAGAAGTCCCTCTAGCAATTTCAACCCATTGTCCCAACATTTTAAAAATGAAAACTAGGTTGACTTTAAAGTCTTCACTCCAGGGATTTTTGCTGCTATTGTTCTGAGAGTAAATCACCATCTTCATCTTGACTAGCTAAACCAGTGGTTCTCAGTCAAGGGCAATCCCCCCACCTACCCAACCTGCAGGACTTTTGGCAATGTCTAGAGACATTTTTGGTTGTGACAACTTTGATGACCACAGTGCTATTGGCATATAGTAGGGAGAGGTCATAGATATGCTAACCATCTCAAAACACACACTACAGCCAAAATAATACACAACGAAGAAGAATTCAGCCAAAAATGTCAATTGTGCCAATTTTGAAACCACAGACAATGGGAATGCCAGAGAAAACTCATCATCTCCTTTTCCCACTTATTTTTTAAGCAATTAATATAAAAATAACCAAGGACAGACCTTCTCTTAAACAACCAAAAGCAAGCAGAGGTGGCAATTGAAGTTTTTCACCAATGAGTCGAGAAGGAGGAGGGAAGATAGACTTCACACCAGGTAAATCATTCCTGAATGAGTATAAAACCCCCTGCACCATTATTCTTCTCTGATTTAAACAGGAAATTTATGTGATTATGCAGTGATTACAGTCCACCCTGGACTGCGGAAGTCCTCAGTCTCCACTCACTCACTCCTGAAGGTCAAGGTAAACATCCCAACCATCCTTCTGGTTCATCCCATCAATCTGAGACCCTGAAGTTCATCCTGGCGACCACATCCACCTCACTGGAGGAGGCCACGTGAATGCTTACATGTGGAGGACACGTCACCTTTTCCTAAATCATTTTGCATATAAAAACATTTAATGCCCTCTGATTATTTTTCTTTCTCTTAACAAGAAGCACAAGACTCTGTCCTTCTTGCAGCAGAAAAGAACTTCACAATAGAGTCAGAAATCACAACCAGACACAGCGTCATATTTCACAGAAAACTGTGTACGTTTGTTCCCCATATAGAACATACTTCAAAAGTAACAAAATAATTTTATCAACTGTCATGTTCCTTCTTCCTGTTAGAAGTAGATGTATTTTTTCCCCCTTGTGGTACATAAATATCAGAAAACAAGTAGTCTTTGAAATATTTACGTCCGGGAACTTCATGGTTGGTTATCATTTGGGGGGGTGTTTAGCTTTGTGTTCAAAGGTGTCAGCAGCTTCAGTTTTCATTTTCCCTCCATCCACGTGCATTCTTGCCAAATTTATATACCAGTCTTCGTCCATCCACACGTTCCAGAATTTCTCTTTTGTAGTAATATCTGTAACAAAAGACATTGCATAAGGGGCCTGGTCTTATTAAGACGGCTGGGGGAATAAATGGTCGTGTGGTCTTATCATGTTTGGAGACATAAAACTCCTAACCTCATGGCTCGGCTGAGTTTTTCGTAGGTCATGCTGCTGTTGTTTTTCTTTTTCCCCCATAGCTGAGCCACAGCCTCTGATTTCAAGAACCTGAAGATGCCCTCAGACCGGTCTTCCCACTTGATTAACCCTGGATTCTTGTCTGGGTTTAGCAGGATGTCGCGGATGAATTCCCATAAGTGAGTCCCTCGCGGATCTGAGGCCAAGTGGAAAAGAAGAGTTTATTCACAGCTTAAGTCACAGCAAAGAACAGCTTGAAGAAGCCTAGAGTTGAAACATCTTCCATCAGGTAAGAAATACTCAATACCTTGCTACCACCTATGATACCACACCACAGCATCTCCAGTATTGAGTATTTAAGAATGAACTAGCACAATTTTTTAATTTTACAAATCAGAAAGCTGAAGCATAGAGAAGTTAACTGACTTGACCAAAGTCACACAAGCAAATTAGTGGCAAAGCCAAGACAAAAGAATAGGTCTTATCTAGAGAACAAATTTGTGGTTGTCAAGGGGAAGGGGTTGGGGGATGGATGGAGTGGGAGGTTGGGGTTAGCAGATGTAAGCTGTTATAGATAGAATGAATAAACAAGGTCCTACTGTATGGCACAGGGAACTATATTAGATATCCTATTAAAAAAACCACAATGGAAAAAATATTTTTAAAAAGGATGCAGAGGGAGGGGATATATATATATATAGATACAGATATGACTGATTCCTATTGATGTACAGCAGAGACAACCACAATATTATAAAGCAATATCCTCCAGTAAAAAATAAACAAAATAATGAAAAAGAATGTGTTTATACATATATGTAAATGTATAACTGAATCACTTTGCTGTACAGCAGAAATTATACAACATTGTAAATAAATTTCAATAAAAAAACAAATTTAAAAAATCAGTCCTCGATCACCTAGGCTAGTGGGAGTATCTTCAAAATATGGTTGACAGATTGCTGGGGACTCATTTCAACTTGTTACTTCCCAGGAGAACAATGCTCAGCCACTTTTATTTATTAATAGGATCTCAACCAATTCGACAGCTGCAACCCAACAATTGTGTGTCAGCCAAATACACAGGGTTCTAGAACTCTTAGGCCTAGACTATATTGCGGTGGGGTCTCAGGGGGTTGAGGGAGTCAATCTGAAAATAAAACAGCAACTGTAATGACATTAGCAACCAAATTCAATTCTATCCCCATTGGATTTGTGACACACAACTCCCTCCCCAAGCCCCAGTTAGTGAGGCTGTGTTCCTTCAGGATGACATGGAGTAGCAGATAGCAAAGATGTCCAACCACTACAATTTCCAGATTATACCGCCTTGATCTCTTTTCCCCACCAACTCCACATCTCTGATATTTCATACACTTTCATAAGATTTTATTATGGGGGGGAATATAGCTCCACAAAAGCACTGCTGATGCTTAAGAATAAACAATATTTCTTGGAACAGTAACCCAACAAAAGAAAGAAGCCAACATTCAGCAAAAGAAAAAAAGAATATACCTCAGCTGTTTCTTCCCACTTTTCTCCTCACCCCACCCGTTTTTTTTTTTTTTTTTCTGGAAAAGGGAGATAGCCCACCACATGCCTGTAAGAAGTTCCCAATCACAGAGGTCTCAGTGTTAGAACAAATAGAACAGAGTGAAGAGGAAATATCCATTCTCTACTTTGAGAAACCACTGCAGAGGGGTTGCTTGGTCAGCAAATGATGCCTCTCTTTTCAGACCCCACCCAGTCTGAGGTGAAGAAATGCAGGCAGCAGGAAGAGGCAGTGTTTGCCTTAAAACTGGTAGCCTCCAGCAATCCTCCACTTGAACGAAAAGAACGGCCAGGAGGCAACGGAAGCCAGCCAACTTACTGTGCTTTTTGGTGTGGGGCTTTGTCGGGTGGTCTTGCTCCTTTTTCATATCAGGTGATTCTGCTAAAGAGAAAAAAAACGAGAACTGCTTCATTTCCCTGTTTCCTACAATTGTTATCTTCATTCACCCATTCAGTTCCCCAGGATTTATTGCACACCTACTCCATGCCTGGCACTGGTCTTGTAGTTGGTCATGACCAAAACAGAGCAGAGATGATAAGTGCTCCAGAGAAAATATTTCAGGATAAGAAAAAAAGGGTAGACATGTGGGAATGGGAATAAATTGCAATTAAATATAAGGTGGTCACAGAAGAACTGATAAGGGGACCAGAGGGTGTGAAGGAGACAGCCACACAGAGAGCTTGTGGAAGAACCCACTGTGCCTGAGAATAGTAAGTGCAAAGGCCCTGAGGTTGATATGCACAGAATAGAAGGGAGCCACTGTGGCTGTGAGCAAGGGGCAGAGGGCAAACAGTGACGTTCAGATCACTAAGGCCTTATAGGATATTTTGAGGATTTTAGTTTTTATTCTGTGAGAGATAAGAAGCCATTGAAGGATTTATGTCATCAGTTTTTTTTTTTAATGAAATTCCAAAATGTAAACATTTAAAACAAAGAAAGATGACTTTTAAGCCAAAGGAGTGCCTTTTTTTGGCATGCAAAGTTACATTTTAATCAGCCAGACAAAGGTGCCATTGACTGGCCTGAGCTCAGCACAGAGGGCCACAGTGGACTGTGGAAACACAAATTAGTTTAACAAATGACTCATGATGGTGACCCTTGAGATTATCAACAAGAGAAAATGACAGAGGCAAATTTGTGAAATAAAACTTGTTAAAAAGAAAACTAAATGACTAAGCAGTGTGTGTGTGTCTGTGTGTGTGTATGCCTGTGTTTGTGTGTGCCTCTGTGTGTGTATGTGTGTATTTATATCAGTGGGCATGTCCAATATCAGAAGAACTAAAGCAGATCTTACCAAAAAAAAAAAAAAAAGCCCACCATCAAAAATCTGCCAACTTGAATACAGAGCTGCTCGTAAGTGGTAGCCAATTCTGATAAGAAATTGGGCCAGTATATCACATCTCTTCTGTGAGCATTACATCAGAGTTCCCTCACTTAGGGTTTGCTGACCCATGTGTGGCTTTCAAGAGCATTTTAATCAGACCAACACTGCTGGCAAAAGAAGAGGATCCAAGCATTCGAGATTGTCAAGATTGGTCCATTATTCAATAAGGTTTGAATATCATTAGATCCTAATGAAAATGGTAAAGACTAACTCTTGTTTCTTTAGCACTTACTATATACCAGGCACTGTGGTCAGTACTTTACATGAAGCACCTTATGTGATTCACACAATAACCCTATGAGGAAAGTACTAGTGGGATCCAGAGGTTTTACTCATAACCACTATTCTATGCCATTTACAAAGATGGTGCCGTATAACAGATTTCATAAATGCCTTCCCTGCCAAGAATCAGGTTCAGTTCTGCAACACTCTAGTCAGTGGGGAGAAGTCATTCCAATTTGATGATTCTGTATTTCCCAACGTGCATAGACACATTCGCCTATCTGAGCACCCAGATTGTCACAACTCAGAGCTCCCAGCAGCTTGAAAGTCATGGTGGGATGGATGAAAGAGTTTTAATAAGATCTGGTTAGAAGAGAAACCTCTTTTTCTGGTGGTTAAATGCACCACCACCCTCCACTACCCCTCCCACTTCCTCCCCATACAACAATGTCAGCAGGAGGGTTTGCACCTGACTCAGATTTCTCTAAAACTTGGAAAAACAAATTCACAGAAAATGCAAGGAGACTCCACACACTCTCTCTCTCTCTGTAGGTTTCGCAGTGAGGTTGCGACATCCCATCAGGATGTGACAATATTGCGACAGGTTGGCACCCACCCCGGTTTCCAAGTGATGCATCACGCTGACAGGGCCACGTTGTTCTACAGACAAAGAGTGGCATTTACCCAGCAGGCCACAAGCAAAGCTTATTTTCAAATGACATCCAGGAGTGGTACAGGGCCATTATTTCAGAGCCAGGGTTGAAGTCAGAAAAACCCAAGTGTAAGTGTCTCTCAGCTTATTGGCCTCAATCCTTACTTAGGGGTTGCAAGCACAGTAATGCAAGAATCAATTACTTTGGGAGATTAAGGTATCTTTATGAATAAACTGGAAACCTTGGACCTTCTCCTCAGAAAAAGGCACATATGTGTGTATACACTCATGAAATTCTGTAACAGTTTCAGGAGTTTGTGGGTCATTTAGCTGTCCATGGATTCCAGATTAAGAACCCCCAGACCAGATACACCAAGAGGAAGTGTTCTCTTTAAGATGTCAACCATTTACCCAAGCTAGACTTCCATCCATCTTAGGGAAGAACCTCAGCCAAAAAAAAAGCCCTCAATAAAAATGTGACCATCATCGTATGGAAGAATATACAGCCACAGGCAAAAAAAAAAAAAAACCTCGAATTTCTTCCAGCCTCTTCTTCTAGTCCCCAGTGCATGGGGGACAAGCTGTAGAATCACCCACCTGCCTCAGCACTAAAATCTTTTGATCTGAAACTTCACCTTAATATGATGGCCTCTCCCCCTGGCTCTTCCCCTGGCCCTCAAATAAAAGTCAGAACCTTTGAAGTTAGCCGTGTGGTTAGGTGACTCATCCTTATAAAATAATAGCTTGCTCTGAGGAAGTCGTCCAGCTTGGTTTTCTCCTGCTCTGCTTCCAGACACCTCAGGCCAAGGTCCAGTCTGGACCGGGGCAGCACCAAGGCACAAATTTATGAAGAGCTCCAGAGCATGACTTCAGCTAAGCTGCTTCGCAAGAAGCAAAGATTAGAAGTATTTGCATATGATTCAGCTGTGAGCCATTTCTTTACGGGATATACAAATTTCAGTGTTATAATAGACCATGCCACCCTTGCTCTAGGCTCAGCGAGTCGGTGAATAAACACATCAAGCCTGCGTTGGCATGATTAGCTTGAGGACTATCGGGCAGATCAGGAACACTGGCTGCAGCCATTTTATGAAATGAGCAGATGACAGAGAAATCAAAACATGGCCCGCTTCCCCACCTGTGTTTATCAGTGAGGGCATCAGTTTATGTGTGGCCTCGCCTCAGTGTGGCTGGAAACCTGCATTAAAACACATAAAGATACCTAACTTCCCTCCATTTCATGGGAGCTGGAAATCTGAAAACTCAGACAAATGACAGGTCTTTGGGGCAGGGCTGAGGGGTTACGGCAGGGTGAAGGATGGAGGTTCAGGGGTCCTGGTCCCATTCAGTAGAGACTAAACTATTCTGAAAGGGATTGATCCTTACAAGGCTATAATTAACTATTCTACCTGGAGGGCTTGTTACCCCAAAGAATTTACCAGCCCAGACACTGAATTGATTAAGTGATCATTCTGATAGAGCTCCTGAATGGCTTATCTCTTTTTTCAGCCTGTGTTACAATTTCAGGATAGGAATCCAGGATAAAGAGATTAAGAATCAATGAAGGGACTTCCCTGGCGGTTCAGTGGTTATGACTCTGTGCTTCCACTGCAGGGGACGTGGGTTCAATCCCTGGTCAAGGAAGTAAGATCCCCACATGCCCAATACCAGAAAAAAAGAAAGGAAATTTCTTGAACTGAATAAAAATGAAAATACAACATATCAACTTTAAAAAATTAAAAAAAAAAAGAATCAAGGGGTGTGAAGGAGAGTAGATTTATAAAGCTCATTTTAAGAAGGACTATTCAAAAGTTGAGTAAGTGAACTCAGAAGGCAGTGAGTTCCCCATTACCTTCCACGGGATCTTCCCTACCCAGGGACCGAACTCATGTCTCCTCCACTTCCTGCATTGCAGGTGAATTCTTTATACCTGAGTCACCAGGGATGCCCACAAATTTGAAAACAGACATTGGTCCCTATTGATTCTGAGATTCTAGCAGGTAAGTCAGGATGCAAAAGAGAGCAGGGGCGCCTGGCGTGAGGGCAGCAGAGCTGTGATGACTGCTTTTGATTTCCCAGGTGCCTTGAGATCTAAACGCCCCTGAGGCTCGGGAAGTGGTTGGTTTAACTTCATTCTTAGTTGCAATCTTCTGCCCTAAGCCAAAGACTCAGGACATGGGATGCAATACCTTAGGAAGTGTGGCAGGAAGTCAGAGGGTGACGAGGGTGGTCTCTTCAGCTCTGAAAACCTTAGTCTTAACTGAGTGGCAACAAAATTTTACCCTGACTGGCTCAATTCCCCCAGAATGGCAAATCCACTGCAGAACGTTTCCAGTGTTTGATCTAGTTCCCTAATTTCAGCAAATATTTGGAGTGACACACAATGGGATGGGCCACCGGGGCTCCGGAGGGGGAAATCAAAAAATGAATTGGCCTTCACTCTTCACCTCGATTCCAGAAGCATTTACCCTGGCTCCCAGCCCTGTCTCATTCAAGGGGCTTGAACTGAACAAAACCTCAAACCGAAAGCTTTCGTTTTTTCAGTTCTCAAAAACACACTCAACAAAAGCCAAAAAAAAAAAAAAAAGAGAGAGAGAGAAAGAGAGAAGGGGTTGTTGTTTGACTCTTGCCTTTCACAAACACACTTTTTTAAATCCCAGTTCTGAAGCTGCCCCAAATTAAGTTCCAGGAAAAGACAGAGTCACTTGTAACAGGTCTAAGCTCTATTTTACAGAGCCAGACAGAGCCACAAGTTCCCAATGAGATAAAGAGTTGGCATGAAACCATCTCTTCACCTTCCTTGTGCACTCATTCCTACCAATGGACCTATTTGTAAGTGGATGAAGAGGAATAATCTGAAAGCCCCTCTCCCAGACTCCCAACAGACCAACCCTCTCACTCAGTTTGACTTTGACTGAGTCATGGATAGATAGCCTCCAGACGAATCCAATTTTGAACACAACTAATATGAACATAACTCATAATGTGCAGGTGGTCTGACTAATTAGAGAGTCCTGATGAGCCTTCAAGTGCAGACTTTAAGACCAACCCATGATTCCCAAGGTTCTAGAAGTTTTCAGCAGCTGCACCTTCAACCCAGAGACCATCTTCCCAAGTTCACTGACTTCTGGATTCCATTGTGAGACATTCTTTTTCTAAAGCCAAAGACAGCTTGTTGAAAATTAGATAGAGCCTTCTCCCCTAATATACCCACTTATTAATAATTTTATCAGATAATTTCACAAAAGCAAGTTTTTATTGAAAAGAAAGTTTTTCTTGTCACAAGAGAGTGATTTGGATTTACAGGAGGAAAACACTTTTTCTAGAGGCAACTTTGCTGATCATTTTCCATAGATAAATATGGACTCAAAAGCAGTTCTTTTATAAACTTTTCCCAGACCTTCATTGGGAAAGTGAAAGTGAAAGTGAAGTCACTCAGTCATGTCCAACTCTTTGTGACCCCATGAACTGTAGCCTACCAGGCTCCTCTGTCCATAGGATTTTCCAGGCAAGAGTACTGGAGTGGGTTGCCATTTCCTTCTCCAGGAGATCTTCCTGACCCAGGGATTGAACCCAGGTCTCCCGCACTGTAGGCAGACGCTTTACTGTCTGAGCCACCGGGGAAGTCCTTCATTAGGAAGGACTCTGGCAAAGCTGGAAATGTAGAACATTGGTAATTCTCATTAATTCTCAATAAGCACTTGTATGTGGTACACTCAGCCTTGGGTGTCAGGACAACTTACCAATGGGAAGATGACCAGTGGTTGTCATGGAGATCTGGGCCCGGCAGAAAGTTTTGCTGTCCAGCAAATCTGTGGCAGTGAAAACGTAAGGGACATTAAGATCCCCCTCCTTACAACATAAGGTTTTGGCTTTTAGAAAAACAGAATCAGAATGTAACGGGGGTCTTAAGTGTTGGGGAGTTAGTTACCTACTGTGCTACCATAGTTGGTGTCGTATAAATAGTTTTCTTCTTTCCAGGTGTTCATGATGGAAGGGTCTACAAAGGACAGAAAATGGAAATGTCAGCAGTCGCCTTCCCCAGGTGGGGAGTTTGCCTTTTCTTACTCATTGTTCATTATCAAAAAGGTGTGGGACAAGAAGGTGGTTTTCAGAGAGAAGAGATCAGATTCTACTTCAGTCACATGTTGATTTACAATAATGCTAGCCCAGTTTTTCTTCCAGCGCCCTGGGGGAGATGGACTTGGTTACAGCCTCATCAGGTGTTCTACGCCTGGGGCGTGAGAGCAGTTGCAGCGGTGGGATCCTATCCTAGCCCAGCGCTTTCCTGGGGGTGTGTCATCTGCATTTGGGGGTGGGGGAGTTCAGGGCCCTGGCATCGTCATCCATTCTATTACACTGTCACCAAAATGCTTTTATACTAGTTTAAAAAAAACGGTAAGGACAAAAAAATTTCATGATGAATGAGCATCTTTTCCTAGCAATATCTTCCTGGGAGAATTAATTATGTTTCTTTCATAAAAAGTCTGCTCAGTCTTACCGTAGAATCTTTATTGCTAAAATCCAGAGTGAAACTCTTTTTAAGCTAGGTGACAGCTCCCTCCCTCCAGGACATCTCCAATAGTCTTAAGGGGTGGACATAAAATTTTCAAAATAACACTGAAGAGAAAAGGAGGAGATTGTATCTGAATCAAATAAACAGCTTTTAAGAGTAGAACCTCATTCGAATGGATAAAGAAGACACAGTACATATATACAATGGAATATTACTCAGCTATATGAAATAGTGCCACTTGCAGCAACACAGATGGTCCTACAGAGTGTCATACTGAGTGAAGTAAATCAGAGAGAGAAGCAGAAATATCGTATGACATCCCTTATATGTGGAATCTGAAGTGAACCTTACAAAACAGAAAGAGACTCTTAGAAACTTAGAAAATGAACTTATGGCTGCCAGGAGTGGATGGGATAGTTAGAGAGTTTGGGATGGTCATGTACACATTGCTGTATTTAAAATGGATAGTTAACAAGGACTTATTGTATAGCACATGGGACTCTGCTCAATGTTGCATTGCAGCCTGGATGGGAATAGGGTCTGGGAGAGAAGGGACACGTGTGTATGTGTGGCCGAGTCCCTTCGCTGTCCACCTGAAATTATCACATTGTTCATTGGTTCTGTCCCAATACCAAATAAAAAATTTAAAAAAAAAAAAGAGTAGGGCTTCATTGCCTCATCTTGGAAAAGAAGTTCTTTCTTTCTTCAGAGTACTGGGTAAGCACATCTCTTGACTCTTTAGATTTCAGACTCAAAGGAAACTCCCTTCCACCTACCCCAAAAGCAGCCCAACTCCTACACACCCCCCACATCTGGCTGATCTCCAACAGAAGATCTCTTTTTTTTCCTGGCTGGACAAGAGCTGAGCGATCTGGCAGGAGCTGTCACTTCATCCCCAACAGGAACTTCCTGCACACCCCTCCTCACAGGTAGAGATGCCCTCAGCTCCCTCCTGCCCAGCATCTGAATTTCAGGGCTGGGATGGTAAGCCACTGGCCAAGTTTCATTTTGTTTTTATAGCATAAACGGTATAAAACCTGACTCACTGGCTAAGTCCTCTTGTTTACGACATAGGGATTTAGCTGGTATTTGAACTAATAGCTACATGCTTAGGCACCCCAAGCCCAATCTCTTGAGGTTACACCCTCTCTCCTCATTGGGTTGCCTCGTACACCTGTTGTTGTCTCTGAAAACAAACTGAACCAAAAGAGGTTTGGGGGTGTTGGCCCCTGCATGAGCCTCCTCTCCCCTCCTCCCAGGGTGCACCTTCTTCCCCACCCTTCAGCTCAGTTTTCCTGAACTGGCACCACAAGAATGTCTGGATGGTTGAGGAGGAATTGTCAAGTACTTGGAACCTCTCCGGTACCACCTTCTGGCTCTTCCACTGGGACTATCTGTCTGGCCAATAGTGGGGATTAGAGGTGAGGGGGTACCATCCTCTTGGCCAAGTTCTATTCCTGCCTCTAAGGCATTCAGGCCCATAAAGCACAAACCATCTGGGTAACTCAACCCCTGGTCTCTGGGGTGGGGCGGTGGGCGGGGTGTGGGGGGGGAGTGGGGGGGAAGGGCAGGGCTGGAAAACCTAATTAACATGCTTAGCAGCTATTGTTTTTTCTTTAATAATGGTAGACCAGCTCCCTTATACAAGAGTAAATAACTGCATGGGGCCAGTTTCTGCCCCTAGTGACTCACAAATCACCCCAGGTCAAATTTTGTCCTTGGTGACTGGCACGCAAGCCTCAGGGAGGCCTGTGGCAGACTCTGTGGTTGGCCCATGTGGCCCGCATTCTCGCTGATGTGGGCATGGGGAGAGACCCTGGGGCGGGAGCAGTTCCTGTGGACTTGGGGCAACTTGCAGAGTTCTCCCTAGACTAAGAGGTCATAAAAGGGCAATATGCCAGGAAACTCTGATTGATACCAGGCTCCGGGGTACAGCTTCTGGAGGCAGTTACTGTTCTCTGAAGATCCCCTGGGGGGGAGGTGGGGAGACAGAAAGTCCCCAGGAGAGAGAATTCAGGACAGAGAAAGGAGGGATGATTGGGCAGAAGGAGGAGTACAAAATGAATGTAATGGCTCCGGGACCACAGACTCCACTCGGAGCTCAGAACAGCAGCTTTTGTCTGAAAGTGCTCTTAAGGCAGGAGTTGGTTCCACAGCTGCTTTGGATATCCTTACAGAAACTCCAAGGTCCCCAATCTCTCCCCAAGCCCAGTCTCTTGGGGTAACACCTTCTCTCCTCGTTGGGTCACCTCGTATACCTGTTGTTATCTGTCATAGAATCTACGACACCCAGGCCGGTGCTTCCTCCTCTTAACGAAACACACTCCCTCCAAGGGAGAAGGGGGAGAGGAGACACTGACGCTTCCTCTTCTCTCCTCTTGCTTCTCCTGACTCGGCTAAGTCCAGCCCCCTGACTCTCTGCAGTGAGGAGGATGCGCGCTTAGACTCTGCATTTTTCTGGGCTCTTGGATCAGAGCCTGGATGCGCCCCTGACCAACCATGGGAAGCAGAGATGTGTGGGAGGAATTAGGCTCACCACCAGTCTAGAAGTCAGAAACAGTTGGCAGGCATGGTCCCAAGGACAAGGAATGAGATTCCTGGCAGGGTGGGTGGCCCATTGGAGAGAGCCCAGGGAAGAGGCATCCCTGGATTTCCTGCCGAAACGCCGGCTCCATCCTGCTCCCACACTCTCCCTCACACTCCCTCCCAACTTGTGTTCCCCAGGCCTTTGCTTCCCCAGTTGGCTCCCTTCATCTACCACGACTCACCGGTTTGTTCAGTTTTGACAATGACATTGTGCGTGGACTGGAACAGGTCACTGCTGCACTGGCCTGTGAAGGGCAGATTGGGAAAGTCAGAGTGGGCCCACATGGAGCCAAAATGTGTTGCTTGGCTAAGGACAAAGCTGGCTTCATGGAAGAGTTTCTGCCGAGCCCACTGCCTGACCATTATCCTTTGCGTCTGAGAGGGAGCTTCCCTCTCTGCATCTGTAATCTCAAGCCTGGGGTCCTTGGCCCAGAAAATCAGTAGCTGGGGCACCCACCTCAAATGGAATTATTTGGCTTTTCAAAGAGAAGATATCCAATATAAGGGAACTAGAAGTTTAGGTGTTAGAAGACCAGTTTCTCTACTAATAGCTGCAAGTCACTTCAGCTTTCTCGGTCTTGGTTTCCTCAACTGTAAATTTAGGGGATTAAACTGGATAAAGTCAGTAGATGGCCTCTAAGGGTGCTTTCCCATACTAAGATCTGACACAAAATGCAAACAAAAACACAAAGCCATCTTAATCCTTTTTTGATCTTAAATGTAACCCTTTTTGGTTAGATCCAATCTGTGAGACACGTCTCAGTACGTGCAGTGATTCTTCTTACGTATGCCTTACAGCTTCTCTTCAGATGTATCATATATAAAAGCATATGCATGCATGTGTGCAAAGTAGCTTCAGATGTGTCCAGCCCTGTGGACTGTAGCCCGCCAGGCTCCTCTGTCCATGGGATTCTCCAGGCAAGAATACTGGAGTGGATTGCCATTCCCTTCTCCAGGAGATCTTCCTGATACAGGGATCGAACCCGTGTCTCTAATGTCTCCTGCTTTGGCAGGCGGGTTCTTTACCACTAGTGCCACTTGGAAAGCCCCATTAAAGCACATATATACATGTAAATTCATTTTGTATGTTTGTCCTCCCAGCCAGATTACAAATATCTCAGGAGCAGAGGTCAGGCTTTAACATCTCTGACCTTCAGTTTTCCCAGATGAAAACTTTCCCTATCAAATGGGTGCGATGTTTATTTTCTCATAAGGTCACCAAATGAATCTATTCACTTGGAGTCCTTGTATAAATAAATACTCAATAAATGTAAGTTAGTAGAACGTTTACAAAAAGGCAAATGACAAAAACGAGGTGAGAAATCTGGCCAGGAGGCAGTCAGAGGCACCGGCCATACGCAGTGGGACCAGACAAGTCATGGAAGGCCACAGATGGAAGGCCAGAGCTGGGAAGTCAAGGGTGACCACATCCCTTCCCGCGCCTCCCTGTCTTAAGCTTCAATCAGAGCAAAGCTTTAAAGGAGTGGATTTAATTGGAGGTGGGGAGGTAAATATTTTTAATTCTTCAAGTATAAGTCTGCTCTTTCTGAAGACTCCTGGGCGTTATTTTTAGAGCCTTGTTTGGTTTGGTTCTAGTAAAAGAAAAATGAGCAACCACCTCTGAGGTGGAAGCAGGGAGCGCCCGGAGCTGAATGAGGTCATCTCAAACGGCCACCATGCTGCCAGCTCAGTGGCCAGACACTGGGTCTCTTCAGTGTTGATGGCAGCTGTCGGGATCTGAATCTGGTCCATAGCCCTGGAGCTCATGCTTCCCACAGCCCCAGCTCCAAGTCCAAACACAGGTTCTGCTTGGATAGACGTGCCCGTTCCAAAGTAGACAGGCCAGCCCACTATACATACATATCACTGCTTCCCAAAAGGGTTCTCAGAGAAGCTAGTTTTTTAAATAACCATTATCAGAAGAACTTCAGGCTGGTGTCAAGGGCATTCTGCAAGATAGCTGTCTCCCCTACCAAGCCTTCCAAGCCAGTATAGCATGCATGCGTGTGTGAACCAGCTATCACTGATGGATAGCCTTTGAATGCTTCCTGTCTATGTGCTGGGTGAGGCGTCAGAAGAGACATCTGGGGCTCTAGGATAGCTCCAATCCCAGAAGTCACTGCAGAAACATACCAAACCTGTCCAGACCATTCGTTCTAACCCTTTTTCATTTAGGACCTTTTAAGAATCTGTTGTAATAACATAAGCTTTCTCTCCTCCCCCAAAACAAACTAGATGTAATTTCACCTTTTTTTTTTTTTTACCATACTTATGTCCCATTGTAAGAACCTAAGTATAGAAATATTTTTTAAAATAGCCATGGCGATCTTAACCAGCAAGTGATTGGGAATGAAACAATCAAACCCCATTTGTAAGAGAAATAAGTGGTTTTCTGAGAGCACCAAGTATTCTGTGACTATCCAGCTAACCCTTGTCTCCTTGGAAATTAACCGTAAGGAGAGAATTACATTACCCTAGATTTGTATGGGATTTGGCACACCTTGTACCCTAGGCTTCAAGCCTGTCCCCTCTCACCTCCCTTCTTCTTCCCTGTCTTGGGAAACAGTCATTTGGAGGTAAGACCATCCTCAGATGTCCCTAAACAGGAACCCTGCCAGTTGTGGAGTCTCTGCCCTTCCCAGCTGGCTCTCAACAGAGTAGAGAGAGTGAAAGAGAGTCACCATTCCACTTGAGATGCTGCAGGTTGCTGTAAAGAAGCTGCCCCGCCGTCCCCGCCGCCCGGGTGAACTCCTGCAGACTCATGCTGCAGAGGTGCTCGCCGTTGATGTCAAACTCCTGGAAAGGGATGCAGCTGGCGTCCAGCTGGTTGGTGTCCAGGAGATGCTGGAGCCACTCCCACACCTGGTACTTGGTCCAGTACTGAGGATGGATTTCATGCCACTGGCCTCCAAAAAACCCACTGGAAACTGCAAAAGAGGAGGCAGCCCTGTGAGTGAGCTGTGTTTGTTTCTGAGCATGATCCCAGACAGGGAGGTGCACTGCCAGAAGTCACAGGGATGGCTCCCGAGGTGTGCACGCATCAGCAGAGGTTGGGTTTGGAGAGGAGGCTCTGGGAAATGCAATTCCCTCCCTGGTTGTGGTAGGAGCCAGTCATTCAGCCTCCCTACATCTTCCTATTGTTCCTCGTATACTCACGCCTGGGCTCTGGATAGAACACAAGACTTGAAACGCTCTGAGGTCATGAGCTTCTTCCCCATCTCCCACAAAGTACCATGAAAGCTAATGCATTGCTACAGGTTCAGCAACATATTGGCTTCCTGCCCACACCCACAGAGTTCGCATGTTTTTTTTTTTTTCCCTTCTCTCTCTCACACACACCTATATACACACATATACCCCCAATTCAAACCATTTTCAACCAGAAGCCTGAGACTCGGGTTCTCCTCTTTATGATGCCTTTGTTTCTCCCCAGAGTGGTCCAGCTGATTCATCTGCTCGCTGTGCTGATGTCCCCCTGCCCACTCTGATAGTTACAGCCACTATGATGTCACTTCCCTACCCAGTCACCTTCAGCAACTTCCCTTTATCCACTGAAATTAGGTCCAAAACTTCCAAGCCAGGTACTGAGGCTCTTCACTATTCCTCAAGTGACCTTTTGCCTTTTCTCTGTATTGTCCTTTAGGCCAGTTTGAGGTCTACCTATGGCTTCCTCCCTGTTGAATTCCTGCCCAACTCACTGACTCCGACCACACATAAAGCCATCAGAGACCCCCCGACCGACTGCTGAGGGCTGCTGTCTCTAAATCTCTAGGAAACATACTTCCCATTTCTCCTCATGACTTCTGTCCTGTTTTGCCTTTCTTGATGGGTCTTTACAGTCCTATTCTTCATTGTAAACTGTATGCTCAATTTACCCAGCCTTATACACGTCTTACCCATCCTTGTATCTCCCATAAAAACTACTTAGAGATTTTGCCATTATAGGTACTTTCTCTCCACTTCTTCAGTAAATTTATTGTTGAAGAATAACATTGGAACCTGGAAGAGCCTGTGAGATCTATTCACAGGATGGCTAATTCAAGTACCCGTGAAGAGGAGTTCCTCCAAGTCAATAAATATTATTGAGCTCACTATGGACTAACTATCTACGTATGTGACTCTCATACTCACTTAAGAGAGCATCACTAAATCAACCCAGAGTCCTGGAGGGATGGAGAAGAAAGAGCCAGCTTCTGTTGGCATGTGACAAGGCTGAGAGCTCTTACAATCCCTTCTAAAGCAGGGACCAAGGGAGGGAGCACTCTCTTGGAAGAGGTGAGGGGTAGGAACAAGGGGGAGACCCTATTAGAGCCCACCAAGCTGAAGAAGGGGAAATCTAACTGAGCATGACACACAGATATTCCCACCAAC
Source organism: Oryx dammah (assembly GCF_014754425.2). Lineage (NCBI taxonomy): Eukaryota > Metazoa > Chordata > Mammalia > Artiodactyla > Bovidae > Oryx > Oryx dammah. The sequence goes on along the minus strand of NW_024070201.1, from coordinate 62,905,257 downwards.
TCAAGGATGGACCAAGAAAGGAAAATGTAGCGCAAGAAAATGGTCCCTAACGTTTTCTTCAAGGTCCTGCTAGATCTGTACTTCTCTAAACTCTAAAGCGATTATGAACCGCCACGGAATGTTGTTCAAATGCAGATTCTGATTCCATAGACTTGGGATGAGGCCTGAGACTCTGCATTCCTGGTGAGTGTCCCAGGAATGGGGATGATGATGATGTTTGTCAGTAGACACAGTTTGCATGGCAAGGAGATACAGAGCTTCAAAAGGTCTGATCCCCATAATACCCACAGCCTGGCCCTCAAGACTCCCAGAGGAGAAGCTGAAGGGGGAATGCTTCCAACCCACTCCCGTTTTTGCTCACCCTCTTGGACTTCATCCACTGCTCCCAGACTTAAGGATTGCTAAGAACAGGGGGTCAAGATCACGTGGGCACAAAGGTGCTGTCCTGGGTCATACTTGCTGCTCACATTAGGTGCCTTACTCCTCGTACCTCATAACCACACAAAAGTAGGCCTGAACCCTCAGCTGGGGTCCTAAAGGCGAAGCCAACAGTGAAGGGGGAAGGGATAAGGATTGGGAGAATCTAGTCCCTAAATTTAATTACATAGAAATATTCCCCAATATACTAACACACTGAGCCTAAACGGGATGTCTCTCATTCCTCCCACTTTTTTTGGTGTCTCACCAACCAATACAGTTGTTGAAGGGTGGGCTATATTTTTTGAAGCTCCCCCAAGTCTCTGTTCTTTTATTTTGAAATTAATTGTTTTGCTAACTGTGCAACTCTGAGTTTGCAAACAAGGGACAACAACTCTCAATAACCCTACACCAGGCCTACAGTACATTCTTCTTTCAATGTCACATGATTCAGATGAGAGGAGGGTTCCTGATAGTGCAGCCTATTAGAACTTGGCCGAACCAGAGAATTTTGTCTGAAGTTGAACAGGGCAGACTCCCCACTAGCCTGCAGAAGTTTGGGGAAAAGCATTGAAAAGCCTATGAGTTCAGCTTCTCTGGCATTCAACTGGTCTCCCCAGTCCCATCAATCAAGACCAGGAGCTTCTGGAAGTGAGAATGTAACAGTGATGAGTGGATTCTACTCCGTGCACAGCAAACAAGAGGAATGCTGCCATAATGAGGGTCTAAGGGCTTGGGATGCAAAAGACTTTCCAGCCTGAAGAGCTTTTCCCTGTTTAGAATTATCCTTCAAGGTCCCCACAGGGAAGCTCATGCCCAGAAAAGACAGCAGTTCAGGAGGACAGGTGATCAAACAAGAGAAGGTCTCCCCTTTCTGTTTTCCATGCTGGGCAGCTGGGGATTCCAAATTGAAAGGTGGAGCTGCCCAGGAATCGGCTGCTTCTTGGAGAATGCAACCTTCCATTAGCATCCCACTTCTGCCTCCCAGACATTGTTCACCAAGAGCCACTTCCCTGTTGTTCAAGGGAAGCAAGGGCAGCAGAGTCTCTGGGGAGGAAATTAGTAGCAGGCAGAGGGTGAGAGAAGGCCCAGACCTCCTTACACCTGCTGCGGTCCAGTGCATAGGAGTTTGCCCCAGCTGACTGCCTTCACAACAAGGTGCACGGCGCTGATTAGCAACCACTGTATTCAGCCTGGCTTCTACAGTAAGCCAGGGCTGGATCCACCCTCTGTAGGCCCCAGACTAAGCCCTCCCTCTTCTAATCCACCAATCTTAGATTAAAGCATCACAGGCAGGCACATGGTCTCCTAACAAATCTACCCACCCTTTATAGAGGGAAGTCACTGGAGGATGAAACAGAAGGATGAAGCTGCTCTAACTCTCTTCTCCTTAATGTCCATGCTTCCACATCACACACACACACACACACATACACACACACACACACACACAGAGTTTTCTCTCCTATCCCATCTTCATATCCCAGCCAACACTATTAAAATGGCCTTACTTTGGGGTATCTCTTCTCTCACCCTCTCTGTCAGCTCGCCAACCTGGAACTTTGAATATTGAGAGGAAACCACAGAATATCTCAAGTGGGCTTCTGACTGGGGCTCCGGGGACCTGTGGGGATCTCCTGCTTAAAGAGTTTTCTCCAGTCCCCCTGGCTCCCACATCCCCTGTATTTCCCATAGGCCTCCTGGCTCCCACACCCCCTGTAAGCTTCATGAAATTGGGGAATAAAGTCTAATCAGAGCAAAAGAAGAAGCTGGAAGAAGCTGCATGGGGAAGGACATACGCAGCCCCCTTACCATTGCACGTGGGGTAGCTGTCTGTCCAGGCTGGCTGCTGGTGGAGAAGATTGTTGCTGGGGTTGAGATTCATTACACCACTTCCTTCCAGAATCATGATCTGTAAGGGGATCAAAAAGGCCGTTCCGTCAGTGCCTCTGGGACAAACGTCATTTCACAGTATGGATCATAGAGCAAATTTAGGAAGGAAGAAAGAACGTGTCCTCCCGACCACTGCCTGCCAAGCATGTTGCCATAGCCCTTTCAGTAAAAGCAAAGCTGACTGGCAATTAAAAATTTCCAGGTTCAATTTTCATATGCATGAGGCAAGTTTTTACAGCCACCCATTCATAAATGAATAATCTCTGATCGGGAATGAAACAGGAGGAAAATGTAATACCTGCTCGCCGGGTGAGTCTGGCTAGCAGCCAACTTTTTCTTTTTTTCTACAAAAGTGAAAATATCAGGGAGATTTTGTTTAAGGTGGAATTGCCATTCGGTAAAATCCCAAATGGGTAGCAGAACAGACCCAGCACCTGTGTGGGAACCCTGACTTGAAATCAGACATGTACGAGTTCTGACACACCTGAGCAGCCCGCCCCTCAGCATCCAGTAAATTTCCTCAGTAAGAATATCTGCCAAGAGATGGGCTGGTCTCAGGGGACCTCAGCCATATTTGACCTAGAGCTTTTCAAGCACTTAGCTCTGTGATAACGTTATAAATCAACTGGTTTCTCCAACAAGACACTGACCCTTCCTTCTTGGTAAAAAGTTCATCCTCACATTCCCTTTCCTTTTAATTATCACCACCATTCAGTCACTCAGTCAATATCCGACTCTTTGCAAAGCCATAGACTGCAGCACGCCAGGCCTCCCTGTCCTTCACCATCTCCCGGAGTTTGCTCAAACTCATGTCCATTGAATCAATGATGCCATCCACCTGGAGGATACTGCAAGCTTCACAGCTGACCTGAATGGGACTTTCTCAGTATGAGGCTCATTTTCTCAGTAAAGGATCAAGGAGAACAGCCTTTCTTCCATGAGCCTGTTTTTGGATTTTTTTTGAACTGTATGAAAATTTTATGCTTTAGAAATATTCACCTCGGTCCTCCAGCACTTACAGTGTTCTTACCCTCATGCCAGACTCAAAGCCTCAGAAGTGCATTCAATCATTCAAAGGATGAACAGTCTGTTTCCAGAAGGTGACTGAACCTTACCCGGGACCTCTAAGGGTAACCTGCTTTTTCTAAATGTTGGAGTGGGGAGAAGCTAGAATTACAGTAGAAGATCATGGAAAATTCTCTGCCTGTTTGGGTGAAAACTTGCATCTTCATGTGTCACCAACATCCCCAGGATGGAAATTGCCCAACCAGAGCCATTCCACTCCCTCAAAACCCCTTCCTCTAATTTAACTACTGCTGCTTTGGGTCAATGTAGGGCTTAAGAGGGGAGAAAAGGGATCTGGAAAAGACATAAAAATTCATTCATGTATTCATTCTTTCAACAGATATTTATTAGCCTTGCAATGGGTTGGGCACAGTTCTAGGAACAGGGAGTAGAGCAGTGATTAAGAGTTGAATTAGGCTAAACAGAAACATTTATGATGATCATTAACATCATCATCCTGGTTGTTTGGCAAATAATTAGGCCTGAATCCAGCCTGAGTAGAAGGTAGGAGAAGGCAAGATGGGGTGGCAATGATGAGCTCTTGATGAGCCCACAGGGAGGGGAGGTAGCAGAGCTGAGTTGTATGCAGTGGTGCCGTAGAGATGAGTTTCAGCGTCAGAAAGAGCTGGAGTTTATCCCAAGTTCCGCCACTTAATACCAGCTAAGTTCTTAGCTGGTTTATACCGAGTCAAACAAGTTATTAGCCTCTCTGAACCCCAGTTTCCTTTTATGTAAAATACAGACCATTGTAGCCACCGTATGTACTGGTTGGGGCTTAAGTGAGTCTCCATACCTCGAGCACTTGGCACCAAATAGGACGTAACTGCATAGCAGGTATGTTATGATGAGGAGGGACACTATGCCTATGGACAACCTGAACCGGAAGTAACCGTGGGCCTCAGTTTCCCCGGGCAGAAATTGAAGGGCTAGTAAATTGCTTTTGAAGTTCATTTCCAGAAATGTCTTGGATTCTCACTCTCAGAGAAAACCAACCCAAGTCAAACTTTCTTTTCCCATTGAGCTTTCTAGAGCAATAGCCCTAAGCTAAGCAATCAGATGGGGGACTTGAAGGCAAAAGAAAGCTTCCAGGTCCCCAGAGGGGTGGCTGGGAGAGGGAGAGGGCATGGCACCAGCTCCTGTTTGCTCAAGGCTAGGCTTGTTCCTTGCCAGCATTTGCTCAGCTACAAGCAGTAGAAAGGTTACTGTTTAACCCTGGAAGGGCTGAAGCTCAGAGCCCAGTCCGTGTACCCTCCAGGCTGGGGGTGGGGGTGGGGTGTGCAGGGGAGGCTTCCCTGAAATTCTTTCACAAGGGTTTGCCTGCAGGGCTGTTTCAAAGTGGCTATTTCAGTGGAAGTCAGATCTGCTGGGGCCAACTATGACCCACTTCCTCAGCCGGCTGGCTCAGGGCTTCTCTTCACCAATTCCCCAAAATCTAGAAGGCAGAGTGGGGTAAGGACCGAGCACCCAGCTTTGAAGTTAGAGAGAGGTGGGCTCAGATCCTAGTTCGCCTGCTCCCGGTGGGTGACCCTGAAACAAGTTCAAGTCTATCCGACCTGAATCTTTCTGATCCTCACTTTCCCCACTTGTAAAATGGGAACAAACCCAAACTCAAAGGGCTGTGGGCATCAAATGAGCTTGTGTGCACAGAGAGCTCAGCGGGTACTAAGAATTCAATAAATTTAGCAGGAACACATGGGCCAGACTTCCTCTCATGACTCAATGTCCCACAAGCCCCTCTCCTCCAGGCGGACATCATTTCTCACCATGAGACATCCAGAACTACTCTCAGCCAGAGAGAAGTCCTGAGGATTACAAGGTCACAGCTGCCCCATTGCCATCTGGGCCCCCAGGAGGCTAAGCACACTCCCTGCTGGCACCCCCTTTCCAAGGGAAAGCAGCCAGCACAACGAGGGGCCCTTTTTTACAGGGCCCAGTAAATGGTTAGCACCCATAAAAGAGTTTATGTGGCTTATTCCTTAGTGAGTCAGAGTTCACTGAGCTCACCCAGGCTGCTGAGGAGAGAAGGTCAGTGTTCTCAACCCAGCTTGGGGCGGCAGGGACCATGCCCTCAGGGTGGGCACGGAAGGCCCCTGGGGCTAGCATGGCTGAAGGCCTTTTACCAAGTTCTAATCCCTTGGAGACCCAGCTTTTCAAGTGTGAAATAAGGACATTTGCCCCCCAACAGCCTCACAAGATTGTTGAGAAGATCAAATGAGATAATAGATAATAAATGTGCCTTGAGAATGGTAAAAAAAAAAAAAAGAAGAAGAAAGAAAGAAAGAAAAAGCATTATTATTATAACCAATTCAGCCACACTCCCGTATACAAATGTGGACTTTCCATGGTACACGCTGATTACCTTCTGCTGTGCTTAGTCACTCAGTCGTGTGTCCAACCTTTTGTGACCCGTGGACTGTAGTCTGCCAGGCTCCTCTGTCCATGGGATCCAGGTAAGAATACTGGAGTGGGTTGTCATGCCCTCCTCCAGGGGATCTTCCCAACCCAGAGATCAAACCCAGGTCTCCCACAGTTCAGGTAGATCCTTCACTGTCTGAGATACCAGGGAACCCTGAGAATACTGGGGTGGGTAGCCTATCCCTTCTCCAGGAGACCTTCCTGACTGACCCAGGAATTGAACTGGGTTCTTCTGCTTTGCAGGCAGATTCTTTACCAGCTGAGCTACCAGGGAAGCCCAGGTGATTACCTGATGGAGTATGAAAAGCAATTCTTCTAATTTAGAAGTATTTAATGCTTCTCATTAATCTTTTTACTTTACCTTCAGCATAACTTTTATTATTTTCTTTAAAAAAAAAAGTATCAATTATGGGAGGTTGAGACTTTGGAGACTTTGAGGGCTGGGTTGGAACCCAGACTCCCCATCTTTGACTTTGAGCTATGTAACCTTGAGTGTGTTACTCCTTCCGAGCTCAACATCTTTACTGATTCCAAAGAGGGAGTCAGGGGACTGTGGATGTCCTCCAAGCTTAAGGGCTATTTGGAAGGATAAGTAATGCTATGAAGTTAAAGGTCCGTGGGCTTCTCTGGTGGTTCAGATGGTATAGAGTCCACCTGCAATGCGGGAGACCCGGGTTCAATCCCTGGGTCGGGAAGATCCAAGATTGGAAGCAGTAAATTCAGAGCCTGAGGAAAAACAGTTCCACCCTTTGAGCTAAAAGCAAGCTGGAGAAGGATCCGCTTCACCTCATTTCCAGCTAAGGAGAGAATTCTAGGGTGAAAAGCAGGGTTTCTCAGCCTTGGTGTGACTGGCATTTTGGTCCAGGATGGTACTGGTTGGAAGGGCTATCTTGTACACTACAGAATGCCCAGCTGTATCTCTAGCCTCTTCCCACTAGATTCTAGCAGCACTCATTCACCAACCCTGGAAAAAAAGCCCCAGAGCCAGATCACGCCTAGTCATGAGCACCAGTCAAATCAGAGCCCATGGAAACAACAGCTCAGATTTTGTTCTTGCTGGTGTGGCGACTTTGGACTAGCCTTTCTGAGCTGCTATATCCTCTCTTGGGAAACTGCCACCTAGGCTTGCTGGAGGACTGAAGGAGATTCAGGACCATGGGGCCCCTGGCACAATGCCTCATCATACCCATACCTGGTAAGTGCCTCCTAGGTGGAAGTTTATGAAAACTCACTGAGTATTGGACCCCCCATTGTCTATTCTTACATAGTATGTATTCTGGGAACACAGCATAAATTGTTACTTGGAGTATTGAAAAATGCACATCAAAGAAAAGAAAAAAGTAAATTTTAATTCAAACCGAAAGATTGAAATGCACTGAGATATACGAGGTTTTTCCATCTGCATTCTCTTCACTGATTCCTCCACATTTGCCCAAGATGTCACCCTTTGCACCACAATTCTAAGACTGACACTTTGGATGACAGAAGTCTGCTCTTTATTTCAAGAGGAGGAACCATGGGTGGGATCCAATCAATTACAGCAGATGGTCCCTCATGCCAGCCTTCCAGTCGGACACTCTTCTGTCCTAGGCAGCAACTCCCTGGGCCACTAGGGTTTGGCCAATCCGAACTCAATTTGGCAGAGAGGCAGCACTGTGCTCTGCTGGGGTGGCCAGAATCACTCTTTATTCCCCACTTGGTTAAGGGGCCCCTTGGGATTAAACAGAAGCACCCGCAGTGCCCCAAGTTGCTACAGACTCAGACTACTTCTGAGCCACCCACATACAGAGACGACCCACCACGTCTGTACCCACCGCACCAGACCTTCATCAAAAGTGGATTCCCTTCCAGCACCAGCTTGACCACCATGCACAGGGAAGATCAATGGATCAGGGAGGGGGCCAGCAGAATGCCTAGCCTGACCCTAAAGTTTAAGAGTCTCACATTTTAACTCTTGCTCAGCAGCTCAATTCGGAGTGGGTGAGACTAGTCGCAGAGACAGAATCTCACTAACATCTGGGTTGAAAGGACATACTCAAGGTGTGAGGAGCTTCAAACCCAGCCCAATGTTGCCATGCTTCTGGAGGGCAGTTCTCATGGTGACTCAGATGGTGAGGATTGAAGTCTTGACTCTGCTCCTTGGCAGGCTGTGTTGACCCTGGGGAAGTACCATCCTGTTTAAAGTTTCACTTTTCCCCATGATAAAAAGTGGGAGAAATGGAGTTGACGTGTGGATCAAATGAGAACGTTTGTAAAATTCTCACAGTGTGTCAGGAAATATTAGCTATCACCGTGGGGTCTGCCCAGAAGCTTCTCTCTGAACTGTGTTGGTTGGCCTGGGAAATATTCTTAGGGTTGAGGTAGACTCTTCAGAGGCAGGATGGTGCAATGGTGGGAAGCACCAGGCTGTGCAGTCAAATGGCCATGGTTCAATGCCTGGTTTTGCCAACTGACTAATCATTTGGACAAGTGATTCAACTTCTTTGGGTCTCAGTTTCCTCGTTGATAGAATGGGGATTATATAAAAATGGTTGTTGAAAGACAAAATGAAGTGATACCAGTAGAATGCTTAGTACATATTACACATATCACAATATACGTATTAAGTACTTGGTGAATACAAGCTAATTAGTGTTAGTCTCTCAGTCGTGTCCGACTCTTTGCAACCCCGTGGACTGTAGCCCACCAGGCTCCTCTGTCCATGGAATTCTCCAGGCAAGAATACTGGAGTGGATTGCCATTCCTTTCTCCAGGGGATCTCCCCGACCCAGGGATTGAACCCAGGTCTCCTGAATTGCAGGCAGATTCTTGACCATCTGAGCCACCAGGGAAGTCCCTAATTATTATTATCTTTTATTTGTTGTGTTGTGACTTATTATTTCATTGAGTCTCCAAGGTGGAAATTGAGGGTTAAGTTCATTTCAAGCAAGGCTTCTAACTTCTACCGTCTACATCATATTCAGCAGTCCCAGTGAGCTGGCACACTCTAGCCTAGGGCTGGACTCGGGCTCCCCAGCCCCATCCTGCTCTGCTGGGTGACACACCATTAGGCTGGGCGATGGACAGCATCTCTGAGCCCCTGCTCACAGAAGCCATGCTCTGCCCCTCCGCCCACTTCCTGCTCCCCTTCGTGCCACCAGACATACACTGCCCGAGGCTGCCAGCAGCAGTGGGAGGGCACACCTCTGCAGGCCCTGGGTTACCGCCCCAGCGTTTTGCTCCCACACACCATGGCTGGTTTGCAGGTGCACAGGCAAGCAGCTCGTCTAAGATGGGGGCTCCTGGCGGAAGACGGCCTGTGGATCTCTATCCTACAGGGTCTCTTAGCACATGAATTGTTCAATTACTAGAAGAAAGGGGTCTGGGATTTGACCTCTTAAGGACAGAAAAGTGAGCAGAAGGAGGTTCCCTTGGAACTTTGGCAAAGGACCAGAGCCAGGTCTTCCGGAGCCCAGGAGGCTCTGCCCAGCCTCAGGACTCCTAACAAGGCCAAGCCCTGCTCCACTGGTCTCTCTTAAACACACAGAGAGGACCTGCCAGCAGAGACAAACACAGCCCAGCTTGGGCTCGCTCATCTGGACCAAGGTGTGTCTTTTGCTCTGTGGTGGGGCTACTGAGACCTAAGACCAAGTGTGTATTGCTACTACTAATAGTAGCTATATACTGTAGTAGCTAGGGCTTCTTGAACATGTAAATGTGCTGCCTCTTTTCTCATAGTTTTAAAACCATTATCTCAGTCAATACTCACAATTGCTCTGTAAGGCATTATGTCATTTAGCAGATGGTACATCTGGTGCTCCAAGAGGTTGTGTCACTTGTTCAAGCTCACACAGTTTTGAAAGAACTGAATCTAGCAGAGAATTCAACTCCGAGTGTCTAGCAACAAACCCTGGGCACTTTCTGCTGAGATGGGGGTGCTTTGCCAAAGAAGAAAGATGCCCTCAGCTCATCCTCAGCCCCAGCCCCATCCTACACACCGTCACAGCATTCTCCCTGTGCCACCTGGGGTCTCACACCTTTACCAGGTTTCTCCTGGATTTCAAAGCTCTCTCCGTCCATTCGATCATGCAGGGACCCTGATTGAAACATGTTTCTTTTTTGCCAGAGCAACCTAAAGTCATCTCTCTTCTCAATATATTCAAGAGTCCTTTTTAGCATGAAAGGGGAGAATTCCGTTATCATTTTTCTATACCTACAGTATACTCAGGTAGGAATATTTAGGGCCAGTTTTATCTATGATACTTTTAGCCATTAAAATAGATTCATGTGTGCTCAGTTGCTTCAGTTGTGTCCAACTCTTTGTGATCCTATGGAGTGTAGCCCGCCAGGCTCCTCTGTCCCTAGGATTCTCCAGGCAAGTATACTGGAGTGGGTTGCTGTGCCCTCTTCCAGGGGATCTTCCCCAATCGAGGGATCAAACCCAGGTATCATAAAAGGAGTATTTATATATTCATGCAAATATATTAATCTAGACATGTAAATACATGAATATATTTGCATACACATATGAATATTCCTTGTATGATTCAATAAAATGATTTTTAATTTATATTTTAGAAATAAACCAATCCACAATGCTTTGTGCTTCATCTGGATTAGAACTGAATTCGTTCAAAAAGTAGTGTTTTCTTCTGTTGAGAGGGTGAAGATACACTGAAAGCCACCAGGGCCACAGTGCAGATCATAAGCAGGGCTTCGCTTGCATTCCCTGTCCCCAGCCCTAGGGGACCGAGTGTCAAAGCCACAGTCTGCCTTCTTCCCAGATCATTGATTCATTCAACCACATCATCGCCAAACTGCCTCAGAATACTGTCTCATGTGGGTATTTTTACTCCTCAAGCACAAGGAGCAATTAGGCACTTGAAATAATCACTTTTGCAATGACAGCACTATCCAGACCATTCTCAGTCCTTAATCAAAGTTACCAGCAGGTGAATTCACAGCATTTGCCCAAAGAATGTTGCAACAGCTTACTGACTTCCTGTTTCAGTATGACTGTCATTTCAAAAGAACTACTCCCAGTGAGGAGAAAAGAAAATTCAAGTACATGTGAAATCTAACTGAATGTAACGAAGATGATAATTCATGTTTTCCAAATGAATCAAAATATGAATCAAGCTTGGGGAATGTATTTGATCCTCTCAGCATTACATCACAGGTAATTTCATACCCTCATAATGTGTTTCAAGACAGACATTTCATGTTCCCAGGGGCAACATCGGAAGCATTATTCCTGGGCTTTCAAGCGTTTACATGAGCAATGATGCCTTAGTGGGAGCCCAAGAGTCGATTCATTATAGATACACTTTACTAACTATAAGCCAGTGGAAAAGACACATCTTATGCTGATTTTATCAGTCTTAGTGACAGTTCAGACAAGAAACAGACACTGACTGGGGACAGGAACCAAAATTGATCAAAAAACAAGATTCCCTTACATGACCTCAGGGGCCTTTATCAACCATGTTCAGGTATGGCAAACTAAAAATAGGGCAAGCTTTGAAACATGAATGTCACGGAGTCTTTTTTTCCCTTAAGGGAAACTATGGTTCTCTCCTCCCCAGACTGCATACTCACACCAAGTTTTGCACATATTTTGTGCAAAAGGCCCTCCAAACACCATCCACTGACCCCTACAAATCTATTGACACCGTGGATCTTTAAATCAAAATCTCTGTTGCACTCATGTAGGATTGAAATAAAAAGAAAACTTGTAGTGGAGTCAGGGTCAGAAGAAAGTCTACCCTGACCTCTGAGAGAAGCCCTGAGAGTTTTTATTCTTGCTCTTTCTTGATGTGAGTGTTGCACAGTTTCCCTACAATGGCAGCAGGAAGGCCCTCCCCTTTCCCTCTCCATCAGCAGCTGAAGGAGGAACCATGCTGCACCCAGGACAGTCATTCTGGACCTCTGTTCAGCAATGTAGTAAAAAATTCACCGTATACCCCACCACCTTGAACCTCAGTATTTCTCTCCTGACCAATCCTTGATCTCTCTTCTAAAACACAGTAGCCATAAGCAACACATGGCAAAAAATAAAAGCAAAAACAAACAAACCAAAAAAAAAAACCAGCCTACTTTTACAACTGAGGTCTCCATAGGTGTTTGGAAAGGCGTACGTATGAAAACTGGGAGATTACCTTTACAATGCTTATTTTCCTACTTGGCTGAAGAGGCCACACGACTGGTCTATGGGCCACTTGCATCATCAGCACCTAAGAAGAAGTTAAACTTGGAGTTTCCTGAGGTCCCACCTAGACCTGTGAATCAGAATCTATGCTTTTAAGACCCCACCTTCACCAATCCTTAAGCACTCTTGCCATTAAGAGCTTCTGGTTAAAGACTCATCTACTTGAGTTCTCTCAAGTTCCCAAAACACGATAACGAACTCCAGCAGATATTGGCCCTAAAATAAACATCCATAAACACCAGGAAGTCCTCGTAAAGTCAGAGGCAATACATTTCAATCGGAAGAACTCAAGCTTCAGTTCATCTGCAGTGATTCTCTCCCTGTCTTATTGCCTAACTTGAAGAAGTAAAGCAGTTCCTAACATCCAATACCATCTTGTTCAATGCAACAGTGCTCAGCAACTTAACAAGTATGAGTCTGTGAAGGCCAAACAAAGTCCTCAGAACACAGCATTTGTGGAGGATTTTTGTAATGATTATTTTCATCAAGGGGATTTCATAGCTGGCTGAGTCACTCCTTATTCCATCCCACCCCCACCACAGCTCTTCCAAAGATTAACCACCCTAGCTTTTAGACCTCATACCAAAGAAACCTGGTATCTTAGCCTTCAATGGAGAGAAACAATCATCAAGAAATGTTTGCCCTGCTAGTATATTGATCCCTTCCAATTAATAGATATTCATTGACGAGCTACTAGATGTTGGCACTGTACTAGGTGCTGGGGGCATAAGAGTGAAAAAAACACAGAAGCTGCCCTGCTCAACTGGACTGTCCAGCAAGGGCACCACTTCTGAAAATGTTGTAATAGCTTTTTTCAAGGTCATCTGGCCTCATTGGCCATCTCCTGCTGGAGTTACAGTAGAACAAGAGCAGGGAGAGCCAGGTGACCTGCTTTGGCATTTGGAAATGACCAAGCTTGGGAAGAACTTCAACTCCCTTAAAAAACAAGATTAGGGCAGGAATAGAGATGCAGATGTAGAGAAGAGACTTGTGGACACAGTGGAGGAAGGAGAGGATAGGACAAATTGAGAGAGTAGCGTTGACATATACATATACTACTTTGTGTAAAATAAACAGCTTTCGTGCTCAGTGATGACCTAGATGGGAGGGACAGGGGATTGAGAGGGAGGCTCAAGAGGGCGGGAATATATGTCTGCATATAACTGGCTCACTTCATTGTACAGCAGAAACCAACACAACATTGTAAAGCAATTATCCTCCAATTAAAAATTAATTAATTAATTTAAAAGAAAAACCAGGACTGGTCCTCCTTTCTCCAACAACCCCAAACCCTTGCCTTCACAGGAAACCTTCACCAAGACCTGGAGTTGGCAGCCATGAGTTTCGCAAAGCAGCCTCAGCCAAAACTAATCTCCGCACAGGACAGAATAAAGCAGCTGGTTGTCTGGATGGCTGCATGTCTCTCCCTGAGACAATAGTGTGTTTATGTGTCAGAGGGTTAGGGGCAGGTTAACATAAAACCCACCGTAAACAGAGCTGTTAATTCAGTTGCTGGCAGGGGCTTCTGTTATCTTCTGAATACCTCCCAGAGGGTATAAGTCCTACCTTTTCATTTGAGTTGGCAGCAGAGTTATTTTTTTGCACCTGTTGCTCTGCTCCAATAACAACGCAGTTAAGCATTGATTTGTTGGAAAATAAACAGAAAAAAGCAAAGAAAGGCATCTGCCCAAACAGCCTGAGCTGGTTTGACAGAGCGTTCATGCCAATTTGTTTTTCCTATAAAAACCAAAGAAAAACCTGTGCTTTCAGTTTGAATGCTATCCTCCCACTCCCTAAGAAGAAAAGGTGGTATCGAAGAGACCAGCCAGAGCTGGCAGGGCCCAGGAGCCAGAAGACACTGTACTTTTCCATTGGCTGGCTCTACGAAGGCGCTAAGGGGTATCTGAGATCTGTAGAATGACATGGCCAGCCTCCAGCCAGCCCAGGTTAAGATCCTGAATCAGATTAACAAGGCCAGAGAAGGGGCTGCCAGGTTATGATCATAACCCAAACCACACTCTTCCAAATGGTTGATTTCCGAAAGTCAGTAAGTTCAGGGAGTAGGTGTGGTCTCTGGGTTACGTCCCCAAGCAGAGACTCAGCGTGGCTCTCCCAAAGGCTTCTTTCATCCAGCCCTGGGCAATGAGCATAATTTGAAAACCCCCAGTCCCTGGACCATAGCTTTCCCAATGGGGAAAGGAGGTTAGCCATACCTACCTCCAAGGCAAGCTGTGTAGACTCACTCATGTCCTGCCAAGTGACTTGAGATCCCAGGTGTCCTCTCGAAAGGACCTAAGATGTTCACTGTATGATGCCCGCATTAATTCAAGCATCACCGTGCTCTCATTTCCCAACAGTTTGTCAATATCACATGATGTGCTCAAGCCAGAAAGGGCTACAAAGAGCTAAACAAATCACTCAAATGGAGATCATGACAACACTAATTAAGCGGTGGTGTCATCACCCAGCCTTCAACACACACTGGCAGGCGAAGCCTCTTAGTATCTCTTTTTTAAGCCTTGAGCGGAAAACCTAGGATATGCGTGATGTTCCCCGAGATTACCACCTCCCCGCAGCTTTCTCTCAGCCATAGGGCTTTCATTATCACCAGACCATTGGCTTAATGGGGAGGGGAGGTCACAGCAGTAGGGGGAAGCCTCCGAAACGCCTCTTCTCAAGGAGCGTTAAGAACAGAGTGTTCTGACAGAGGAGGGATATGGCTGGCTGAGCATTCCCAAGCATTCTTGTCATGAACAGGACAGGGAGTGGACTGCCTCAGAACCAAATTGGGCAGCCAGAAAAATAAAAGATTCAACAACACCCTCAGTTGACTGAAAAATAAATAAGATCCAGGACGCAGGAATGCGGGAAGGGTGGAGGGAGGTTAAGAGGATGGAATCGGAGCCAGGGAGGGTTGCGATGGACTGGGACAATGGATTTGACCAGGTCGAGATTAAAGTTTCTTCCCAGAGAAAGACTGAGATGCCCCAGTCAGGGAAAGATCAACAGCCGCTGATTTGGGATCTCACAGATGGTATAATTACAAAACAGCAATCAAAATTATGACGAGGATGACAGTTTATATTAATTGAGTGTTTATGATGTGTTAGGCATTGAACTAGGCTTTACAGGAATTGTCTCATTCACTCCTTGCAATAACCCCAGACGTGGATACTAATATCTTCATTTTTACAGCAAAGGAGGCACAGGGAACTTGAGTGACTTACTCAAAGACACGAAGCTAGTAAATGGTTGGATGTATTATAATAAATGTATTGGGGTATGAGGGGAAAGTGCCATATAACTTTTCGTAGCTTTGAAAATGGACTCTTGTATTTCCAAAGACAAGGTGATTGTCTTTTAGGATTGCACACTTTTATTTTTGAAACTGAGCTCCTTTTAAGTACAGCTGTATAATTTTTCCCCCAAATGTGAGCATGAAGCATACTAATCATCCTTGTGCCCTTAGTTGAAAGTTATTTTAGTGTCCATCTGTGTGGATGCTACCGAAACACCCGTTCATGTCCACCCAAACCCATCTGTCAAAACTTCAGCCTGGCTTCCAGTTGAAAGCCCCAGATTGACTCAGCGATTGGGTTTGGCTGCTTAAAGTCACCTCAGACTTATTAGCCGTGATAAAAGAGTGGTAATAATCACAAGGAAATTGAAACATTAAGGGGAAATTATGCCTCCTTTGGAAAAGCATCTGACGACTAAGCCAACACACATGGGTCCTGATGTCAGACCCACTGTGTCGTGGACGTCACGCCAATGAGGGGAGGGCTCTGGGAGCCTGCATTCCATCCCTCTGAGAAGTCTAGGAGAGTTCTCCCCGACCTCCGTCACACCCATGACCCTGCAAATGTTTGTAAAAACGTAGCCATAAAACAGACAGGACTTCACTAGACTCATTCCAGCATCATCTTTGCAACTTAAGAAACAAATAATACATGAATTCTCTCATGCATTAGAACATCTCCTCTTTAGAAGAAGTAGGGTTTTCTCTTTGTACAGACCATCATTAAACAACCATAGACAAGAAAGTCATATTCCTTTCTAGAGCCTTGCTGCAAGACCTATAGACTCTAGGCATACCAAGTCTCATTTTCTCTTCCAGAACACACTTCATTCTGCTTCCTCTAGCTCCCTGACCTGTAGAGTAAGCCCTCTGGAAAATAACACATGAAAATACTCCTTAGCAAGGCAAGCGACTTCCAATCAGAAAGGTTTTCCCAGGGATCAAACTCCTTCCAGCTGATCATTCAGATATTCCTCCCCTTGCTTCAGTGGACATCTTTGACACTCAAAATGATCAAATCAAAATAGCTAAGGTCAGCTAGATGAGCACGATAAGGAGGAGCCGGGGTTCTCCCCGCAGCTTCCCAGCATCAGGAGCTGTCACACATTTGAATAATTTCATCATATCCAAGGGAGCCCAGCTACGTGACTGTCAGGACTCAGTGCAAAAGGAAAATCCAGAGCAGAGCCCCTTGTCCCAAATGTGTTAAGAACTTCAAGACAGCAACAACAGAGTGTTAAACCAAGCACAGGTGCTTTCTAAGTGTTGGACCCTGCATGACTGAGGTGGCTGTATTACGCTGACCCCAGCCCTGTCCCAAGGCGTCAGTCCCAACTCTTGCCTTTACCTACGCCCTTGCTCTATCATCATGGAAGGCAGGGAGACCTTTTGCTGTCTAAAGCTCCTAAAGGAGTTAGGAGAGTCCAACAAAATATGACATGGAACATGCCTGTAATAGCACCTGGCTTATGGCAGCACTCAACAAAGGTTAGCTATTATTAGCATGATTATTATTATTGTTATTATCTTCATGATGCCAAGGTCCCTTGACAACTCCAAAGCTACCCATAGACAAGAACGATGGGTGGGAAGAAAACACACCCCACTCTGATAGAAACTATTAGCTACTGCTGTTCATTTCCTCAGTCGTGTGTGAGAGAATGCTATAAGTTAGGGGCTCTTAGCCTTCTCTTTATACTGTGAACCCATATGGCAGTCCACTGAGGATTATGGACTCCTCAAAATAACACTTTTGAAATGACAAAGTAAAATACTAAGATTAGAAAGGAAGTTTATATGGAAATACAATTTTCAAAATACTTTTAGAAATAAATGTGTGATAACATAAAAATATACGTGCTTCTTTGTTGTTCTTTAGTCACTCAGTCGTGTCTGACTCTTTGCAACCCGATGGACTGCTGCATTCCAGGCTTCCCTGTCCTTCACCGTCTTCCAGAGTTTGCTGAAACTCATGCCCATTGAGTCAATGATGCCGTGTGCTTCTTTATTAGTACATTAAACAAGAATAGCTAGTCCAGTTTCAATAACTTCCATGATATCAAAGTAGTGATGAATATCGATATTTTAAGACATCTGTAACAAGTGCAATGTGATATAAAAATATCTGTAATTTTTCTGCATGATAATCAGTTATAGCTATTGCTACTGAGGAGTTTAGTATGCCACACTTGTACTGAAATTGAATTGAATTCACATTGAATATTGAATTTTAAATTACTGAAAGTAAAAATTTTATTTGTTTTCACATCCAAGTCCACATAGCCTCTGATTTCTCCCCATGGACACTAAGAGATCCTTGGATCCCAGGTTAGAAACCTTTCCTGTTTTTGTAGCAAGGACGGCTTGTTTAATTCAAAGAGCCTCTAGCTACCACTGCTACATGGCCAGAAGCCTCATTTGAACAATTTACAGGAGGTAGACCCCATAGTGCCTTGCCAAAATAAGTAGGAATTTTTTTCAAAGCCTCTAGAATATCCAGAGTAATTCATGCCTTAGCTGCCGTGGCCAGTAAGTATCTGGAGACTCTCAAGAATTTAAGGGGTGGGCAACATATATAAAGTTGTGCTTAGTCATGTGGACTGCAGGAAAGATCAATTTCTTCTGGAGGCCTATACATGCCAGGCATCAAGACAGGATTAAAAAACAACGTGCTATGTACCTATCCCAGGTCTTCCTTGAGGCTCCGGTGGGTGGTGGTTTGCAGCCAGCTCAACACAAGGCTCCACTAAGAGATCCCCCTTCACATGCCTCATCCTACCTCCCTGCTGCCCACCTTCCCCACTGAAAACCCCGCTGCCTTTCTTCCCCAGAGTCACAGTACAGAGCCAACGTCGATCATTTTGACAAACAAACTCCCAGAATTATCCAGACACTCCTTGTCAAGAGAGACTCACTGAAAACACCCAGGTTGAGGACTGATCCTCCGATTCCATTCCACAATTACTAATTGTTTACTCACAAGCATGGGTCCGGATGCTTTCAGATTCTTTGTCTAATTTAATCCTTATAATAGCCTGTGCAGATGTTATTAGCCCCATTTTCCAGATGAGGAAACTTATATTCTGGAGCTTAGATAATTCACCCAATGTCACTCAGCTACTTGGTGACAGAGTCGAATGTGAACCCAGGTGTTCTGACTTTAACCTCATGTTTTTTCTACCACATTCCAACTGCTTCCAGGCAACAAAAACCCATAGCCTCCTGCCTTTTGAGATACACAAGCAGCCAAAGTCTACACTTCACCCATGTTCCTCAAGCCACAGCCTCTGGTCAAGGGAGTTAGAAAGGTAAGCTAGGTGTCCTCTGATTTTCTCAGTGGACATAACTGGGACAGAGGCTGAATTGAGGCCAAATCTAAAGTCCAGTTGTGAAGAAAACAAGTCTTGTCAGTAGTTACCATGGAGACAGGCTGAAATAATCTTCACCTTTCAGGCCCCACTTACCTCCTCCAATAGAATATATCAGTAGTTGTTATGAGAGAATTTTTTTTAAGTTTCCTCAAAGGGACCCCCCCCCCAAAATCTCTTTGAGACAGTCGTATGCTCCAAGCCCCATTGTCATATTTAGAAATAGAAGACCTCTTTCATATTCCAACAGAGACTTAATAGACTTTTGGAAGAAGTCTGCATCAGGTCAAGAAAGGGATGGCAGGTGAGCTAAAATTTCTCAAATCCACAATTGGACCAAAAAAGGTCTAGCCCCAAAGGCCCTTTATGTGGTGTCTATGACATAGAGTGAGGGGTATGTGGCTGAATAGGAACTTTTAAATTTGTCACAATCACGCCCATAAAGCCCTAGCCCCCAAGGCCGTTTGTGTGGTGACTATGATAGAGTGAGGGGTACGTGGCTAAATAGGAACTTTTAAATTCACCACAATCACAACATCAAAAAAAAAAGCGTGCATCTGGAGAAGGACCTACAAAAGTAAAAATAAGTAGTTATTATAATAGTGGGGTTCATGAGGTAGTCTAATAGTCCAGTAATCAAAATATTATAGTAGGCCTTTTGGCTCCTTTTGATTTGGGACTTGGTTTTCATCAGAGGCACATTTGGAATGTATGAAGCATGTTTAAAATGCTGGTCATATTTAAAATAAATAAACAGATACCCCTAATAATAACAAAGACGCTGCTGAAAAAGGACAGGAAGGAAACTCTCAGGGCCAAGGTATTGGGGGAAATTGGAAGAGAAGACATAATATGAATCCAATGAACCAGAACAAGGGGCTCAGCCCCGTAAAACAGCCCAAAGAAAGAGTGTGGTTAGGTGCTAGTGAAATCAGTTTTCAAAGGGGTATTTTACAGGGTATCTCTTTTAAAACAAGGCCAATTAAAGCCCTGGGAGCCTCTTTAAATGGGCCATCCTGCTTGACTCTATTACAAGCTCTGATTTTTCCAGACTCAGGCCGAGGGCCTCTGTAAAGACTGGAGTCTCTAGGTGGGCTGCCCAGTGGCTGGACCAGCCATGTTCCTCTTCTGATGACTCCTCAGGTCTTCCTCTATAGGAGGTGAGCCCACACCCATCCAATCTACCCAGTAATTCATGGGCAATCAGTCAAGTGAGCTGACCAGCACCACACAATCTGAGTGGCCTCCAGGGGGGCCTGAATATCCACTTTTCAGCCAGCTGCTTCGGGGTTTTACAGAAGAGGGCATTAGAGTGCCTACCCGTGTATGCCAGGGGCTTCCAGTGGTCACAAAACTGCACAAAATTGCATCTGCTTCTATACTCACGCTGACTTCAAATAAATGAGACAGTTGATAAAGACGGGATATTGTCATGGGAACTGACTCCAGCACCCCTAGGAAAGTCTCCCGGTATCCAGTCTGCAGTACCTCAGCCAGGCATATCCCTGGGCCAAAGTTCTGTAGACCCCAAGGAAGCCATTTAAGAGTTCCAACTGGTCTTCCTTCCTGTCTCATCCTCAGGAGGGCATCTCTCATCCCATTCTCAGCTTTCACAGGCTCAAGTTAAACCTGCTGACCTCTAGACGTAGCTAGCTTTCCCCAGTCACCAGATTCTGAGGACCGAAGTGTATCTTCAGGATGATCAGGTTTCAAAATGAGGGATCAAAAGCCCAGAGAGGTGGAGTGTGCTGCTGTGGGCACATAGTTTTGCTGGGACTACAAAACCAGGTCTCCTGACTGCCAGTCCGGGACTGTCCTGCACCCGGCCTTGTCTACACCGTGCTCCCATCACTCAAAACATGAGTCTGGGATTCTTCAAGGAGAATTCGTAAAGACATTTTTTTTCCTTCTGAAGTCCAATAATTCTTTAATCAAATAACTCTGAGGGATCCATGAAAACTTCTACTCCTGCACATCTTAACTTCCTGATGTCAAAGCCACTTGGCTTGAATATATGTTCCATCTGAACATGACCCATTCTCCCTCACTGCATTCTAATTCCTGCACAGCTTAATAGCCTGGACCTCTAAAGCCCTGTCTGATTTAAATAAACATAATAGTCACATATATCTAATAAGAGCACAATTGCTGCTCCTCAAAACAAATCATATGATTTAAAATCCTATTATGAAAACTTAGATAAGAAAATATTAAACAAAGTTTATTATCTTCCCTGTCGCTTCAGTGATTGTGCAACAGATTTAAGAGAATCCACCAAGACAGGGCTGCCGTCCTGCCTCAGTCTTCAGACGACCATCCCCCGCGCATTGCCGGCATGCCTCACCCCAGCTAAGAGCTCAGCACGGTTGGTTACCCTGTAACACAACCAGGGTGAGAAGCCAGGTCTCCAACACCAAAGCTGCATGGAGCCGAAGCCTCCCAACTGGGGCCTCTCCCACAACAGAAATGATTGTCACTTCAATTCTACCAGAGAGGGATCTTAACAAGAGAAATGGTCTGAAACGGCAGAAAAAGGTATCACCGAAAATCACGTTCCGACTTTGTATTTGATTCCTCCAAACCGTGGCATTGCTTCTCAAGTGTGTTAGCAGTTTCTACCACGGCGTTCTCGGTATCCACCCCACCCCATCTCCCAGAGGTCTTTGAAAATCCCATCTGTTCCAAAGGACTTAGGGAGGACTCTAACTGGAGGAAGCGAGGCAAAGACTGAATCACTTTTGAATGATTTGTGTAAACCTCTGCGACTGGGCTTGATGCTTGAACATTAAACAGGGTTCCTACACTGAGTTTTCAAAAAGCAAGATGGTCTAAAGAACACAATTCAGGGCTAACCTTAATTTAGGGGCAGGGGGTAGGTGGGGATGAAGAAGAAATATAACATTACAAGAATCCACAACACTAAATTCTACTTCCTAGAAGTGAACTTTGACCCACAGCCCTCACATTCTGGCCTAGGACCTGATATGAGTTCCTTCCAGTTTCTGGTTAGCTAACTGAATGCAGTGGAGTAAATATTTTAGCCTCTCAGTTTCCATTTTGTCTCGGCCTCTGAAATCATCAAAAAGGTACTGAAAGAGGATCTGCATAAAGTTAGTAAATTAAAGGGAGCACAAATGTGGAATCGTGAGTGTGAACATAAGACTTCTCAGAGGTCCAGAAAGACCCAAGGCATTTCCATCTGAGGGCACGCATAGTATATTTGTTTTTAAAAGGAAAAAAAATAATCAAAGGGCATTGTTTAAATTTAACAAATAGATGCTTTTTAACTCAAAAGAAAAAATATAATTGAATTTGATATTTTTCATATGTACAAGGCCTGGATCTCCCCACAATCACCCAAAAGATTTCCAAATAATGCCGCCATTTTGAACAGTAACGCAAGAGAGCTGAAAGCACAGTTGCTCCCTCAAAGTTACTTTCTTCTAAAGTGCCTTTCTAAAACAGTTTGGAAATACGGAGGATTATCTCCATTATATTTATTATTTTTTCAAATGTGATCACGCATTTTCAAATGACCTTCATTTCACGTTCCACTGTCTTTTTTTTTTTTAATTTATTTATTTATTTTTAATTTTTACTTTACAATTCTGTTAAAGTCTGTCCACATAAGCCATTAGTGATAGTGCAGAAATAATGTAATCCTGCACGATTTCAGGTTATAAAAAGATGAATTTGATGAGTTATTTCATAGTCTCTGTACTCAAGTTCTCAAAAAGAAGATTAAATGGAGCCTTCTACAAAATCCAAATGCAGCTATTAAAGTCATTCTCCTTTTTTTAGAATTAAAGATTATTCACTTTTATAGGGCTACATAAAATCATTCTTAAAATCTCTTAAGAGCCTTTCCTGGTAGCATCCCTTACCCCTAAAATTCTTCCTAATAACACAACTTCATCTCTCCTGTTGGAAATCAACTCTTCCCTTGACTTCAGTGGAATTAGCGCATGGCCACTCATGAGCCCCAACTATACTTTTATGCAGTGAAAAGCTCTGTCTAAACACATCCTCACAACCATGCCTACAGAACAAACTCCTGAATTAGACCTTCCATTGAAAAGTTCTCCAGTCCAAACACTCACTCACTCTATCCCTGTTACTAAGGTCAGTGTGGCGAGACACCTGTGAACTTAGGCCCAGAAGCTTACGCTTCATCTTAACAAGGTCATGCTCCCACAATCCCAGCAGTACGCTAAATCTTGGCAAAGACAGATGGTGAAAATGTCACTTTCCTGACTCGGCATTGTCATTACCAACACAAAGATGATCTCCCCACTGTTTCCAGTTCTATCCACATGGAGGCCAATACTTCTCCATTGTGACCAAACAAAATCAAAAGAACCCCTGTCTTAGAAGACATTTGGTGCTGCTGACTCATGTCTGCCTGTCTGGTCACAGTATCCTGTCATGGAACAAAGGGCTGGTCTGTCTCCTTATGATATGGCAAAACTCTTTGCCAAAATTGCTTTTGTTTTCTGGACAGAGGTGTGCAACGCTCCCCCATACCCTTGCCTACCCACACTGCCTGAACACTTTTTCTAATTTGAATGCATACACCTTTGCCTGTTTCCAGCCATTTTCCAACACCAGAATATACTGAAGATGAATCTGCCTTTCCCTACAAATAATGGAATGAGTCAGGAAAATCACCAACAGAAGACATCTCTAGAAAATGAGAACGTGTGTTCTGAGCTCCAACAGCAATTTAGCCAACCAGTTCGTTACTGAGAAGAACCTGTCCCAGCTTTCAGAATTTCACAACTCAATCCAGGGAAATAGCTTCGTCACAGAAAGAGAGGGAAACTAGGGGACTTTTAAATTCAGTGATTGGAAGCCCAGACTCCACGCAGGGAGTTCAGATAGCACTCAAAGTCAGCCTGACGCCCTCCAAAATCAAATCCTAAGACGACCCAGTGAGATGAACACAGCTGAGGCGTGTTCACTTCCTGCCAGCTGCCTCGGGGAGTCTCTTTTATTTTCCTCTGTCTGATTCAAGGCAGGTTTCTCTTTCCACTCAGGTATTTGAATTCCAGACTCCAAAGAAGGTTTAAAAATAAGGACTTACCTCATCTACCTAAAGATTCTGGATGGGAAATCCAATAGCTGTGGCGAATGGAGGGAAGACTGCTAGAAGCACTCACGCCAGCTTGTACGGGGACAGGGAACCAGGAGTGTTATCACGTCTGAGCCCTCATCAGAGTGAAGATCAATGCACATGACAATAATTTTAAATCATTTTGTAGGATGTTAAGCAATAAGCCACCAACCGGGAATTCCCTAAGTCACTTCCCCCTCTTCTGATTGGCTGCCGGGCCCTTTAAAAAAATAAAATAAAGGATTACAAACATTTGCTCATTTGCATTTGGCCAACTCACACGTTAGTGTTCAAACAAAACAGGTCTAACCAGGTTATGCCTGTGTCTCGAGAACAGAGAGACAACCTGTTAATGGATGAGGAATTGATTCGGTGGTGACTGTTCTTTTCAGCTTAGAGGCTGTTTCAGGTGAAAAACACCAGGCTTGCTCCCCAAAGACACCACCAGGAGGGGAGAATGTAAATGCAATGTGAGCAGAAGCTCAAATCTGGAGGAGATGGTGGTATAGGGGATTCAGGGGCTCTCTTAAACCTCTGTCTTCATGTACTAATTTATGTTCAGTCCACTCTGCTTCAACATCAAAATCTTTTTCCTGCCACACAGACACCAAGTTTTTATGGGGCTCCCGGCCAGGTTGCTGGAAGCATAAATTCTCTCTCCAGGCACCATGATTACCTCCTTGTCATGGACCCTTGGTAATTTCAGTGGACTTTGAAAAGCCAATCCCCCCAGTCCCAGTAATGAGCTTTGGAAAATTTGAAGGAAGTGTCCTGGGAGGGAGAGTCTACCCTGAGTTGACAAAGTAGAAGAGTCAGCTGTCAACAACGCAAAGGCCTGACTATCTGGTTGTCTGCTTAGCCAGATCCTTCCTCTTGACACTTCCATGGTCTTTTGTTTTTTAACTATAAATCAACCCTCCCTATAGGAGCTCGAGAGAGAAAAACCAAGATGCTGAAACTAGAAATACAACAACACGCTTGGGGCAAGAAGATGGAATTTGAAGGAGGATCCATGGATTTCAAATATCCATACAATTCCCACCCGCCCTGGCCAGAGGCCTGCTTCACTGGCTCACAGATGCTCTTCCTCCAATTCAGGCGAATGTCAGCTCCCGGCAAGGAAAAATACTATGAACTTTCTGTCTTGGGTCTCCTTAGACACTGGCCTGGCATGAGCTAAGTGTTTAAACGGATTTCTTGAACTCACCAGGCCTCCCCTCTATGGGAGGGGAAAGGGAATTTGAGTTTTGGCAAAGAGACAAAGATTTTGTGATCAAAACCAAGAAGTTCCTTGTGCAAAAAAGGAAAGTCTGAAGAAAAAAAAAAAAAAAAAAGGAAAGTCTGTATATGGGGAACAACTTAATAGAACAAAAAGTAAGCCATTGCCCAACAGGAGGTGGACGAGTAAGTGGACAGTAGCCCTCTTTTTTTGCTGGTTGTCCTAGTGTGGGCACCATGTTTGCTGAGGTTCTGGAAGGTGTAAAAGACTTGGTGGGAGGGTAGGTCCAGGAGGGCCTCAGAACTCAGGCAGGTCTCGAAGGTTTTAAAGGTTTTGTAAGTACAATTTAAAGGGGCTCTGAAAAACACTTCTATCTCCCTGGCTCTCACTAAACATTCCCACCATTCCCTACCTTAAACCTGCGTGTTTTCCAAAGGCCTTATTAAAACACAAATATCTGATAAACACAGTAAATGTCATTATTGCCCATTATCACATTAGCCCTAATTAGTCTATCAGCTCCAGATCTGAGAGCAGGGCCCTCAGGGAACAGACTGGGTTTTGTTTAAAGGATGAATCAGGAGCAATCTGAACTAGCAGCCCCACTCACTTCATGGGGGTGCTGTGTGTGTGTGTGTGCAGGTGTGTGTGTGTGTGTGCGTGTGTATGTGTGTTTGTGGGAAGGGGTGGTGGGGTGTTATGAGTACCAGTGTAACTCCGGGAAGCAAACTTGATCTTCTTTACAGTTTTGCCTGAAATTAACCAGGGACATATGTGGGAGGTAGGGGGTGTGATCAGGAAGTGGTTAACTTCAAAAACAACTCCAAAAGTGATGTGATTCTCAGGTCCAGTCCCAGCCACCTTGAATTCCAGGCTCTTTTATTAATATTTCTAGTTGAAGAGTTCCAGTTACATCTCCAATGTCTTCATCCACTCTTACCCTGCTCATTTTCTATGAGGACTACTCCATTAAGGCACTCCTGAGAAGTCATTTGAGGATGGAAATGATGAAAGGGGAAGAAAAGAAGTCACTAAGTGTCACTAAGTGTCACAAAGTGTCATAAACCACTTTATTTGTGGAGTCTTTATATATATATATATATATATATATATATATATGGAGAAGGCAATGGCACCCCACTCCAGTCCTCTTGCCTGGAAAATCCCACGGACAGAGGAGCCTCGTAGGCTGCAGTCCATGGGGTTGCTAAGAGTTGGACACGACTGAATGACTTCACTTTCACTTTTTACTTTCATGCATTGGAGAAGGAAATAGCAACCAACTTCAGGGTTCTTGCCTGGAGAATCCCAGGGATGGGGGAGCCTGGTAGGCTGCCATCTATGGGGTCTCACAGAGTCGGACACAACTGAAGCAACTTAGCAGTATGTATATGTACAAAGTACCTAACAATGTGCTTGGTCCTTAATGGGTTCTTACTAAGCATTGTTTCTTTTCTTTACTTGAAACTTGGCTAAGCCTCCCTTAAGAGCAAAAACATCCTCCTCCATCAAAAAAAAAAAAAAAGATTTTTAGGCCTGCTACATCCATAGAGAAATCCCTTCAGAGTATGAGGTGTTTTACCCTATGATTAGCTTCAATATGACACCACTTACATCAAATTAGACAGATGTATGGTTACAAAGATAGACAGATGAATCAACGGATATCACATCCATAGAGAAATTCCTTTAAAGTATGAGGTCTTTTACTCTATGGTAAAAGAGACAGCACTTATATCATATTAGATTGATGGATAGATAGATAGATAGAGATGATAGAATGGATGGCAGTCTTGATTTTTACACTCAAGACAAGCTTGATTTTTACAATCAAGCTACAAGGGCTTTCCTTGTAGCTCACTCAGTAAAGAATCTGCTTGCAGTGCAGGAGACCCAGGTTCGATCCCTGGGTTGGGAAGATCCCCTGGAGAAGGAAATGGCAACCCACTCTAGTATCCTTGCCTGGAAAATCTCATGGACAGAGGAGCCTGGTGGGCTGCCATCCATGGGGTCGCAAAGAGTCGGGCACGACTGACTAACACTACTTACTTACTCGATTTTTAACTGAAAATGCCAAAAGTTGGGTTTGATGATGAGACCTTCAACTGCAAGAGCATTAAACATATCAAGCATGTCGTTCATGGGTAAGTTTAAAAGTTTAACCACAAAACCATTAAACATACCAGAGTCTGTTTATAAACACATTGTTAATTTCTTGAAAGTCATTACCTTCTCGAGGAGAAATCAGGTAAGAGTCTCATTATTCCATCAGAGTTCTAACCCCAGTATAGGTTCCATTTGCTCTATGCTCCCAGGATCTCCTGGAGACTGATAAAGACCAAGGGAAGCAATGAGATGACTGCCTAGGTTTTAAGGATGTGAAGACATAAAACAGAGAGGCAAAGCAGCCTGCCCTCAGGTTAAGATCGAGATAAAACTGAGAACTGGAACCAACTCTGCAAACTCAATTACTCTGAAGAGAAACCTTCCTGGTTTCAAGGCTGTAACACTGTCTCAGACCTGTGCAAAGACAGGTCAAGGCCTTGGGTCAAGTTGTAATGCTAGTTCCCATAAAAGAAAGAGTGGGGCAGAGCAAACCAAGCCAGATTATGTGCAGTGACCTGGGGACCCTGAGTTCAGTTGAAATGTCTACCAGGAGATCCACATCTCAGAATCAATGAACCCCAGGGACCTTAATTCCTACACCAAGGCCAAGACAAAGAATCTTTCTGAGCCAAGTATCAAGCCCTAAGGGGTCGAGTCTTAATACCAACACAGGCTGTGGTTACAAGGTTAATGAGAGCACTGTGCTTGCTGTGAAAAAAAAAGGATGCTGGCTTACTTTACACAGCACCTTTTAACTAGAGGCCCTATATTTATTTTTGAAAGCAAATGTGTGTTTATATATGTTTCTGTCTATCATCCCCTCTTGATGACATGGAATTACCTCCAGGGCAGAATGTGGCAATTTAGTGAGAGCCACACAAGAATATTACTCTAGAATTGACAGGAACAAGAAACTCTGGTGAGAGGAGGGGGCTGATGTAAAGAATTATCTGACTAGGGGGCTGGCTAGAATTAAATAAGGAACTAGGGTTAATAAATATCATCTGGCCTCACACCCTACTCCCTCCTAAGAGCTGTGCTTCCAGAATCTTTCCATCTTTCTTAGATCTAATTCCCAAGGGTCTACAAATCCTCTGGGGAGCAGCTTCCTGGGCTCTGAAGGTCGCACTTGAGTTCCATTTGGAAGGTCTGACACTGATAGCTCTTAACAGCTATGCAAGCGCTTTGTGACCTTGTCTTTTGCTGTAACATTTGTGCCTACACACTGAGAATATTCTCTGCCAATGGAACGTCCTACTTGCCTGCTGAGGTGGGGATAAACTTGGTGCTGGAGTAGGGGTGGGTCGTTCACCATTTTTGGAAAAACAAATGACGCAATGCATGTATACATATGTGCACACACACCCACCAATACACCTCAGGCATCTGGATGCATCACCAATGCACCAAAGATAAGTGTTCTGAACTCTCCTCTCATATTTTAATTATTCTCCAAGACATCGCGATTCTTGCCTTTTTAAACGCACTCCTGACCCATTCCTTCTGCTTCACCTATATCTTATAACTCTCTTTCTGGCCTTCTCTCTTTTCCCAGACAACTTTACATGGTGCCCTGACTTAACGCCAACTCCACTGTTGGCATAAGCACTTTGCTTCTTGAATCAAACTGCTTTGAGAGTCTAAACACCATTTCCATCAGGGTCTTCAGGAAGGCTCGTTTCTCCGTCTCACAACAAGAGACCAGACAAGGCAAAAGTTCTCCACTTCCAGGCCACCTTCTTGCAGCCTATATTTTCTTCTTTTTTGTGTGGGCAAGAGCTTCTTACAATTATAGAGGTTATTTTAATGTATTACTTAACTGTGAGAACTTTTTCCACTATCATGGAACCTCCAAGTTTAAAACAGAGTAAGGAGATGCTGCTGAAGATACATCAAGAGGTGAGGGACGGCAGCCTGCCCAAATCAGTCACCCATCCCTGCCCCCACAGGCACTCAGCCTTTTCTGACCCATGTATCCTTGCTCTGCCCTAATGCATCATCAGGATCGCCCATACAACTCAGGGGCTCCTGCCTACACCGACCAAATTGACACCTCCAAAGGTGAGTGACAGCAGAGACAATAATTAATATTGCATTCATCACCATCTATTTATATTTTGTGGGCTCCTGTATTATTCCACTAATGACAAATCAGAAGACTAGGTTCCTACTGTCCAAGAGGTTCATTATAATGGGGCTGAACTTGAGTGAAGTTCTCAGTCCCTAATCTCTTTCAGCCAGGGGTCATGAGAGACAGCAAACTCTCAGATCCAAGTAGAAAACACGTAAAATCACAATCTAAATGTCTAATGACTGGGGAGAACCTGTGGTCTTGCAAGATCAGGGTGCTCGGAACCTATTTCCTCATCCTCAAAAAAAAAAAAAAAAAAAGACAACTCAGCTTTCTCGGAAGCAGCAGGTCCAGTGAAAACGACAGAGATGTTGGAGTCAGACTGACCAGGATGACCTTGTCGCAGTTACTTACGCTTTAGCTCTCAACTTTCCCATCTGTTTATTGGGTATATAAATACTTTCAGTGAGCTATTTAGATATTTAAATTAGAAATGTACAGAGCACTAGCAGAGCGTCTGGCATTTGGTGGGCTCTCAGGAAATGCTTACTCTCTCCTTGAAGTATGGAGCTTAAATCTCAAGAGATCCCCTTAGGAATGTATGAAGTTACATAAGGGTGCTGTTGTTTAGTCGCTAAGTTGTGTCTGACTGTGTCTGGACTGCAACACGACAGTTTTCTCTGTCCCTCACCATCTGCCAACATCTCCCGGAATTTGCCCAAGTTCATGTCCATTGAATTGGTGACGCTATCCAACCATCCCATCTTCTGCCACCCTTCATGGATCACTGCCTTGTCGTGGCGAAGGGGCATGTGTAACTCAATGAAGCTAAGCCATGCCATGCAGGGCCACCCAAGACAGACGGGTCATAGTGAAGAGTTCTGACAAGACCTGGTCCACTGGAGGAAGGAATGGCAAACCACTCCTGTATTCTCACCGCAAGAACCCTGTCAACATTGTTAAATGACAGAAAGATGTGACGCCAAAGGATGAACCCCTCAGGCTGAAAGGTGTCCAAGATGCTACTAGGAAAGAACAGAAGGCAATTACTAATAGCTCCAGAAAGAATGAAGCTGCTGGGCCAAAGCAGAAACAATGCTCTGTTGTGGATGTGTCTGGTGGTGAAAGTCAAGTCTGATGCTGTAAAGAACCATACTGCATAGGAACCTGGAATGTTAGGTTCATGAATCAAGGTACATTGGACGTGGTCAAGCAGGGAATGGCAAGAGTGAACATAAGGGTGATGAGAGAACTAATTCTCCACATTTCAAAAAACAAAGTAGGGAAGGTGAGAAGTGATGCTGGACACGTTATAGGAGAATGGAAGCATGATAATGGCTCTTCACATTTATTCATTTTTAACCACGTCCCAGTCACTAGAATTTAACTTGCATCACCTCATTTAATCCTCACAAAACTCCATCAGAAAGGTACTAACTCTCTTCTTACTTTGCAGAGGAGGGAGCTGAGCCTCCTAAGCCTGAGAAGTAACTTGGCCAAGGCCATACAGTAAAGCAAGTTGCTGGAGCTCAGACAAAGCCAGTGTCATTCCAAAACAAGTCAACCACAACCATCTTCAAAAAAGAGAAGCTCAACGGTGTGTTGAATTTTGGATTATAGAAAGTCGCTCAATAGTGTCCAGCTCTTTGCGACCCCATGGATTATACAGTCCATGGAATTCTCCAGGCCAGAATACTGGAGTGGGTAGCCATTCCCTTCTCCAAAGGATCTTCCCAACCAAAGGATCAAACCCAGGTCTCCTGCATTGCAGGGGGATTCTTTACCATCTGAGCTCCCAGGGAAGCCCATAATATCTTACAGGGACAGGAAAAGCCAAGCTCAATTCTGGAAGGCAATTGGAGATGTGACTGTTTCTTGTAAGAGCGAGATTGTAAAGTTGAAATGAAAAAAAGTATAAGACAGGCAAACAGATTTGGATCTTCTAAGACAGTCTTCAACCCCTGTCCTTCCATACCAAATATTTAAAAAGCCAAATGCCCAGAATAATAATTGAGGGGAAACCCATTGGAAAAAGCTGTGACTTGGTCTTGCCTGGGAATTCATGAGTCTCTTGACACAAAGGTCACCCTGCCACCCACCCAGCCTAATAGCCCTAGGCAGGCTAAGTCCCACAGCCTCTAGATGCAGAAATGGCAGAAGAATAGTCAAGAGTTGGAGTGATGATCAAAGTATTACTAATGACAGTTGAGGGAAGCAGTGGAACTTCATTAGAGGTGGGGGTTGTCATCAGTTTCTCAATCCCATTCTTCATAAGCAACTGAGAGTGTCTCAAGAAAATGTAAAATACTAATCAATCAGATTCTGCTCCTAAATGCCTTCCAGATAGAAACTAGAAATTCTAGACTTGCTCTTGCCTCTGGAAAGAATGCACCTAGAAACCTCCTGGATATGATATCTGATCGTTGACAAGCACAACCGCTGGGACTATACAAATAGCCTCATTTGCATAAATAAATTATTCATTTAATCCATTCAAAACATATGCACCTGCACGTTGGTGGAATGTCAAGAAAGAAGCCTTTGGAATTATTTATGAATAATTCCATATTTGGGGGAAATCCAACTGAAATCTCCCCACATGTATCATGGCATGTGTATGATTTTTCTCCCCTTTCTCACCCCACCCCAACTCCATTCTTAGCAACCACATGTTGAGAACAGGGTTTGGAATTAGTCAATTTGTCTTCCTGGAGAAGGACAGTATACCAAATACCTATTTTGAGACCTAGTTTCTTTTATGACTGTGAGCCAGGAAAGTTTTATGAGAATCCTGATTTAAGGTTGGAGGTTAATAGCTCTGAAATTCTGAGAACCAAAAGACAATTGTGTAGGTGGGTATACAGTAAAACTGAAATAAGGAACTCCTCTGTAAACTGAACCAAAAATCTGCAGTCAGTTCATCTGAAAACTTCTTTCAGGAGGACAGCCCCAAGCGAAAGAGACTGGCCACAGTCTGCTCGCTTCCTTACAGTGGAAAGTATGGAGGCCAAAAAGGGCATGGTCAGCTTGCCATAGACATTCTCCATCAACCCCAAAACCAGATGGTTCAGGGGCTTTCTCCATCAGCACCAAAAGACTTCAAAGTCTCACCGAGGTTTATCATCCTCAAGTTCACCTGTTCGTGGTTCTCCAGGAATTGCCAGACTCACTAGAGCAGAAAACCTCAGGGAGTCCAACCTTAGCTCTCACAATCGTATGTGGCTGTGTTGGAGGAAGGGAGCCCCTGGAAAATTTCTGATTTTTGCCAATCCATTTTCTTTTCAGTTGGCAGGTCACCTTAACTTGGACACTAAATGCACAGCTGGGAAAAATAGGCTTGTTAGGGGATGGGTCAAGGCTCCATGAACATGAGCCTTGGCTGGGGGTAACATTCTTTGAACAACCAGGTAAGATGGGCCTAGGAAGCCATGGCATTGTGCTGCCATGGACTTAATTGTTGGGCATCAAGACCCACCATGGATCACACCCAGCCCATGGCCTGACCCCCAGTAGACAACTCTTTGTTCTAACCTATCTCCACTCCTCAGACCTGTTGGCAGCAAGCAGCAGGTGGTAGGGCAGAGTTGCTGGGAAAGAGGGTAAACTGAGACCAAAAAGGAAAGAGACAGAGAGCAGTTACTGCGTGCTTCATTCTGAAGCCCTTAGAGAAACTGACTTGCCCCCCAAAACTCACCTTGGTAGTTTTCCTTACCATTCTAGTCACAAATGAACCAGAATTGTATTTACGCACCACCATTCTTCAGTTTGCCGCCTTCTCAAAAAGCAACTAGATCATTCTCCTGCTCAAAAATCTTTACCAGGATTTCCCTGGTGATCCAGTTGTTAAGAATCTGCCTGCCAACACAGGGAACATGGGTTCAATCCTGGGAAGATCCCATATTCTACCGAGCAACTAAACCTGGACATCCCAACTACTGAGTTCACCCACCTGGATCCCATGCTCTACAGTGAGAAGCCCACGGACCCCAGCTAGAGGACAGACCCTGCTCACCACAGCTAGAGAAAGCTCACGTACAGCAGTGAAGACCCAGGGCAGACAAAAAAAAGTCTTTACCAGTTTCCCCATTCCCTGGAGCTGTGGCCCTCAAAGGATGACAAGATGATTTTTAAGCACAAATAATAATTTTTATTTTAACAGTTACATGTTGTCACATGAAAACTAACTTAGTAAAGTAAAAGAGAGTCAGTGCAAGTCAAAATGAAAGTTAGTAAGCAAATAATATAAACAGGTACATAGACATAGTGAAAAATAGAGTTAATAAAATTGGAGTGATTAAAATTTGGAAAATAAAGGCTCAAAGGCAGACAGTCCCAGCTCTCTGAGGGCACACCGTTGCTGGTCCCCATCACTTGGTCTCCACCTGTGTCCTCAGGTCCATAGCCTCCAGCTGCACCTCTGATATACACCCCAGACACGATGGACCCACAGGACTTCTGCACATGCACCACGTGCTTCTCTGCTTCTTGCCAACCCACCACGTGGACCTTTCTGCATCTTTGCCCAGCGGAACCCAACCCATTTTCCCCACTCAGTCTTCCCCAATTGCCTCAGTAGAATCTGTGTTCCCAAATGGTTTGTTTGTACTTGGAACCATTCAGTAGTCAACAAATGTTTACCAAGTTTCTGCCATGGGCCAGGCACTGTACCAGGAAATGGGGATTTAGCCACAGGAGAAAAAAAAAAAAGATAAAAATTCCTGCTATCATGGAACACAGATTCTAATGAAGCAAGACTTCAGTACATATCCTAGTCTGCCAGGTAGGGCCATTTGGGGTTCTGCATTTCCCCAGTCAGCCTGGGTAACCCAGGCAGACAGGGTCTACATTGCCTATCCCTAGAAAGGCTTAACATACTTCTCTCAAGTTTCAGGGCGCTGAGTCGGTGAAACTCCAAAGCTGGGGTTTGGGTGTCTAGAAGCAGTGGCATAATCCACACACCCTGTGTGTCTATGGTGCTTTATAACCTGTTTCCTCTGTGTATCTCCTTAGATGCTCCCAATATCCCTGGGAAGTGTGATGCATACAAGATGGTTGAAATGATACACCTCCCCGCTTGGTTTGGCATCTATCTGGAGTTCATTCAGTGACTGCATGGTGCGCAGGGGTCTGAGGTCACATGCTTGGTTCCCAGCGGGTCCTCTGGGTCCCGCACACTCTCCTCCAGCCTCAAGGGAGGCACCTCCAGGCACAGACAGCTCTAATTCCCTATGGGAATCAAACCCACAGAAGGAGCACCTTCCCGCCTCAAGACTCTGTAGTGACCTCAGGAAAGAGGAGGGTGCCCAAGAGCACTGTCAGGAGGGGAAGTAGCCGCAGCCGTCTTCCCAGAAAGAAGCAGTGCTAAGTTATTCCTGCTGCTCTCTCTCTGCATCACCCTCCTCTCCTCTTTCTCAGTCGGACAGTTTTTCAGAATCACTGCCCGATCTTGTCAGGGAGGTACCATATAGAGAACCCAGCTCATGCCAGACTTCCCTGATTTTAGCAATGAATGCCCCACCTTCCAGGAAATGCCATGGTCCAGGAAATTTCTGGTAAACCAAGAAGTTTGGTCAATCCACCAGTTTGATCTTCTCTAACAGCTGTGGGTCCTTGGGCACTTACCTACCACCTCTGAGTCCCCATGCTCTCATTGGCAAATGGAGATATACCATCCCCCAGCACTGGAGAAGATTAAAGAGGCATTATATGTTTAGGGAGCACGCCAGTGCACCATAAATGGTGGCTGGTATTAATACCTTTGGAGGCTGGACCGAGACCTGGAATTGAACCCAATGTCCTATAAGCTGGTCTCTTGGACGAAAAGGAGATCCAACCAGTCCATCCTAAAGGAAATCAGTCCTGAATGTTCATTGGAAGGACTGATGTTGAAGCTGAAACTCCAATACTTTGGCCACCTGATGTGAAGAACTGACTCATTTGAAAAGACTCTGATATTGGGAAATGTTGAAGGCGGGAAAAGAAGGGGACAACAGAGGATGAGATGGTTGGATGGAATCACCAACTCAATGGACATGAGTTTGAGTAGGCTCTGGGAGTGGGTGATGGACAGGGAGGCCTGGAGAACTGCAGTCCATGGGGTCGCAAAGAGTGGGACACAACTGAGTGACTGAACTGAACTGAACTGATGAGCTGGTTAATGCTTGCTGACTGACTCTTTTAGAGGTGGCCGTGCAAAGGATCTGGAGAAGGCGATGGCACCCCACTCCAGTACTCTTGCCTGGAAAACCCCATGGGCACAGGAGCCTGGTAGGCTGCAGTCCTTGGGGTTGCTATGAGTCGGAGATGACTGAGCTACTTGACTTTCACTTTTCACTTTCATGCATTGGAGAAGGAAATGGCAACCCACTCCAGTGTTCTTGCCTGGAGAATCCCAGGGACGGGGGAGCCTGGTGGGAGGCCGTCTATGGGGTCACACAGAATCGGACACAACTGAAGCGATTTAGCAGCAGCAGCAGCAGTGCAAAGGATCATGTGGCCACAAGGACATAGTCTCACCAAGGCCTCCAACTGGCAAGAAACAAGAGATTTGCTAGCAAAGTGCTGTAAATCAATGCCCCAATCCACCCATTTCTGGCCTTATTATTTTTATTAAGTACGTATTGTATGCCAGAAACTAAGTACTTTATTTACATACAATTTCTTATTTAATCCTCACAACAGCCCCTCAAGGTAGTACTATAATCCCCCATTTTAATGATGAGGAACCTGAGGCTGAGGGGGATTTAGTAATTTGCCTGAGGTCACACTGCCGGGAAGGACAGAAACTGCCTGACCTCAGAGCCTCCATCCCTAACCATCTCTAACCTTATATGAAAAACATCCTCTTGGGTGGGAGCTGATCACTTTCCTCCCCTACAATAGAAGAAACTGGGCAATCCAATCAGCCTCATGGAGAAGGGGAATTAGCAGGCAAGCCCTTGCTTGCTGGGAGGTAATGGTTTATCCTGCAACCCTGCTAGGTTTCCCAGAACCCTGAATAAATATTTACATAATCTTGTTACATTGATCCCCAACTTGAGACTGCATAAAACATAGAACCAACCCATGTTGGCAGACCTTTGTTGTTTGGATGTATTATTTTTCAGGCCATGACAGTCTTATAGGCAGACTCATTCCTGTAGACTGTTCAGTACAGAGGACAGGACTCTTGACTTGGAGACAAGTTTTCAT
The DNA here is from genome assembly GCF_014754425.2 of Oryx dammah. Taxonomy (NCBI): domain Eukaryota; kingdom Metazoa; phylum Chordata; class Mammalia; order Artiodactyla; family Bovidae; genus Oryx; species Oryx dammah. Next base: position 62,868,914 of record NW_024070201.1, on the reverse strand, counting down.
CCCAACTTCACCGCTGATGAGCTATGCCACTTTGGACAACTTGAGGCTCAGTGTTCCCATCTGTAAAATGGGCATAAAGTTTGTCCCAGTATCATCATCATCACCCCTCATGGAGAACTTACAGGTATGCTAAACACTTACTTGTATCTTTGCGTTAAATCCTCTCAAAAGCTCTTTGAGGCAGTTACTATTTTTATCTCTGTTTTACAGTTGAGGAAATAGAGACTCAGAAAAGTTAGGAAATTTGACCAAAGTCATAGATCTAGTAAGAGGCAGAGCAGAGTCTGAAACCCAGATGGCTTAACACAAGATTGTTGCCCTCTACCCCTCTGCCTCATCCCCCCATGTCCTGCCTCTTGTAATAAGTACTGTAAAGATTTCAATGAGATGGGACAAGTGAACATGCCCACCTCAAAGGTCACCCTGTGGTAGCACCCTCTGGTCCACAAATCTCAGCCCACATTCCTTACCAGTACCTGAAAAGTCAAGAGAGGGACTCGGGGTGGAAGTACCCTCTTCACCGGGGCACCTCTTCCTTCCTAACTGGACTGCCCTCCAAGATGGTAGCGAGCAATGGGCCAGCTGAATCGGCACCTGTGAGCGTAACAGTGACTCAGGAATGGAGAGGACCAAGGAAAGAGCCTCCCGCTGCAGGACAAAGCCAGGCGGCAACCTGGGCCGAGGCTAATTACAGGCTGGCGAGGCGGCTCGTTGACCGAGGACTGGCTGATTTACACACTGATGAATCACAGCCTCAGAGCCTTTGAGGTCTAAAAGCTCCACCAGGCCACTGGGGACCCAACTAGAATTTCTAAAACAGAAGCCCAGAAGTCCTACCCCTCATCCCAACTACTGCACCTCATACCCTCATGCCTTGCCGGCCTTCATAAGCCCATGCCTAAGCCTCCAGGGATGGCTCCATCCAGCCCCAAACTCTCAAAGAGTGGGAGGAGAGTGTACTGTACCATTGGAGTGTGGTAGAATTGTCAAATATACAAAAATCGGCCACCAGGTTAAAAAATGGAAGCCAGGCAGGCTCTTCATGTGGTCCTACAAAAGGGTTAAAAAAAAGGTCATTTTCCATCAATATAAAAAAAACAAAACAAAAAAACCCAAATCCTCCCACTACCATAATCCAGAGGTATGGGGTGAGTCCTGGCAGGTCATGATAGAAGTTCTCAGCACTGGGGTTTCAGGTCAGAGAGACGTCAGTTTCTGTTCCAGATCTGTCAGTTGCGGCTCTGTGACCTTGGCCCAGTGACTTGACCTCTCTGGGCCTCTACGTCCTCATGTGAGGTGCACCACCGCAGTACTAACTCTGTAGGATAATTGAAGGAATTCAACTAGGGCTACTTCTGCCAGTCACTTGATTCATTCCTCCTGTCCTTCTGAATTCTGCCTCTTCTCCCTCCCACCCTCACGCTCCGTCTCTCACAGTTTTCACTGACCACCTCCCCATAGTCCTCTGGACTTGACTCCCTGTCCCTGCTTAAAGGAATTTTAGAATGAGGCCAGTGGAATTGGTAGCCCAGCCCAAGTTGGCTGTGTTTGGCTAACACAAAAGGGCCCCATGTTGTCAGTAATCGGGTCTGGTGAACTTCCCAATGGCTCCTTGCTTCGGTCTAAAAGGCTGGCAAGGCCACCGACTATCCCTCCCCACTCTCATCCTCCTCTTCTTTCCATAGCACTCTGTCACCTGCACACAGCACCAGGAGGTCATGGGCTCTTTCCATGGAAATGTTCTTTGGTTACCTGGTGATTTGCATCTTATAACACCAAAAGCCTGGAATGCAACCAGGACATGTGACCAGTCACAGCCTGACCATGACAAAGTCACAGTTTTTTTTTTAAACTCACACACTCAACCTCAACATCGTCCTCCTCTCTCTCACTACCATCTCTTCAAACACAACAGAGATCTATGTGTTAGAACTTTCTAGAATAACAAAACCAATTAAAAAAATACTATTTTGTGTCAAGCACAGTGCTTAAAGTAGATGACTCTGTTACTTCGAGATTTTATGTTTGGGAATGTTAAGACTCCACTGAACCCTCAAAGCTTTCCAGACAGTCCTGGGCCTGGTTCCTACCATTTCCTCGGGTAACCATTTCTCAGATGCCCCCTGCCCACTGCTGTCACGTGGCACTCAGCTTGTCAGGCAGAGGAGCAGCGGAATAAACCTGGTCAGTGGCCCACACGGCCAGTGCAAGAGGTGTGTAGGGGGGTGTGTGGGGTCTGGGAGTTTTAAAAGCGCCAGCCGAACTGTGACTGTTAATACCCACTATTGGTTCAAGCAGGTAGAGGAGGAACACTGTTTGAGGGAGGGTATGTTTGTACAGTCTTTATAGAGGGCAATTTGGTGTTATCTACCAAAATGTGAACGCTCAGATCCTCTGACCCAGCAACCCCATTCCTCAGAATTGCTTGCCTTGGTATATGCACAAAAGACTTCAGAAATACATGATGAAAATTTGGAAATGATATTAATGTTCGCCAACAAGAGAAAGCTAAAACAAACTATGGAGACTTCCCGGATGGTCTAGTGGCTAAGGCCTGGTGCTCCCCATGCAAGGGCCCCAGGTTTGATCCCTGGTCAGGGAACTAGATCCTGCATACGGCAGCTGAGACCTGATACAGCCAAATAAATAAATAAATAAAATATTGTAAAAACAAAATAAACTGTGGTCTGTCTATACTATGAAGGATTATTAGGAAGACAGTGTTAGGTCTCTATGTTGTTGTTTGGTCACTAGCTCATGTCCGACTATTTGTGACTTCATGGACTGTATACTATGACATTAAAAAATGTCCACATACAGTGAAAAAAGCTAAAAAACAAGACTTACAAACCTGTTGTGTTTTTTGGTTTAAATATTTGTACTTTGCGTATGACTGAGAGAGAATACAATGACCATGTTAATAGTTGCTGCTGGGGGCGGGGTGGGACTGGGAGGAAATTTCCCATTCTTCTTTGTTTACATTTTGTGACAGGTATATATTTATCTATTTATATCTATATGATGAAAATATCCCAAAGCAGTAGATCCCTCCATTTTTCTCCGACATCTTTATTGCAGAATCCTCCAGCAGTGCATAATAACCCCAAATAAACATTCATCCAAAGCTTTGCTGTTTACAAAGCATTTTCACAGATAAAATAACATCAAAATCCCACACCATCCCTGTGAGACTGTCCCCATTTTACAGATGAGAACACAGAAACTCAGGAAAAGTGGTTCTGCCCCATGTCTAAGGGCTGGTGGTTGGCACAGCAGGATGAGAAGCCTTGGTTATCTTGCTCCGCTGCCAGGCGCCCTCCCAGCCCTCCCAGCCCTCCCAGTCAAGGCCTGCAGTGGTTCTCCAGGGCCAGGATCAAGTGATGCTGCCTCAGATCTTCTCTGGTCCAAGGTAAAAACTAGGATACCCGGGCATGGCTAAGAAAGCTAAAGGGAGAGGGAAGAAGAGCAGAGTGGGGAAAGGTGAGGAGCTTGGTGGAGAACAGAGCTTCAAAAGGGGTTGAGAAGGACAAGAGCATGTCAGAATGTTTAGTAATTAAATGTGTAGGCCATCAGAGCTTCCCAGATGGTGCTAGTGGTAAAGAATCCGCCTGCCAAAGCAAGAGACATAAGAGACATGGGTTTGATCCCTGGGTTGGGAAGATCCCCTGGAGGGAGGCAGGGTAACCCACTCCAGTGTTCTTATCTGGAGAATCCCTATGGACAGGGGAGCCTGGTGGACTACAGTCCATAAGGTTTCAAAGAGTCAAACATAACTGAAGCGACTTAGCACGCAAGCACTCACGCATCAGGAAGCCAGCAAGACCCTAACGTGCGCCTCCTTCCCAGAGCTGCTTCACTGTCTGGGGGCTGAGTCATTTGTCACCATCTTGCTCTCAGCTGTATGAGAGCAGAGCCTCAACCTCCGTATGGTAGTGAGATGGCTCCCATCTAAGGTATGTCACAGGAACTTCTGCCCAGAAGACCCTTAGGGATCTGTCCTCAGAGCCTCCGGTGGAAGAAGCCATCTCAGAGGCCTTTCTATAATGCTCATCTGCTGGTTTAACACGCTCCTGTGGCTCCCATGCCCTTTGGAGTAAGCTTAACCTCTACCACCTGATTCACCAGGCCTTTTGTGATCTGGCTCCTACTTCTTCAAGCTCATCTCCAGTTATTTCCCACTGGACATTCTTGTGACCAACCTAGACAGCATATGAAAAAGCAGAGACTTTTGCCAGCAAAGGTCCATCTAGTCAAAGCTATGGTTTTTCCAGTAGTCATGTATGGATGTGAGAGTTGGACTATAAAGAAAGCTGAGTGCCAAAGAATTGATGCTTTTGAACTGTGGTGTTGGAGAAGACTCTTGAGAGTCCCTTGGACAACAAGGAGATCCAACCAGTCCATCCTAAAGGAGATCAACCCTGCATATTCACTGGAAGGACTGATGCTGAAGCTGAAGCTCCAATACCTCATGCGAAGAACTGCTGGGAAAGATTGAAGGCAGGAGGAGAAGGGGACAACAGAGGATGAGATGGTTGAATGGCATTACTGACTCCATGGACATCAGTTTGAGTAAGCTCTGGGGGTTGGTGATGGGCAGGGAAGCCTGGTGTGCTGCAGTCCCAGGGAGTCACAAAGCATCGGACATGACTGTGTGATTGAACTGAACTAATTCTACGTACTGGCTCCAGTCAGCCACACTCCTCTCCTCTCTCCCATCTCTGTCTTCTCCCATCTATCTCATATGCTGAACCATCTGCCAGGGAATACTCACTGCCCCTGTTTCTCCAGGCCAACTGCTACCCAAGCTTCAAATCTCAGCCCAAACAGAACACCGTCTAGGGAAATTTGCTGATAGATGGCCCTGCCATCATCCCCTCCCCCATCACCCCCTAGTAGTTCCTTCTCTCTCCTCGGGTCTTCCTCCCTCTAGCACTACACTGCTTTGCAATGGCTTCATCACTTGTCTCTCTCCTTGGCTAGACTAGCTCAGAGGCAGGTGTGCGATGGGATTCCCTGCTGCTGCTGCTAAGTCACTTCAGTCGTGTCCAACTCTGTGTGACCCCATAGACGGCAGCCCACCAGTCTCCCCCGTCCCTGGGATTCTCCAGGCAAGAACACTGGAGTGGGTTGCCATTTCCTTCTCCAGTGCATGAAAGTGAAAAGTGAAAGTGAAGTCGCTCAGTCGTGTCTGACTCTTAGTGACCCCATGGACTGCAACCTACCAGGCTCCTCCGTCCATGGGATTTTCTAGGCAAGAGTACTGGAGTGGGGTGCCGTTGCCTTCTCTGACAGGAATCCCTGAGAACACAGTTATTATGAGTGAGGGATGTCATGGTGTGGTGATTGCCAGTCTGACACCCACCACAGGTGACAGGTATCAGACCTCAGCGATGGCCTTTGCCTTGCAGCCCTGGCAGGTGTCACAGGAGTCTTGCTGCCTTCATCCCCAGGGCCAGTTCCTCCCTGCCTTTGTCTGGCAAATCTAAAGCTTTGAATAAGGTATGTTACAAACGGCAGTAACTACTGGAAGATGTGCTGTGAGAATTTTCTGGCAGGTTCTAACCACCATTACTTAGAGGGGGAAACAGGATACCCTCAGGTGTACAAAGTGCTAATAGAAGCAGAGGGCTGTGGCCAGGCTCACGAGGTCTGGAGTCCGCTCCTGCCTCCTGGCCAGACTGGCTCAGTGCAGACAAGAGGGTGCCTCCTTGGATTATCAGTAGAAGGGTATTTTATTAATATTCTTAGCTGTGTAGTAATGGTTCCATGAAAGATAAGCACTCACAGGGAGGATGGCGTCACAACCTCCCAGCACTCGGGACATGGAAGCAGGTCTCCACATCGTGAGGTCTGAGTGCATCCCTCAGGCCAGCCTGAGTGCCCAGGGCGAGGAGACGGAAAGCGAGCAGGGTCTCTCAAGAGAGGGCAAAGAAAACACTGTAGGATCAGACCTTGGGCGCACAAAATCATCAAGGTCACAATCAGGCACCTGCCGTTTGCAATCAACCTAGCCCTGCCCTGAGCACACAAGGTCCTAGCCGCCCAGCATCTCACTGGCTCCTCACAACCTCTCCAGGTTTGGGAAGGAGCTGAGCTGAGCAGGCTTTGGCTCTGGCTCTCAGAGGTCTCAGTCCTAAGCAAAGAGCTGGGAATTAAGGAACCAAGACGTTTGGTTGCCAGTCTGAAGCCCTGTGCTTTTGACATTCTGCTTCTCAGTCCCAAAAGAAGAGAGAGATGGAACAGCCCAGGCCACGTGCTCCACTGTCCACAGGCGCCACAGTCCACACTTTCAGTAACTATCTGGGCACCTACTATGATCCAGGCACTGTTCCACGCTGTCAGAACACTAGGAATAGGAAAACAACTAAAACAGGTTTTAAAAACATAAAATGCCCTCATGGAGCTTACATTCTCATATTGTAGCATTTTTAGTGGCTACGAGTGACATGATTTTATTTTTTATTGGCATATAATTGCCTTACAGTGTTATGTTAGTTTCTGCTGTACAATGAAGTAAATCAGCTCTGTGTATACGTATATCTCCTCCCTCCCACCCTACACCAACCCACCCCACCAGGTCATCATAAAGCACCAAACTGAGCTTCCTGTGCTTTATAGTGGGTTTCTGCTATCTATCTATGTCACATACGGTAGTGTATAAATGTCAATCCATGATTTGAAAGGACACACGTACCCCAGTGTTCATTGCAGCACTCTTTACAACAGCCAGGACATGGAAGCAACGTAAATGTCCATGGATGGATAACAGATAAAGAAGATGTGGTATGTGTATGCAGTGGAATATTACTCAGCCACTAAATGGAATGAAACAGAGTCATTTGTAGACACATGGGTGGTCCAAGAATCTGTTATACAGAGTGAGGTATGTCAGAAAGAGAAAAACAAATGTATATTAATGCACATATGTAGAATCTAAAAAAAATGGTACTGATGAATCTATTTCCAGGGCAGGAATAGAGATGCAGACATAGCAAATGGACATATGACATGATCTTAGATGATACGAGGGTCTGGAATTCAACAGCACTGGGTCACATCATGAGAAAAGTGTACCTTTCCAATTCTTTTTTCTTTTCACACACTTTAAAGGTGGTCTCAGTCCATGGGGTCGCTAAGAGTTGGAGACGACTGAGCGACTTCACTCTCATGCATTGGAGAAGGAAATGGCAACCCACTCCAGGGTTGTTGCCTGGAGAATCCCAGGGATGGAGGAGCCTGGTGGGCTGCCATCTATGGGGTCGCACAGAATCGGACACGACTGAAGTGACTTAGCAGCAGCAGCATCAGTCTTCTGACAGCCCCTTTAACAAAAAGGGCATGGTGGCAGGAGCCAGTAAGAAGTTTATCCCATTGCTGGATTTTCACCCTAAAATCCCATGGGTGGAGGAGCCTGGTAGGCTGCAGTCCATGGGGTCACTAAGAGTTGGACACGACTGAACGAATTCACTCTCACTTTTCACTTTCATGCACTGGAGAAGGAAATGGTAACCCACTCCAGTGTTCTTGCCTGGAGAATCCCAGGGACGGGGGAGCCTGGTGGGCTGCCGTCTATGGGGTCGCACAGAGTCGGACACGACTGAAGCAACTTAGCAGCAGCAGCGGCAGTAAAGGGCTTCCCTGATGGCTCAGAAGGTAAAGAATTTGCCTGCAATGCAAGAAATTCAGGTTCAATCTCTGGGTCAGGAAGGTCCCCTGGAGAAGGCAATGGCAACCCACTCCAGTATTCTTGCCTGAAGAATTCATGAACAGAGAAGCCTGGTGGGCCACAGTCCATGGGGTCACAAAGAGTTGGACACAGCTGAGAGACTAACACTTCAGTAACAGTTAACGTGTATCTGTGGCCAGTGATGTTAATTTTCCATCAAAGGTAAATAGAGTCGCTTTCTAAATAAACGTAAATTCTCTGATCAGGGAGTCATTTTAAAGGAGGCTGTAAGAGGCTAGCCATAGGACAGTTGACCAGTGGCTAGAGCAAAGCACTGGGTTTGGGGAGCCTTGAACTAGGCGGTGTGACTGAAAGCACTTCTCCATCTCGAGACTGAGACAGGCTCATGTTGCCTTTTGGGGGCGTTTCAAAGAACCAGGCGGGGAAGCTTCACTGCTTCATGCTTAAATGAATCCCACACCCATCTCCCTCACTCCTGCACCCTCCGATCTCCACTGGGCTGGCCCCATGCTGTCTCCAGTAGAGAGGCCACAGCAGCTGAGCCTGGAGCCAGACAGCAAACACCCTGCCCGCCCAACCTCTGCTGCCAGTAATCTCTCTGTCTTATCTCAATCCCCACACTTTCACTGAGGGCAAAGGTCATTCTCAGGAAGCTCCCTCCACATCAATGGCTCTTCTTCGCAGAAGCTAGGCTCCTCCTGCTCTGAATGAGAGAGAACTAACTGCCTGCAGCCCCCACTGAATCCCACTTATCTCTAGATCCACGGCTTCACGCTGGCTCAGTGTCAGAGGCACCGGAGGAGACTTACCAGAAGGTAAGGGCCTTGGGCCCTACGCAGACTCGCTGAGTCAGAGTCATTGCAAGATGGGGCCTGGAAGACTGCATTCTGTGACCCTGCCAACTGTGTTTGTGAAACCATGTAACTGAGATTGGGACTTGAGCCCACATGCTTTTAACTGAGTTCACACACCTTGTTTCAGGACTCAAGGAAGCTCAGGTTCTTAATGTCTCATCACAGAAAGAGTTCATTGAGAGACAAAGTGATAGGTAAGAAAAGGATTTAGTTAGGGAAAAACTGACTCCCCAGACAGAGTGAGGGTGATCTCAGAAGGAAAGAGGCCTTGGGAGAAACACATTCCACAGACAAAGTATGGCCCATGCCAGCAGGCAAGAGTGGCCTTGAAATATGGTGTGGTTAGTTTTTATAGGCTGGGTAATTTCATAGGCTAATCTGTGGGAGGAGTTTTTCAACTATTTGGGGGAAGGGGCTGGGATTTCCAGGAATTGGGCCACTGCCCACTTTTTGGTCTTTATGGTTGGCCTTGGAACTGTCTCGGCACTAGTGGGTGTGTCATTTAGCTTGCTGATGTGTTACCCTGAGCCTATACTGAGGACTCAAGGTCTAGTGGAAGTTGACTCGTCTGCCATCTTGGACCCATTTGGACCCATCTTGGACCCAGTTTATGTCGTGTCCTACGGCCATGTCATTCTTTCAAAGCTGTGCCCTGCCCCATTTCCTCCTCTTTCATTTGGATCTGCAGGTCAGGAAGTTCTTGGTTTGAAAGGCCTGCTCAGTGGGCTTCCTGTGTGGCCAAAGAATGACCCACATTTGCATTTTCAAGGCAGCGAGTGCAGGTGCTTGGGCTCTGGAGTTGAGCAAACCTGGATTCAAATCTCCACAAGGAAGTGGCTGAGCTGCCTCAGGCAAGTGGCTTAACCACTCTGAGCCTCAGTCACCTTGGCTAGAGAAGGGGGTAACAGTGGCTCCTATGCAACCTCTGGTTGTTGGAGGATTCTGTGGCCTGGTGTATATAAAGTGCACGATACAGGGACTGACTGAGGGTAAGAGCTAATGGAGTCCTGGCCAGCACTGTTAGGATTGTTTTTTAACCTTGGCCACCTAAAGAGACTCAGAGTGGTCGGCAAGAGGGGAGAAGGAAGGAGAGGAGTGAGAGGAGGAAGCAGAGTCCAAATGATCCACACCATCCAGGTATTATCTGCCCCTTTCCCTTCAAATCCCTGGCATCCCTGAAGCCAGAGGCCAGGATTCTCAGTCATCCCCCTGGACGTGGGGCTGTAGTTACCAAGAGATCCGCAGATGCGAGGCAGAATTTCCCCAGGAGCAATCAACTGTGTGGATGGTGGACAACCAAGAAGGGCGACCTAGGACCCCATATTATGGATGAGGGGTTCAGGAAGGCCCTGCCTCTTCACCGACAGAGTGGGTACTCCTATTGCCTCTCCTTCTTTTCTTCACTTGTTTGAGGTTACAATCAGGAAATCCACATGGAGATCAGCACTCTCATTCATTCCTTTCTCCCCTCTTTCAGCAATCCTCGCTGAGGGTCTGCGGGGTGTCCACGCTTGGCATAGAGAATCCACCACAGGACAGGTGTCCTCTGCTTCACCTGCCTTGTTTTGCAGATGAGAAAGCTGGAACCCTGGAAGGTGAAGTGACGCAGCCACCATCACCGCCAATGAGTGGCAGCCCTGGCACCCTGGCTTGAACCATTTCTTCCCACTCCGCTCCCTGCCCGCGTGAAGCGCAGGCCAACAGTGTCCTGAGGATGCTTTTCTGTCAGCCTCCATCTCTGGCATAATGTCCAGAGCATGGGAATTCTACGCAAGTGGAATGAATGAACAGTTTGAAAGCTAATCTCCTACTGGGAGTAGAGAGTATAACACAGTGAGGACAGTGCTTCTCAAACTCCAGTGTACTCGTGAATCACCTGGGGATCACGTTCAAATGCAGATGCCAGATGCTGATCCAGGGAGTCTGGGATGAGCTGGGGGTTCTGTGTTCCTAGCAGGCTGCCCGCCCCAGACCGTAACTTGAACTGTATAGAGCACTCTCTGGAGCCAGACTGCCTGGATTTGAAGCCCAACTCTGCTACTTACAAGCTGCACAGCCTTGAGCCAGTTACTGTGCCTGGATTTTCTCACCTGCCAAGGTGGATGGGTGACAATAAGAGGACTTTCTTTATAGAGTCAGTGGCAAGGTTAATGAGCTAATACGTGTTAAGCACTTTGCCCAGTGCCTGGCACATATTAAGTGCTCAAAAAACATTGGTTGTTATCACAAGGTACAAGGAGAACTTTATAGTAGGGCAACCCCCCCTCCCTACTGTCCTGGCCGCACCCCCAGGGGACTCAGTATATTCCTCTGCAGCGTCCAACCAGCCTTGGTCCAAACCACTCTTGAACAGCCCCGATTCCAAAAAGGCTGAATCCATCTCACCGAGATGATGGTCCGAACAGCACAGGGCTCTTCCCCACCCCACCTGCCACCCCCAACCTGGATGTCACACAGCTGTGTGAGTGGGATGGATTAGAAGGTGCCACAGGCAGAAAGAACAGAATTCTGCCTTGCAGAACTCGAGTTCCAGCTGGCAGGTATTTAGGTCTGTTTTCTCCAAAAGCCTCTCAGATCTTTCAGGAGGCAAAGAGCTTTTATCTGCAAGATCCTGAAGAGCCAGGAGATAATAAAGATCCATGCAGTAACTGCTGAATCCTGCTGATATTATCAGAAAGAAGGCAGGCATGCCTATCAGGGAGTTTTCAGAAGACATAAATTAACAGTCCTTTGGGGCTGGCAGGTCAGCAAGGTCTTAAGAAAAACTAGAAAAAACTCAGAACCAGGTGGCCAAAGTTTGGCTTCTCTTTTTTTCCTGGTTGGAAGATTGGTTTTCTCTATTCTCAGCAACCCACCCCCCCACCCCCCGCCCTGCAAACTGCAACATTCCTGCCCCCCAGTAACGTGTGCCTCCCACCATATTGTTCATACTGATGCATGAACGGCTGTCAGCAGCTCGAATGAAGTCTGAAACTTTTGTTTTCCCCAAGATCCACATCTTTAGCTAAGGGGAAAACATCCCAGTAAGAAACATCTTAGACATCAGTCATGGGGAAAAGGCAGCTGGGTAGAAACTGATGTGGTTTCAAGGTCGGGAAACCCTAAGTTAGAATCCCGGTCCTAACATTTACCAGCTTGGGCGAGTCATTGAGTTCCTCATCTGTAAAATAGGGCCAGCACCTCCTGTGCAAAGCAACCTGGGATTAGAGAGAATGTATAGGACGCACCGAGGATAATCCCAAACACTGGCAACTCCCCAATTAGTGGTTGTGTTTATGACCGCCTTGGAGTCCCCTGCCTGACCTCCCCAGGCTGGACTCAGCCTGCCCCCACGGTCCCAGCCTGTCTCCTCCTCCACTTGCACTCAGCAGCTAGACCACTGGAGGCATTCATTCCTTTGTGTGTTCCTTGCCCCGCTCTCCACGGTGAGCTCATTGAGGGCAGGGACCTCGTCTGATTTATCTCGGATCTTTGTGTCCCACACAGGGCTGGCATCATAAAGGGGCCCATCGGAATTCCAGACCCTGACCTTAGAGATAAAGGGAGCCCTCCTGGGTGCCTGCCCTCACTCGTCCTTGGGGCTGAGGCTTGGCTGAAGGAACAGGGTCTAGTGGGGAGACGCCGTGGCCACCCCCAGACCCTCAGTCTCTGGGCTCTACAGCACCTCCAGAACTGGTATGTGGTTTCTCTCTGGTGAACAACTTCAGTTTGATCCCAGCTCCCCAGGATGGGAGAGGTCCTGGCGTGTGCAGGCAGGGAAGCTCTAAGCTCTGGGTTGGGCATTGGCTCCATTGTTTCGTTCTCTCTCTCTTATCTCGTTAGTTAGTGATTAACTGCTCTTTGAAGGTTTCCCAGCCTCCAAAGCTCCCCCAGGAACACAGGTGGCCACTGGGTTGGAGCAGGAAAGCCTGACTCAGGCCCCAGTTCTCTCTGCTAGACAGAGAGAACCCAGAGGCACAGCCTTGTGGGGGTGCTGCGGCTGGCTCTGTGCTAACTGTCAGGGTTTGCTGGGAAGGGCACTAGAGGCGTGTCCCCAAGTGCTGGTTCCTTGGAAGAGAGACAGAAGAGTTGAGGGAGGGGGGTGCGGGGGGAGGGGGAGGTGTGCACGGGGGAGGTGTCTGGAGGGAGAAAACCAGGACCTGGGAGAGAGAGGCTTCACTCTCACCACTCCCGCCTCCGCCCACCCCCAGGACCTTTCTGTACAAACCCTGATCCATGCAGCTTCATCAGATAAAAGCTACATTAACAGACAGCATCCAGCTTAGGAGCCAGAAGGGGCTGGAGGGCTTCCCTAGTGGCTCAGACAGTAAAGAATCTGCCCGCAATGCAGGAGACCTGGATTCGATCCCTGGGTTGGGAAGATCCCCTGGAGAAGGGCACGGCAACCCACTCCAGTATTCTTGCCTGGAAAATTCCAGGGACAGAAGAGCCTGGCAGACTACAGTCCATGGGGCCACAAAGAGTTAGACACAACTGAGCGACTAACTCTCTCAATTTCCCGTAAGCTGGAACAAGCACCTCCCACCTTTCTCCAGCAACCCCTCCCTGAGGTGGGCCACCAAGGAGACCAGGTGGAAGCAGGTGGCTTGGAGGAGTGTCATCTAGAACTCTCCAGGAGACACAAAGAACTTTTCATTCAGAATGTCTGTCTCTCCTCCATCTTTTCTTTTCTTTTCTTTAACACCACGATTTTTCATTTGAGGTTTGGACTTCCATAGAGAGACTTTCAGGAGACCTATGAATGCCAACCCCCAATACACACAGTCAGCAAACAATTGGGAATAGGCATCAAAGTACAGTTTTCTGGGAATGGACTTCTACATTCAGCCAACATGATATAACTATGTTTCACCCTAAAACGCTTGACTGACTTCCTGTTTATTCCATTGCTTTTACAGGCGAGGAGAGGGTAGCAAATCTTTATGACATGGATGGCCGTTTCTACCTCTGTTACCCTCTTCTTTGGCTCCGGGCGGGGATCGTGGCATTTGGGCCCCTCTAGCGCCTTCTTTGCCCAGGCCCCTGGCCTTTGCCATTGCTGTTCCCTCTCTCTGCCTTGAGATTTCCTCCAACACTTCTACAGCTGCCCCTTCTCATAGTTCAAGTTCAGCTCCAGCATTTTGCCCTCAGGGCTGAATCAGCATCACCCCCAATGCTCCCCCAGGTCCCCACAGCACCCTGTTTATGTTTTCACTGTGCATGCTAGGCCTTGCTTTGCTTATTTATCTAGTCTTAGTTTACTATCTAGAATGTAAGCTCCCCAAGGGCAGAATTTTGTGGGGCTCCTGGCATAGCTCCTGTGGCTGGCAGAGCAGTTAGGATTCAAAACATTTATAGGAAGAATGAATGTGTGTGGAGCTCTCTTTGGGTTCTCAGAGGGGTTGGTTTTAAACTCCCAAGTTTAAAAACTAAGACGCAGATCAAGAGAACGGACTTGTGGAACAAGGGGTAGGGTGTAGGGTGAAAGAGAAGAGTATGGATTAGGAGATTGGGATTGACATATATACACTACCATGTATGAAAATAGATAGCTAGTGGGAAGCTGCTGTATAACACAGGGAGCTCAACTCTGTGCTCTGTGATAACCTGGAGGGGTGGGATGGGGGAGGAATGGGAGGGACATCCAAAAAGGAGGGGATATATGTGTCAGTTCGGTTCAGTTGCTCAGTCGTATCCAACTCTTTGTGACCCTATGGACTGCAGCACGCCAGGCTTCCCTGTCTATCACCAACTCCCGGAGCTTGCTCAAATTCAGGTCCTTCAAGTCGGTGATGCCAATCAATCATCTCGTCCTCTGTTGTCCCCTTCTCCTCCTGCCTTCAATCTTCCCCAGCCTCAGGGTCTTTTCCAATAGGTCAGTTCTTCGCATCAGATGGCCAAAGTATTGGTGCTTCAGCTTCATCATCAGTCCTTCCAATGAATATTCAGGGTTGATTTCCTTTAGGGTTGACTGGTTTGATTGACTGGATATATGTATACATATAGCTGATTCACTTCGTTGTACAGAAGAAAATAGCACAATGCTGTAAAGCAACAATATCCCAATAAATAATAAAAAATAATAATATAAAACCAAGGCTTTAAATTAGAACTCAACAGAATATAACCCTTGAGCCACATCCTGTCCACTATCTTTGTACTATCTTCAAGATAAAATGTTCTTTACAATTTTAAATGATCAAAAAAAAAAATCAAAAGGAGAATAAGATTCACTAGCACATGAAAAACATACACAGTTCAAATTTCAGTGCCCATCACTGAAATTATACTGGGACACAGCCACAGTTATCCATTTATATATTCTCTGAGGCTGCCTTCACATTGCAATAGCAAAGCTGAGTAATTGTAACAGAGAGGGTCTGGCCGGCTAAGTCCAAAATATGTACTGCCTGGGCCTCTACAGAAGAAATTTGCCAACCTGTCCAACGTAGAGGGGGAATCCAGTTACATATGGGAAAGGGTGAAGAAAGGGGAAAAAAATAAAAATAAAAGAGTAGAGAGAAAGGAAAATAGAAACAATAAGGAGAAAAGCAACACATTTTATTGAGCACCTACTGCATACCATAGAGTGTGTTTAGTGTTTTACTTGCTTTATTTCTTGCATGAAAGTGAAAGTGAAATTGCTCAGTTGTGTCTGACTCTTTGTGACATCATGGACTATAAAATCCACGAAATTCTCCAGGCCAGAATACTGGAATGGGTAGCCGTTCCCTTCTCTAGGAGATCTTCCCAACCCAGGGATCAAACCCAGGTCTCCCGCATTGCAGGCAGATTCTTTACCAACTGAGCCACCAGGGAAGACCAAGAATACTGGAGTGGGTAGCCTGTCCCTTCTCCAGCAGATCTTCCCGTCCCAGGGATTGAACCTGGGTCTCCCGCATTGCAGGGGATTCTTCACCAGCTGAGCTACCTGCATGTGTGCTAAATCACTCTGTGCGACCCCATGGACTGTAGCCCGCCAGGCTCCACGGTCCTTTGGACTCTCCAGGCAAGAATACTGGAGTGGATCGCCACGCCCTCCTCCAGAGAATCTTTCCGACTCAGGGATCAAACCCATGTTTCTTTTGTCTCCTGCATTGGCAGGAGGGTTCTTTACCACTAGCGCCATCTGGGAAGCCCTAGTTTACTTCCTAGCTCCGAACAAAACTTCAGGTAGAGGCATAATCTTTGGTCAAAAAGCCTCCATCTTCAAACTCTATGCTTCTTCTGAGCACCTACTGCCTGACTGCCCAGTCCTCTCTCTGACATGAAGACACCCAGTCCTGCCCCTTCCTCATAACATTTCCTGTTCCAGACATTTTTTTCTGCAGAGATCAAAACTTGCTTGCCCTCTTATTCTCTTTAAGCCCTGCTGTCTGCTAAGCAATAGCAGAAGTGAAATTTTTTCTCTGTATTACTTCTACCCTCATCCATGCTGTCTAACATGGTAGATGGCACATAGTAGGAATTCAGTAAATATTTACTAAGTGACTAAATTACACAATCAACCACACAGAGCCTGAGTTCAATTAACCACTATGCCCTAGAGCAGAGGACCCTAGTGTGGGGCTCTTTTGAGAGGAAGATGGTTGGCAACAGACAGATCCTCCCTGACAACGTTGTTGTGTTACAACCCACCAAGGACCACTCCATAGACACCTGAGGGCTTGCAGCCTGCTCCCTCTCCTTCCTGCCCTACTGTTCTTCCTGTGCAGCTGCCCACCTCTGGTCCTCAAAGGCCCTCCCCGTCCATTCTGCTTGTCCTATCACTGTTCAAGGCTCTTGGCTGATCCAGGGGCAAACAAGTCACAGGATGAGAGTTGGCTAGAATGGACAAGCAACAGAAGTGGGAGTGGATTATATCTGGAAATTGCCCTTCCTCTGTGTTTGCGTCAAGACAGGAATAGAAGGAACTAGCCAGGAGGTTCCATCAGAAACCAATCCCAGGCGACCTCCCCTTGTGATAAGAGATGACAACGCATCTATCTGGTATTTCCTGTAAGAGGTGATGACTCTCGCTTTGGTGGCTGGTTTGTGAAAGAGGACAAGTCCCCTTGTGAAAGAGAAGAAAGTTCATGAGCACTAGCTCTGGGAATTCAAAGAGAGAAGGGGAGTGTCAGGGGATGGGGAGAGAATAATTTCAGAAGAAGTATGACTGATACGTTAGTGGTGCCAGCCGGGAGAGATGCGTGCACTGCTGGCTCACGTATTCCATGTGTTTTGATGACACCATCAGCCGAAGGCTCTCCATTTCCTTGTGTCTCCTCCATGTTTGGCTTCTGGGGGCAGCTACCAATAATTTCTGGAGGAATCCCAAGATTGGAAGTAGGGCAAAGACCCTGGGTCACAAACTCCCTCTTCTCAGGCAACAGCAAGAACTGGAGGAAGAAAACCAGACGGCAGCAAAAGAAAAGAACAAGGCAGATCAATCCTGGAAATCCACAGTAGAAAAAAGCTGGACTGAGCAGATTGCTATGACTTTCGATGTGACCCACCATGTCTAAGGTAGAGCAGGAACCTCTCGAAGAATTTCCCCACCTGCAGCTTCAGTTTACCAAATGCCGTTGTCTGTTCCAGGGTGAGTGGCCATTTTTGCACCAGCAAAATACAGCTTACTATCTTTCTCATTCAGATAAAAATGACTTTATTGAAGGGAGTCCAGGGTTGAAAGAAATATATATTTATTCAACTTAATTCACTGCTAAAAAACATAGAAAGTGAAAATGAAAGTCATTCAGTCATGTCCAACTCTTTGCAACCCCATGGACTATACAGTCCATGGAATACTCCTGGCCAGAATACTTGAGTGGATAGAATTTCCTTTCTCCAGGAGATCTTCCCAATCCGGGGATTGAACCCAGGTCTCCCACATGGCATCTTTACACATGGGAAGCCCCCAAAAAACATATAAGAAAGCCAATTTAAAAATGAGCATCATTAGGGAATTCCCTGGTGGTCAGTGGTTATGACTGCATGCTCTCACTGCTAAAGGCCCAGGTTCAATCTCTGGTCAAGGAACTAAGATCTCACAAGCTGTGCAGTGCAGCCTAAATAAATAAATAAAAATTGTGTGTGTCTTTGACCAGAAATGTAAAGTCAAAAGCTTAACTTAAAAAAAAAAAGAGAGAGAGGGAACATCCTTAAAGGCAGGAAAGAAGGTTCAACATCACTCATCATCAGAGAAGCATAAACCAACACAGAAAAGGCCACTCACATCCTTCGAACTAGCAAAACTGTCTGATGATAACAAAAG
Source organism: Oryx dammah (assembly GCF_014754425.2). NCBI lineage: Eukaryota > Metazoa > Chordata > Mammalia > Artiodactyla > Bovidae > Oryx > Oryx dammah. Next base: position 62,851,141 of record NW_024070201.1, on the reverse strand, counting down.
AAGTCTGATGATAATAAATGTTGGCCAGGGGGTAACAAGGAAGGCGTTCTAAGCCACTGCTAGTTCAGGACTGGGGATTGTTGTAAACACTTCAGAGAGCTATTTCCCAATTCTAGTCAAGAAGATACACATGCCCGTGACCTGGTAAATCCACATCCAGACATGACTGCTGGGAAACTTTAGCACATAGTCACAAGATGATAGGACAAAGAGATTCATTGCATCACTATTTGTAAAATGACTGATTGGAAAACCCTAGATGTGCTTCAGTGGGAAAATGGATGACTAAACTGCAACAGCATCCACATTCATGGTTTCATTTATTCTTTCATTCCTTTTGCATGTCACAAATTTGCAAGCGTTTTTATTAATATGAGTAAAAATCACCTGGGAAGCTTGTTTAAAAGGCAAAATTCCTGGCCTCATCCTCAGAGTCTGAGTCTTAGATACGGGAGAGGTTCAAGGAGGAGAGATTTTTTGCAAGTACTATGTGTGATGCCAATGCATGTGGTCTTTGAGTCAGTATGTATCTGATCATTCATCCCGAGGTTAGATTTAAAGCTAAATTACAAAACTGGGTGGGCTATATGTGGACTCTGGTTGTTCATCACATACTAGGTAAAGAGTCCGGCATTGCCTGGGTTGGGAGGATCAGAAGGAAGGGGTTTAGGTGAAATTTTTCCTCCATAGAATTCAGTCCTTTCATGTGAAATAAGAAAGCCAAACCGGAGGATGGCTCCATTTCCCCTTCCGTTCTTCACTTCAGTGATTCTGTCTCTAGAGGGGCACATTCCTGAGTAACTAAGCACAGTTTTCCAAAGGAGCCCACAGCACTGCCTCTACATTCAGCAGCATTCCTTTAACCAGGATTCTGTGATTGCCACTTCGGGCTCCTTAAATCCCCATGTGGTCCCCGGGCGCTCCCAAAGCGTTTTCATCAAAGAAGCATTAAGTGATGTTTAGAGACTATTTCCCCATTGAAACGCAGACAACTGGATTCTAGCAGCTTGAAAAGTCAATACGTACATGGCAGATATCAAAACTGTAAAACCCAGAATATCTGATTAATTATTTGACAGTTGTTAAACTGGATAGGGTTCAGGCAAAGGTTGGCCAAATTTCCTACATGTACTTCTCTGCCTCTGTGGACAAGGAAAAATAATATTGACTAAAGGTTCAAATAAAACCTTGATTCCATGCCATCTCTTTTCTCATGAATTTTGGCCATTGTGGAGGCCCCAATCTGACCTAAAATCTTTGCCTTTGGGTCTTTTCTAACTTTTGAATTGTATTATTAAGTGCTGATGAGGTACAGGATAGGGCTTCCCAGCCGGTTCAGTGGTAAAGAATCTGCCTGCAATGCAAAAGACCTGCGTTCGATCTCTGGGTTGGAAAGATCCCCAGGAGGAGGAAATGGCAATCTACTCCAGTATTCTTGCCAGGAAAATCCCATGGACAGAGGAGCTTGCGGGGCTATAGTCCACGAGGTTGCAGAGTCAGACACAACTGAAGCAACTGAGCAGACAAGGTACAGGCTTTTGTAGCTCCAAGACACGTTCAGTTAACACATATCTGTGGGTAGACCTGGGCCCAGGTAGAAGATCAGATGCGCTTGTTCTGCCCTGATGGCCCTCAGATCCATCCCCTATTCCTTTGTCTTCTCAGCACCCCTCCCTTTCTGCTCTGCTCCCTGGGCCTGATATCTGAGGGTGCAAGAGTTTCTCAGGCTCCTATGTCAGCCAGCTTTGCTTGGGTCAGCCAGAGGTGGCGCCAGCAGGAGAAAGGAGGAAGGAAGTGAGAAGCCAGGGTATTTCTTCCCTACCCTCTGTCCTGGGCGTGTTTCCAGAGGCCACCTCATTTCCTCCATGGCTCCAGCTCCCTGCAGACCAGCCCATCAGGGGTTCTTTTTTTTCAGCCTCCTTTTCTTTTTTCAGCCTATATGTACCAGTGAACTTCTGCTCTTACTGACCTGTATTTAGCTTACCATCTTCTATTTGACTTCAAAGATCTTCCAACATTGGGGTGACCCACTCTCTGCATTAAATTCTCTCTATTGAAAACACCTGAGTTTCTATGTTCCTGTTTAGATCCTAACTGATACAGAAGGTAACTAGCCTCTCCTTTCCACCCAGTCAATTTTATAATTCTTTGTCTTCCATGTGCATCAAGGAGTTTGTCCTTTTCACAACCTGTTCATCTCACTTAAGCCCACAGAATCCCTGAGACATGGACAAGGCAGGAATTCATTTTACAGAAGAGAGAACAGACCAAAAGATGCTAAAGTGATATGTCAAAGTTGCACAGCTAGTGAACTACAGAGCAGAAGCGAGAATCCAGGTATCTTATGAGCTGGTGTTAATTTCCCTATGGCTCTCAGGCCCTTGTCTCTCTCTCCAACTCTTACCACCAGAAGAATTCTTTAGGGGTCAAAATAAGGATTCATTTGGGTCTCATTTGCACTTGATGAAAAGGTGCTGTAACTATGCAAACTGCACACCCAAAGGAGTTCAAGGGAGTATTCATTTCTATTTTGGTCTTTATAAGAATATTTTGCATTTATGTCATCCAGGTTTTGTCAGTTCAGTTCAGTCTCTCAGTCGTGTCCGACTCTTTGCGACCCCATGAATTGCAGCACACCGGGCCTCCCTGTCCATCACCAACTCCCAGAGTTCAGTCAGACTCACGTCCTTAGAGTCATTGATGCCATCCAGCCATCTCATCCTCTGTTGTCCCCTTCTCCTGCCCCCAATCCCTCCCAGCATCAGTCTTTTCCAATGAGTCAGTTCTTCTAATCAGGTGGCCAAAGTATTGGAGTTTCAGCTTTAGCATCGTTCCTTCCAAAGAACACCCAGGATAGATCTCCTTTAGAGTGGACTGGTTGGATCTCCTTGCAGTCCAAAGGACTCTCAAGAGTCTTCTCCAACGCCACAGTTCAAAAGCATCAATTCTTCGGCGCTCAGCTTTCTTCACAGTCCAGCTCTCACATCCATACAGGACCACTGGAAAAACCATAGCCTTGACTAGACGGACCTTTGTTGGCAAAGTAATGTCTCTGCTTTTCAATATGCTATCTAGGTTGGTCATAACTTTCCTTCCAAGGAGTAAGCATCTTTTAATTTGTCAGCATTCTGGAAATCCTAGAACAGTGTTTCTCAAAGTCAGAATTATATAAGGAAGTGGGGTATTTCTTGTAAAAACTCAGATTCCTGCTCTCCCTAGAAAATAGAAAAGCTGGGGAAAGGTACTGGGAAAGTGTATTTTCATCCAATAGTCCAGGTGACGCTGATGAAAAGTAGGTTTCAAGGGGCTGCTGTTCCGTGAGACAGAAAAAATTTGTCATTGTCCACAGAGAAGAAGGAGGAATCAGTAAGGCGAGGACAGAACTGCTTTGTGGCCAGTCTAATAAAGACCCAGCCCCTCAAGCTTCCATCTTGGCTAAGAGACACTACTTATGACACCCTACATTGTGTCCAACTTAGTCTCAGACACTGCCTGGGTATGGTTCCAATTACTCTTCACAGCAACCCTATGAAGTAGCTGTCGTGGGTCCTATTTCCCACATGAGAAATCTGAACATAGATTAAATAACTGCCACTGGGTCACCCAATTATGACACAAATTCCGATTAAGTTCTGCATAACTCCCAAGTCGGGCACTTGTCTGTCCATGTCACCCTTCCCAGAATGGAGCCTGCTTGATCATGGCAACAATTATACAATGAACTGGCTCTGTAGGGGGCCTAGGATACTCTCCATGGGGTCTGGGTTTCTTACTGCTTGTTCCTGAAAGAGGCATCAGTGTAGCTGCAAAGGCAGATGGATGGCATCCAACCCCCCTTCACACCTGCCCTTCTAAACCACCAGGTTATAGGAAGGGATTCTGGTAGGTGACATGCCCAGTGGTCTCTTGATTTTCCTTCTCAAATTTTCCCAGAGGCTCTTCTACCCCTGAACTTGGCTGAGAAGCTTCTGGTTCTGCCCCAAACCAGTAGGAAACCAAGCAGAAAGCCTAAAGCAGCAGATGTCTGCATTAATCTATCCACAGAGGCCCCTGGGGAAGCAGCCCAACTGTTGTTCTTATCACAAATGTTTAAAAAATTAATAACATGAATGGGCAAGTGTACAAGCACAAGATGCTTGACATCTGGATAATCTTACATCATCTGAGCTGCTTTTTTTTTTCCTTCCTAATACATTGCTTTACATGTCTGGTCACCATTCTGTTGACACAACTATTTGGATCAGACAGGCTAACAAAACTGCCAGGTGGAGACTGAGTGAGGCAGAGCAGGGCTGGGGGATTCTCAGATCAGGATGATCATGCAAAGAGTGCAAAGAGGGCTTCTGACCCATAAGAAAATGCCTGATTCTTCCCCACAGCTTCAGTGTTTTCTTTTTATCCTTGCAAGAGCTGCTGTACCCCAGCCTACTTGCTCAATTTTATATTTACATCTCAGTAGTCATTGGAGAAGGAAATGGCAACCCACTCCAGCGTTCTTGCCTGGAGAATCCCAGGGACGGGGAAGCCTGGTGGGCTGCTGTCTATGGGGTCGCACAGAGTCGGACACAACTGAAGCGACTTAGCAGCAGCAGCAGCAGCAGCAGACATGTTTTATGTATGTGAGGCTGTCCTGGAAACAGGACAGCTTAGCTTTGGAAAGCAAAGGTGTGAGTTCAAATCCAAGACCAATCACTTGCTAACCGTATCCTCTTGGACATGTTCAATAAATTCTCTGAGCCTCAGGTTACTCATCAGTAAAATGAACACAATTAAAGCACATTAAACTTTTAGAACTGCTGAAGGAAAAACATTTTTTTAATTGTTTATGAAGCAGTTATCACAGCACCTAATTCAACAAATATTTCTTGAGTGCTTTCTACATGTCAGACACTGTTCAAGGCCCTAGAAACAATTGTAGTAAAGAAAAAAAGTCCCTGACCTCATAGAGCTCATAAACTAGTGGCAGAGGCAGAAAATAAACAAGCAGATATAGTTACAATATACCACAGCTTGACAATGGGCTTCCCTGGAAGCTCAACTGGTAAAGAATCTGCCTGCAATATGGGAGACCCTGGTTTGATTTCTGGGTCAGAAAGATCCCCTGGAGGAGGGCATGGCAATCCACTCCAGTATTCTTGCCTGGAGAATCCCATGAATAGAGGAACCTGGCAGGCTACAGTCCACGGAGTCACAAAGAGTCAGATATGACTGAGTGACTAAGCACAGCACATAGCTTGGCAGTAAGTGCTGTGAAGGAAAATAAAGCAGAAGGAAGTGGAAGGAGAGCGGCAGAGGGGAGAGCCAATGCTGTTATTGATGAGATGGTCAGAGACGATCTCTCTGCAGAAGTGACGTCTGATAAGAAGTATGAGTGAGATGACAAAATAGACAAATGAATATCTGGGGCAAGAGCATTCCAGACAGACTGGAGAGCAAGTGCAAAAATCCTCAAGCTGGAGCATGTTTCCTTATTTAGGACCAGCCCAGAGGCAAGTGTGGCTTGAGGAAGTTTAGAGGTAGCCAAAAAGCAAAAAATAACTGATACATAGGTAGTTAAGCAGGTAGGTAGGTAGATAAGACTAAATTCATTCACTTTTCATAATATCGTCCTATCTAGGGTGGAATAATGCTAGGTACTAAGATAGACATAAAGTTGAACAAGATAGAGAATTTATTTCTGATGATCCTTGAACCATTCATTAGTCTAGTAGGGGATAAAATATCTAAATAATGAGAAAAGAAAATAATAGATGTCATAAAAGAAGTGTGGTAAAAAGTATAGGAGCCTGAAAGAGAGAGTCTTTGTTTGTCACAGTCACTCTCACCACCAGAAACCTGGAGCAATTAATGAAAGAAATGACAGTTATGTAAAACAATGCTGCTCACTGTGCTCAAAGAGACAAAAAAAGAACTTAAGACATTTCAGCATTAACTAGAATAATACCATTGTAAATTTGAGAAAAGAATCAAACAGAAATCCCAGAATGCTAATATTAAAAACCAAATAACAAAGGAAAAAAACTCAACAGATGGGATTAATAGCAAACTCAATACCGGTAGATATAGACAGAATTAGTGAACTGCTAGGTAGACCAGAAGAAATTACCCAGAAGGAAGCAGAAAGAGACAAAATGATAGAAAGTACAAAGATGAGAAGAGTATAGTGAGCAGAAAACATTTTTTCAGGAGTACTAGGAGAAGTTAGATAAACAATAGCAGAATAATGGCCTAAAAATATGGAAGGAAGGGGAGAAAAGAGTAAAAATTAATGAAATGGAAAAACTAGAATAAATTGAAAGAAAAAGGTCAAAAGTTGGTTCTTTGAAATGACCGATAAAATTGACAAAATTTTGCTGGGACAAATCAAGATGAAAAAGGGGGAAAAAAGGCATAAATCAATAGCATCAGCATTGAAAAAGAGAACCTCATTATCTATGCTGGAGACATTAGCAAGACATTAAGAGGAGATTATGAACTCTATATGAATAAATTTGAAATGAGCTAGACAAAATCCTAGGAAAACACTACTTAACAAAACTAATGAAAGAAGAAATTTAAAAATCTGAATAATTGTGGAAATATTAAAATAATTGATTTTTAATTAAAAACAAACATAAATAAAATGTCTCTGATGGCCTCAAACAAACTTGATGAACTATTTAAAGAAGGTATAGTGCAAACTATATACAAACTCTTTCAGAAAATAAAAAACGTGAGAACATTTTCCATTTTACTTTGTGAGGTTCAGTTTAGTTCAGTTCAGTAGCTCAGTCGTGTCCAACTCTTTGCGACCCGAATCACACAGCACGCCAGGCCTCCCTGTCTATCACCAACTCCCGGAGTTCTCTCAAACTCATGTCCATCAAGTCAGTGATACCATCCAGCCATCTCATCCTCTGTTGTCCCCTTCTCCTCCTGCCCCCAATCCCTCCCAGCATCAGAGTCTTTTCCAACGAGTCAACTCTGCGCATGAGGTGGCCAAAGTATTGGAGTTTCAGCTTTAGCATCAGTCCTTCCAATGATCACCCAGGACTGATCTCCTTTAGGATGGACTAGTTGGATCTCCTTGCAGTCCAAAGGACTCTCAAGAGTCTTCTCCAACACCACAGTTCAAAAGCATCAATTCTTTGGCGCTCAGCTTTCTTCACAGTCCAACTCTCACATCCATACATGACTACTGGAAAAACCATAGCCTTGACTAGACAGACCTTTGTTGGCAAAGTAATGTCTCTGCTTTTCAATATGCTATCTAGGTTGGTCATAACTTTCCTTCCAAGGAGTAAGCGTCTTTTAATTTCATGGCTGCAATCACCATCTGCAGTGATTTTGGAGCCCCCCAAAATAAAATCTGACACTGTTTCCACTGTTTCCCCATCTATTTGCCATGAAGTGATGGGACCAGATGCCATGATCTTCGTTTTCAGAATGTTGAGCTTTAAGCCAACTTTTTCACTCTGTTTCACTTTCATCAAGAGGCTTTTGAGTTCCTCTTCACTTTCTGCCATAAGGGTGGTGTCATCTGCCTATCTGAGGTTATTGATATTTCTCCCGGCAATCTTGATTCCAGCTTGTGTTTCTTCCAGCCCAGCGTTTCTCATGATGTACTCTGCATATAAGTTAAATAAGCAGGGTGACAATATACAGCCTTGACGTACTCCTTGTCCTATTTGGAACCAGTCTGTTGTTCCATGTCCAGTTCTAACTGTTGCTTCCTGACCTGCATATAGGTTTCTTAAGAGGCAGGTCAGGTTAATCTTGATTAAAAAAACCAACCAACAAGAATAGTGTGAGAAAGAAAATTACTGGCCAGTTTTACTCATGAGCATGTGAAAAAATCCTAAATAAAATATTAACAAGCTGAAGCCAGCAATGTATATGTAAAAAGGAATCAAATCCTGTCCACCTTTTGCTTATTCTTGGGTGCTAGAATCCCAGGGACAGGGGAGCCTGGTGGGCTTCCATCTAAGGGGTCACACAGAGTCGGTCCGACTGAAGCGACTTAGCAGTAGCAGCAGCAGAGTAAATGCTGCTTTAGTATCAGAAAACCAATATAATTTGCCACCTTAACAGATGAAAGAGGAATGGAAACAACCCAAGTGCTGGTCAGCAGAAGATGTGGCGCATATATACAATGGAATTTGACTTTGCCATTAAAAGGAATGAAATATTGCCATTTGCAGCAGCATGGATGGGCCTAGAGAATATTATACTTAGTGAAGTAAGTCAGAGAAAGACAAACACTTTATGCTATCATTCATATGTAGAATCTAAAAATAATAATAATAATACAAATAAATCAATATACAAAACAGAAACAGACTCAGACATAGAAAAGAAACTCATGGTCACCGAAGTGGGAAGGGAGGGAAGGAGAGACGAGTTAGGAGTACAAGATTAACAAATACAAACCACTAAACATGAAATATGTACACAACAAGGATTTACAGTGTGACATAGGAAACTATATTCAGTATCTTGGAATAATCTATAATGAAATATAATCTGAAATATATATAACTGAATCACTTTTCTGTATACCTGAAACTAGTACAATATTGTAAATCAACCATACTTCAATTTAAAAAAAAAGGAAGAGAGGAATCATAGTCCTCTCAATATATGCAGATAAAGGCATTCACTAAAATTCAGCATCCATTTATTATTAAAAATCTTAGAAACTAGAAAAAGGGGGCCACTGAACTAATCTGGCAAACAGCATCTACAAAACTCTTTGATATGAAAACTATATCAACTAATATATTTTAAAATGAAACTTGGAAAATAATCTTCTGAATTTTGTGAAGAAGCAAGGATGCTTATTATCATGAGTGCAGTCTTACCCAGCAAAGCAAGAAAAAAAATTAAAAGACATAAGGAAGAAATAAAATTGTTATTATTTGTGGATTACATTATCATCTATATTGAAAATTCATGGGAATCAGCACATCAGTTTTGGACTTTAAGAAATTTAGTTCCTCAGGGTCACTGGATATAAAGTCAACCCAGAAAAATGAATTAAATTTCTATTCACTAACCACAATTTTTTGTAAATTGAAAAAAAATGTTTAATGTAACATTTACATTAGCATTTAAAAATATAAAAAATCTAAAAATCTAACAAAGCATGTGCAAGACCTCCGTGCAAAACATCCATTATTGAAAGAAGTTAAAGAAGACTTGGGTTAAAGGAGAGAAATTTTGTTACAGAACTGGAACACTCAAAATTTTAAATGTCAGTTTTTCCTAAATTGAGCTATGGCTTCAATAAAAAAATCCCAACAGGATTTTAAAGAATTTAACAAACACTTCCTAAACTTATATGGAATTGCTAAAGTCCAAGACTAGTCAAGACCTCCTGGAAGAGGAAGCCCAGGGTTGAAGGACTTGCTCTACCAGGTATTGAGTCTTACTACCACAGCGGAGTAATTCAGACTGTCATTTTCATTCTAGGATATGGAGGGAGGAAGACGTCACTAGTGTTTTTTAATATCTGGGTGTTCCCCCTTTCCAGGCACCTGGCAGACAGCTCTTCAGGGCCCCTTACAGGTAAAACTCTCTGGTTCTGGCAAATGAGCTGCAAGAGGAAGTAAATGATGGATGATGTTTTTATGCGGAGTCAGTGAAAAACTCAACAGGAAACCTCAGTGTCTCTTCTCTGTATGGAGAGTGCTCTCAGTGAAGCAACCACTTCACGTCATGCAGATGGCTGCCCCGATGCGTCTCCTGCTTCACCTGTGGCCTGCTGGTGAAGGAGTCACAACTTCAGTATGTTAAGCCATGAGAAGTTGGGCTTGTCTGTTAGCAAAACAGAGCACAGCCCTTCTTATCTTATGCAACATACAGACAGACCAGTGGAACACAAGAGCACCCGAAACTGTCTACGTGTAGACAACTGATTTTTCAACACAAAGTCAAACTGGAGAGTAGTAAAGAAAGAATGGTCTTGGAACAACTGTATATCCATTTGGGAACTTATCCTTACCTCACACTACGCACGGAAATCAATTCCAGTTGAATTTCCAACCTTACTTGAAAGGCTATACTGCATAAAGCTTTTAGAAGAAAATTTGGGTGGATTTTTCATAACTCAGTAATCGATTTTCTAAATAAGAAGCAACAGATAGTTAAAAGATATGAATGATTATATGAATGAACAGATAGTTAAATTGTGTTCCATTCAATTTCACAAGAAAAAAAAAGTTTTGTAGAGCCAAACAGAATGCCTAAATGTTAATAATAGCATGACTACATTATTGGCTGAATTTATTTTCCTATTTTCCTTACCTCTTTTTTTCAAATATTCTATGATGAATACAGATCTCTTCTGTAATAAGAGAGTAAAAAAACCCATAAGAAGTGATTAGGTTTTTGTGTGTGTTTAAAATCAAGAAGAGGCAATCCAAAATTGGAGGATATAAAATAAGAAATTTCCAGACCTTATTCTCACTTGTTTGTTAACCAAAAGGGAAGACATCCTAATGATGGCATATCAGGCAATGTGGCAAGGGGGTCATGTGGCCTTTACTATGGCTCTATTTAGCTACTAGAACATTAGCAAGGCACCTGATATCACATTTCTTAATTTATGTTTTTATTTTATATGGGAGTATAGTTGATATACAGTGTTCTGTTTGGTTCAGGTGTACAGCAAAGTGATTAGGTTATACATATACATATTATCTATTCTTTTTCAGCTTCTTTTCCCATTTATGGTTACCAAAGGAGAATGTGGGAGGGAAGGATAAATTAGGAGTTTAGATTAATGTATATACACTTTGCTGTTGTTGTTCCTTACTCACTAAGTAATGTCCGATTCTTCTGAGACACCATGCTGGCTCCTCTGTCCATGGGATTTCCCAGGAGTGGGTTTTCATTTCTTTCTCCAGGGGATCTTCCTGACCCAAGGATCAAACCTGGGTGTCCTGCATCTCTGCACTCGCAGACAGATTCTTTACCACTGAGCCTCCCGGGAAACCCATATATATATATATAGTACTGCTGCTGCTGCTGCTAAGTCACTTCAGTCGTGTCTGACTCTGTGCGACCCCATAGATGGCCTCCTACCAGGCTCCTCTGTCCCCGGGATTCTCCAGGCAAGAACACTGGAGTGGGTTGCCATTTCCTTCTCCAATGCATGAAAGTGGAAAGTGAAAGTGAAGTCGCTCAGTCGTGTCCGACTCTTAGCGACCTCATGGACTGCAGCCTACTAGGCTCCTCCGTCCATGGGATTTTCCAGGCAAGAGTACTGGAGTGGGGTGCCGTTATAACCAACAAGGACCTACTGCAGAGCACAGGGAATTCTACTCAGTATTCTGATATCACTGTTTAAAAGCCTTTCTGTTGCAGATTCACAATCTCTATTCCTGGAGGGAGCTCCATTGTGAAGCCTCCTTCTTTCTTATGCTTCCATTTCTGTTTTCCTTTCTCTGATAGGAAATATGTTTTGACCTGAGCATCTTTCATGGACTTTATCAGCTCTGAGACTGCAAGGTCTCCTGTCTCACCCCAGGTGGCTGTCCATCTGGTCTCCCAGGGCCGGGCACTGGAACCTCTCTCTCCTTTCGGTCATGCTACTCCAGGCTCTTTGTAAAATCTTTATTAGACACACATTTGACTCTGACCAGCCTGAACATAAAGGCCTTTTAAGATCTAAAACATATGTAAGGATACTTATTTTTACTCTTGGTTGTACTCTTGGTTTTTATAGTTTCATTGGCTCTCATTTATTCATTGAACATTTACTGGGCACGGGCAGTAATTTCATCACAGACCACAGCCCCTGAAACCCTGGGATTTCACTTCCTAAATTCCGAGGCCTGGCAAAACACGAAATGGAGATGTGGAGGATGAAGGTCATTCCAGAGACAAAGAGCCATCGACATGCAGAAATGTTGGGATAAATGGGCTTTACCTGGATTCAGAGATTCTAAAAGTGTCTCACAATGATCATGAAGAAGTTTCTGGAATAAGGGTGGCAGCTCGTTGGAAGGGCATTAATAGCAACCACCTTTATCAGCATCATTGGTATTTACGGAACACCTACTGTGCTGTAGAAATTATGCCACACATTTTACATACGTCATCTCATTCAAAACTCATGGCAACCCTGGGATATATGGGGCTTCCCTGGTTGCTCAGCAGTAAAGGATGTGCCTGCCAATGCAGGAGACATGGGTTCAACCCCTGGGTCGGGAAAATCCCCTGGAGAAGGAAATTGCTACCCACCCCAGTGTTCTTCTTGCCTGGGAAATACTATGGACAAAGGAGCCTGGAGGGCTATAAGCCATGGGGTCACAAAGCAACTAAACAACAACGACAATTGGGATATATATTATATTATCTTCTTTTTGAAGATGAGGACGTTGAGACTCAGAAGAGGTTAGGTAATTGCCCGCAGTCCCATAGTGCCAAGGCGGTGGTTTTGAGCCAGGAATCCACATCTGTCAAACGGGAAATTCTTCCCTCTTTTTCTGACAGTAACTCCAGCTCTGGGCACTGTTATTCATCTACATTTTAGTTAAATATTTTAACTTCACACTGTTTGAGGGAAAACAAGGAACCTTGACTTCTGAAGGCCTTTTGTATCTAGCATCAGTTTCTCTAGGACAGCTTCCTGGACTTGAGACATTGTCCCCAGGAAGGTGGGGACAGAGCAGTCTTGGTGTCAACAGGCTGTCAAGAGACCCAAATGAGACCACGCGTGCAACACGCTTGGCTCAGAGCATGCACAGAAGAGGCCCTTGGTGGCCTTCATCATTATGTTGATTCCTCAGGCCCAAGGAATGCCAACTATCCTTGCCTTTGCAGGTAGTGGGAAAAACTTCCAAACACACAGATTCTAATGATTTCTTGGATTCTGGTCCAACCACTATCTTCAGGAGCATCCCTCATCCACCCAGGCATCCACATTCTGAGTGTCCAATAGGTGTGACATTTCATCACTAAGTCCCTAAGCCCTGAGCCGACTCACTGTCACCAAGCCTTCATGTCACAAGAGGAAAATGATGAGATCCTGACTAGTGCGCAGGTAAGAAACTCCACTAGTTTCTGTATCAGATCCTATAAAAGACAATATCATGAAGCATAACATGGAGGCTTAGAGACGGAACCCAGAGACAAGCAGAGTGGGAACGTTGGTTTGCTCCTTCCAGGTGTCTGACCTGGGGCAGTTTACTCAACTTCTCCTTTGAGCCTCTATAACAAGTAGATAGTAATAACTACCCCACAGCTTTGCTAAGGGGATCACTATACAATACCATGACGTCAAGTACTTAACACAGAGCCTGGTGCATAGGAAGGAATGAACAAATAATTGCTCATCATTATTTTATTATTATTAAATGCAAAAAGAAATCCTACTATGAGATTTTTCAGGTTCATAAATAACTATCTTAAATGACTTATCTCCCCTCCTGGATCAGGCAGTCTGCTCTTTGATGTCTTTGAACAAGTCAGTCTGTGGCTGGCACGCAGAGGTGCAGGGGCTTGGCAGGCGGGAGGACAGCAGATTTAAGCAGGAATTTTAGCTGAGTGTACCAGAAGGGACATTTGAAAAGTCTGTTTGAAATGCTAAAATAAAAGGTAATTTGGCAAGCAGGTAGAACAGGAGAACTCGAGGCCTGTTTCCCTAATGGCACGAGAAGGGGTCTGGACTGTATGCTGCTGTCTTGCATCTCTGACATTCCTAAATAAAGCAGCCTGATTCTGCAAGGATCAATCTAGCTGCTACTGTGTGCATTTGGCAACTTCTAGTCCCTCATGGCACAGGAAAATCCGATGCTCTTCTCTGGGCGAAGGGCTCACACAAGCCCAGCCTACTGCTAGGGTGTATCTTCACTTCCCACTAAGCCTGGAGGCTTGCATTTGATCCCTGAGTTGGGAAGATCCCCTGGAGAAGGGAAAGGCTACCCACTCCAGTATTCTGGCCTGGAGAATTCCATGGACTGTATAGCCGATGGAGTCGCAAAGAGTCAGCCACGACTGAGTGACTTTCAGGAAAAAAAAAAAGCCTCCCTAGGAGCCACGCAGTTCCAACATCTCCCAGTTCCCACCATATGCATCCTCAGAAGACAAAATTACCAACCAGAATTCCCAGAACTTGCAAAGAGGAGAAATCTCTGAACAAAGAGCTTGTCTGTTTTTAGCATAAACTGCCAAGGTGTTCAGAAGAAGAAGTCCTTTCCACCACAGCTTTAGAGAATCATTCTGTTTTTAATATGTTCAGGGAAGAAAAAGCTAGCAACGAATTGTGTCTTGGCTTCTTCTCGAGAGTGAAAATTTGCTTTGGGATTAAGGAAACATCGCCACCTGGTGGAATAATATTAAAATAACCAGACAAAGACTGATCAGCTGCTGTCCGCTGTGCTTAGCCCTGTCGGATTCTTTGTGACCCCATGGGCTGTAGCCCCTCAGGCTTCTCTGTCCATGGGGATTCTCCAGACAAGAATACTGGAGTGGGTTGCCATGCCCTCCTCCAGGGGATCTTCCCAACCTAGGGATCAAACCCAGGTACGTCTCCTCCACTACAGGCAGATTCTTTACCACTAGCGCCACCTGGGAAGCCACGTGTTGTGTTGGTCGCTCAGCCATATCCGACTCTTTGTGATCCCATGGGCTGTAGCCCACCCAAAATGACTTACTAACTAACACAGTCAGGATCATTTTCATCCTTCATGTCCCCTCTTACGTCTTATCAACTTTATGGAGGCAGAAGAGGAAGACCAGAGGAGTTGTACCTGGCACGCAGCTCCGACATCACAGGAAAGTTCGGGATCTGAGAGCTCTGTTTTATGCTTCTGACTCAGAAGTTATTAATTGTAATGGGGCTAGATTAACCAGCTCATTCTCTTAACTGGGCCAGGAACAGATATAAGCCATAACAGTGGAGGGATGTTTTCACGTCTGCTTGGAATATTTGCTTCCTGAAGACAGTATGTTCAGTGAGGTGAGTATAGACAAGCTCATTATTTATACAGTGTGAAAACCCATCACTGTGCGAACTGAAGCATCTTATTACAGGCAAGAGGCTCCCCTGGTGGCTCAGCGGTTAAAGAAATTCATCTGCCGATGCAAGAGATGTTTGATCCCTGGGTTGGGAAGATCCCCTGGAGTAGGAAATGCAACCCACTCCAATATTCTTGCCTGGGAAATCCCATGGACAGAGGAGCCTGGCGGACTACAGTCCATGGGGTCACAAAAGAGTTGGACACAACTTAAGGACTGAGCATAACAACAACAACATCATAGGCACAACTATTTCCTTCTCTTATAGGTCCCCACCACCTTGCAGTTCACTACGTGCGCATACGCACCATTCAATCTATGTAAATGATTTAATCTTCACAAGCAGCCTATGGTTGGCGTAATAAGTCATTGCCGAGGAGAAAACAGAGGTTCGGAGAAGTTCAGTGATTTTCCAGTGGCCACACAGCTACTAATGGCAGCCCTGGGACTTGAAAGAAAGGAGGAAACAGTATTTAACCCACAGTGGGGCAGGAGAGGTACGCACGCTTCCAACTCTGCTGTCCATGGGCTCCTCCACTTGGCAAGTAGCAAGGCGGCATTCATCTGGCCTGACCACCGCAGGAGCGCCCAGTCTTCCTATAGCTACCACCACATCCTATTGTTATTTACTTGACTGTGGAGCACACTGCAAAATCCTAGGACATACGCTTTCATTTAAAACTGGCTTTGAGGGACTTCCCTGGGGGGCTAAGACTCCATAGTCCCAGTACAGGGTTCAAGCCCTGGTCATGCAACTAGATCCCACATGCCAGAACTAAGAGTTCACATGCCACAATAAAAGATCCTGCGTGCCACAACTAGGACCCAGTGTAGCCAAATAAATAAACAAACATTTAAAAGAACTTTGAGAAATTTTGCAAAATGTCACAGTCTCTCCTCTGAATGAGAGACATAGCAGAACCACTCACCATCCCTAAGGCTGCCAACCGGGGTCCATGGGACTGTCACGAGGGCTTTTTACCCATTCACCACCTAAACCATTTCAAGGAACCCTACTGTAAATCCCTGACAATGAGTGTTCTTTGTGCCTTATAAATACAGTCTCTCCTCTACTGTGTTGCCTCCTCTAAACATTGGGACCCAAAGCCGTCTTCAAACCACGTGTGTTCTGTGTCTAGTCTCCCTCTCTAAGTGGGGTAATCTCATCACACGCCTTTAAATGCCACCCATACGCTGATGATCTCTACATGTATACCCAACCCAAGCCTAGCCTCTCCTGCTATATTCTAGCCTCATGTATGCAATTGTCTACTCAACACTGCAACGTCTAATGCATCGAAACCAGCATGTCCACATCCAAACTTTCAGTTGCCTTCAGCCCCTCCACTCTCCTTTCACAATCTTTTCCGTTGCAGCAAATGGGAATCCCACGTTTCTCAGTTTCTCAGTCCAAAAACTTCAGAGTCTTCCCTGGATTCCTCTCTGCCTCTCAGAACCCATGGCTCATCTGTCTTCACAGAACATCGAAAACCTGCTACTTCTCACCACCTTTGTTGCTATGCAGCCACCTTCACCGGGACTATTGCGATGGCTTTGTACCTGGCCTCCCTACACAGCAACCAGAGTGGTCCTTTTAAAATATACATCAGAACTATCATTGCTCCAAACCTTCCAAGGTATTTCCACCTTTCTCTCATGGTTGCTACATAATATTGTTTCACTCACCTCTCTAACCTGCCCTCCAACCATCACTCCCTTGCTGCCACCATCTGCTAGAAATGTAGGGAAATAGGAACAGGGGCTTCATTTTATCCCACGAAGCATGGAGCCCAGTGCCTAGACAAAATCCAGAACGTACAAGATACTGAGTAAATAGAGGGAGAAACACAAATGCCTTTTCCCTCTGTTTGGTTGATTCATTAACGCCATCAGTCCAGAGCCTGACCACAGCAAAGAGTACCCCCTGCTCACCGCAGCTAAAGAAAGCCCATGCACAGCAGAAAAGAGCCTGCATGCCACAAAAAAAGACCTGGAGCAGCCATAAGTAAATAAATAAATAAATTTCAACTAAAAAATTAGGTTAGGGGGCCAGATGTGGCCCACAGACCATGGTTTACTGATCCCTGATCAAGAAAACACAATGGAATATTACTCAGCTCCTAAAAAGAATGAAATAATGCCATTTGAAACAGCA
This sequence comes from Oryx dammah, assembly GCF_014754425.2. NCBI lineage: Eukaryota > Metazoa > Chordata > Mammalia > Artiodactyla > Bovidae > Oryx > Oryx dammah. The sequence goes on along the minus strand of NW_024070201.1, from coordinate 62,833,983 downwards.
TGGATGAACCTAGAGATGGTCATGCCGGATGAACTAAGCCAAACAGAGGAGAAATACCGTATGATATCCCTTATATGCAGAATCTAAGAAGAAGTGATGCAAATGCACTTTCAAAGCAGAAACAGACTCACAGAGGGGAAGAATGGGGGGAAAGGATAGTTAGGGAGTTTGGGATCAACACGTACACACTACTGTATTTGAAATGAATAACAAAAAAGATTCCACTGTACAGCACAGGGAACTCTGCTCAAAGTTATGTGGCAATCTGGATGGGAGAGGAGTTTGGGGGGAAATGGATACATGTATATATATGGCTGAGTCCCTTTGCTGTCCTCTTGAAACTATCACAATGTTGTCAATTGTCTGTTATTTATAAAGTAAAAAGATTTTTAAAAGACTTTTTTAAAAGGGTTGGAGACCTCATTTGGGGAAAGAATCTAAAGAACTAGTCTGGATATCAGCGATTTTTAGAAGACGGCTGCTCACGTCTACAGATTCTGTCGACTTCAGCTGCAGTATTTCCCAGTCTCCAGCCACCCCCTCCCTGCTCACTTCAGACTGTCCCCCACAGTCTGAATCAGCTCTGGCCAAACTATCCTGCTGGGCTTCCCTGGTGGCTCAGATGGTAAAGAATCCCCCTGCAATGCGGGAGACCTGGGTTTGATCCCTGGGTTGGGAAGGTCCCCTGGAGGAGGGCATGGCAACCCACTCCAGTATTCTTGTCTGGGGAATCCCAACAGACAGAGGAGCCTTGGTGGGCTACAGTTGATGGGGTCGCAAAGAGCTGGACATGACTGAGCAGCTAAGCACAGCAGAGCACAGGCTGTCCTGTTATTGTTTGTCCTGAATTCAGTGGGTTTTGTACACTGACAGGCTCTCTCGGTTTGTCTCAAGTCTGAAGTGAAGGGGGGATTCTGTCAGCAACCAAGGACCTCCGTTCAGTCCTGAATGGCAGGTTTTTCTTCCAGTTCCAGAACTTGTCCCCATACATGTGCTAAGTACATACTTACACCAACTCTAGCTTGTCTACTTGATTAATATATTGTGCAGGATTCAATACATTGCTCCCTTATATCTGTTTGTACATTTTATTTTTGTTTCAAAAAAATCTGAACTAAGGCTAGCATATCCTTGAACTCTTGGCAAAATTTAAATATTAATAAAATAGTATACCCATAAAAAAGCAATAAAGAAATGTTAAACATGCAGATTTAATTTTTAATTGTGTGCATGGGCAATACATTATGAAACACACAAAAAAATGAGAAAATATTCTTGCAATATTTAAAAACTATCATCCAATTCAGCAAAGTTACCTGTGTCATTGACCAATGATTGATGGTCCAACATAACAGCCATGCTGTTTCCCTTTCTACTTACTTGTCACATAAAGGAAAAATCAACCCACATTCATGTAGGAACCGCACTTATTCATCAACTGAAACAATAGATCAGCTACATTCTGGATACAAGAGCCCAGAGCAATATTCAACAAAGGCATTTGAGGGAACTCCATTGGCTATAAGAAATTTGGCTTCCCTGGTGGCTCAGATGGCAAAGAATCTGCCTGCCATGCAGGAGACACAGGTTTGATCTCTGGGTCAGGAAGATCCCCTGGAAAAGGGAATGGCAACCCACTCCAGTAATCTTGCCTGGAAAATCCCAAATACAGAGGAGCCTGGCAGGCTACAGTTGATGGGGTCACAAAAGAGTCGGACCCAACTGAGTGACTAACACACACTCATAAGAAACTTACAATAAAGAGTATTATATCATTTGCAGTTTGTAAATTGTGTTTGCTCTTTGTTTATGTCAATAAGCATTTATCAACACACCACTGAACACCAGTTCTTCCTGTACTTTAAACTATTTTGTTAAAGCCTGGGCCTGGTAACACTCAGTTTTACAACTTTTGAGAATAAGTCATGTACCATATGGCAGCTCAGAGAAGGTCCCTGAGGTACACAGCCCATCTGCCCAAGGCATCCATAAGGAACTGGCTAATCTAGAAGCCATGAGCTCTGCAGGGTCCTGTACTCTCCTAGTTGAACCCCAAACATTCCAATGGAAACAAACATTCTCAAGTTCCTACACACTCCTAGGAAAACCCTATTTTTAAACCAAAATTGAATACGTGTTCTGAAAATGTCTGTTACACATGAAAACTAAGAATATTATAGGAAAGTTAGGTCTTGTATTCTTGGACTGCATTGCTTCTAGCCTTATGACAAAGGCATTCCCTCTTGAGACAGTTTTAAAACATTGACCAATCAATCCATGCAGATCAATTATTTAAGAGAATACTTGGACTTCAAAAAAAGTTAAATAATTTCAAATGTACTACTGTTGTTCTGGAGGAAATTTCTGGCCAGGACAGAGAATCAAGCCAGTCTAAAAGAAGTGGTAAGTCTATTTAGAAAAAGTGCACCCCAGTTCCAGGATCACTAAAGCTATTTCTGGGTATAGTGTAGTCAGAGAGTCAAGAGTTGTAGCTCTGGAATTATGACCCTAAGAACTGTGGGAGATTCTAGGGCTTCTATAACTCCTTCATAATTTTGTTTGGGGACTCTGTTTACATTCCTATGGCCTGTCTCAGGATGTGTGTGCTCTTAGAGGCAGTGACTATGTTTTCCTCTTAATCCCCCAAATGACAGACTGCACAGCATAGTGTAGGAGCTCTAGCACTGCACGAGGGAGAAAGGGACTCCTTGTAACTCCTGGTGATAACTTAGCATCCTCAACCCCTGCACTGGGACAGGGAGGATGCAGGGTCCCAGCTCACACTTGCACGGAGGGAAAAATAGCTTTCATGCATCAGAAAGAACACAGGCCTTGTCCACAGAAGAGCTGGATTCAGAGCCTGGCTCTGCTCTGTGTGACCTTGGAAAAACTTCTTTCCAAATACGGCCACCTCTCCACCAGCACCCTTTAATACAAGCAACTGTCCCCTAGGCTGTGATGTCTGATTCAGCCTTCTCTTGGCTCTCCCCAAGTCCACTCCCACCCCCTCCAATGCAGTGTTCTCACAATAACCAGAAGGAGTTTTGACACAACAAATCTCATCTCATTCCATGACTCTTCATTGGTTCCCTGTGTCCTCAAAGATAATGTGTAGATTCCTTTTCAGAACACACACACCCTTCACCATCTGTTTCCTGCACTGGTCCCCGGGGTGCTTTTGGCCACACCATTCACACCATTCCATTCTTTGCTCTGGGCACACTGGCCTCTCAGTAGCCTATCCCTTCTCCAGTGGATCTTCTTGACCCAGGAATCGAACCGGGGTCTCCTGCATGGCAGGTGGATTCTTTACCAGCTGAGCTGCCAGGGAAGCCCCTGCTCCTCACTTACTCAAGCCCATTCTAGTCTCCAAGTCTTGCCTGGGCTCTTCCCTCTCCGTCTCCCATCCTCACACCTCATTTCATCCAGTTCACTCTTACCAGCTTATAGAACTCATGCACTGCCTCTGGAAAACCAGCTCTGGTTCTCTGGACACACTGTCTCATGTGTCTTCTTCATGCCCTTATCTCAAATGCATTGAATGAACTACTTGTAAAAGTATTTGTTTGTTGTCTGTCTTCCTCAGACAGACTAGAAGCTTGAAGCAGTCAGGGACGTGTGTGTGTGCCTCCCCCATCACCACTCTCCAGTATCCTCGTCAGCTAGCCAACGGTAGATTCTCAGTAAATGTCTTGAGTCAACAGCTGGAGGAGCTTTATTCTTTGAAATTGTTTCTTCATTTACAAATGGCAATAAGGCCCACTTCATAGGACTGTCACGAGCATGAAGTTAGATAACTCATGATAAAGCTCTCCCATGGTGTCCTGTATATAGGAGACACTTAATAAATGTTTGTTGAGTGACTATAAGAACTACAGCTTCTAAAATAGCACTTCTTTAAGTGGGCCCAGGAAGCAGAGTAGGCTAGTAATTAGCACTTGTGAAGATTTCTTTATTAGGTGATTAATACAACTTAAACCTTGGTTATTGAGGCTAAGCTATTATTAAGGCAAGTGCTGTTGATTGGCACTTGCTGGGCATGGGCTGTAGCTCCGTGCCAGAACAGGACACTTGTAATATTGTCCTGGGTGATGGGTTCACCAAGATCTAGAAAATATAGACAGAAAAGGGGCTGTTTAATGGTTGGGAAGTACAAGGAAAATCCTGGTGTACACATAAAGGCACAAGGATGCTTCCAGGCTGGTGACTTCAAAATTCAGCCCAGAACTTGGCAACCCACTCCAGTATTCTTGCCAAGAAAATCGCATGGACGGAGGAGCCTGGTGGGCTACAGTCCATGGGGTCGCAAAGAGTCAGACACGACTTAGCAATTAAACAACAGCAACAAATACTAAAAAAAAAAAAAAAAGGTTAATTTGTTAAAATTCAGCCCAGGACTCAAAAAAAGGTATCTTTCATTCTTTCTTGGGAAATTCATAGGTTGTGAGTTCAAACAAAGCAAATGAGTAAACCCAAGAAACAGAAAGACAGGAAGTTCAGGACACAGGTGATCCTACACCGGAAATGGAAGATTGTTGTACCTGGGAAGATAGAAGGAGCGGAGGCTGGGAGAGCCTGCAGGAATGGCCTCCGGAGCTGGGTGGAGGGGACAGCGAGAAGGGTCTGCAGAGGAAATGGTAGAGCTGACAGGCTCTCCGGTGGGAGGATCTTGTTGAGAGACGAGTAGGAGAAAAGAATTGGGGGGAAAGTTGGTGGTTAGAAAGGCAATCAAAGGAAAAATGAGGTAATTGTGAACTCCAGGGTGAGGGTGGTGGATGAGGTCTAGTAAAAGAAAGAATACGTGCTCTTAACACATATGTAGCTCAACTGTGGGAAAAAGGAGGCAATGTGGAAAACAGTGCTTGATGGATTTATTTCTATTTTTCTGTCTTTCCCAACTTAAAAAAAAAAGTCCATCTCTGTACTTTATATTGCAGGAAAATAAAATCAACTTTTTAAAATTTTTGTTGGAGTAGAATTGATTTACGATGTTGTCTTAGTTTCTGCTGTACAACGAAGTGGATCAGTTACACATAGACATAGATCCATTCTTTTTTAGACTCTTTTCCTAGATAGTCCCTTACAGAGCACTGAGTAGAGTTCCCTGTGCTATACAGCAGGTTATTAGTTATCTATTTTATATATAGTAGTGTGTATATGTTAGTCCCAATCTCATGATTAAAATCAACTTTCCAAAACCTAAAACAGAACATCAGACTTGAACAAGAAGAGGAACTGGAAAGCATGGCCTGGAGAGAATCTGTAGAAGGGAAAGGAGATTGCCCTTTGGTGATGAATTTCCACATGGTGATGGGTTAGTGCATGAGGATATGTTTGGTCCAGAACAGCCTCTTCCTTTCTCCCACATTCCCATCCACCAACATCCCAGCCTGGCATCCTTCTAGCATTCAGGTCCCCCAAATTACAGGGCCTAGAGTCCTCTCCATGTCACCCCTCACCATCCCGGCACTGAGTCAGTGGGTAATGTGTGTGTGTATGTGGTTCATTTCTGACACGTTGCCATCAATAGGAGTCACAAAGCACTTGGTGCCCATGTAATTCTCCTTTATAGCACCCGGTACAGGGCATGGGGAATTAGGTACTAAAAATACCTAATGAAGATGCAGAGGAAAGGTAATAAACCTGCAAAGTTAAATCTGTGAGCTGCTGAGTCTCCCAGACCTGGGTTGAATTCTAGTTCCACACCTACAAGCTGCAGGACCCTGGGCAAAGACTGCCTTCTCTGGGTTAACTTATCTATAAAGAGGAGAGTAAAAGAGCCTCCATCACAGGGATGTTGTGTACATTAATTGAGATGATGCTGAATGACTGATGTTGTAAATGTCGAATAAATGCCAACAATTTTAACTATCTATCTGCACTATTTGTGGTAGGAATATAGGGAAGTCCCCACAACCGATCAGTCTTGTCATGCATGCCATTGATACACTCCACGTTGGCAAATATTTTTAACTAATAATTATTTTTTATTTTCAGCATTTTAGTTAATGGTACTAACATAACAGGCTTACAAAAACAGCAACAGCAACAACAAAAAACAGCAAGCTCCTTCCTGTTCATCTCCCAAGTCCTATTCCCAGAAGCAAACACTTTTGCCTCTGTTAGTTTTTCTTTTGATATTTGTGTCCATTTTCCTAAATAATGTCCTTATGCTGGTATTCTTTGACATGTCAATTTTAATATAATGGTCAATAAACAGTTAGCTCTCTTATACCTTATTGTCCCTGCCCCTTCCTCCAAACTTCAGGTTAAACCAACAACCATCATCTGCATTTTAATGACTACACATGTATTTATTTTTCACCCATTAGTCAAGTAATACATCATGATTGCATATCCTCTCTTGAAAGGTTTTTTGTTGTTGTTTTCCAGGAATTAAACGTTGCCTTCTTTGCTCTTCATTTGCTTGATTTTCTTTGTACTTTTCATTCTTTTCACAAATGTTCCAACATCTTTGTTACACACATTTTAAATACTACTTCTGAATGCGTAAGCTGATCAGATACTCCTTTCATTCCCTCCCCTGGTGCTGTCCTTCTGGAGCCATCCATCCTTGCCAGCCTCACGTGTAATCAGGACCCTTTGGCTGTTCCCTGTACCGTGTGCTGTGAATACAGGAAAGTCCTGTTTCTCAGAATCCATTTCTTCCTCTTTTTTGATTCATGTCCTTGTTCTGATAGAGTATGTCTTCTAATACTTTGTGAGATTGTGTGCATAAGAGGCAAAATTTTCATCTTTATTTGTCTGATAGTATTCTAATTCCTCCCTCACATCAGGCTGTTGGTTGAACTGGATATAGAATTCCAGGTAAAAGTAATTTTTCTCTTAGAAATTTAAGGAATTGCTCCCTCCCAGTGTCAGATTTCTATAGAGAAAGCTGATGCCATTCTAAGTTTATTGTATGTGATCCATTTCTCACTCTGGAAGTCTTTAGGAAACTCTTGTCCTAAAATTTCCTAAGGGTAGGTTTCAATGTGGTTTTTTCCAAAATTTTTGTCCATTTTCCTGGGTACAGGGTGAGTCTTTTCAATCTGGAAACCACAGCCTTTTGTTCTAGACTCTTTTCTTAAAATATTTCTCCTTTCTTTTTCTCTATTCTCCTTCTCAAACTTTTTTTGGTCATTTACAACCTTCTGGGTTGATTCTCCATTGTTGTTTTTGAAATCTAAAGTTTTATTGCTTAAACATGATCTTCTAACCTTCTGTTTAAGTTTTTGTTTTTATTTTGTCATTTATGTTTTAGATTTCCAGGAATTCTTTCCTCTTCTTGGATTAATGTTTCCATGGCAAACTGTACTTCTCTCAGAGATATTTGGGTTGGCCAAAAAGTTCATTTGAATTTTTCTGTATGATGATGGTACAGAAAAATCCAAACTAACTTTTTGGCCAACCCAATATATCTTTCCAAAGGACAATAATTATATGAAGGCTTTTATTTTAAAACTTATTTTCTTTTCCTTGGTGTTTCTCTGCTCTTTACATTACCAGGTTCTTTTTTCTCTTTTAGTTATTTTATTCTGTCACTGATGTTGAAAGGTTCATCCAAGGTAATCCTCTCTTTCCATAATTAAAACCAAGTTACTGCGACAATTGATTAGAAGTTCTGTATTAAAGATCAGGCCTAACTGGTGGCTATCCTGGATACTGATCCTATAGTGAGCTGCTCTTTTAGGGGAGTGCTCTCAGAAGTAAGGATCTGCGTGTTCTCTTGGATGACCCAGTTTCTCCAGAAAGAAATCTCCCAGTCTTCTACCCGGGGCCAGGCTGCAAGTGCTGATCTAAGCCTGGCTGCAAGCATCCTAGAAGAAGCCAAGATCTCAAGAATAGTCTTTCCTTTCTTCCTCATTTTCAGGATGGGATTTCACCCTGGACTCCACCATTTCTAGGTCTCCCAGGGTAGAGCAAGGGGACAGGCTGTAAAGTCTCCTGACTGTTTTGGCATGGGGAGAAAAAAAGACCTTGACATCCAAATTCTCTATATTCTGAATTTCAATCAGAACTTATTTATTTATTGCTACTTATCATAGCACCTATTATCTCTAAGCCTCAGCCTTTCTATAGTGTCTGACCAGTAAAGTAGCTTCTTTCTCCATCAGTTACCCCACCCGCATTCCTCATTCCCTCGAAACCACTTAGGTTTTCGCTTCCTCTGCTCTGGTAAGTCAATTTCCATTTCTCCAAATGTTTTCCATTTTCTAAAATTTGTTGCATCATCTTGTTCAATGATATTTCCTCTTCCCCCCTTCTCTTTGTTTTACACTATCCCTTTTTTTAAGTTGAAGTAAAATTCATATAATAAAAAATTCATTTAAACCACTGTAAAGTGTACAGTCCAATGGCAACTAGTACATTCACAAGGGTGTGCAGCCATCAGCTCTCTCTAGTTCCAAAACATTTCATCACTGTTAAAGGAAAGCCTGCGCCCATTAAGTAGTCACTCCCTACTCCTCCTTCCTCCTAGCCACGACCAACCTGCTTTCCATCTCTATGGATTCACTTGTTTGGAATTTTTTTAAAACAAACAGAATCAAACAGTATGTGGCATTTTGTGACTGGTCTTTTTCATTTAGCATAACATTTTCAAGGCTCCATGCTGTAGCTAACAAGGGCATTATATTCCTTTTTATTTCTTCAATCCTTTAGTCCTTTTTATATTTCTTTAAATAATATCCCATTGTACATATTCCACAATTGATGGATATCTGCTGTTTTATTTATTTCCCATCAGAGGGGGATAGAATTGGGAAAGGTAGATGATAAATATGAGTGGTGCCGTGTTTAGACAAAAGAATGGTCCTAAGCATGATGCAAGTTCCATTCTATCAACCAGACATAAGCTTGGCTTTCATTTTCACCTCTTGTTTAAAAACTAAGCTCTGTGACCAGTCCTTGTTAGAACGACCATCAAAAGGTTGTAGTCCGTCCCATCAGGGTCACAGGTAGAAATGCTTTCCTCTTCCCTGGCCTAGGATCTCTCAGCCAGCTGAGGAAATTCCCAAAAAGGTGTTTGGGAAGGCAGTCCCAAATTGTTTGGGGTTGCATGGCTGTTTGATGATTAGATAAGTGTGTCTTAACTCCAAGAATTTTTAGAAGTAAGTATAAAACTGATAAAATATTTCAAATACATAGAATAATATTTCTGCATATAAGAATGCATAGATAGTTAACATTTTGTTTGTTGTTTAGTCACTAAGTCATGTCTGACTCTTTTGAGACTCCATGGACTGTAGCCTGCCAATCTCCTCTGTTCGTGGGAATTCCCAGGCAAGAATACTGGAGTGGGTTGCCATCTCTTTCTCCAGGGGATCACATTAGAACATATACTCTCATTCTACCGAATCATATATTCCATTCCCTAGAAGTGGAGCCAGGTAATTCTAAAACATGGGCAACACCCCAGTTGGAGAATTAAGGCAAAGTGATAAATGTATATTCTTAGGTGTCACAGCTCATTTCCAGAATATCTTAGGTATATATAAAATAGCCTATACAGAAAGAAAATTAAAATAAAAGGTTATGTGGTGCTACTGTAATGTAATTTGCCAAAGAGATTAATCCCTAAGTCAATATCTAGAACAATAGCATTCAGTGTGCTTATATTGAAGTGTCAACCTCAGACTCTTGAATTTCTTAAAACTATAAAGTCACAACCACTCCTGGAAAAGGTGAGGCATACTTCTCTAATGCCCAGTTGATCAGGTAATGAAAAAAAAAAAAAAAAACCCACAAGCACCCAGAAAAAAGAGTTCAAGGCAAATTCTTATTTCAACTTGGCCTTATACTTTGGCACCACTGGACATAACACTGACTTTCCTTTGTTCTGATTTCCTCTGCCAGCTTTCTCAGGATTCTGAGCCAGAGGGGTTTCAGCCCTTCCTGGGAGACCTCTCAGATCACATGAGAAGCAGAGGCCACAAGGCTGGAAGCAGATTCCCTGGGCAATTGGATACCCCGTGCCCCTGCCTGACCACGTGAGGGCACTGGACCCAGATTTGCACCAGTACACGAGTTTGCTTCCTATCACCTCTGCCCTCTCTCAGGACAAGAAAGTCATGGGCACATCTTAATCGAGTCCAGAAAGGGCCACACTGGAGGTTTCCAGTTCTCTGATCACCCTCTTCACAGGTTGAGAGGCAGATTTATGAGATGAGTACCAAGTAGCCACTGGAGGAGGTATGGCAGAGCTCTGGTCCATCTCCCGTGCAGGCAAGCACAGCAAGGCTTGACAGAAACATTGACAGGTACACAAGAGCGGGACACAGCAGCAAAACATCAGCAAGGCAGTGAAGCTGGGAAGGGAGACACAGCAAAACAAGTTAGTCAGCATATCTGTCAGGTGGATAAGGGAGGGGCAAATGCAAGTATTGATGATGTTATTCCAGAAGAGACTGCAAAAAAGGCTTCCTCTCTGGTCCAATTCATCACCCCCAATGTGACTATCCCTGTAACCATCATCATCCCATCACCATTATCCCATCATCACCATCATCTTTAATACAAATAAACAATGAATGGGGCTTCCCTGGTGGCTTAGTGGTAAAGAACTCACCTGCCAATGCAGGAGACGTGGGTTCGATCCCCGGCTCTGGGAAGATCCCACATGCTCTGGAGCAACTAAGCCTGTGGACCACAGCTACAAAGTTTCCATACCACAATTGCTGAAGCCCACACGCCCTAGAGTCCCTACTCCACAACAAGACAAGCCATCACAATGAGCATGCTGCAACTACAGAGTAGCCCCCACTTGCCACAACTACAGAAAAATCTGAACAACGAAAACCCAGCACAGCCAAAAACCAATAAATAAAAAATAACTGGATGAGTGGCGGCCTGTGCTCTGTGCTGATCACACCCGACATGATCATCCGTGTCAGGATTATCACAGCATCCCCACTGGCACCATCAGCAGCACCACAACCCTTGGATAAAAAGTGTCAATGTACCCATTGTGCTGTGGTACTCTGCAAAAAGAGCAAGAAAACACTAGGCCCAGGCCAGTCCTCTAGGACTGCACTATCGCTACTGTTACTATTAGCTAAAATGAATCTGATGTTTACCATGTCTCAGACACTGTGTAAGGATTAAACCTTACAAAACCCTATGAGGTATTAATGCTTCATCCTACTGAGAAGATAGATTTAGAGAGGTTAAGTGATATGTCCAAGATCCCATGTCTAAGGAGTGGTGGAGCCATGGATTTGGCCCTGAATTAGAACCCAGGGTTTCCAGCTTTACCACCCTTTGCTGTATATTGCCTCCCACAGCCTTCCCAGTGGTCTTCAAATTGGGGTACCTACAAAAAAGACCCACTGAGAGTGGCAGAAAAACATTAGACCTGCTATTCATTTTTAGTTGTCATTTCATCATTTAGTTTCTATTCTATATGTGTTCCATAACATACTTAACTTACCACCATGATAGAGTATGTGTACAACTTATAAATAAATAATTCATCTCTGGATACATGCTGAATTTGAAAGCTTAGAGATCACCCATTTGAACAAAACTGACATGGGCTAATTAGCCACATAGCTAGGTAAATAGAAAATTAAATAAATTGGACCTGAGCGTACCTCTGAGGAAATGCATCCAGTGTGTACAATTCTGAATCACGATAATAATTGTATCCTGCAGAATTAAAGTTTGATTTCAACAAGTGACGAAAAATGAGGACATATCCTCTTTAATGGCGCCTCTTTGTTTATCATACAAACTGAGCTTCTATTACTAATGTACCTGTTTTAGAAACAATAAACATGGATTAGTTGTCTAATAAATGCTTTAATTAAAGAGATATAGGATTAGTTGTCTAATAAATATTTTAATTAAAGAGCTATCATTTCATACCTTTCTAAGTCTTCTTTGAAAATGTCCCAAATTTTTCTTCACTTAAAAAGTAAATATATACTTTTAAAAGAAATGTTTATCTTTCAGAGATAGATAATACAATTCTTGGGTGTAAAATGACACAGGCTTCAAAATAATCTGGAGTCAGGGAATGAATGGGGTTCAGAAGAGACAGAATTGGCCGAGAGCTGATCACTATTGAAGCTTGGAGACAGATATCTAGAGTATATGAGATCCACCAACTTCTGTTTTAGTTTTAGTTTCATAATAAATAGTTTAAATGTTTTTTTTTTTAAGTTACAACTTGACTTTTTTTTCTACTGAGCACTGTCAAATTTAACATCTTTATACAGTCCCTGAAATTCTCCAGGCCAGAATACTGGAGTGGGTAGCCTTTCCCTTGTCCAGGGGAATCTTCCCAACCCAGGGATCGAACCCAGGTCTCCCGCATTGCAGGTAGATTCTTTACCAACTGAGCTATCAGGGAAGCCCACTTCAAAAAGAGTTACAACTTGATTTTTTCTATTGAGCGCTGTCAGATTCAACATCTCAGTTGAGAAAGAAGAATGATCAAGTGTTGGATTTCACAGAAATTATTATATGCCCTTTCCTATCTTCGTAAAACCATGATTTTTTCTGGTAAATATGCATTCATTGTTTGCTATTGTGCTAGAATCAACCTCACATGAGGATACAATTAAGAGGGGAAAAAGGCTTTTAAAAAAAACTGCATTAGCTGTATGGGGAAAAAGTCAGAAAAGAAACGAACTTCATTATCATTGAAAGGAGTCCTTGGAAACGGAAAGAGACTCATAGACAGTATAATGAATTTATGATTGCTGGGGGGATGGGATAGTTAGGGAGTTTGGGAAGGTCATATACATACTGCTATATTGAAAATGGATAACCAACAAGGACATATTGTATAGCACATGGAACTCTACTCAGAGTTATGTGCCAGCCTGGATGGGAGGGGGGTTTGGGGGAGAATCGATACATGCATATGAATTCCGTGGACAGAGAAGCCTGGCGGGCTACAGTCCATGGGGTCGCAAACAGTCGGACACAGCTGACTGACTCACACAGTCCACGTATGGCTGAGTCCCTTCACTGTTCACCCAAAACTACCACAATATTGTTAATCAGCTATATCCCAATACAACATAAAAAAGTTTGAAGTTTGAAAAAAAAAAAAAGAAATGAGTCTTTGCAAAACACTTTTCAGCTGACGCTTTTGGTGTGGGTGACAATGTTAGGACATTTCACACACAGACGGTTGACACAGAATCTGGTTGGAATCTGGAAATCATCACTCAGAGGCAGAGCAAACAGTTTGAAGGATCCCAGGTGACATCTCAAAGGACATACAGTGAGATGCAAGCCGCAGTTCCCAGAGTTCCCAGAGGGACAAGCAGAACCAACAAATGGTGACCACTCTGCCACTGGTATTAAGTCACAGAGCATCTCGCCCACGTGTTCATCAAATAATGCAGAGAAGGCAGGAAACGGCAGTATTCACTATGGCGCATAGCTCCTGAAAGAGCGGGAAGTCACTCCGGAAGGGAACACCCACCTGTTGGCCTCACCAGTGCTCCAAGAAACCAGAGCCATCCCTGCCAAGAGGCCTCAGGCAAGAGTCCTTCCAGAGTTCAGACTCCAAGCCCTCTTCGATCCTTCGTGTTCTGCGTAAGAGTTTCCACACTGAGGGCTCATTCCAATTACACCCCAAGATAATAATCAAAATGATAGGTAAAGATAGGCTTGGCTTTCTGGCCTGACAGCCAAAGCAGAGTGCTGCAGGGAGAGAAGGGGCTGATTGGGATCTCTCGCGGCTGTGACGTCTTGTTGGAGAGCCTCTGAGGGCAGCTGGGGCCCTGTCATCAGACTGTGCTACCGAGAAAGCTGTGGGGGACAAGCACAGACATGCTTGTTGTGACATGGGCTTTCCTGGGAAGAGAGAGGAGGTGGACCCATCCAGCCCACCTCCCCAGGACATTTGAGACAGAACCAAAGAGGCTAGGGAGGAGCCAGGATGACGTGAGGTGAGGCTGTCGGGCCCAAATGGTGGACTCTGCAGTGGCCGAGCCCCGGAGTCACAAAAATTCAGAGACGGGAGAGGATGAAAATGTCACTAGTGTCTCCTCCGTCCAGGCGAAGGAGCCCAGGGATGATATGGGGTGGAGGGGAGCTTTAGACGCTCCGTAACCTCCATCAACAGGCCTTCAGGTTGCCCGGAAGTAAATATACAATCCAAAGAGAAAACAGGGCTTGCTCTGCACATGCTGCTTCAGGGAACACCTGTCACCCCTTCTGAAGAGATCAACGTCCCGAAGCACCTCCCATCGAGGAATTTTGAAAGCACCCTTGCCCATCCCACCCTCCCAGACAGTTAATGCTTGAACGGACCCTGCAAATGGCCAACATCCTTAGAGAACAGGACCTCACAGTCCCCAGAGAAAGCCTAACTTGGGTCCTAATGGCACCATCTGAAACGATTTCCTGGCCATTTGGTAATAGACATTAAGAACCTAAAACTTTTCTTGTTCCTCTTAACCCAGTCATTAATTTCTTGGCTCTGCACAAAGGAAGCTACCTTCAATATGATAAAAGTTCTACATAACATTCTTTAAGACAACAAATGACTGGAAACTATGGGGGGGGGGATAATAATAGACATTACATCCACTCAATTGGATAATATTCATTAAAATATGTTCATACAGACAATGGAGCAATATGAAAAGATGCTTACAAGGTACAAGTGTTAAGAAATCAGGATGCTGAATTCCATAATCATTAGGGTTGATCTATTTATTTTTAAGAAGACTTATTCACAAAATGACTAGAAATGATCCCACTTATATGAGGCACCTGGAATAGTCCAATTCATAGATACAGAACTAGTGGTTATCAGGGGCTGAGGAAGGGGATAATGGGGAGTTGTGGGTTAGGGGGTACAAAGTTTCAATTTGGGTTAAAGAAAAGTTCTGAAGATGGATGGTTGTGGTAGTTGCATAATAATGTGAATATACTTAACACCACTGAACTGTGCACTTAAAAATGGTTCAGTTCAGTTCAATCGCTCAGTCGTGTCTGACTTTTTGCAACCCCATGAATCGCAGCACGCCAGGCCTCCCTGTCCATCACCAACTCCCAGAGTTCACTCAGACTCACGTCCATCAAGTCAGTGATGCCACCATCTCTTCCTCTGTCATCCCCTTCTCCTTCTGCCCCCAATCCCTCCCAGCATCAAAGTCTTTTCCAATGAGTCAACTCTTTGCATGATAGAAAGGTAAATTTGATAAGTGTATTTTACCACAATTTTTAAAGACACAAAAATATGCCTAGAAGGAAGTAAACAAAAAATTAAGAGAAACTGTATTTGAGTTGGACAATTTTACATGGTTTTATTTTTTTCCTAATTTAGGATATGTTATATTCTTTAAATGCATATGAGGAATATATCTAGTTGACCATGGAAAAATCCAAAATACCTTATTTAAAAAAAAAATAAATTTCAACATGAGATTGCATAAAGTGTACCTAATATCTTTCTACAAAGCTTTTCAAGACAATAATAATAATACACTTTCCTCAGGTTAAATGTCTTGCCTTGACTGAGTGCCCATTTTATAGAGGAGGAAACTGAGGCTTGTCGAGGTGGGTAACTTCTCAGATCACAAAGTGTGTTGGCAGAAATGGTTTTGATGGTAATGACCTTTGCAACCTCAAGCCATTGACAGCGAATGTGACCAACACAAGGTCATTAGGTCTAGACACTCGTTTTGTCCTCAGATCTAAGCTCCTCTAAGCCATAGAGAAAAAACCCATCCATTGTTTTGAAATTCCAGCTAGCCTCCACCTACCTTAACTTTTCAGCTTTCATGAGAAAGAAACAATTGGCTTGAAAAAAAACCTCCTGGATTTAATCCAAACAAGACAACCTCTTGATGGATCCCTTAGCTAGCCAACAAATTTCAGTAAACTTCCTCCACCCTCTGCTTCTCAGGATTAGGACCCTGAGGCCTTGAAACTGAATCATTAAGAACTTAGTTATGCTCAGGAGGAGGGACACCCTGAGGTAGGAAATTTAGACTCATCTATGTTGGAACCGTTTTTTTACAACAAGGGCTATTAGCTGTTTAATATTATAATTTCAATCATTTTCATCACTTAGAATATTGAGTTACCTGGAATGGCTATTCCTCCCACATTCTGGTTGTTTTTCGTTTTAAAAAAGGTAATAGAGTATCCAGTGAACTTATATCAAAGGGTCTGAAAAGCTTCAACAAAGAAGGCAAATTTCATTCTATGTTCTAGGCATCTCTTTACTTAGTCTCACTTCACATTGATTCCCATTCACTCCAATTCACAGCTAACTTTAATTTCCTCTGATAGCCAGCTCCATGACCTTTGCAGTCCTGGAAATGAAAAGTCTGGCAGTTTGTCTCAAGCACAAGAAATATTCATGAGCCCTTTGCTAAATCCACTGAAACAAAGGAAAACAATTCTGGTATCCAGCAACCAGTAATTAAGGAACAACGCCTCATTAGTAATAGCGAGAATATGGGGCAATGAGAGGTCTCAGCCAGAACTCCTGCCGAGCCTAGAGAACCAGCTTGGTTGGTGGAGGAGACAAACAGATACCAGTGAGTCAGTCAAGTTTAGTGTACACTGAACACCATTGATCCAGAGGGTATTCTGTGAATCAACACCAAATTGTCCTCTGAATCTCCAAGTGCTGTAGAAGTCACAACAATATAATAGGATGCCTGGAAGACAAGTCATGATAAAGAATACATAGCCAAAGTTTGGAACAGGCATAGGGAGTGGGCTTCATCTCAAATGTCAGCTTTGATTGACAGAGGCTGCATAGAACACTGCACCAAGAAGGATCTGGGGCTCCTGTCCCAGTGAGCCGGTAAAGTGGTGTCTGTGCTAAGCTGTGGGGAGGAGGCCACGTCAGCGACTGTGCCAGGCATTTGCCAGCTGTAGCCCCAACTCTCATGAGAATTACTTTTCTGAAAAAAAAAAAAAGAAGAAGAAGTTGCCCAGGCAATACCAGCCACAGGCAATACCAGCCACAGGCAAAATCAAGAGGAAGATGAAATTTGCTTTTAACAAACCAAGCTTCCCTCTGACATTTCGCTTCTCCCAGTCTCCAACCACCCAGATAACTTTCTGTTCTTTCATTAATATGTCAGACCCTCCATTTTCTTCTGGGAGCTCATGACAAACAAAAGGATTCACATTTCAAAAGAAATAAAAATGTCCTTCAAAGGAGCTGATAAGAGGGAACTGGGACCACTAGTCAGCAGGAGGAGCTGGGAAGAAGAATTCTGCTTACTCCTGCCGGTGGTGATGGCTCCAATAGAAGGAAATCCCTGAATCTGAAGACAGGAGGAATTCATGTTTCCACTGCCTGATTCTTCCAGCCCTAACTCTGACTTTCTTCCTCTGTTACAACCAAAAACACAAAGATCTTTCTCACAAAATCTGGAGGCACTGAGTGGAGAATCCCATGATCCAGGGGAGCCTAAGTAGAAAGAAGCATCACACTGGACCAGAGAGAAGTCAGTCATGTCTGACTCTTTGCAACCCTATGGGCTGTAGCCCATCAGGCTCCTCTGTCCATGGGATTCTCCAGGCAAGAATAATGGTTGCCTTGCCATGCCCTCCTCCAGGGGATCTTCCCAACCCAGGGATCAAACCCACATCTCTTATGTATTCTGCATTGGCAGGAGGGTTCTTTACCACTAGCGCCACCTGGGAAGCTAGATAGACATCAGTTCAGTTCAGTTCAGTTGCTCAGTCATGTCCAACCCTTTGCACCCCCATTGACTGCAGCTCGCCAGGCCTCCCTGTCCGTCACCAACTCCCAGAGTTTACTAAAACTCATTTCCATTGAGTTGGTAATGCCATCCAACCATCTCATCCTCTGTTGTTCCCTTCTCCTCCTACCCTCAGTTTTTCCCAGCCTCAGGGTCTTTTCAAATGAGTCAGCTCTTCGCATCAGGTGGCCAAAGATTTGGAGTTTCAGCTTCAGCATCAGTCCTTCCAACGAATATTCAGGACTGATTTCCTTTAGGATGGACTGGTTGAATCTCCTTGCAGTCCAAGGGACTCTCAAGAGCCTTCTCCAACACCACAGTTGAAAAGCATCAATTCTTTGGTGCTCAGCTTTCTTTATAGTCCAACTCTCACAAGTGGTCTTTTTTTCTGGGTTTATCGCCTTCCTCCTAGAAGTTACAGCTAATTCATCTAAACAGTCCTTTCTCTCCCCTCCACCGGACCTGGGTTCCTGGTGTCAATAAAGATGGAAGGACAGAAGAGACTCAAAGAATGGAACAAGAATAAACTCTGTAGCCAAAACCAAGAGAGCAGCCATCCAAACACAAGTCAAACTTGTTTTTCAGTTGACTTCGTCCCACAGAGAGAGATACCCCTCAAAACCTCTCTTCTTCCCCAAAGTGCCAATATTGTTATTTCAGAGCAGCTGGCACTGGGTCTCTGGCAGCCCCGTTCAGGCCTCAGAAGCCACTGGGGATGGGAGAAGGGAGACGCAGCAGGAGAGATGGGGGCCGTCTTTCTTCCTTCATCGGGGTAAAAGCTTGGACAAAAGGCAGAAGAACTTAGACAAGGCTTTCTCCTTTTCATGTCCAGAGTGGCACCAAGTCAGGTCCCAAGGTGAGACTCAAGCTCATAGCTATGCAAACTAGATCCAGGTAGCAGAGTGAACTCATGGGGGAGAGCACCATCTCGGTCTTGCCACGCATGCTCACTTTACTCAGGAAACAGAGCCAAGGGTCCTGGATGGTACTTTACCCTCCCTATTCTGAACCAAAGGAGTTTAGAGGCTGCCCTTACAAGCCTCTAGGTCCCTGCACCTACCCCTCTGCTCTCCAAGGTAACCTAAGACGTCTAGTAAATGATGAGTAAATGGAGGACTCAATGTTGACTCTGGGTCTTTCAGGCTGCGTGGTCCACCCAGGGTTAGACATTTCTGAGTAAGTCCCCACCTGGTGAGGATAAAAGGCTGTTCCCCCCAACCATTCCGTGGACGCAGCTGATCTTATCAAGCCTTATAGCTAAATAAGCCTCATCTAGGAACACTCTGTTAACCCCTGAGCCGATCCTAGTCCACCCAGTCAGGACACGTTTCCTCTACTGGGCCATCCAACCTAGCCCTGCCCTTCCCAGCCTGATTACCCCTTCATCCCTATGCCCGCTGGCACATACCCAGCATGGGTGAATTGCAAGGACTTTAGGTCAGGTCAACTCTGGTATAAATCATAGCTCAGTTATTTTTGGCTGAAAAACTCAGCAGGTTACTTAACCCCTCTGTGTCTCAAACTGAAATAGAAAGATAATAACACTTCACTGGTATTCTATTACCTCCACTAATGGCAGGACTGCCAGGATGCTCAATGCCAGGGCACTCTGTTTGCAAAGTAGCCTATGCATATGGCACCCCCTGGGGTTGTGCTTGGTTAACTGCATGTAGCAGCCCTGCAGCGGAGACAGCCATCTCGTCTGTCCTGTCCCTTGATCTGCCATAAGTGTCCAGAATAGCGCCTGACTGTAAGTGTATGAATAGGACCCTTGTAAGGACTCCATCACTGATTCAATGGACGTGAGTTTGAGCAAACTCTGGGAGACTGTGAAGGACAGGGAAGCCTGGTGTTCTGCAGTCCATGGGGTCTCAAAGAGTCGGACATGACTGAGCGACTAAACAACAACAAAGGACTTCAATAAATGATTTGTGTGAAGAGCCTAATTTTGGAATAGATGCTCAGTAAATGGAAGTAGTGATTACTGTTCTCGATGATGTTACTGAGTATTAAAAAAAGTAAAAGCTTCCAGGCCTGGCTTTTACAAATTCATGGGGTGCTGGGTGTAAATGTGGAGGGCCATTCTCCATCAAGCCCTCAGCTCCTGATGAAAGTTGCTTTTCTTACATCCTTCTGAATGGTTGCTGGAGACTTTGCCCTGCTCTCCTGCTTGGCCTGGTCTGTCCTCTTCCTACCCCCAGCCCAGCTCTGGCCCGAGCCTGACCCCTAAACCACAGCAGGACAGCAGAGCTGCCATCTGGCTCCCATGAGGATTGCTATCTCACCTTCAGGTAAAAGTCAGGACTTTCCTCTCCTTTGGCTCTTCTTGGCTCCTTCGTTTGGCATCAGGACCACTATTCAGTAGCCAGTCCTACTCAAAAGCCATGACTCCTTCTTGGAAACAGCACAAAGCTGAAAACAAGGGGCCCAAACATCTCTGCCAAGAGGGACATTGCACAACACTAGCGCCATGTTCCGGGTGAAGGGAACCCAGGTTTAGAGAGGAAGGCATGCATTCTCCCCTGATCTTGAAGGAGGTGGAGGGGTAGGGGGTGGTGATGGATGTTTAAGTGCCTCTCATTCAAAGGGCCATTTTAGTTTTGTAAGTCAGATGACTCTGGCTTCACCCTAGATGTGTCTCTCCATATTCACTATCACCACACCCACAGGGATAATCTTTTTTCAAGGGACAATAGGTGGCTGCCACCTTTGTATATATGAACATGTCAGGAAGGAATCCACCCCAGAAATATGATCTCCCTGGATGACTGGAATTCCACCATTAATGATTCACTCCTTTGGGGTGAGCACACCCACTGTCTGGCTGTGCTGGAAAACACAGATTCTCCTGGGAGAGGTAACACATTAAGTTCCTAACAGCTGGAGCGAATAACTTCATCATGCTCCTATCAGAACTAATATCCTCCTGATAGGAGAAATAGGGAGGTGCTGGGTCCATGGGGTTGGGATGGGTCTTGTAAGAATCAGAGAAGAGGGACGGTCCTGCAGTCAAACTTTGTTCTCATCACCACCAAGACAGCTGGCTCTGGAGCTGTTGATTTTCATGAGTTGTTCAACAAAGGATTCAAAGAGACAACATATACAAAGAACTAACTCTGTACCCCTACGTGTAATTGGTATTCAACACATGTGGGTCTATCCTGTCCCTACCATGGATGGAAAGATGTATTTGCCTTGAGAGGAGAGGGTTGGTCCACATCTGTCCCTCGTCTTCTGGGAAAGACAGGTCAAAGAAATCAGATTTTTCCTCTACTCCTTATTCTAGTAAGAGCCCTCCTCTGTCCCACCAACTCATCTGACCCATGGATATTTCACTGCTGCTGTGGGAGAAAGAGGGGGTTGAATATAGGTATTTGTTCAGTTCAGTTCAGTCGCTGAGTCGTGTCCAATTCTCTGCAACCCCATGGACTGCAGCATGCCAGCCCTCCCTGTCCATCACCAACTCCCAGAGCTTACTCAGACTCATGTCCCTTGAGTCAGTGAACTGTTCAATGGGGACCTGGTTTCTTGGTCCCAAGGCCGTGAGAGTTGGAAGAGCCTCTTGCTTGGTATTGATTCTGCTGTCCTTCCCAGCTCTGTGAATTCTCTCCTGTAGACCAGGCCCTGCTGGGCCTCAAGAAGCCGAGCTCCACAGACTGCATTGCTTGCCTCCTTTGTCCTCTGCCTTTGAGTTACAGTTGGCCAATGGGAGGAGCCAGAGGAGATTGGGAAGCATAAGGAGAGAAACACAGGCGACTAATTTCCTAGTGCCCACGGGGATCATCTACCCAAGAGTGGAAAAGATTGCTTGCTTTTGTTGGTCCCTGGGTACACTGCCGTCTCTTACTGGCCAGCATCCCTTTTATTTCCCATTCATCAGGATTGCTGGAAGGACCACATGGGATTTCAGATGCAGTTTCTTCACCAGTACTTGCTGAAAGATGACATGCCCAAGAGAAGAAGCTCCCCTTTAGGAGAAGCCATGTAGACATGTAGATTAATATAAAAACTACCTACTGCTCAGCCAGTCCATTCCCAAGACCCCTGGGCTCACCCTGGATGCCCAGATTCACTTGCTCCATCAGCAGAAACACTTTCTCCATTTGGGGCAGGGATTTTAAGGAAGATTTCTTTCCTTTTGGTTTCTCACAGTCATTTTCATCACTTCTTTAGTTAGTGGCGATTTTTCCTAAAAGTCTCCACCTTGGCTGAGCCAAGGAGTTGTCAGTCAGGAATGTTACACTTTCTCGAAGAAAAACAAAACATTACACAGATGCAGGTTTGTCCTTTTTAACCTCTTTATTGAAATTGTCCAATTCATACTTTAAACCAGAATGTTGGTTATTCCCCAGTTCTAAGATAGCCACATGACCAAAAAAAAAAAAAAAAGTTTTGTATGTGCTATAAGGGCCCATAAAGTTCATCTCATTTCCAAAAGCTGGAAGGGATCTGCCCAAGGGTACATCAGTGGCAGAGTCTGGGCCAAAACCCTAAGATTCCTGATGCCCAGGATCAGTAGACTTCCTACTAGTCCATATATGTGGGCAGCCCACCTACTGAATCAGAGCTCTTAGACTATTGAATTGACTTAATTGTTTCCCCTACAAGACTGTGAGCTCAGAGCCCTCACCCAGCTGAATTTACATACCTGTTCCACTTTTTTATGTGAAAGCTCAGTAAGGAGGGAGCCAAGCCATGTTCACTATCTTACCTACAGTCCTTACTTCTGTGTCTAGAACATTAATTCCAACTTGAATGCATGACATTCTGTGTGCAGATCTCTGCAGTTCCAGGCATCAGATGTTCTCAGACACACTCACTCCTCCCAGTGCTCATGAGTGGGCACTGATGGAGAGACCACTGAGAGTCACCAGCCCCTCACAGCAGCCCCTCAAGGCCATCTAGTACAAACTCCATGACTGGGGCCCTCACTCTCAATATTGGGCACAGGAGAAATCTAGGTCAAATGAACATCCAGAGAAGTCTTGCTGCTGCTGCTGCCAAGTCACTTCAGTCGTGTCTGGCTCTGTGTGACCCCATAGACGGCAGTCCACCAGGCTCCCCCATCCCTGGGATTCTCCAGGCAAGAACACTGGAGTGGGTTGCCATTTCCTTCTCCAATGCATGAAAGTGAAAAGGGAAAGTGAAGTCGCTCAGTTGTGTCTTACTCTTAGCGACTCCATGGACTGCAGCCTACCAGGCTCCTCTGCCCATGGGATTTT
This sequence comes from Oryx dammah, assembly GCF_014754425.2. Taxonomy (NCBI): domain Eukaryota; kingdom Metazoa; phylum Chordata; class Mammalia; order Artiodactyla; family Bovidae; genus Oryx; species Oryx dammah. Next base: position 62,811,062 of record NW_024070201.1, on the reverse strand, counting down.
CCAGGCAAGAGTACTGGAGTGGGTTGCCATTGCCTTCTCCCAGAGAAGTCTTAGAAAGAAATAAATGAAAAGAGATGGCTTCAAAGAGCATGGTGGGTCTGTTTTCACAGAAGGCAGCCCACTGTTCAGTGACTCCTAGCTATTAGCAGCTCCTATTATTGAGTGTTTAGTCCCTACCAGGCCCAATGTGCATCTCCATGTGTATGTGTGTGTACACATGCTCAGTTGCTCAGTCATGTCTGACTCTTTGCAACCCCATGGACTGTAGCCCACCATGTTCCTCTGTCCATGGGATTCTCCAGGCAAGAATACTAGAGGGGGTTGCCATTTTGTATCTCCATACATGCTCTCAATTGATCCTTATAACTGTCCTACAAGCAAAGTATTAAGTTCCTTGGTTTTTAGCTGAGGAAATCAGATTCAGAGAGGTTAAGCCACTTACCAAAAATCACATCACTTCCATGTCTGCATCCATCCCTCTTGACTATGATGCTTCTTCCAAGAGAACCCTGGATTTTCTTAAAACACCAGTTCATAACATCACCTGACTACCCCTTTCCCTTGTTCATTACAATCCAGTTTCAAAGTTGAAATTCAGGGACGGTGTTATGCATGCATGCTTAGGCACATCTGACTCTGGGACTGTTTGAACTATAGCTCGACAGGCTTCTCTGTCCATGGGATTTTTCCAGCAAGAATACTGGAATGGGTTGCCATTTTCTCCTCCAGGGGAGAGGTGAGGATATTGACAAAGTGGGGGGTTCAAGACAATCCGTCTGGTTCACTCTGAGAAATGGCTTTGAGCCAACAGAGGAGCGGGTGTCCAGGGGGCTGTTAGCAAAGTCCAGCCCTCAGTATGCTCCTTTTCCCACTTCCACCTCCCACTATAGAATACTATCTGGACTCATCAGAGCAAAACATATTAGAGGTTTTCAATTCATTATATCATTTGTGCTGCTCAACAACCCTGAGGTCAGAAAAGATTACTATCACCATCTTAAGCTGAGGAAATATCAGCTCAGGGAGGTTGTTACTTGTCCAAATTTCCGAAGCTAGTAAGGGGAGGAGACAAGCTCCAGGCCAAGCCTTCCCTTCCCAGGATTGGTTCACCTCTCCCTGCCCCTATCCTTGTAGAGAGGAATGTGAGGGATGTGAGTTAGATGAAGCCAAAGTAGCCTTGGCACTGACCCAGCTTGCTCCGAACCACAACCTCAGCCTCCACCCCTGGACGGAGGAATTAAGTCATTCCATGGATGGCTTAATTACTCTTTAACACCAGCCAAGATGGCTGCCAAGCTCAAGACACAGCAGGTTGTTCCCTGCCTCTGGTGCCCAGGGACATCCTGGGAATGGCAGGCAGGCTTTGGTGGCAGGGTCTGGGAGGAGAGCAGGGCTCCCTTCTGACAACAGAAAGCTGCAAGGCACACGGACTGGCCACAGGACAGAGTTGAAGCAACTATGCTAACTCAAGGAGCTTACAGCGTGGTGACCAACACTGTAGAATCCCATTTGTGCTGTGTGTGCAGAGGACACAGGGAAAGAAAAAGATAGGGAGACAGAGGCGACAGGTAAATTCCACTTTACAACTCCTTTAGCACTCAGACTGGTTAATATGAAGGGTGGTGTTTGGGTTCAAACCCCAGCAACATCATTTTCCAGTTCTGATCTGAGTCTGTTTCCACATCTTCATAGGGTTGCTGGGCAGACCTGAGATGCTGTATGTGGACATAGCTCTGAGCACTTACTATATTCCAGGCACTCAGTACTAGATACTGATTGCACCTTTCGTCTGAAGGGCTCTGTGAGGTGGAAACTCTTCTATTGCTATTTTATGATGAGGACAGTGTCTCAGAGAAGGTGAATAATTTACCCAAGACACATAGCCAAAAAGTGCTGGGGCTGGGGTGATGAATGTGAGCTAGTTGCAACAATTCTAATTCTAACCTATGAGCTCTTTGAAAGCAGACATCAGAACCTGGATTTAGTTTTTTTTAACTATGAAATATTTCCAATAGAGAGAAGTAGTGTAATATTACAAATGCTTGGGTAGCAAAAACTCAGGCTAAGACGTAAAATGTTAAAACTAAAGTCTCTGCACATGTCCCTAATCCTTTACACCTCACCCTCCAGAGAGAATGAATCATTCATTCATCCAGCATTGTTTGTTAACTACTTGCTCCATGCCATGACTGGCTTCTAGCTGTTGAATTGTTTTCAGCATTTTCCTGAATTAAGAATTCATCATTTCCACCCCTGTTCTATACTTTTACCACAATTCAGGTATACGTGTGTGTGTTAGTTACTCAGTCGTGTCTAACGCTTTGCGACCCCATGGACTATAGCCTGCCAAGCTCTTCTGTCCATGGAATTCTCCAGGCAAGAATACTGGAGTGGGTTGGCATGCCCTTCTCCAGAGGATCTTCCCAAACCAGGGATTGAACCCAGGTCTCCTGCATAGCAGACAGATTCTTTACTGCTTGAGCTACCTGGGAAGCTCAATTCAGTTATCCATTAGCAATATTTGATATTTGTTTCATGGTTTGAAACTTTGTATAAATATTAAACCATTTTTAAATCGTTCAGAAATATCAGTTCAGTTCAGTCACTCAGTCACGTCCGACTCTTTGCAACCCTATGGACGGCAGCATGCCAGGCCTCCCTGTCCATCACTAACTCCAGGATGTTTATTCAAACTCACGTCCATTGAGTCAGTGATGCCATCCAACCTTTTGAGATAAAAGAAAGAGACAGAAACAGAGAGGGAGCATCTAATATATTAATCATATATATCATAGCAGTAACAATAAATACATTAAGTTGAACTGAAAAAATATATTCTTTCTTAAAGAAAAGAAAAAATAGGAGCATCTCACTTTATCTTGAGCAATCTCATTTCAAATGACTCAAGGCCATCTCCAAGAAAAAGAAATGCAAAAGTGCAAAATGGTTGTCTGAGGAGGCCTTACAAATAGCTGAGAAAAGAAGAGATGCTAAAGGCAAAAGAGAAAAGGAAAGATATACCCATTTGAAAGCAGAGTTCCAAAGAATAGCAAGGAGAGATAAGAAAGCCTTCCTCAGTGATCAATGCAAAGAAATAGAGGAAAATAATAGAATGGGAAAGACTAGAGATCTCTTCAAGAAAATCAGAGATACCAAGTGAACATTTCATGCAAAGATGGGCACAATAAAGGACAGAAATCATATGGAACTAACAGAGGCAGAAGATATTAAGAAGAGGTGGCAATAATACACAGAAGAACTATACAAAAAAGATCTTCATGACCCAGATAACCACAATGGTGTGATCACTCACCTAGAGCCAGATATCCTGGAATGCAAAGTCATGTGGGCCTTAGGAAGCATCACTACAAACAAAGCTAATGGAGGTGATGGAATTCCAGTTGAGCTATTTCAAATCCTGAAAGATGATGCTGTGAAAGAGCTGCACTCAATATGCCAGCAAATTTGGAAAACTCAGCAGAGGCCACAGGACTGGAAAAGGTCAGTTTTCATTCCAATCCCAAATAAAGGCAATGCCAAAGAATGCTCAAACTACCACACAACTGCACTCATCTCACATGCTAGCAAAGTAATGCTCAAGATCCTCCAAGCCAGGCTATAATAGTATATGAACCAAGAACTTCCAGATGTTCAAGCTGGATTTAGAAAAGGCAGAGGAACCAGAGATCAAATTGCCAACATCCGCTGGATCATCAAAAAGCAAGTGAGTTCCAGAAAAACATCTATTTCTACTTAATTGACCACATCAAAGACTTTGACTGTGTAGACCACAACAAACTATGGAAAATTCTTAAAGAGATGGGAATACAAGACCACCTGACCTGCCTCCTGAGAAATCTGTATGCAGGTCAAGAAGCAACAGTTAGAACTGGACATGGAACAACAGACTGGTTTCAAATAGGAAAAGGAGTACGTCAAGGCTGTATATTGTCACCCTGCTTATTTAACTTATATGCAGAGTACTTCATGAGAAATGCTGGGCTGGATGAAGCACAAGCTGGAATCAAGATTGCCAGGAGAAATATCAATCATCTCAGATATGCAGATGACCCTTCTGGCAGAAAGCAAAGAAGAACTAAAGAACCTCTTGATGAAAGTGAAAGAGGAGAGGGGAAAAGTTGGCTTAAAGCTCAACATTCAGAAAACTAAGATCATGGCATCCAGTCCCATCACTTTATGGCAAATAGATGGGGAAACAGTGGAAACAGTGTCAGACTATTTTTGGGAGCTCCAAAATCACTGCAGATGGTGAGTGCAGCCATGAAATTAAAAGATGCTTGCTCCTTGGAAGAAAAGTTATGACCAATCTAGACAGCACATTAAAAAGAAGAGACATTACTTTGCCAACAAAGGTCCATCTAATCAAAGCTATGGTTTTTCCGGTAGTCACGTATGGATATGAGAGTTGGACTATAAAGAAAGCAGAACACCAAAGAATTGATGCTTTTGAACTATGGTGTTGGAGAAGATTCTTGAGAGTCCCTTGGACTGCAAGGAGATCCAACCAGTCCATCCTAAAGGAAATCAGTCCTGGATATTCATCAGAAGGACTGATGCTGAAGCTGAAACTCCAATACTTTGGCCACCTGATGAGAAGAACTGACTCATTGGAAAAGACCCTGATGCTGGGAAAGATTGAAGGCGGGAGGAGAGGGGACAACAGAAGACGAGATGGTTGGATGACAACATCGACTCAATGGACATGAGTTTGAGTAAACTCCAGGAGTCGGTGATGGACAGGGAAGCCTGGCTTGTTGCAGTCCATGGGATTGCAGAGCTGGACACAACTGAATGACTGAACTGATGGGGGTTATGGAAGCTGATACTGCAATCTATTCTAACCAAATACCAAACGAAGATCAAATCGGAAAGAGATACTGATAATAATACAGCATTATGTTTGTATAGTGTGTTTTCATTTTTAAGGTGTTTTCAGAAACATTACTCTCATGATTATAACATGTTAGAAGGAAGAGATTGAAGGAATCCCCAGTCCACAGAGTTTCAAAGTTCATTTTACCAGCAGAATACATTTTTTCCAAATAAATCTTACTTAGAATGGCTCTAGCTTAAAATAAGAGTGGATGAACTTTCCTGGTGGTTCAGTGGTTAAGACATTTTTGCCTTCCAATGCAGGCGATAGGTGCAATCAGGGAGCTAAGATTTCACATGCCTCAGGGCAAAACCAAAACATAAAACAGAAGCATTATTGCAATAAATAAATACAGACTTTAAAAAAGGTCCACATCAAAAATCAGTTCAGTTCAGTCTCTCAGTCATGTCCGACTCTTTTGTGACCCCATGAACCGCAGCACGCCAGGCCTCCCTGTCCATCACCAACTCCCAGAGTTCACTCAAACCCATGTGCATCAAGTCAGTGATGCCATCCAACCATCTAATCCTCTGTCGTCCCCTTCTCCTCCTGCCCCCAATCTCTCCCAGCATCAGAGTCTTTTCCAAGGAGTCAACTCTTCACATGAGGTGGCCAAAGTACTGGAGTTTCAGCTTTAGCATCAGTCCTTCCAAAGAAATCCCAGGGCTGATCTCCTTCAGAATGGACTGGTTGGATCTCCTTGCAGTCCAAGGGACTCTCGAGTCTTCTCCAACACGACATTTCAAAAGCATCAATTCTTCGGCGCTCAGCTTTCTTCACAGTCCAACTCTCACATCCATACATGACCACTGGAAAAACCATAGCCTTGACTAGACGGACCTTTGTTGGCAAAGTAATGTCTCTGCTTTTGAATATGCTATCCAGGTTGGTCATAACTTTCCTTCCAAGGAGTAAGCGTCTTTTAATTTCATGGCTGCAGTCACCATCTGCAGTGATTTTGGAGCCCAGAAAAATAAAGTCAGCCACTGTTTCCCCATCTATTTGCCATGAAGTGATAGGACCGGATGCCATGATCCTAGTTTTCTGAATGTTGAGCTTTAAGCCAACTTTTTCACTCTCCTCTTTCACTTTCACCAAGAGGCTTTTTAGTTTTTCACTTTCTGCCATAAGGGTGGTATCATCTGCATATCTGAGGTTATTGATATTTCTCCCGGCAATCTTGATTCCAGCTTGTGCTTCCTCCAGCCCAGCATTTCTCATGATGTACTCTGCATTTTTTTAATAAACAAATAAAATGAGGGTGGAAAGTCCAGAAGATTTCCCCCAACTCAGCCTTCTCCTCACCTCCTCTGATCCTTGAGATGACTGTGGAGACCTAGAGCTCCAGAGAGAGGTATTGTATACACACTTTATTTTACAGATGGAGAGACCAACGTGACCCACAAGGGGGAACACAGCTTGCATCCACTGGTTCTCTGCTATATGCCTAACATGCATTCCTCATTTAATCCTGCCAGCAGAGATGCAAAAACATAACTAGCCCACTGTAACATAAGTACTTGCATTTTTTTTTAAGGTGCATTTTAAAAGTCCACAGGAGTGACAATAAGTTAAGAGAGTTTAGATTTAAAGTCACTCTTGGGATGCCAAGCCCAGCAGCTCTAGATTTGGAGGCAAACACCCCATTGCAGCCTCACTTGTCTTCACTACAATCTAGCTGGGCAGATCCTCCTGAGTTTATCTTGCATAAGTAGGCTTGGTCCAAAGACATCTTTGTGACCTTATTGGATGCAGCTGGGTGAAGATGTGACCACCCTGAAGGCCAAAATAGGCCAGGCCCTTGGAAAAGGTGTGGTATGAATAATCTGCCTAAAACCCCCTTTTTTACCCTTCCTTGGGGAGTCCAGTCCACTTCCTCCCGGCCCCCTGCCCTATATTCCCAAGACCCTCTTGCTGATCTGTGGGATTCACTGATGCCAATTTTCTTCTCTCTTTCCCCTGTGCATGGCGTCAGTCCAATTCTTCTACACCTTGATCCCTGCTCCCTGATAGAACTCTAGTGTAATCCAAGATTACTTATTGCCTTAATGTATTTAAAACATGCATATCCTTGAGGCATCACACAAAAAAATGATATTAATGGTGGAAATTTTAGGTACCAGTTTAGGTCAGTGAGAAAGATACTTATGGAGAAGGAAATCTTCTTCTGATCCTCCAAGAATGTCACACAGATAACTAGAGTATAGTTCTAAATCCTTTCATATGCAATGTATTTATCTCGGTATTTAAGGAACCCTGGAATCTTTGTCTTCAAGGCCTTTCACAGAGGGAAAGGGAGATTGAAAGGCAGGCTCACCCTGATTTTGAAGCCAAGCACTTCCTTTTTTTACCACGAGTGATAGCAAGCATTCATCAAATTTCTGTCCTCCTACTGTACATTTCTTAGCCTGCTTTGCAGCTAGGTTGGGGCCACGTGACTAGCTCTGGCCATTGATCATGGGCCTAATTGACATGTGCCACTCCTGAGCTGAAGCAGATAGTGAATGATATGTGTCCTCCATTTCTCTCTTCCCCTATCTCAATGTCTTAAAGATCATTTGTTCTAGATAGTATATCTAGACGAAAAAGGAGGGCTAACCAGCCTGCATCAGATACTTAGTGAGTGAGAAATTAATGTTTATTATATTAAGTCATCAGAATGTGAGAGTTAACCACAGCACTCAGCTGTACCCCAATAGAAAATATTTTTGGTGTTAATAAATAAAAGAAAAATTAAATTTTTTCTTTAAAAAAAGTTAGCATATTTATTATTGCAGCACAGCAAAGCCTATTTTGACTAATACACCAAGTAAAATGACATTTGAACCCTATTTGTGCTGAATAGAATTGTTGGCACTAACTCCCATTCCCTGTAACTCAGGAGCTAGAAAAGAGAAATCAGCATTTCCCAGACACTCTTGAAGGTATGGTTCTAGAAGCAAATTAGTTTCCCCCAATAATGCCTTTGTGTGAAGCAGCAATATGACTGAAACATGAGTGATTAGAGGCATTTCAGCCACGGGACTCCTCATTCCAGTGTCCAATCACCAGCCGCATGGATGCCAGAACAACTTACGGTAAAGCAGCTGGGGCATCAGCTTTCTAAGCTCTGGATCACAGATGGTAGGATGACTTTGAAATAATTTAGTGGTACCCACCAGACATCCACTCCTCTAGCCTTTAGTACAGTTCTATAAGCTCTTAATCCCCTGAATTGAATCCATTTCTACTTAAAGTTCTCAGTCTAATTCCTTCACTGAACTCTGACTGAATGTATGTTGCTTTAAACAATTTGAATCCCATCAAAAAAAAAGATAACAGAGCAGCAAGGAAAATGACATAGAGCATCCCAAAGGCTCAGAGCAGGGAAAAGTAGATTCTCCGAGATCTCAGAAGTTTGGAGTTCGTGGTAGGATGAATTTTCACAAAACCAAGACTTCATTTTAAAAACATTGCAGCAAATGACTTAATGCAAATCCTTCACACTGTAATTGAAAATGCAAAGGATACAATCTACCAAAACTGAATGATGAAGAAATAGAAAATCTGAGTAAACCAATAGTGAGTAAGAACATTATATCAGTTATCAAAAAGTCCCGTCAAATGAAAGCCAGAACCTGATGAATTTACTGGTGAATTCTACCAAACATTTAAAGAATTAATACTAGTCTTTCTCAAACCATTCCAGAAAACTAAAGAGGAGGAAACACTTTCATTTTTTGATTTGTTTTACAAGACCAGATTGTCCTGATGCCAAAGCCAGACACAGACTTTGTAAGAAATGAAAATTAAGAGTCCAATGTCACTGATGAATATAAATGCAAAAATTATCAACAAAATACCAGCACACAGAAATCAAATAGCACCATGGTCAAGTAGGATTTATCCCAGGGATGCAAGAATGATTCAACAAATGCAAATCAATAAACATGATACCTCACACTAAAAGAATGAAGAATAAAATAATCATCTCAATAGATGCAGAAAAAGCATTTGACAAATTCAAAATCTCATGATTAAAAAAATTCCTAACAAATGAGATATAGAAGAAATGTACCTCAACATAATATAAGCCATATGTAGCAAGCCCACAGTTAACATCATACTAAACAGTGAAGAGCTGAAAGCTTTTCCCCTAAGATCCGGAACAAATTACAGATGCCCACTCTTGCCACTTCCATTCAACATAGCCCTGGAAGTCCTAACCAGAGCAATTAGGCAAGAAAAAGAAATAAAATGTATCCAAATCAGAAAGGAAGAAGTAAAATCGTCTCTGCAGATGGCATGATCTTATACATACAAAGTATATATACCTATGCTGATTCATGTTGAGGTTTGACAGAAAACAACAAAATTCTATAAAGCAGTTATCCTTCAATTAAAAAATAAATAAATTTAAAAAAAGGAAAATCCTAAAGACTCCACCAAAAAAGAAAAAAAAAAACCTGTTAGAACTAATAGATTCAGGAAAATTGCAGTATACAAAAGCAATATACAGGGAGTTGCCTGGTGGTCTAGTGGTTAGGATTTGGCACTTCCACAGCCATAGTTCATTTCATAGTCCAGGTTCAGTTCCTGGTCAGGGAACAGAGATTCCACAAGCTACATGGCACATCTATCCCCAAAAAAGCAATTTTACAAAATCAATTGCATTTCTGTACACCAAAAATGAACTATCAGAAAGAGAAATTAAGGAAATAATCCCATTTACAATAATGTCAAAAACAATGCATTTAACCAAGGAATAGGAATAAATTTAACCAAGGAGGTAAAACACCTGTACACTGGAAACCACAAGACACTGATGAAAGAAACTGAGAAAGACACCGTGGAAATATCTTCTATGTTCATGGACTGGAAGAATTGATAATGCTGATAAGTCCATACTACCCAAAGCAATATACAGAGTCAATGCAATCTTTATGAAAATTCCATTGATATTGTGCACAGAAAGAGAAGGATCAATTCTAAAATTTTCATGGAACTACCAAAGACCAAGAAGAGCCAATGAAGTCTTGAGAAAGAACAAAAGTTAAAGCATTGCACTTTCTGATTTCAAATTATATTATAAGCTGTAGTAATCAAAACAGTATGGTACTGGCATAAAAACAGATATATACACCAGCAGAACACAACAGAGAGTCCAATACATACCCACACATAGTCAACTAATCTTTGACCAGGGCACCAAAAATACACAGTTGGAATAGGATGGACTCTTCAGTAAATGGTATTGAGAAAACTATATATCCACATGAAGAAGAATGTAAATGAACTCCTATTAAATACCACTCACAAAAATCAATTTAAAATAGATTAAAAGCTTGAATGTAAGACCTGAAACCATAAAACCCCTAGATGAAATCATAGAGGAAAACTCCTTAACATTGGCATTGGCAATGATTTCCTGGATAGGATACCAAATGTTCAAGCAACAAAAGCGAAAATAAACAAGTGAGACTACAACAAACTGAAAATCTTCTGCACAGGAAAGAAAACAATGAGCAAAATGAAATGGCAACATATGGAATTGGAGGAAATACTTGCAAATCATATATCTAATAGGATTGATATCCAAAATATATAATAAACTCCTATCACTTAATAGGGGAAATAAGAACAGAACAAAACAACAAATCACCCACATACACACACACACATACATGCACACACATATACACAGAATACACTGATTTTTCAAATGCACAAAGGACCTGAATAGACATTTTTCCAAAGAAGACATGGGCAACAGGTATATATACCAATGCATGACATTGCTAATTATCAGGAGAATGCAAATCAAAACCACAATGATATATATCACCTCACAACAATTAGAATGGCTTTTATCAAGAAGAGAAAAGATGTGTTGGAAAGGATGTGAGGAAAAGGAAACCCTTGTGCACTGTGGGTGTATATGTTAATTGCTATAGCAATAATGAAAAAATATAAAGATTGCTCAAAAAATTAAAAATAGGACTATCATATGATCCAGCATCCCTACTTCTGGGGATATATCTAAAGGAAACGAAATCAGAATCTCAAAAAATATCTGCTCTCCCCTGTTCACCGCAGCATTACTCACAATAGCCAAGATAAGGAAACAATGTTAAGTGTTTAATCAATGGATGAATGGATAAAAAAGATACAATATGCATATACAATGGAATATTATTCAACCATGAGAAAGAAGGAAATCCTACCCATTTGCATCAACATGGATTTACCTAGAGAACATTATGTTAAGTGAAATTAGTCATACAGAGAAAAATAATGTATGATCTCACTTAAAAAAAAAAAAGAAATCAGACATAGAAACTTAGGAGAATGGTGGTTACCAGGGGCCTGGTTGCAGTGTGTGGGGGGATGTGGCAGGGATGGGAAGAGGTTGATCAAAGGTTACAAGCCTTCAGTTGTACAATGAATAAGCCCTGGGGATCTAATATACTATGACTCTAATCACTATAGCATGGTAACAATAGTAAGACTGTGCTGTGTATTTGAAGTTGCTAAGAAAGTAGATCTTAAGATCTTGTAGCTCACCACAAAAAACTTACCTATGAGATGATGGATTACTTAATATTATGATAACTATTTCACAAAGTATGCATACATATGTCAAATGATCGCATTGTACACTTTAAATACATACAATTTTATTTGTCAATTATACCTCAATAAAGCTGAAAAGAATTTGAGGTCCTCTGAGACTCTGATCACAGTTCCTTCCATCACATAAGGCCACCTTTGAGTTCTGAACCACTGGGGACCCACCTGAGTGCTTTAGAGGACAGGTGTGCAGCTAACAACTGCTTGGAGCAGAGGAAGTTCTGCCACATGCTGAGAACATTTAAGATTGTGAAAGACATGCTGGAAATGAAATCTAATGAGTAGTATTCACTTTTATGGCAGGATTTATAAAGATATGCAGTCCTCATAAAGAGCAGGCATTGCCAACCAAAAGCTTATTAAGTGCCTACAGATTTTATTTCCGACGTAAAAACCAGAGTCCCTCATATGTCTCTAGTAACGATGCCCTGCGTGACCTCGGGCCTCTAAGCTTAAACATCTTGTGCCTCATTTTCTCTCTGTAAAAGGGAGATAATGACACTGGCTGCTGGATCATGTTGGCAACATGCTTGGAGATCTCCAGATCAAAGGGTCTCTGCCTGGACCAAGCAAGCTGATGACAGTGCTTACTATCATTAGTGTTGTTGTTATTGTTATTGTTGGGAGTGGCCATGTTGCAGCCCGGGAAGCAGTCATGACTCTCAGGCTGATTCAGCACAAGGGCAGCATGAGGATGCATTTTAGTTTTGCAGAAGCCATTGACAGAACAGCCCATTTTATTGACAACTCATGATAGCACATTCTGGAGTTGGTGATGGACAGGGAGGCCTGGAGTACTGCAATTCATGGGGTCGCAAAGAGTCGGACATGACTGAGCGACTGAACTGAACTGAACTGAAGGCTCTCCAAACAGTAACCCCATGTGACCTCTCAAAGTAGGACCATACCTACAGCAGTTCCCAGAGGTAAATACTTGTCTTTGGAGAAGGAAACAAGTGAGGACTACCCCATCATTTCTTGGGTTATACGGTCCGGTCATCACACAGTCAGCAAAGGAGCCCTATACCAGATCCCATGATAAGTGGAACTTGGGATGAATGTCAACTCCCAAGTGCCTTGGCCAACACTTTTGTGCAGTGTACACACTACACAATTGTACATGGAAATCCTGGATCTGTTGATTCCTCAGCCATTGAGGCCTTTCACTAACTGCAGAGAGTTAATGGAAAGCATCCTCCCCATCCCACCAACTGATACTTGCTTTATATGATATTGGCCATCCTTGAAACTTTTCATGTTAACAAAATGGTACATTAGAAAGCTTGATAATCACTGTGTATACGTAACATAGAAATAAATAAAGGGAGATATTTTTTGGAGATATCAGTCTGTTCAGTTCAGTCGCTCAGTCATGTCTAACTCTTTGCAACCCTGTAGACTACAGCCCGCCAGGCTTCCCTGTTCATCACCAACTCCTAGAGCTTGCTCAAACTCAAGTCCATTAAGTTGGTGATGCCATCCAGCCATCTCATCCTCTATCGTCCCCCTTCTCCTCTTGCCTTCAATCTTTCCCAGCATCAGGGTCTTTTCCAATGAGTCAGTTCTTCACATCAGGTGGCCAAAGTATTGGAATTTCAACTTCAGCATCAGTCCTTCCAATGGATATTCAGGACTGATTTCCTTTAGGATTAACTGCTTGGATCTCCTTGCAGTCCAAGGGACTCTCAAGAATCTTCTCCAACACCACAGTCAAAAGCATCAATTCTTCAGCACTCAGCTTTCTTTATGGTCCAACTCTCATATCCATACATGACTACTGGAAAAACCATAGCTTTGACTAGATGGACCTTTGTTGGCAAAGTAATATCTCGACTTTTTAATGTGCTGTCTAGCTTGGTCATAGCTTTTCTTCCACGAAACAAGCATCTTTTAATTTCATGCCGACAGTCACCATCTGCAGTGATATTGGAGCCTAAGAAAATAGTCTGTCACTGTTTCCATTGTTTCCCCATCTATTTGCCATGAAGTGATGGGACCGGATGCCATGATCTTCATTTTTCGAATATTGAGTTTTAAGCCAGGCTTTTCACTTTCCTCTTTTACTTTCAACAGGAGGCTCTGAAGTTACTCTTCACTTTTGGAGATCTGCAAAGGCTCAAATCTGGAAAACATATTTTATTATGCCATGGTAGTTTAGGAAGTATGTATAGTTGGTAAGGAATTTTCAGTCAACATGAACTCGAAACTGCAGAAATTTCTTTCTTCCCCCTCTTTCTCTAATTGAATGCGCTTTCTGCCTGGGATGCATATTCTGATCAATGTAAAATTATTAGTCTAGTTACTTTAAAGTAAAGTAAGTCAAAATCAGCGTTTTTAGCCACCCTTTCAGCTCAGAGTGTGGGTGTGTGTGTGATAGGAATGCCACCCAGTGTGCAGTGTAAGAAGGCAGTGACCTCTGTTTAGTTAAGTCTCCTTCTGCTTGGTCTCATGCTGGCTTCTGGGTTCAAATGTAACTCATGTTATCTGGTCCTTACAAGGCTTGCAAATTCTCTGAGATGCAACTGTCTCCTCATCAGATATGTGAAGTATCAGATCAGCCTCCATCCTCAGCCCTGGGGTCCACACATATTCAAGCAAGGAGCTTTTATAGGCCTCCCAACTCTCATTTCTTATTTTCTCTGTCTTCCTCTCCCCTCTCTTTCTTTCTCCTCCCCTTCCTTCCTCTTCCCTCTGTATCCTTCCCTTCCCTCCCTTTCCACCTCTCTCTCTTCCTCCTCCTCTATACACCAGATTGGTGTCTCAATGTCTCCCATTGAGGTATTCAGATGCCCAACCCACAGAACTCCAAGGCTTTGCAAAAATCGGAAGGTTATGTCTATACTTTTTTCTCCCCACTAGATATACCACCATTTCTGTGGCCATCTTTCTATGATGAACAGAAAACTTATCTGAAGCTTGAAGACTCCTTAGACTGCTTGTTGAGACACAGAAGTGAAGGCCATCTTCACAGGCCATCTTCACTTCAAGGCAGATCCTATTATGTCCCCTGGCCAGGATTCACCTCTCAGAGTGGAGAGAGGCACAGGTTGGGCCACTCACACTCATGTCCAACCCTCTGACTTCACCTCTACCTCTCTTCTTCTCCAAATACCCGAGGTCAGAGGTGGGGGAAGGAACTGACTGACTACATCCACTTCCAAAATCTTCCATCTGAACCCTCAGCACATGAACTTAAAAACTAAGTACGCACCACCTTAGTGTGGAAGTTCCACCGTAGCTTGAGTGTAAGCAGCCTTCAGGATGGAACAAGTTGAGTATGGAAGGTGTTACAACACATACATTCATGTGTCAGATGTTATCCAGCCTCAAGCTAGGTGGGGGGCCAGGGGGGAGCTGAAGCTAGGACACCGCTAGTGCTCTATAAACGAGAAAACTCTAGAGCAGAATGAGAGCCAAGCAATGGCACTAGGACAACAAGCAGGAGGGGAAGGCAATGTAAAGGTATTTATCAAACGTTCTTTCAAGAAAAAAAATGTGTCCCTTACAGCCCAGTAATTCCATTTCTCAGGGGTTATCTTAAGGTAACTAGGCAAGTACACAATGATTATCTACAAAGATGGTCCATGCAGAACCGTTTACACTGAAAAGAAATTGGAAATTGTCTACATGTCCAACAATAAGCAATAGATATGTAAATAACTATGTTCTTGCAAAGAAATATTACATAACCACTAAAAACTGATGTTGTTGTTCAGTTGCTAAGTCATGTCTGACTCTTTGTGACACCATGTATGCAAAGAATGATGATCTAAACTATATTTTTTGGAGTAGAAAGATATTAAGATACCTGGTTAAATGAAGAAAAACAGATTACCTAGCAAAATTGACAGCATAATCTCATTTTTAATATATTATACATATATTATATAATATAATATATTATACATATATTATAATATAATATATTATACATATATAATATATTATACATAATATACATATATAATATATGTATTCTGGTGGGAGATGCTCTGTTTTACTTATCTTTATTTTCTACGAAGAACAAGTATTACTGACTTAATAAAAGACAGTAATGGGGAAAAACTGGTTGTATTCAGAAGATAAGCTGTGTGTTTAAAGGAAACGGGGAAAATTACTTGCGGGCAAAACAGAGTTGCCAATTCTGAAAAATTGTTGACAAATTCAGTGTGCTCCCTTCAGAGTACAGATCTTCTGTGGTTCCGCCCTTCTCTAAAGGCACCAATCTGGTTCTTCACGGCAAACAACAGAGCCAGTTTCAGCAACAAGAGCATTTGTTAAAAGATATTGGGAGTTCCACTTTTAGGAAGGTAGAGTTGATGTACTTCTTCTTATTCCTCCCACTAAGTACAAATAAAAATCATAGACATCATGTGTATAATAATCATAAAATTCTGAAAGTTGGGGAAAGGAAGACAGACAGGCTGGGAACTAAGAAATGACATGGTGGTAAGTTTTCTGAGTTTTCTTTTTGTCTCATATACCCGAGAATGGGAGCTGAAGAAACTTGTAACCAAGAAATGTAAATAAGCAGGGACATAAATAAGCCGTAATAAAAACCTATTCTTTGTAGCCAAGAACCAGGAAAGGATGGCAAGATAGAAAACTTTTAGATAATAACTGCTCTATTCCAATCAAACATAACCAAAAAGAAAGAAAAACGGTGCCTACTCAGCAAAGGCAAAAATGAGGAACCTACACTTACACCTTCCCCAGGCTATAATGAGGGTCCCCAACACTTCTGCCCACATGGTGTCAGAGAAGCCCAAGTAAGGATTTGGGGTCTTCGAGCACCTGACTCACCACGTAGGTGTCAGTGGAGCCATCATGGTGAGCACGAACCTCCCCCTCCACCTCCAATTATCAATCCGCCCTCTCCCCTCCCCACTGGGGTGGTATTAGAGGAGGCCTAGGGAAGAGTCAGGACTTTGTCACTACCCAGAGATAATCAGGTCACCTCCCTCCACTGTGACATCAGTGGAGGATGGGTGGAAAGAAGTAACAAGGCATTCCTACCCCTCCCAACCAGGGTGGTATCAGTGAAGGCCTAGTGGGAAACCAGAACTCCCACCTCCACCCTAATAATGAGAAATCCCTGCCCCACTCGTGTCAACAGAGGCCAAGCGGGGGCTTGGATTTCTACGCCCCCCTGGCAGGAGCAGGGCAGCGCCTCCCTCTTCCTGTAACAGAGAAGAGTCCAAACGTGTCAGTACAACAGAAGATGTGAACAGGATCCAGAGTATCACAACATTATAACACAAAATGTCCAGTTTCAGAAGACTGTAACTCTTCATCTGAAGAACCAAGAAAATTTCAACTTGAATGTACAATCAATAAAGGCCAGCACCAAAATGATAGAGACATTAGAATTAGCTGACAAGGGTCTTCAAGCAGATATCTTACACACAATTCAACATAAAACTGTGGACATGCCTGAAATAAGTGGGGAAAAAATGAAGTTTCATCAAAGAATTAGAAAGTTTCAGCAAATAAATAGAAGATATTTAAAAGAACCAAATGGAATTTCAGAACTGAAAAATATAGTAACTGAAGTTAAAAACTCAGTGGATAAGCTCAACAGTAGAATGGACGGAACAAAGAAAAGAACCAGTAAACTTGAAGATAGAATGATAGAAATAACCCAGCATGAAAAACAGAAATAGATGAGAATGAGAAAGTAAGTAGAGCCGCAGGGACCTGTGGAACAAAAATCTAACATTCCTGTCTTCAGAGTCCCAGAAGCAGAGGAGAAAAGGGCAGGATTGGAAAAGCATTTAAAGAGATAATTGCTGAAAGTCTCCCAAATTTGCAAAAGACATAAACCTCAGATTCAAGAAGCTGAGCAGCAAGCCCCAACCAGAATAAACCCCCAAAATGACATTCCAGGCATATCCTAGTTCAACTTCTGAAAACTAAAGGCAAATTTTAAAATATTTAAAGCAGCTAAAGAGAAACAACACGCTGCCAATAAAAGGAAAAACAATTTATATCATGGTGGATTTCTCATCAGAAACTGTAGACACCAGAAGGGAGGGGCACAATATTATTCAAGTGTGGAAAGGAAAGATCTGTCTGGTCAGAATCCAGCAGAAATATCTTTCAGGACTGAATGAGAAATCAAGACATTCTCAGATGAAGGACATTGAGAGAATCTGTCACTAGCAGACCTATCCAAAACTAATGGCTGAAAGAAGTTCTCCAAACGGAAAGAAAATGACAGAAGAAGGAATCCTGAGACATTAGGAAGGAAGCGAGAACATAGGGAGAGCAAAATTGGGGGCTAAATACAACAGTCCTTCTGCCCTTCCATTTTTTAAAATTATGTTGGCTGGTGGAAGCAAAAATTATAACATTATCTGATGTGGTCCTAAATGTATCTGGAGGAAATATACAAGGCAATTTTATCATAAGTAGGGGTGGACCTACAGGGAGATAATTTGCTGTGCTTCATTTGAACTGATGAATGTCAATACCAGTAGACTGTGATGTTATGTACATATAATATAATACCTAGAGCAGCCACTAAATAAGCTATCAAAGAGACATAGTCGAAAACATGACAGGCAAGTCAAAATGCAATTCTAAAAAAATATATTCGGATAACCACCAGGAAGGCAAATAAAACAGAGAAATGAATTTAAAAAAGAGAACAGAAAAGAAGAAACAATTTGGTATAAAGATTATGATACCCAAAACTACACTAAGTATAAATGATCTAAATATAGCGGTTAAGCAAGAAAAATCATCAGAGTGGATTTTAAAACATGCCTCAATTATACGCTATGTTACTTCAAATACAATCATATAGGTCGGTTGAAAGTCAAAAAAGATGGGAGAGGATATGTCAGGCAAATTTTAATCAAAAGAAAGCAGGTGGCTATATTAAAATCTGATAAAGTAAACTTCAGCAAAGAAAATTACCAGAGGCAGTGAAGAACATTACACAATGATTTTTAAACTGTCAATTCACAAGAAAGGGTATATGTGAAGCAAATTACTGATGAAACTTGAAAAGAGAGCTAGACAAATCCAACGATTGTAGTTGGAAACATCAGCACCACCCCCCTCAACAATTAATAGAACAAGTGGACAGAATATCAAAAATATAGACAAACCCAACAACACTATTAACCAAGGAAATCTAACCAACTTTTAGAGAACACTACACCCAGCAACAGCAGAATGCATATTCAAGCACTCACAGAACAAATACTAAGAGAGACCAAGGCCTGGGTCATTAGCAAATGTAAAGGACATTGAGGAGCTCACAAATCTCCTGGAGGAAGGCTCAGAGAATCAGACAAAGAAGCTCTGCCACCAAGAACAACAAGAACATCACTCCAGGCCCTCCGTAGCCTGCCTTTGCAAAGATACCTTCACCACCACCACTTGACTGGGCCACACACAGGGCCACAGGTGACTCTGCCAGGACCCCAACCACAGCTGCCCCTGAAAATAGATCCCTGGCACTGCCATCTTCCTCATATGATCCCCTTCAAGATCAGCGTCTACTGTGGGGGTGTCTTATTGAAGGTGCCTAAGTCATGACAACCCATCCAGTTGCAAAAGGGGAGCAGGGGCAGATTAAGAAAGCAGGCATCTAGCCCTGCATTGGGGAATTGAGACTCAGAATGATGAGCCAGGCCAAGAAAGGAAGCCAAAAAAGCTTGATGCCAAACAAAGGATATGTCCCCCACAGAATGGATGGCACTCAGAGGTCTCTCCTAGCAGCTGCACCCCACTCTCTGCTTCTGGCCCAGAGTCTGGGCTCCTAGTGATGGGAAGGCCTGGGCTCTCCTGGAGAACTTAGCTGCTTTTCCAGCCTCCCTCATACACACCCCTAGATCCAGACTTCATTTCTCATACATGAGAACTCTTGGGTGGAATAAGTCACCGGTTAAAATGAACTCATTGCAAACTTCACATTATCTCACTCTCCAATCTTGCTTGAGTGAATTCTTATCTTCAGATCAAGGTTGTTTTTCACTAGAAATGAATCAAATTCAGGCACAGGACCAGCTATCTGTCAGGAGGAGCAGGTAAGGGCGGAACACACGTGTATACACACACATTCACTCATGACAGAGCTGTTCCTGTCAAGCGTCAAGAGACAAGTGACTCACTGACACTGCTTACACTCTGCCCCAGACACGCTGCACCAGACCCCCCTCCCCCGTCTCAGATTGAAGAGATCACAGGCGCACAGTGGGCACAGAGAAAACAGCAATTAGCCTCACTCCCCTTTGTCACCCAAATCGTCCAAGTTCTCACCCATCCTGAAGTTTTCAGGCTTCAGGATGAACAAAGGAAAAGGTGTGGAAGGAGAGAAATGGGAGGTTACATGGATAGTGTCTAAGAATTTCAGTGTCAGGGTGACCTGGGCTCAAATCCTAGCTTGGCCACTTCTGACTGTGTGCCTTTGAGCAGATTAATCTCTGCACACTCAGATTGTTCAACCATAAAAACAGGATAATCACGCCTTCCTCTCAAAATTGTTAAGAGGATTAAAATGAGATGCTTTTTGTAAAGAATTTGGCACACAGTATGTGCTCAATAAATCACAGCTGCTCATATTATTATTAAGGCAGAGTTTTTGTTGTAGTCGTTTTTTAAGCAGAAACTACTGAACACAGAAAGAATGCTACTATATTTGCACTTTTGTAAAAGTGGATGGACCTAGAGGTTATCATACTAAGTGAAGTAAGCCAAACAGAGAAAAACAAACATATGATATATGATATATGGACTCTAAAAAACGATACAGATGAACTTATCTGCAGAACAGAAATAGACTCACAGGCATAGAAAACACACTTAAGGCTGCCAACGAGGATGGCAGGAGGTGGGGGCGGTGGGGGGCACAAATTAGGAGCTTAGACTTAACATATATGCCCTATGTAGTATAAGATAGGCAAACAAGGGATTAACTGGATAGCACAGGGAACTATTCTCATTATTTTGTAATAAACTATAAGGGTAATGAATCTTAAAAAAAAAAAACACAGATATGTGTGTATGCATAACTGAATTACTTTGCTATACAACTGAAACTAACACAAAATTGAAAATCAACTATACTTCAATAAAAATTTTTTTAAATAAAAAAAAGTTTTTACATGAAAGGATTGAATTAAAGAAAAATCCAGAGTATCCCTTCCCTGAAATAGAAACCCCTGGAGCCCTGTGCCAGAATGCTGACCCCCTGTGGCCAATCTCTCCAAGGCCAGAGTGGGCTGATGGTCTTGGTTGGCCAGAGACACCCAAGGGTTCACCAGCCACCTAAGACAGGATTTGGACCTGGACCCAAGGTCTGGGGACACAGGGGTGACCTGCAGAGAAGGGTGTCGCCTGAAACAAGAAAGCACAGGAGACCCACTTCCTGTAAACAGAGCTCCCCCGTCATTGAAGGAGGGCAGGACAGGGCTTGGTAGACCTGAGAGCCCAACTGAGTAGGGCCAAGTTAAATAAACATCAAGTCCAAGGAAGGCTACATGCAGCAAAAAGTAAGAGCTGTTTCAAATTCGCTCTGAAACTCCACCCACCAGGAATGATTGTTTCCTCAAAATGAAGTAAAGAGAAAGCATTTCCCAGAGAACATCCCCCCATTGGAACACTCCTGGAGGCAGCTGCCAATCAGAAGTCAAGTCATGAGGCACAAAGACCACAGCATCTGCTTCCAGAAAGTTCTGCCAAGTGGTATCTGGGCCTAAGTGCATGGTTGAAATCCCAGCTCCACAGTGACTAGCTGTGTGACCCTAGGCAAGTTGCTGAACTGATCTGAGCCAGTTTTCCATCTGCAAAAACAGGGAGCGTGATAAGTCAACCATATAGGAGTGTTGTGAGGATCGAATGAGATAAGGTCTGGTGAGTTCTTACAACAGTGTCCGGAACTTATTAAACCCTTGGAACATAATGTTAGTTGTAATTATTGTTAATATTGTGTCAGTGCTGCTCTCCTCCCAACACGGTGCCTAGGAAACCGCCCTTTCTGATTATTGCAGGACCTAGGAAATAAGGACGAAATCCATAAGCAAGTGAAAGAATGAACTGAAAACACACGGATGACCTCATTTCTCAGAGTCACCAGGACACATTAGGGAAGGTTCAAGCCAAAGCCAAACAGTAGTTGCCTCTGAAGCTGGGCTTCCCTGGTGGCTCAGCTGGTAAAGAATCTGCCTGAAACACAGGAGACCCAGGTTCGATCTCTGAGTTGGGAAGATCCCCTGGAGAAGGAAATGGCGACCCACTCCAGTATTAGTTGCCTGGAGAATTCCATAGACAGAAGAGCCTGGCGGGCTACAGTCTATGGGGTCACAAAGAGTTGGACATGACTGAGCGACTAACACTTCCACACTCAAGCCCGACAGACCTTGGTTCAAAGTCCAGCTTCAACACTTAACTCCGTGACATTGGGAATGTTGCTTAACTTCTCTGAGCTTCTGAATCCTTGCTTCCAAAATAAGTATGAATATCCGTAAGACCTCCCTTGCAAATTATTCCTGGGAACTAAATAATGCACAAATGTACCTAAAGAGGGTTTGCACAGTGCCTAGCACATAGCTGGTACCAGCAAAAATGGGTTCCTTTTCCCTTGTTCCCTGTAGAAAACTACAGCTTCTGGCTTAAATGGCATGGCTATGAATTCAACCCCCAAAGTAATTTTTCTAAAAAGGCCTTCCCTATTCTCCAGGTCATCTTTTCTCTCCTCTCCTCTGAATTACTAAGCAACATCTGGTAAAACAGCTAGCCCACTATTGATGGCTTACCGTCTAGCTTCTTTGATAGCTGTGTGACATGAGACATGTTTTTTCATTTCTCTGGGCTTCGGTATCCTGATTATAAACTAGAGATACAAATCTACAACAGCGAGTTTGCTGATTTAATTCTATTTGGGTTCAATTACATATCATGTATAAAAGGGCCTTAACTTTTGCACAGAGAGGTGAAGTCCAGCACTTGGCACACCCGTGCAGGTCCCCCACATTTTACATCCGTTATGTCATTTCATCCTCAAAATAATCCTATATCCCTAGTATTTCAGCCTGAAACTAAAGCTCAGAGAGGTTATGCCACTAACCCAAAGTCACACAGCTAACTACCTTTAAATGGTGGTCTTCAAACTCAGGCTTTTAGTCAGCCACATAGAGGGAAGGGCTTGGCTGCCCCCTGTGGAGAGCAACTCCAGGAGCCGGCAATGCAGGCTGGGAAGCTTGGTCACAGCTCTCTCCCTGCCATTGAGAGGGCGGTCCCTTGGTCTCAGGGAGCCCCACACAAGGAGGGGTCCCTGTTTCTCCAGCAGTCAGTGGACATGGCTCATGTTCAGAAGCCAGGTGCCTGCCAGTTTCACAAGAAGATTGCTGGCAGGCCCCGCAGTCTCTGTTACTAGAGACTGAACTGCCGGTGAAAGAAGCCCATTGTGTCTCCTGTGAATGAAGAATACCCCATTTAGAGAAAGAATTCAACTGGTTTTTCACAGAGAAAGAAGACAGACAGGCCTGGTGAACAGAGAGAACAATGTCCATCATTCACCAGATTTTTACTTAACAGCCAAGCCGGGTGACCAACCAGGTGAAAGGCCACCCAGGGCCACACAGCATGGAGCCCACTGAGGCCACCTTGGTGTACGAGGAGAAAGATCAGTGGTTGAGAAGAACGAACACAGAGGCCCAGGCCCGGCTCCCTCACCGTGCACCTTGGCCAGCTTAAATCCTGGCCCTTCCTAGATGATTCGTGGGGAGAGTGCTGGCCCCAAGCTCTGCCATATTGGTTCAATGGTAGGATCTGAGTGCCCTGGATGGTCTATATGTAGCTAGTTCTCAAATGTGACCGCACGTTGAAATCACCTGGAGAGGTTTTAAAACTGCTGATACTTGGTCCTGCTGCCAAGAGTTTCTGATTGTATTGCTATGGGGCACTGCCCAGGTACTGGGAATTTTTCAAAGCTCCCCAGGGTGGTTTTAAAGTACAGCCAAAATTGAGAACCAGTGAGCCCCAGGGGTAGAAACTGTTTTGTCCACAGCTGTATC
Source organism: Oryx dammah (assembly GCF_014754425.2). Lineage (NCBI taxonomy): Eukaryota > Metazoa > Chordata > Mammalia > Artiodactyla > Bovidae > Oryx > Oryx dammah. The sequence continues at coordinate 62,787,533 of NW_024070201.1, read as the reverse complement.
TGGAGCTGAGCACAGGGCCTGCTGTATACTTGGTGCCCAATAAATATCTGTGGGATGAATGGGTTGCGTGGACTGCTCTAAGACATTTGAAAGAAGCCATCCAGTCCCAGCTTCAGTGATGGTAGCTCTGTGTTTATCACTCTATCATCTACTGGGATTTGGCACAAGTTTTCTTTAACAAAAAAAGAAAAAGTTTGTCTGCTGGAAAAAAAAAAAAAGCCCACTGGACCATAAAATCGCTGAGATTCTTTCCAACTCCAAAGCACACCGATTCCAAGACCATAAATCCCTTCTTGCCCTTTGAGAGCAGTCATGTTTTTCAGATAAATTATCAGGGCGAGCAAGTCCTGGGCAGGGTCCGTCTGAAGGCTGGTCTGCTGAAGCCGAAGACTTTTGTCTCCCATGCTGACCAGTGGGCCCCCCGGGAGTCCGTGTGGCCCAGCATTCCATTCTTATTCTTCTCTCACTTTACGTTCCTTCTCTGAGTGAACTCAGCCACTCCCAAAGCTTTAACTCTCATTTATAAATTGGTGACTCCAGATCAGTACCTTGAGCCCTGCCCTGTCATTCTGAGCTCCAGACTCGGCCATCCAAGTGGCTACTGAGTATCACCACCTCGATTCCCTTAGGCACTTCAATTTCAAGCTGTCCCAGAAGTGAACTCATTACCTTCCCCACCCAAACCTGCTCCTCCTCCTGCCTCCCCTATCTTGATGAACAGCATCACCTCCACCCAGTTACCCAAACCAGGAAACTGGAATCATCTTCGACCTCTCCCTCTCTCTTGCCAGGATCACGCCCCACTCCGGGAATTTTATCTCTAAAACAGCCATTGACTTTACCTTTCTATTAGAAAGGTGAATTAGAAATCCTTCTAATTTCTCTATCTTCCACAGCTCTTCCAGAGTATCTTTCTAAAATCCAGATCCAAAGATGTCACTAAGAATAAAGGTCTGGTTAGCGAGGAAGACAAGCTAGGAAGTCTACACCACGCAGACAGCCACATTCCAGTTTTTCCCCGTCATCTCCCTCTCACCCACACATCCTGACCACGTTGGCTGACCTGAGACACTAATTAATAATAACACATTTGCTGGGACTTCCCTGGTGGTCCAGTGGTTAAGACTTCATGCTTCCAAAGCCAGCGATGCAAGCTCAGTCCCTGGTCAAGGGGCTAAGATCTCACCTGCTGCAAAGCATAGTCAGAAAGAAAGAAAGAATAATAACACATTTGCCGCTTATGATGCCTCTCCTTTTTGTTAGGTCCAGACCAGGGGCCTGAATGTATAATATCTCTCCCTCCTTGCCTTACTCTCCCCACTGAAATGCCCTGGCCCTCTCAAACACCAACTTATTCTTCAGGGCTTAGCTATAACTGGCTTTCCAAGCTTTGCCTCATCCCTCATAAGGCATGCCTGATCAAGGGGCTGCCTCTATAGAAGACAGCAAATACTTGGATAGATTTGCTATATGCTAAGCAGTTTTCTAAGCACCTTACATGTTTTACACTAATTTCATTCTCACAATGGCCGCTGACACACGACTACAATTATATCCATTTTGCCAATGAGTAAACTGAGGTACAGAGAGATGAAGTCCAGGAGCCAGGCCTTGAACTCCCTCGGATGAGGCTCTCAGTCACTGCCTCCTAAGAATCTATATCCGGAAACCCATTTTACTTGCCATAAGAAAACCCTCACATTTTTTCAGAGGGCTCTTTTCTTCAAACAAAAGTCTACCCTGACAGCTAACCTGTTGTGTAGAAAATAGGGGCTAAGTGTGGTCAGTGAAGATAATGTAGCTCTGACCTCCCCATCCTAGCATCAATATTTGAGAGAACACTGAAGAACCCCCAGAGCTCCAAAGAGAAGCGTCTGAAACACAGTATCCTAAGATACCTTTTATTTACCCTTCTGTGGTTCATTGGCAAGATGCCCTCCATATCCAAAAGTAGTTATGAGATTGAGGGACTGTCTCCAGATGAGCAATGAAGTTTCTGTGATAAAACATTTAAGGAGCAGCTTAATGAACAGTCCCAGACCATTTCCAGGTGGCTAAAGCTTATACCATTAAAAACCCAATCAATAGATTCCAACTTTGTATTTTGAGGTAGAATATGCAAAGCATAATATAACTTATTTATAAGTTATATATAACTGATAACTTTCAGTAACTTAAGGCATTCCTTTTGAATGTTGGACAATGTAAATATCCCGTGTGACATGTTCTGTGTCTAACTGCTTTCCCACATTCCAAACAAGGGCATCTATGAGCTCCAGGTTGTGTGTTTTATATTTTTTCTGTTCCTATCACCATCAGAGGGTCAAGTGTCATCTCTCTTTTCACATGTTTATCTCCAACAACTTCTTTCTCACCCCTCCTAATGTGTTCTAACAGCTATGGATTTTCTGAAACTCAAACTTGTTATAATCATGCCCAAAGTAGGAACCTATATCCGGAAAGAAATAAGAACAGAGAAGTTTTCCTTGTAGTAAAATGATCTTTAGTACAGTAACTTTGCTACTTTCCTAGTGAGTTTTTGTGAGATCTTTTCTCATCCTCTTCATTCATTTAACATGTACTAAGCCTGTGTTAGGTACTGAAAAACTGCGCTGGATGCTGAGGACAAAAAATGGATGAAGCACAGTCCCTGGCATCAAGGACTTGCCCGTTTAGAAAGAGAGACAAGTAAATAGAAATAATGATATTGCCCTGTGGCAATGATGTCTACAAAGCTTAAAAGCGCTTCACTCTGCCTTGGGGAGCGGCAGCAGTCAGGGAAGTCTTTCCAGAGGAGGTGGCATGTGAACCAATTCCTGAAATGTTTATTATCAAGAGGTCAACCAGCAGCAAAGACAAAGAAAATAGATTGAGGAGAGGGCATGGTAAGCAAATGCAAAGACAAGGAAGGATGAGAAAACCCAGCGAGTCTTGGAGCTCCAAAGAGTTCAGTCGGGCTGAAGCAGGCATATGTTTGTAGGAAGCAATGAAAATAGTAGCTGAATAGGGGGAAAAAACTTGGCGAGTAAATTGCTCATATATTTTAAATGCTTGAAGGAAAGATAATGCGAACTTCTCAAGGCAGATTAATAATTGACTTTATCACACCCATATGTATTCAATGAGCCAAGTCAATTTGCTGCAGGGGAAAAAAAGAAATACTAACACTGGGTAACTCCCACTGGCCAGACACTGCTGGAGTTTTTCACACGTATAATTTCATCGAATTATCCCAACAATCCTATGAGGTGGGAGCAAATGTTACATATACACATGAAGAAACAAGTCAAGATGTTAAGTAACTTCCCAAGGACCCAGCATAAGAAAGCAGTCTACTGCACCCATGGAAGCCTTAGCATTCTGGTTTCCTTGGAGTTGAAGCAGGTGAGCTGAGGGGGAAGCAAGGCTGAGAGTCTTAAGAAGGGAAGCAGATGGGAGGAGAGAGAAAGATGAGGGAGTGAGAGTTGGGGAGGAGGGCAGGGGTGGACCTGGAAGAGGAAGGGCCTTTTGGCTGTAGTTCCATGTGGGAGACCCTCTGAGCTAAGGTCCAGGGCTGGTGGCCCAAGCACGGCAGAGTAGATGGATCCCAGGATTCCTGTGGGTGGGGTCCAGTTACACAGGTGAGGGAAGAGGTGACCAGCAGCCCAGCAGTGGGCTGGAACAGACCTTCCACCCATGCCTGGAGATGTCAGAGCAGATGGTACTCAAGGATTCTGGGCTGGGAGGAGAGCAGCCAAGGCAGAGCCCTCATTTGATAGTTGATGAAACTGAGGGAGGCTAAGTGATATGTCCACAGATACCCAATGCTCGTGTACGTGCCTTTTCTTTGTTTGCTTCCCATCTGGTAAGGAAAGAGATGGGATTAAAATCCGAGTCTCCTGATATCCTGGAATCCAAACAGCCATTCACCATCCCTTCCTTCCCACCAGGTCATTTGCTAAGCCAACATCTGGAAACTAGAAATCAAGTGGGCTCACCTGAAGAAAAGGCTAGAGCTTCAACTGGAAGAGCAAAGGGGCTTAGAAGACATTGTTAGCGTAGTAAACCTTGGCCAGCTTCCTGAGAAATAGGCGTCAGTCTCAGTTACGCCCATGCCATGCGAGGTGAATCCCAGTGTTCTTTCTCATTCTTTTCTTGAACAATATAAACGTTCCCTGAGCAAAGGGAAGGGAGACTTCAGGGGGAAAAAGTAAATGGTGAAAGGCTAGAAGTCAGAGAAGAACCTTTTGTAAAGAAATTTCACAATATTTGGACAATGAATGAATAGCTACCAGGGAATCCTGAAAATGTTCTTTATACTGCACTCTACACTCTGATGCTTTTCTAAGTGTATTCTAGTATTGCCTCGCTAGCTGTTAAAATTTGTTTGACAAAGAGACACTGTCCTCGACTGTTCCTGCTTCCCTGACTCATATTCCTGGTAGCCCCTGGACTGCCCCATGAACCAGCAACTAAAGGGTGCTGTCCTAGCAAGGGGGCCACCAGACTCTCCAGGGTAAGTTCTGACAGGTCAGAACTTGTGCGAGTACTCTTTGTTAAATAATATCCCCCTCACTTATTAAAAAAAAAAAAAAAAAAACTGCACTTCAGTTTGACTAAGTTACGCAAAATGAATGCTATACTATGCAGTCTTTCCATCAACTGGGTGCATATAACTCTTGAGAATCCAGTAAGGGTCAAACCCTGTCATAGACACCAGAAAACAATAGAGACTAAAACCTACCATGGGTTTGTTTAGGTTTCATGGAGCTTTTAGCCTAGTAGGGAAAGTTCTATGCTCAACTTCACTCCATCATCAAATAAGATGACCTACATGCTCCCTGATCCTGTGGTTCACAACAGAAGATGGTGCAGTGTGCCTAGGAGGTTTTGGAAACTGGGATAGGTATTTTCCATAGTTGCAATAACTGGAATTTGTGACTGGCTTTTACTGGGAATGCAATGGACAACCCTGCAAAAAAGAATGGCTTTTCTACCCCTGCAAAGCCCTGAGATTTGAAAGAGAAAAAATTATATGCAATCAACCTTGAATCAGTTTTCAGACAGAATCAGCTGCATGGTGAACCCCAGCCTACTAGAGTTTTACACGATGCTTATCACTGGGGCCAAAAAGAATTTCAGGAGCAAAGTTCTGGTTACAGAATCCTGCTCTATGGTAGGGCAAAGTGTGGCATATAGCCAGCCAGGGACCCTTCACCCAGAGCCAGTCACCGATCTCTGTATTCTGAACACAGTACCTGAAGGAGCACAAAAGAAGAAAAGTGTTTATTGAAAACTATGTTACCACTTGCCAAAGACTGTTTTAAGTACTGAACTTCAGCCCAGAACATAAAGAGTTAAGTCCCTTGCTTGTTCCTTTAACAAAAGGTGGGGGAGGAGAGGGCAGTGTAGCCCCCTAATCCTTGTGGTTTCATTCCTTACAGGCCAGAAAGCATTGTCTGAACCCACACATTTCTCTCTAAAGCTTTCTTTACAGCCCCTGTGTTGCAGAAACAGAGGTATTATTTTCACCCTTGGCATTCCCTTAAAGTAAAGCAAAGATCTCTTGTCCTCCACCACAGAGCTGGGAGCTGACAGGAAAAAAAAAGGGGGGGGGGGGATAGTGAAGAAATCAATAGTCTAGAAGGCTAGTCCATCATTCAGCCAAAACTGCAAAGTATGTTCCTGACCTTACTCCTGATTCCCGCAATGCAACTGTGGGGGCTATACATTAAAGAGAGTAGACACGTAAGAGATGGATGAGAAATGCCTGCTTAGTGAGTGAATAAAATGACCAAAATAAAGTACAGTGGGTCACAGTAAGACCCTGACACTGCTTTAGGTCACCAAGAAGTCAATTCCATGTGAAGTTCAGAGGCTAGAATCTAAAACTCTGGCCTGTCTCCTATTAGATATCCAACAGAAATTTATTGAATAATAATAGTAACAGCTAACATGTGGCAGGTACTGTACTAAACGTTGTACCTGGCTCATTTTATTTAATCTTCACATGAATGCTGACTAGTAGGACTAGTCGTTATTGCCCAAATAAGGAGAGTCAGGTCATGAGAAGTTCAGCTACATGCCCAAGATCACGCAGCTAGAAAGGAAAACAGCAGGTTACCAGTCTTGGCCTCTTGTCTCCTGAGTTTATCCACTCGGCTCTCCAGAGGGGAGAAGGTGAGTCACTAACTTCCCATTTGTTGGAGCCCATAGGATTTTTTTTTTTACATTTTTTTCTTTTTTTAATTAATTAATTTTAATTGGAGGATAATTACAATACTGTGATGGATTGTGCAATACATATGAATCGGCCATAGGTATACATGTGCCCCTTCCTTCCTGAACCCGCCTCCCTCTTCCCTCCCCACCAGATCCCTCCAGGTTGTCACAGAGCACCAGCTTTGGGTGCCCTGCTTCATACATCAGACTCACACTGGATTCTAATATGTTCCACTGAGCAGTCTTGAGAAGCTGTCTTCGAGAAATAGGGGTTGAAGAAGCTGCTTCTGAAACCTGGAGCATCCCCACCAAATACTTAAGGAGCCCTGTGCCAGGCTCTGAGCTGAAAACTCATGAACTTAAATGTGTATAAAGAGTGTTCCAAAAGCTTTAAACCTGTAGAAATCACACCAGCCTGAGTGCGGAAGCAGGGTCAGAGATGGATTCACTGATAAGGTAGCGTTTGACAGCCTTGGGAGGAGATGGGGATTTGGACGACGACGAGAGGTATGGAGGGAAGACCACAATATCGCTTCCTACTAAAAGAAAGAAGAGTCATCTGTCTTGAAGTAAGAATTTGATCCTTCTGGCAACTCATTCCTGCTGTTCAGACCCCGGGGGCCAGGTCTAAACACAGAAAAGTAATCAACACAGCCCAGAACAAGATTTTGGGAGGAACCCTTTAAGAAGGCACTCCCAGGGTGATAGGAAAGAGCCTGGGGCTGGTCGTCATGATGAGAGGAGTTTTGCTCATGCCAAGAACCCAAGGGGCAAGAGTGAGGGTGCACAGGTGCTTGGATCAAAAGAGGCTACTCCTCTGCCCCTTTGAATTTAGAGGATTATACAATAGAAGCGTATACATCTCTCCAGAGGGTCAGCTTTCACAGGATCCTTTAATCGTTCCAAATTGGCACTGAGTCCCATCTTAGTTATTCGTGTGTGTTCTAGAGTTTCTCACATAACAACTCCCCTGAAGTTCCCAGGCAAAACTGGGGCTCTGTTCAAGATGAGTCACTCAGGAGCTCTAAGGGGTTTCCCTGAAGGGCAGGACTGAGTCAGTCCTGCCCTCAGCAAGGGATGCTGAGAACAACTAGCTGTAGGGTGTTTATCCTTGAGTCAGGGGTCATGAAGGGAAGGGGGCATAAATAACTGATGAAGGTGCCTAGATCATCAAAGCATTGGCATTTTGGATGTGCTCCATTAATTCTAATGTATGGATAAGATCCACCCTCCCCCACCTCCCACCAAGGATATTCTTAGGGAAGTAGGATAACCAATATCCTTGGTTTTTGATAGTAACAATGAATTTTCAAAGACTAGGTCTGTAAACTCTGTGCTGTCATGCATATTGTCTAATATCAGTCTCTGATACAGACAACAGAAACCCAAAATGAACTAGCTTTTAAATAAAAGAAATTATTGGCTTGTCTAACTGAAATCTCTAAAGGGAGTTCAGGCATGGCTGGATCCAGAGGCTCAAACAGTCACCAGGATTTGATTTCTCTCTGGGTCAGCTCTGCTTTCTTGTGTGAGGATTTCACTCTTGAGCAGTCTCCTATCACATGATGGACCCTTAGCAGCTCCAGGTTTATACCTTCCTTGCTCCAAATCTAGGAGAAAGAAATTGTTTTCAATATCTTCAAGAAAGATCCTGATGCTAAGTCTCTTCTCAGGCTATTGGCCAAGTTCCAAAAACAATTTTTTTTAAAATTGCTTCCACTATAGTAATGGTCCCACCTAGACTCAACAGGAGAGAAATAGAGCTCACATCTCTATAGGAGAATGTCAGTGTTGTATTATAAAAAGAGAATGTGCACTGAGATTTCATGTTGAGCCATCTGAAAAAAATACAGTCTGCAGGGCAGGGAACTAGTATGCACATCAAAATTTGAGAAGCCCAGCACAACACCAATGTTAGGCTCACCACTTATTTGATACTTAACTTATTTGTTTTCCAAAGTTCCAAGTGTATATCTCAATCAAAGAAATAATATGTCATTTTATCATATAAATGATAAGAAATATAGAATATTTTCTAAGTAATGTCCTATTTTCACTCATCTGGTCAACCAGTGAATAGTCAAAGAGTCTCTATTATGGTCAAGGCATGGTCACAGATGCTAGGAATAGAGTGATAAACAGGATAAGACCGACCACGATTTTGTAAGGCATCCTCCACTCTTTAAGGTGTCAAGGGTCCAGAACCTCTTCATGGGAGTCCCAAAGGGTCCTAGGGGTCTCCCAGATCAGCCTCCTGGAACTCTCCAATAAATTTGAGAGGGGTTCTGCCTTCCTAAAACCGTTGAAATTCTTCGCTGGACTAGCCTTAGTCCCCAAAGAGGATTTTGGTCAAAAAAGGACCCAAATCATCACACAGTGTAGAAATCTGAGAGAAAGTGGCCAGCAGAAGCCAATCCTGATGCAAGGTTACCCTGGAGTCTTTCCCGTCCTCTGAGAGGACAGAAGCTGTGACAGACACCACCTCCCCACGACCACCGCATCTCCACCCTCCTAAGTATTCTTTGCCCTTGGGCAAAGGTAGGCTCCTGAAAATAACGACTAGGTCAGGACTCGTCCAGATGCATATAATCCACCCCAATGCAAAATCTGTAAGAAACAAGATGTATCAGTTTTCATAACTTAAAAGTCCAAAGGCACCTGGATTATTCAGGAACACTAGATCCTGGAGTTCCAGCACTGTCTCTCTACCTTCAGATCGCTCTCTCTTTCTCTCCATCCATCCATCCATCCAGCTCCATCACTTTCCAACTCTCGGGTTTATTCCTGTTCGCACCTTAGCCTTCTTCCCCATCCCAGATGTGGCTTCTTCCATGTAGTCAGGAAAAGTGGCCCCAAGAAGCACGAAGTGTATTGTCTTTACTGTTCCTCATCCCAGAGGAACAGAGACCCTCCCTTTCTCAGGATCCATACCTATGCCTGATGAGAACTCCAATTGGCCCTGATTGGGGCATATGCCCACCACACACCACTGCCCCCCCCGCCTCCACCAACTCCTACAGCCTGGGAAAGGGCAGAGCCATGATTGGAGCAAGGGAGGGGTGACTTTACCAAAGGAAAACTGAGTAGCTGTTATCCAAGGAAGAGAAAAGAAACGCTGGCCAGGCAAAAATAACGAGAATCCCCACATTACCCAATAACCACTTGCACCTGGGCCAAAGGTAAGACCGTAAGGGCTGAGTGTATGTCCTTCTGGGACCAAGATTTCATTGTGAATGGCAGTTTCATGGACCCCTCCTCCTATAACTCTTCTCAATGTGCACATCCTACCCAGCTTGCCTGCCTTAATCAAAATGTCACCACCTATGCAAGGCCTCACGTCATTTTACCAGATCAAGAGAGATCACCCCACCCACAGTTATCAAGCACTTCAGTTCAATTCAGTTCAATTCATTTCAGTCACTCAGTCATGTCCAACTCTTTGCAACCTCATGGACTGCAGCACGCCAGGCTTCCCTGTCCATCACCAGCTCCCAGAGCTTGCTCAAACTCATGTCCATCAAGTCAGTGATGCCATCCAATTATCTCATCCTCTGTCATCCCCTTCTCCTCCTGCCTTCAATCTTTTCCAACATCAGGATCTTTTCTAAAGAGTCAGTTCTTCGCATCAGGTGGCCAAAGTATTGGAGTTTCAGCTTCAACACCAGTCCTTCCAATGAATATTCAGTACTAACTTCCTTTAGGATTAACTGGTTTGATCTCCTTGCAGTCCAAGGGACTCTCAAGAGTCTTATCCCAGACCACAGTCTTCTCCAGCACCACACTATATACCACGTGCTATGCTAATCACTTTTGCTTATTTTTCTCCCCTAATCCTCACATCTCCATGAGACAAACACTATTATTGCCCCTATATTAGTTTGCGAAGAAGGCAATGGCAACCCACTCCAGTACTCTTGCCTGGAAAATCCCATGGAAGGAGGAGTCTGGTAAGCTGCAGTCCATGGGGTTGCTAGGAGTTGGACACAACTGAATGACTTCACTTTCACCTTTCACTTTCATGTATTGGAGAAGGAAATGGCAACCCACTCCAGTGTTCTTGCCTGGAGAATCCCAGGGACGGGGGAGCCTGGTGGGCTGCTGTCTCTGGGTCGCACAGAGTTGGACTTGACTGAAGCGACTTAGCAGCAGCAGCAGCAGGGCTGCCACAACAAAGTACCCCAAACTGTGTGACTTAAACAACAGAAGTGTATTATCTCACAGTTCTGGAGACTAGAGGTCTAAAATCAAGATGTTAAGTTGGTTTCTTCTGAGGGCTACGAGGAAGAATCTGACCCATGTCTCTCCCCTAGGCTCTGCTAGCCACCAGTATTCCTTGGCATGTAGAGAGCACTCTCCTTGTGTCTCCACATCATCTTCCCCCCGACGTGTCTGTCTTTGTGCCCCAATTTCTCCTTTATATAAGAATATCAGTCATACTGGCTTAGGACTCACTATTATAACCTCATCTTAACTTGATCATCAGCAAAGGTTTTTTTTGTTTGTTTGTTTGTTTTCAAATAAGGTCACATTCACAGGTACTGGGGGCTAGGACGTCAACATCCTTGAGGACATAATTCAACCCATAAAATAGCCCCCCTTTTTTTACATGAGGAAACTGAGTCTCAGAGGATTATGAGCCAGAGTTATATACCTGTGAAGGCAGCCCCTATGCAAAGGTTTGGGATCTGAACAACTCTACTCTATCTCTTTTCTCATCCTTCTCCAGAAATCTCTTCCCTCTTCAACACTGTTTACCTTGTAACCACTATTCCCTGGATTTGTGTGTAATTTTGCACCACCCTTCCAGACTCTAAGCCGCTTAACAATAGGAGTTTATCATATTTATTTCTGTTTGCCCAGCCAACCTACCAAGACTTAATGCTTATCACTCAGATAAATAGAGATGGACATCAAGGTGAGGATCTAAACTGAGCACTGTCCTTCACAGATCATGTCATTGATGAACCAGATAAGTCTTGACAAGTTCATTTTTTAAAGCTTTTTCATTGGTCTGTCTGACTTCATTCTTTCAGCAAATTTTTAATAAGCCCCTCCTATGAGTCAGGCACAGTGCTAGGCACTGAGGAAACAGATAAATCAGACTAAGTCCACACCCTCTGAGAGTTTAAAACCTGGTAGACAAGATAGATAAGTCAATAAATCATTGTAATACAACGTCTCGAAATACAAGCTGTCTTGATGTCAGGAGTTCTTAGAAAAGCAATGAAGGCAGGCAGGCTTGGACTTGTACAACTTTTAAGAAGTTGGAAAAGAGACCCTACAAATCAGAGACCATCTTAAAACATTGAATTTTAGTATAAGAGAAAACCAACAAATAATCTCCGCCCTCCTGTTGCTGCAGAAGGCCACACTGAACGAACATTGTATAAGAAACTGCCCAGAAGCTAGCTTTAGTCTAAGCCAGCAAACCAGAGAAAAACCTCACATGGGCTCCAAATCTGGGCAGACCTGGGTTTAAATCCAGGCTCTGCTACATCTGCTGTTCAGTCACTAAGTTGTGTCCGACTCTGCGACTCCATGGACTCGTGTCCACTGAGTCCGTGATGCTATCTCACCATCTCATCCTCTGTCACCCCCTTCTCCTTTTGCCTTCAATCTCTCCCAGCATCAGGGCCTGCTCTTTTTAAATATACATAACATAAAATTTCCCATTTTGACCATTTTAGGGGTACAGCTTAGTGGCATTGAGCCTGCTCACATTGTTGTGCAACTATTATCACCATCCATCTCCAAAACTTTTTCATCTTCCCAATCTGAAACTCAGCACCCATTGAATAAGAATTCCTCCTTCACACCTCTCTTTACCACCCCTGGCCACCACGATTCTACTTTCTGTTTCTATGAATTTGACAATTTTAGATACCTCATATGAGTAGAATCCTACTGTATTTGTCCTTTTGTGACTAGTTGATTTCACTTAGCATGATATCCTCAAGGTTCATCTTCATGTTTCATGGTCGTAGCGTGTCTCTGAATTTCATTCCCTGGCCATTTTTTTTCAAGTTCAAGTCCATCTCTTGTTCCTTCCTTCAATTTCTGTCACCCTCTCCTCAAAATAGAAACATGGAGACACAATAATGTACAAGACAGTGACTACATTAAAATACACACACACACACAAAAGTTTTTCTCCCGATTACAAATGTATTCTTTCTTATGCCGCATTTGGTGATGGCTCCATTTTCTGAAGTCTTCATTATCACCCATTGCCCTTTTGAGGAGGGATGTGTTTCGCACAGAAAATGGTTTTGTTTAGCTTTGCATCCCATTGGGTGGGGCAGGGCTGAAGCAACAGGCAGCCTCTAAACAATGTTTACTCCAATCGACACTATTGCGTAGCCATAAATCTACATTCACCTGATCACCTGTCTTTCTCTGAATCCAAAGTTGAAAACACGCTCCTGCTCTTCTCAGCTGGGTCATAAATTTTTCCTTAATCCTAGTCATTCAAAAGAAAAGTGTTATGGGTTTTGAAGTCACTCCTTTGTGCTAATAAGTTTGGTCTGTTCTGCCCCACCACCACCCTCCACCAAATCCCCAGCCCCAACCCCAAGCCCAACCAGTGACCTCTCAGTCACCAGTTCCCAGGCTCGGCTCTGGGAGGCTCGCTCAGGCGGTGGAGAGGTGCCCTATCCAAGTTGCTACCATCAAAAAGATCTGCAGTGGCATTTGTAGCAGTGGAAAACTAGAAATAAGCAAAACATCGAACACGAGGATATTGGTTAAATAAATTATAGCACACACATTAGACAGACTAGGATGAAAGTCATTAATATAATACTAAAAGAAAAAAAAGATATGCAAAAGCTTTTAAGTTTAATTAGCTCCCATCTGTTTATTTCTGCTTTTGTTTCCTTGGCTTTAGGATATCTAAAAAAAATCATTGCTACAATATATATCAGAGTGTTCTGCACATCTTCTCTTTTAGGAGTTTTATGGTTTCAGGTCTTATTTTGAGTTTATTTTTATCTACTGTATGAGATGTTCTGAGTTCATTCCTTTACAAGTAGCTGTGCATTTTTCTAAGAACCACTTGTTGAAAGACTGTATTTTCTCCGTTGCATATTCTTTCTTCCTTTGTCATGAACCAACTGACCATAAATGGGTGGGTTTATTTCTGGACTCTCTGTTCCATTGACTCGTGTGTCTGTTTTTGTGCCAGACCTATGCTGTTTTAATTACTGTACTTTGTAGTATAGTCTGAAGTCAGAAAGTGTGATTCCTCCAGCTTTGTTCTTTTATCTCAAGATTGCTTTGGCAAGTCCAGATTTTTTGTGGTATATGGATACATTTGGGGACTACTTGTTCTAATTCTATGAAAACTGTCATGAGCATTTTGATAGGAATTACATTAAATCTGTAGATTGCTTTAGGTAGTATAGATATTTTAACAGTATTAATTCTTCTAATCCATGAACACAAATATTTTTCCATTTCTTTGGATCATTGTCAATTTCCTTTACCAATGTTTTATACTTTTCAGAGTATAGGTCTTTCAATTTCTTGGTTAAGTTTATTCTTAGGTAGTTTATTCTTTCTAATGTGATTTGAAATAGAATTGTCTTCTTGCTTTCTCTTTCTGATAATTCATTATTAGCACATAGAAAAGCAACAGATATTTATATAGTAATCCTATACACTGTTGGTGGCAATGTGAATTGGTACAGTCACTATGGAAAACAGTATAGAGGTGTCTCAACAAACAAAAACTAGAGCTGCCATATGAGGCAGCAATCCCACTTCCAGAAATATTTCTGAAGAAAGTGAAAACACTAATTCATAAAGATATGTTCACTTTAATATTCATAGCAGCATCATTTATAATAGCCAAGATATGGAAGCAACCTGTTTTCATCAACAGATGGATGGATAATAAGATGTGATATGTATACACAATGGAATATTAGTCATTAAAAAATGAAATTCTGCCATTTGCAACAATGTGGATGGACTTAGCATTATGCTTAGCAAAGTAAGTCAGGCCGAGAAAGATGAATACTCTGCTATCATTTATATGTAGAATCTAAACAATAAAATGATTGTATATAACAAGACAGACTCACACAGAGAACAAACTAGTGGTTATTAGCGGGGAGAGGGATGGCAGAGGGGCAAGTTAGGGATATGGGAGTAAGAGACACAAACTACTATGTATAAAAAAAATAATCAATAAGGATACATTGAACAGTACAGAGAAATAGCTTATTAATGGGTTGGCCCAAAAGTTCATTTGGATTTTTCCATCATCTTACAGAAAACCCAAATGAACGTTTTGACCTACCCAATATTTTGCAATAACTTTAAATGGAGTATAGTCTATTAAACTAATGAATCACTGTGTTGTACCCCTGAAACTGACATAATATTATAAATGATACTTCAACTTAAAATGAACAATAAAACATGGAAAGATGTTCAGAATAATCCTCGTATGTGTGTGTCCCTTAACTACAGAATAATTTAACTGTGGAATTACCATAACATTTCCTTTTTATGAATTTGCTTGCACTTTTTGCAAAGCATACATATTACTTTCTTTATTTAGTCCCTAGACCTGTCATGACAAATGACCACAAGCTTCCTGGCTTACCACAACAGAAATCTATTTTCTCACAGTTCAGGGGTCAGAAGTCTGAAATCAGCTGTTGGCAGAACCACGTTCCTTCCAAAGTCTCCCTGGAAAGTAGGTTTCTTCCAGCTTCAAGTGGTTGTTGATGTTTCTAAGCTTGAGTCCACATCTACCCACTATCTGCCTCTACCTCCTCGCCTTCACCTCTTCTGTGTGTCTGGCCCTAAAAGCCTTCTCTGTTGTAAGGATACACGTGATCACACTCGGACAATCCAGGATAAACGCTTACTGTCAAGATCCGGAATGGAATCATGTTTTATTCACTCTTAACCATATAACGTAGTAGTCACAGCTTCTAGGAATTACAATGTGGACGTATTTGGGAGGAGCTACCTTCCAGTCCATTACACTTTATAATCAAAAAAAAAAAAAAATCTTATGTTTTCCTTTTAGATATGTGGTGTTGGAGAAGACTCTTGAGAATCCCTTGGACTGCGAGGAGATCAAACCAGTCAATTAACACAATTTTAAAAATTGCATTTAAAAATTTTTTTAAAAGTCAAACTAAACACAACAGGGTACAAACAAAGTTCAGGGTATGAGGCAGCATGAAGCGGTGACCAAATGCTTCTCCACACACATCCAGGAAATTACTGCCACAGCACTGAGAAACTAGGGATGCCAGATGCGACTTTTAAAAAGGAATTGGTGATCTGGATTTGCCTATAAATTTCCTGATTTTCAAATAAGGCAACTAATTCACAGTAAGAAACAAAACACCACCTCAAACACAAGCAACGAAAAATGTGTGTTTGTATGCAAACCAAACAAAAACATACCTGTAGGCCTCACCGGTCCATGCACTCCATCGTGTGAGCAGAACTCTGTCTTCAGAAGGAAAGGTGGTGGGGTAGATCACTCCCCTATACCTCTCACATCTTTGGGGCTCTCTAGGAATCTCCATCTCTTAAATAGTAGGAAATATTAATAGAAGGGCCATCAAAGTTCCATATAGTGAAATCTGTGGTTTTTCCAGTAAACACGTACGGATATGAGAGATGAACTGTTAAACCATAAAGGCTGAGTGCCCAAGAACTGATGCTTTCAAATACTGGTGCTGAAGAAAAGACTCTTGAGAGTCCCTCAGACAGCAAAGAGATCAAACCAGTCAATCCAAAAGGAAATCAATTCTGAATATTCATTGGAAGGACTGATGCTGAAGCTGAAGCTCTTAATACTCTGGCCATCTAATGCGAACAGCCCACTCATTAGAAAAGACCCTGATGCTGGGAAAGATTGAAGGCAGGAGGAGAAAGGGACAACAGAGGATGAGATGGTTGGATGGCATCACTGACTCAGTTGACATGAGTTTCAGCAAGCTCCAGGAGCTGGTGATAGACAGGGAAGTCTGGCATGCTGCAGTCCATGGGGGCAGAAAGAGTCGGACACAACTCAGCGACTAAACTGAACTGAACGCACTCACTACTTTATGCATTGCTCTAGCCCAGATCCCGGTACCTGATTCATGATGGACACAAAGTAAATATTGTTGGAGGGATGAATAAACAGCCCAGAGTAGGAACTACATTCAGGATGAGAAATCATAGATGATTTCTTTCCTTTAATTTTTCCCTTTGTTATTTTTTCTTACTATAATTTTCAGATGCCATTAAAAGCTATTTCCTTCTTTCTTTTTTTTTCAGTTGCTCAGTCATGTCCGATTCTTTGCGACCCCATTAATCACAACACGCCAGGCCTCTCTGTCTATCACCAACTCCCAGAGTTTACCCAAACTCATGTCCATCGAGTCGGCGATGCCATCCAGCCATCTCATCCTCTGTCGTCCCCTTCTCCTCCTGCCCCCAATCCCTCCCAGCATCAGAGTCTTTTCCAATGAGTCAACTCTTCACATGAGGTGGCCGAAGTATTGGAGTTTCAGCTTCAGCATCAGCCCTTCCAATGAACACCCAGGACTGATCTCCTTTAGGATGGACTGGTTGGATCTCCTTGCAGTCCAAGGGACTCTCAAGAGTCTTCTCCAACACCACAGTTCAAAAGCATCAATTCTTCAGCTTTCTTCACAATCCAGCTCTCACATCCATACATGACTACTGGAAAAACCATAGCCTTGACTAGATGGACATTTGTTGGCAAAGTAGTCTCTGCTTTTGAATATGCTATCTAGGTTGGTCATAACTTTCCTTCCAAGGAGTAAGCATCTTTTAATTTTATGGCTGAAATCACCATCTGCAGTGATTTTGGAGCCCAAAAAATTACCCATATTCAAATAGTTGTCCCTCTAAATCTAGGATGCTAAGACCTTCTTAAAGCCCCATACTATAGTACAGAAGGAGAAGAGTCAAGTTTTTTTGGCTTGAGCTCCATCTTAAGAGACTGAACAAATGAAGAGCTTGCATCCTTTCCATCCCCTCTTAAAACAGTTTCTTTTCTGCAGCCACCAAAAGCAACATGGAGCCAGAGACTGACATGTTCAGAAAGGCTCTCTCCTATCATTTTGTCCTTCTGCTTCCTGGTACAAGGAACCCTGATGAGATCCACATCTAGAAACTGGGCACCTGAGAGTGGATATATTACCTAGACTTCTACCTGAGAACTCTTTTAGTCCTCAGTTCAGTCGCTCAGTCGTGTCCGACTCTTTGCGACCCCATGAATCGCAGCACGCCAGGCCTCCCTGTCCATCACCAACTCCCGGAGTTCACTCAGACTCACGTCCATCGAGTCAGTGATGCCATCCAACCATCTCATCGTCTGTCGTCCCCTTCTCTTCCTGCCCTCAATCCCTCCCAGCATCAGAGTCTTTTCCAATGAGTCAACTCTTTGCATGAGGTGACCAAAGTACTGGAGTTTCAGCTTTAGCATCATTCCTTCCAAAGAAATCCCAGGGCTGATCTCCTTCAGAATGGACTGGTTGGATCTCCTTGCCGTCCAAGGGACTCTCAAGAGTCTTCTCCAACACCACAGTTCAAAAACATCAATTCTTTGGTGCTCAGCCTTCTTCACAGTCCCACTCTCACATCCATACATGACTACTGGAAAAACCATAGCCTTGACTAGATGGACCTTAGTCGGCAAAGTAATGTCTCTGCTTTTGAATATGCTATCTAGGTTGGTCATAACTTTCCTTCCAAGGAGTACGCATCTTTTAATTTCATGGCTGCAGTCACCATCTGCAGTGATTTTGGAGCCCAGAAAAATAAAGTCTGACACTGTCTCCACTGTTTCCCCATCTATTTCCAATGAAGTGATGGGACCGGATGCCATGATCTTCATTTTCTGAATGTTGAGCTTTAAGGCAACTTTTTCACTCTCCTCTTTCACTTTCATCAAGAGGCTTTTGAGTTCCTCTTCACTTTCTGCCATAAGGGTGGTGTCATCTGCATATCTGAGGTTATTGATATTTCTCCCGGCAATCTTGATTCCAGCTTGTGTTTCTTCCAGTCCAGCGCTTCTCATGATGTACTCTGCATAGAAGTTAAATAAGCAGGGTGACAATATACAGCCTTGACGTACTCCTTGTCCTATTTGGAACCAGTATGTTGTTCCATGTCCAGTGCTAACTGTTGCTTCCTGACCTGCATACAGATTTCTCAAGAGGCAGGTCAGGTGGTCTGGTTTTCCCATCTCTCTCAGAATTTTCCACAGTTTATTGTGATCCATACAGTCAAAGGCTTTGGCATAGTCAATAAAGCAGAAATAGATATTTTTTCTGGAACTCTCTTGCTTTTTCCATGATTCAGTGGATGTTGGCAATTTGATCGCTGGTTCCTCCGACTTTTCTAAAACCAGCTTGAACATCTGGAAGTTCACGGTTCACGTACTGCTGAAGCCTGGCTTGGAGAATTTTGAGCATTACTTTACTAGCGTGTGAGATGAGTGCAATTGTGTGGTACTTTGAGCAGTTTTTGGCATTGCCTTTCTTTGGGATTGAAATGAAAACTGACCTTTTCCAGTCCTATGGCCACTGCTGAGTTTTCCAAATTTGCTGGCATATTGAGTGCAGCACTTTCACAGCATCATCTTTCACGATTTGAAATAGCTCCACTGGAATTCCATCACCTCTACTAGCTTTGTTCGTGTGATGTTTTCTAAGGTCCACTTGACTTCACATTCCAGGATGTCTGGCTCTAGATGAGTGATCACACCATCATGATTATCCGGGTTGTGAAGATCTTTTTTGTACAGTTCTTCTGTGTATTCTTGCCACCTCTTCTTAATATTTTCTGCTCCTGTTAGTTCCATACCATTTCTGTCCTTTATTGAGCCCATCTTTCCATGAAATGTTCCTTTGGTATCTCTAATTTTCTTGAAGAGATCTCTAGTCTTTCCCATTCTGTTGTTTTCCTCTATTTCTTTGCATTGATCACTGAAGAAGGCTTTCTTATCTCTTCTTGCTATTCTTTGGAACTCTGCATTCAGATGCTTATATCTTTCCTTTTATCCTTTGCTTTTCACTTCTCTTCTTTTCACAGCTATTTGTAAGGCCTCCCCAGACAGCCATTTTGCTTTTTTGCATTTCTTTTCCATGGGGATGGTCTTGATCCCTGTCTCCTGTACAATGTCACAAATCTTATTCTATAGTTCATCAGACACTCTATCTATCAGATCTAGGCCCTTAAATCTATTTCTCACTTCCACTGTATAATCATAAGTGATTTGATTTAGGTCATACCTGAATGGTCTAGCGGTTTTCCCTACTTTCTTAAATTTAAGTCTGAATTTGGCAATAAGAAGTTCATGATCTGAGCCACAGTCAGCTCCTGGTCTTGTTTTTGCTGACTGTTTAGAGCTTCTCCATCTTTGGCTGCAAAGAATATAATCAATCTGATTTCGGTGTTGACCATCTGGTGATGTCCATGTGTAGAGTCTTCTCTTGTGTTGTTGGAAGAGGGTGTTTGCTATGACCAGTGCGTTTTCTTGGCAAAACTCTGTTAGTCTTTGCCCTGCTTCATTCTGCATTCCAAGGCCAAATTTGCCTGTTACTCCAGGTGTTTCTTGACTTCCTACTTTTGCATTCCAGTCCCCTAGAATGAAAAGGACATCTTTTTTGGGTGTTAGTTCTACAAGGTCTGTAGGTCTTCATAGAACCGTTCAACTTCAGCTTCTTCGGCATTACTTCTTGGGGCATAGGCTTGGATTACTGTGATATTGAATGGTTTGCCTTGGAAACGAACAGAGATCATTCTGTTGTTTTTGAGCTTGCATCCAAGTACTGCATTTCAGACTCTTTGAGGGATTCCTGCCCACAGTAGTAGATATAATGGTCATCTGAGTTAAATTCACCCATTCCAGTCCATTTTAGTTAGCTGATTCCTAGAATGTCAACGTTCACTCTTGCCATCTCCTGTTTGACCACTTCCAATTTGCCTTGATTCATGGACCTGACATTCCAGGTTCCTATGCAATATTGCTCTTTACAGTATCGGACCTTGCTTCTATCACCAGTCACATCCACAACTGGGTATTGTTTTTGCTTTGGCTCCATCCCTTCATTCTTTCTGGAGTTATTTCTCCACTGATCTCCAGTAGCATATTGGGCACCTACTGACCTGGGGAGTTCCTCTTTCAGTATCCTATTATTTTGCCTTTTCATACTGTTCATGGGGTTCTCAAGGCAAGAATACTGAAGTGGTTTGCCATTCCCTTCTCCAGTGGACCACATTCTGTCAGACCTCTCCACCATGCCCCACCTATCTTGGGTTGCCCCGCGGGCATGGCTTAGTTTCATTGAGTTAGACAAGACTGTGGTCCTAGTGTGATTAGATTAGTCCTATGCACCACTTAATCCCATTTGAGATAATAACATTCAACCTCTGCAGAGTCTAGCTCAAGAATAGTAAATAGTTGTGCCTATGCTCTGCCCCACCACTCCAAGCACCCTCCCACTGCCCCCTCCCCTCCACACACACGCAGAAAACATTGCTGATAGGTTTTGGCACTCTTTACACACTGCATCACGATCCTTCTAAACACAACTCCCCAGGCAGTCATAACCCTCAGTCCTATTTGGCATGCAAGATAAAAGCCATTTTTCATCCCTCATCTAGTCCATGCTGGAGAATATATCTTTATCATCAACAAATGTTTATTGACTTCCTAATGTGCAGAAAGACTTACAATCTAGATATGAATTCAGGAAACCCTTAAAGAAAAAGAGATACAAGACAATGCCAGGTAGCCCATGCTAAAGGCCAAACACATGATGGATTGACTTGCTGGAGGAACTTAGATGTTGCTGGAGATGCATGAGAGCTTCAAGAAGTTTACTGTAGAAAATTAGACTGTAAGAAATCATTGAAGGAAAAATGGAATTTAGGTAAGTGAAAAAATATGGAGAGAAAAATTCCAGCTTCAAGAAGAAAGTGATCAAGAGCTCAGGGACAGATAAGTATACATGGGGTACTTTTAGAAATGGAGAACAAACCCACTTAGCTAACACCAAGTCATTCAGGTGACATTCAACTCAAATGCCACTTCCTGGGTGAGGTCTTTCCAGATCAGACCGGTGAAAACAGGGATTTGTTTTTCTTCATGGACCTCCCGACCATGAGTTCCATAGGTAAGGGACCTTGCTTATTCACCTTGATGTTCCCAGTCACTAGAAGAGAGCCAGGCACAAAGTAGGTGATCAGAAAATATTTACTGGATAAATGAATAAACCATGGGTTCCTGTAGGGGACGTTATAGGTGCTCCATATGGAGAAATAGGTGGGTTTGATTGTTACTGCATTTGGATATCAAACTAAGGACTTGGGCCTATGGAAAAGTATTCCAAAGTGTTTCTCGTCTAATCCCATCAAATGTATTAGGTCAAAACAGGATTTTATTTTAATATTTTTTGACCTGGACCATTTTTAAAGTTTTTGTTGAACTTATTACAGTATTTCTTCCGTTTTATGCTTTGGCTTTTTGGCCCCAACACATATGGGATCTTAGCTCCCTGACCAGGGATCGAACCTGCATGCCCTGCATTGAAAGGTGAAGTCTTAACCACCGGACCACCAAAGAAGTCCCCAAAACGAGAATTCTAGATTGAATGCATTTCTGGATCACTGGATAACTTCTTGAAGTTAAACAAAGTTGACCATGTTTATTTTCTGCAATTCTTTCTTTCACGTGTACCGTATCTTTCCAGGTGGTGCTAGTGGTAAAGAATCAGCCAGCCAATACAAGTAGATAAGATGTGGATTCAATCCCTGGGTCAGGAAGATCCCCTGGAGGAGGATATGGCAACCCACTCCAGTATTCTTGGTTGGAGAATCCCATGGACAGAGGAGCCTGGCAAGCTACAGTCCATAGGATTGCATAGAGTCGGACAAGACTGAAGCAACTTGGCATGCACACACCGTATCTTTGTGGATATTCAAATATTCTCCAAGCATTATCCCATAGCACTCTTCTTTTGTTTTCTCTTCTTTATTTTTTTCATTAAATGCAGCATACTGAATTTCTTGTTTACATTAACGCGAAGACAATTTGGAAAATGGAGCTGTGGAATCTTTAGAGATGCTGGAATGAGAGTTTCTGCATATGCAATGATATTTTAGGAGGATCAGTGTGGTAGAATGGATTAGGAAAGGAGAGAAACTTAAAACAGGGAGCCTCACTTGGGGATGATAGCAGAAATCATCCTCTCAAACATATGTCACAAATGGGATGTGCCAGAAACGAGACAGCAGGCATAAAGCAATTAACAAAACAAAGTCTAGCCCACCTGGAGAGGATGCCCATATGTTCTGGTTTGTCCAGGACAGTCCCAACTTTTGTCTGTTGTCCCCATACAATTAGTAAATAGCACCATGTTTATTCAGGGCTTCCCTGGTGGCTCCCTTGCAGGTAATGAATCTGCCTGCAATGCAGGAGGCCGGGGTTTGATCCCTGAGTAAGGAAGACCCCCTGCAGAAGGAAAGGCCAACCCGCTTCAGTATTATTGCCATGTTTATTCTCGAAATTGCCATGGTTTGGATAATAAACTAATGGCCACTCAATTCATGGAGCTCATGTTATGGAAGAGACCAAGAGGTGAGCCCACGTGGCACCTTTGTATAAGTCAGAATCCCTTTCTGGGTGGACACAACTCGAATAAAGGCAGTTTTGTGGGAAGATGCAGGCTCTTACAGGACACTCAGAAGGTAGAGCTCAGGCTGGGTGTTTATCTCCTCTCGCTTATTGCATGCAGGGGGTTTTGTAAGCTAGGTGTGGATTCAAGAATGATTAAAAAAAAAAAAAGGCACGAGATAACGCCTAGCCCTGCCTTCTTGGGCAGTGAGCCACCTGCACAACCACCAGCTGGCATCCTGGAGATAATCAGTAAACAAATAAATATATAAGTAAATGCAACATTAAGTATTGGAAAGTCCTGTGAAGAAAACTAGCATGAAGCAAGGGGATCAAGAGTGAAGGGCAGCCCTAGTGCATACTCCAGCAGGCACCACTGGTGTCGTAGCCTGTGGAGAGGGCGCCCCCTGGGGTTGAGCAACTTGGCCACCCAGACTTGAGGTGCTTTGTTAGAAAGGATGGTCAGGAAGTCCTCTCTGTGGAGGCGGTGGGTCATTTGTCACTGACTGTAAAGGAAGAGGGATAGACAGGAGAGAAATGTCACAGCGGTGTGGAGTCAGTGTGACATGGTGCCAGCCTTGGGAAGGACTTTGAGGAATGAGTGTTAAAGATGACTTGAGGCTTCCACGTGTGAGGAACTAGGAAAACGCTGCTGCTGCTAAGTCGCTTCAGTCGTGTCCGACTCTGCGCGACGCCATAGACGGCAGCCCACCAGGCTCTGCCGTCCCTGGGATTCTCCAGGCAAGAACACTGGAGTGGGTTGCCATTGCCTTCTCCATGGAAAATGCTCGCACCGCTCAAATCTACCCACTTGAGCCTGCCACAAGTGGGTGGTGCAGGGAACACCCCAGGGAAAGAGGCGCAGTCCCTTCTCTTGGGGAGTTGACTGTCTCCTTCAGAATTTCCAAACCTGTCTGGAGGAACACTAGCTAGGTATGCTAATAGGTGTTACTAGAAAAAGTTGCTCAAGTTTTAGAAAGACTGGATTAAGCAAAATCAAAGAGGTTTCTTTACTAGACGAATTCTCAGAGATTTTAATATACCCTCGCGAGCTTCGTGAATCCGAAGCAGGTACTATAAAGGGTAACCCGTCCTGAGTTAGCTGCCCGGAGACATTTTTCTTCTCAAGGTGTTTCAGGATACCAGACCCCACATCTGTTGGGGCCCACGGTTGCTATGGTGCATTGGCAACCTCTGAGTCAGCCCCCCTCGGGGCCAAGATTAGCCTCTGACTGACTGGCTAAAAGCAGTTGTGTAACCTCCTTGGGCCTCCACTTACCCTTCTATAAAATGGGGATAAAGATATTGCCCTCCCTCTCCTGGGTGGCACGAGGCGCTGATAATTATTATTTGGCCAGGTGCTGAGGTGCTGATGAGCTCTGTCTGACACATTTCTTCGTGCCTCCTCCAGACGCCGTGCCTCGCCTCCCCAGACACAGCCCTGCTGCTCGCTCAGACCTCAGCCACGTCGGGCAAGGCGGCAGCTGTCTCTCTTCTTCATAGCTCCCGTCAAAACAGAAGACTCGCCTGACCTCCGGCCAGCACCTGGGCATTGTGGAGGTGGGAGGGCCATCTGCCGGCTGCCATTCTGGGGCCCTGCTGCACGTGGGAGGCTGTTCGGGGCTGGGGCACCCCGAGGGGGTGTCGCCGGCCTGGAAGCAGCCATGCGGTATCCTTGTTGCTGAGGAGCCCAGCCAACTGGGGCCTTCTCGGGGCCAAGCAATGACCACATCAGAGGACCAGACCCCGGCCCAGCCTGGCGGGACAAGCGAGCAGAGGTGGGTGCTACATGTCTGAGGGTGCAGGGAGAGGAGACAGCCCATGGGCAGGGCTAGCCTTGCTCCAATCCTTCCACCAAGAGTGAGGAAAAGGGGGTGCTGAGAAAACTCGGAGGTTCCTGTATATCCACTGAGCCTGCAAACCAGACTCTATCACCATGCCTCGGGGGTAGGACAAGCATCCTCATGAAGCATGGTGGTCTTTTGTAGTTACTTTTTGCTCTTTAGTCTAAGCCATGAGATTCATTTTTACCTAATTTCACCCAGATAGGAAATGTTGGGGAGTCAGAAAAGCAGCACGTGGCACCCCTAATTCGAGGCTGTAGGCACTTGGAACAGCTCTGCAGGTGACTAAAATAATGCCTGGCCCTGAGTAGAAGGATGGAAAAGGAGTGGTTGTTGGATCTTCCTGGGTAATTTTGAAATGCCAGTGTGCATCTGCAGAATGGGATCATAATAATATGAAGTCCCTTCAGTTGGCTGGTGTCAGGACTCATTCCTGTGTGCTGGGCATTCTCCTGTGATCCAGTGGTTCGTTTTGATGCACATCTTGCTTATTCGTACTGACATGCCTTCTGCCCAGCAGAAAAGCATCCCATTGGATGGTAGGTTCTTACTTTCATCCTCAGCTAAATTCAGCTGCTCTAAAATGTGTAAGACAGAGCTGAGACCCAAGCGGATGGCAGTCCCCATCTCCAGGCCCATGGCATCAAATGCCAATTGAAAATCAAGATCTCTTAATTCTTGGAGATGGGGTGGGGGGCACATGGGGTCTAATTCCAGGGGAGGGACTAAATTAAGGAGTGACATCAGGGGCCTGTCTAGCTCAATTTCTAGCCCCCACCTTCTTTAAAAGCCACCAGTGTCTGCGTGTTACCAAATGACTTGTCAATGTTAGAGGAGCCATGCAAAGAATATTCAGCACGTCATTAACCTCATTCCAACATGTAATTAGCCTAAAAGGCCTCTTCGCTGCCTCCATTCAGCGTTACATCATAAAGAATCAGATATTTTCAGGACATCGTGAAGACTTTAAAGAGTTAATTATGGCTCAGTAGAGCCCATCCCCGACAGCCTAAGATCCAGGAATTAAACTGTTTATTTTCAAGTGTCAGTTCTCCAGACAGCATTCACAGTCACTTCCTCCAAGGAACCTGAGACTGACATTGGTTTGGAAGTAGAGTCACCAGAGTATGCCGTGGTGAGTTGGAGGAGGTAATTGAATTCAGGCCTTCCTCCTACTTTGGGCCGTGTGTTCTCAGAGATATCATCTGTACAGTCTCAGAGAGAAAAGGGAACCAAGGCGAGCTGGAATTCTACTTACCCTCCTAGTTCCATGGGGCGAATCCAGCTAAAGCCATTTGTAATCTCTGACCTGGAGAGACCAACAGTGTGTCCAGAGTTCAAAGGGAGTTCAGTCCTAATCTGGATGTTACCATCTGAGCCAATCTAACCAAGCAGGCTCTGAGGACATTATTATCAGTCAAGTGTAATTATAGATAAAATAGTTTTATTAATCAGCTTCCTAAGGAGACTGTGTTTATCTGATGGCTGTGCATGGCGTGGGAGGATCTGTGCTGTGTGTGGTGGATTGCTGGCGAGGACAGGGTGTCTAGGGGAGAGCATGGAAGATATAAGAGGGGGTGTGGTTGGGAGTTGTGTCTAAGACTGTACATGACGAATGGGAGTACAAGCAGTAGAATTTTGCCTGTTCTCCCTTCTACGTTGAATCTGTCATAAGTCTTTTCCCTCCAGAAAATAGACCCTTCTATATTTCTATTTAGCTAAGACCTCTGGAGCTCCTGATAGCTATCCAATAGCTATCAGGTTTTCCTGATAGCTCAGTTTGTAAAGAATCTGCCTGCAATGCAGGAGACGCCAGTTTGATTCCTGAATCCGGAAGATCCTCTGGAAAAGGGATAGGCTACCCACTCCAGTATTATTGGGCTTCCCTTGTGGCTAAGTTGGTAAAGAATCCACCTGCAATGCAGGAGACCTGGGTTTGATCGCTGGGCTGGGAAGATTCCCCTGGAGAAGAGAAGGGCTACCCACTCCAGTATTCTGACCTGGAGAATTCCATTGACTGTATAGTCCATAGGGTCGCAAAGAGTCGGACACAACTGAGCGACTTTCACTTTCATGGGTCTCCTAATTGCCACTTCTACCTGCAAGTGCCCTCTTTAGCCACTGTCTGCCACATTTTCAAATCTTCCGTCCAGGCCTATCTTGGCTTGTCTTCAACGTCCATCACCTTAAACTAGTTTGTAAGTTGCAAGGGCTCCTGAAACAGTACTGCTCCTTCTGAATATTGTATGGCCTGCCTGGAGTCAACTCTACTCACCTCTGGTCCAGAGAAATGAACTCCTCAAGGCCCAATACTAAATGGGTCCTCCAGAAAGTCTCCAATTTTGAGTTAAACTTGATTAAACATCAGTGGTTTCCTAAAGGAAATCAACCCTGAATATTCATTGGAAGGGCTGTTGCTAAAACTGAAGGTCCAATACTTTGGCCACCTGATGGAAGAGCCAATTCATTGGAAAAGACACTGATGCTAGGAAAGACTGAAGGCAAAAGGAGAAGGGGGCAGTAGAGGATGAGATGGTAAGATAGCACCATTGACTCAATGGATTTGAATTTGAGCAAACTCTGGGAGATAGTGAAGGACAGAGGAGCCTGGCATGCTGCAGTCCATGGGGTGGCAAAGAGGTGGATATGACTTAGCAACGAAACAGCAGTAACAAACATCAGTGGTCAGATGGGTGTGTAAGGTAACACTTCAAAGCTAGGTTCCCCGCTACAGCAAGGGATAAGCACCTATCCCCATGTGGGGCAGGCCCAGAGCCAGCCTGGTCATTTCCACCCTTCCCCCCAGTCTATTCACAGCCTTAAATACTTGGACGGCCTCTTTTAGCACAGCCATGGTCTGCTGGTCAATTGTGCAACTCACCGCTTGCTTTGGCTGGAACACTTGACCCCAGTTGGTTATTTCCTCCCTCAGATGGCCTTGTGCAAAATCTGCCATCTGCCTTAACGCCACCTGAACTTTACTCAAAGTGACAGCTGCAGCCTGGGGTGAAGAAAAACCCTTAATCAAAGAGACCCTGCGCCTGTCTCCCTCCCATAAAGGCAGGTGGCATCCATTCTCGCCTAGGTGCAGCAGAAGGTGAACTTGCCAAAGCCCACCCACAGGGCTTGTGCAGAAAGATGGAGAGTGGGCCCTGGCAGCTGGCAAAACTGTTGGCCACTCTATAAAGTGAGTTGTTGGGATTTTTGGAGCTTCTTTGTTCCCAGAAGGGCACATGGGAGGTCAGGACAAAAAAGTTTGGTCAGGGAATGAACATCTTATAAAAGTATAAGATGTATAAAAAAGTGTAAGTATAAAAGTATATCTTATAACATCTTATAAAAGTATTACTCTATTTAAGATAATTAATAACTGTTGGCCAGATACGCTGGCCTTCTCCTAACTTCCAAGGTTAGTATACTTTTGATAGACACCAGGTAAGAGATGGAAAATGAACAAATGGATGGATGAAATCAACTAAGTGCCAGGGGCACACACCTGTATTATTTCAATTAATCTAGTGAATAGCTAACATTATTCTCATTTTGCTGATTAGGAAATTGAGGGGTGGATAAGTTTAATAACAACAGCAGCAGCAGCAAAAATAATAATATAGTAAGAAGTATAACCATCATTTATTGAGTATTTAATAAATGCCAGGCATTGAGCTAAGTACTTCTTGTTTTATATTATTTCCTTTAATCCTTACCAAAACTCTATGAAGTAACAATTTATTTCTCCAGGTTTTTAGATGAGAAAGTTGTGTCTTAGGGAGATGATTATCACTGGCTACCAAGTGATAGCACCAAGCTTTGAACCTGCATCTGTCAGATTCAAAACCTAGTGGCCTTTCTTATTCTTGTTTTTCCTTTGCTACCTTCTTATCTGGTTTTTGCTTTTAGCAACACCACAGTTGTCTGTTTAGTTACTGTATCATTTAAAACTGTTCAGCCATTTTGCACAGCAAAGGAAACCATTAAAAAAAACAAAAAGACAACCCACAGATTGGGAGAAAATATTTGCAAATGATGCAGCCAACAAAGGGCTTAATCTCCAAAATATACAAACAGCTCATGCAGCTCAATATCAAACAAACAAACAAACAAACAACCCTATCAAATAATGGGAAGAAGACCTAAATAGACATTTCTCCAAAGAAGACATACGGATGGATGACCAAGAGGCACATGAAAAGATTCTCAACATCACTAATTATTAGAGAAAAGTAGATCAAAACTGCAATGAGATATCACCTCTCTCCAGTCAGAATGTGTGTTCTTAGTCACTTAGTCATGTCCAACTCTTCGTGACCGCATGGACTATAGCCTGCCTGTCTCCTCTGTCCATGGGGATTCTCCAAGCAAAAATAATGGAGTGGATTGCCATGCCTTCCTCCAGGGGATCTTCCCAACCCAGGGACTGAACCCAGGTTTCTCTCATTGCAGGCAAATTCTTTACCGTCTGAGCCACCAGGGAAGCCCATGAATACTTGAGTAGGTAGTCTATCCCTTCTCCAGAGGATCTCCCCAACCCAGGAATCAAACTGGGGTCTCAAGCATAGCAGGCGGATTCTTTATCAGCTGATCTACCAGGGAAGCTCTCACTCAGAATTGCCATCATCAAAAAGTCCACAAACAATAAATGCTGGAGAGGCTGTGGAGAAAAGAGAACACTCCTACACTCTTGGTGGGAATGTAAATGGTACAGTCACTATGGAGAACAGCATGGAGGTTCCTTTAAAAGTCAAAAATAGAGCTATGATATGATCCAGCGATTCCACACCTGGACATATATCTAGAGAGAAACATAGTTTGAAAAGATACATGCATCTCAATGTTTACTACAGCACTATTTACAATAGCCAAGACATGGAAGCAATCTAAATGTCCATCAACCAAGGAATGGATAAAGGTGTGGTACCTGTATATAATGGAATATTGTTCTTGTTGAGTCACTAAGTCTTGTCTGACTCTGAGATGTGTGTCTGACTGTAGCCCACCAGGCTCCTCTGTCCATGGGATTTACCAGGCAAGAATACTAGAGTGGGTTGCCATTTTCTTCTCCAAAGGATCTTCCAAACTCCAGGATCAAACCCATGCCTTCTGCATTGGCAGGCAGATTCTTTACTGCTGAGCCACCAGGGAAGCCCAGTGGAATATTACTCAGCCATAAAAAAGAATGAAATAATGCCATTTGCAGCAACATGAATGGACCTAGAGATTATCATACTAAGTCAACTAAGTCAGAAAGGGACGTACAAATACCATATGATAATCACTTATATGTGGAATCTAAAAAGAATGACACAAATAGAACTTATTTATAAAGCAGAAACAGACTTAGAAAACAAACTTATGGTTAACAAAGGGAAGGGAGGAGATAAATTAGGAGTTTGGGATTAACCTATACACACTACTATATATAGAATAGATAACCAACAAGGACTATAGTATAGCAAAAGGAACGCTACTCAATATTCTGCAATAACCTGAAGGGGGAAAGAATTGAAAAGGAATAGATATATCTATATATATAACTGAATCACTTTTCTGTTCACCTGAAACTAACATAGCACTGTAAATCAACTATACTCCCACAAAATAAAAATTAAAAAAAGGAAAAGAAATAAAATGTTCAGCCAAGTCCCATATTTCATATTGGTTCTTTGGAACCAAAGGATAACCATTGACTCAGAATGAAACTGAATCCTACCTACCTACTTTTATACTTTGAGAGGAATTAAAACATCATTTCATGAAAAGAGATGAGGGCAAGTGATGTCCAAAATCAAAGAAGACACTTATCTTCTCTTTAACTCCAACAGCTCAGTGACAACTTCCCCAAATGTGGACCCTAGACAAACACCCTGGGGAGTGAAAAATGCCTCACTGTAACCTTCCTGGGTTTGCAAGTTCAAGGCACAAACCAGTCAACATTGATGTGAAACTCTCAGTGAGGCCAGGCAGCTTCCCAAATTTGAAGGCTCACCTCTCAGATTTATAAGTACTCTTAAGTACCAGAATTGTTGGATTTCAGTTAGCATATGATGACACACTCTAGAAGGTGATAAATCAGAAAATTTCATAACAATGAAAGGCTGAAATTTTGTAAAACACAGTGCCTGAGTTCTTACACCATCCTGTGTTTACAACTGAGACTGTTTCTCTAAGTGAGTCTCCAATAAAACCAAACTCAGGAAATTTCAGTGTGCAGTCCAGACCTTTGTACTTTTTAATGGCAAATCAAATTGTGGGAGATAGTAGAAGGTTGCAAGGAAACAACCTAAGAAAGCAAATTTAGTTTAAAATGAGTGGAAGAAGAAAACCCAGCAGTAACCTCCATAAGAAATACAGTGTAATCCTGGAAAAACTCATGGACAGAGTAAGAGAAAAATCAAAGTTGTTGACCAAGCATCATTGCTGACCTGCAAAAATCTGACCCTGAAGAGCAGACAAGATCTGAGACCTCCTCAAACTCAAAACCCCTCATCAACTAGCCAGAGACCCCTGCTGGTTCTTAGCAGTTGATGTCCCAGGACTGCCATGTGGTGGCATGTGTTAGATGTGAGCTCCTGGGCCATCCCGTGCTCATTCTCTCTGCACACCTGCAAGCTTCCTCTTGTTTGAAAGGGCCTGTCCTTCTGGCCGTCTCCGACACCACAGAGTGTGGTGGCCGCGGCCCGAGCTCTGAATTAGGCAGTGGGACCCTGGCTCTGCTGCTTGTTCGCTGTATGACCTTGGGCAAATTCCTGAAGCTCTTTGAGCCTCAGTTGCCCCTTCTGTAAAATGTGGATGATAACAGGCTCAATTCCTACAGTTGGTGTACTTGGGACATAATGAGCAACTGTTTTTAGCAAGTCATTCCAATTTTTCATAACCCAACTCACATGCCAGACCCCACAAGAAGTGGTTCCTGACTGTTTCAGCCCTTATTGACCTCCCTCTCCCTGAAGTTCTGCAGTCCCTAACTCAGAATTAGACTTGGACTTCTATACTCGTTCTAAATGTCTCCTTTTGAATTCTCTGCTAAAGTGTTTGTTACTTGAAGGATACAACTAGATCTTGCTTTTTTTTTTAATATTCCTGAAAATATTGGCCTATTACATATGCTTTAATTACTATATTTACCAAGTTCACATTTTAAACATTTCTGAAATCAGGATAAGCTTTACCATCTACCTATACATTTAATATAATGTTTTCTGCCTACAAAGTTTACCTAAATCAGTGTTGTCTATCATAATCAACAGCATCTTAGAAATAAGATTTGCTTGACTAATAAAAGTAGATCTACATGGATCCACAACAGATTTCCCCTAGCATCCCCCGCTCAAGCCAGCCTCCATCCTCATAGGCACCATTGCCCCCAGTCCATTGACCATAAACATGTTTCTTGATGACAACTGACAAGAGTTCAGTGTGGAGACATGGATATCAGTGTGAAGACACCCAATATCAAACGACATGTGCGGTCATGCCTACCGACGGATGAGGAAACTGAAGTTCAGATAAATTTAGCCAGCAAGTGTCAATTCACCTGTAGGAAGATTACGTCTTCAATGATCGACTGATGGATCATCTAATGATAGCCTGTCATTAATGTGGTTCCTGAATTAACGAAGTGAATGAGCCATAGCTGAAGGGACTGGTCCGTTCAATACTAGTCAATGGCAGCACCGCCAGCACCACCCCATCCTCCAACCAACATCATGAACTGGCCACAGGAGCCGATGGCATCCATTCTTCGAATTGTCGCCCCCAGCAATTCTCTCAGGAAGCAAGCTCGTGCCGACCAGGGTATTGATTGGTAGGGAAACAGCTGAAGAAAATACTCTTTAAGAATGCTTCCTTTGAGAAGCATTCCCTTAGCTGGGCCTCTCAGATGCATTCAATGTATACCCATTATGACTTCAGATTCAACTGGGCTCACCTAAAACATAGCACCTAGCTAGGTGGCACTTCTGCTGCTGCTGCTAAGTCACTTCAGTCGTGTCGTGTCACTTGCAGCAACCCCATGGACTGCAGCCTACCAGGCTCCTCTGTCCCTGGGCTTTTCCAGGCAAGAGTACTGGAGTGGGGTGCCAGTGCCTTCTCCATAGGTGGAACTAGCAGTCAAGAACTTGCCTGCCAACGCAGGAGAGGTAAGAGATGCAGGATCAATCCCTGGGTCAGAAAGATCCCCCAGAGGAGGGCATGGCAACCCTCTCCAGTATTCTTGCCTGTAGAATCCCATGGACAGAGGAGCCAGGCAGGCTACAGTCCATGGGGTGGCACAGAGTCAGACATGACTAAAGCGACCCAGCATGCTCCGGTATCTCTACAGAGAGAGAGGAGACCAAAACTACTGGCATGCAATTGTGTCTGCTGTTTCATAAACATTACCATAATTAAACCGTAAAATGATGACATCTATATACCTAACCTCATTTTCATTATGCTTCAACCAGCCGTTGTATTTGCTATTGTTTAACCTCCACGATGCCTTCTGTGATGGCAATCACACAAAGATCCATTTCTTCCACGAAGCTCATAGCCATGGAAGGATTATCAATGTAGCTGCCTCACTGCTGTTCTCTGCTGAGTTGGGGTTCTTGCCCAGGAGAATGGACAGCATGAATAGCTAAGGGATGAGCTGGATATAGGAGACTGGGGAAAGACCCAAAGAGGAAATAAAGCAAATACACAACCAGCAACAAGAGTTGCTTCAGCACTTATTTGTGCTTAAGTCCATCCTGGGTGTTTCCATGGATAAAGGTTTATAATCCTTATCTTTGATTTTGATCCCCTGAGAAGCCTAAGAAATTGATATCAGGAATCCTCCTTCCAATGCAGAGGATGCAGGTTCGGTCACTGGTCGGGGAACTAAGATCCCACATGCTGCAGGGCAACTGAGCCTGCGTACTGCAACAAGAGAAACCACAATAAAGACCCAGCACAGCCAAAAACAAAAATTGTGTCTCCACAACTTAGATTCTGCCTCCTCCAGAGGTACCAAATGCTAGTCTAATGGGGAACCTTCTGACTCTAGTGCCACCTGTGTGGACATGCTAAGTCACTCAGTTGTGACCGACTCTTTGTGACCCCATGGACTGTAGCCCACCAGGCTCCTCTTGGGATTCTCTCACATCAGTTCAGTTCAGTTCAGTCACTCAGTTGTATCTGACTCTTTGCAACCCCATGAATCACAGCCTGCCAGGCCTCCCTGTCTATCACCAACTCCCAGAGTTCACTCAGACTCATGTCCCTCGAGTCCGTGATGCCATCCAGCCATCTCATCCTCTGTTGTCCCCTTCTCCTCCTGCCCCCAATCCCTCCCAGCATCACAGTCTTTTCCAATGAGTCAACTCTTCGCATGAGGTGGCCAAAGTACTGGAGTTTCAGCTTCAGCATCAGTCCTTCCAAAAAACACCCAGGACTGATCTCCTTTAGAATGGATGGTTGGATCTCCTTGCAGTCCAAGGGACTCTCAAGAGTCTTCTCCAACACCACAGTTCAAAAGCATAAATTCCTCGGCGCTCAGCTTTCTTCACAGTCCAACTCTCACATCCATACATGACCACTGGAAAAACCATAGCCTTGACCAGACAATCCTTTGTTGGCAAAGTAATATCTCTGCTTTTGAATATGCTATCTAGGTTGGTCATAACTTTCCTTCCAAGGAGTAAACGTCTTTTAATTTCATGGCTGCAGTCACCATCTGCAGTGATTTTGGAGCCCCCAAAAATAAAGTCTGACACTGTTTCCCCATCTATTTGCCATGAAGTGATGGGACCAGATGCCATGATCTTAGTTTTCTGAATGTTGAGCTTTAAGCCAACTTCTTCACTCTCCACTTTCACTTTCATCAAGAGGCTTTTGAGTTCCTCTTCACTTTCTGCCATAAGGGTGGTGTCATCTGCATATCTGAGGTTCTTGATATTTCTTCCAGCAATCTTGATTCCAGCTTGTGCTTCATCCAGCCCAGCGTTTCTCATGATATACTCTGCATAGAAGTTAAATAAGCAGGGTGACAATATACAGCCTTGACGTACTCCTTGTCCTATTTGGAACCAGTCTGTTGTTCCATGTCCAGTTCTAACTGTTGCTTCCTGACCTGCATATAGGTTTCTCAAGAGGCAGGTCAGGTGGTCTGGTATTCCCATCTCTCTCAGAATTTTCCACAGTTTATTGTGATCCACAGTCAAAGGCTTTGGCATAGTCAATAAAGCAGAAATAGATGTTTTTCTAGAACTCTCTTGCTTTTTCGATGATGTTGTCAATTTGATCTCTAGTTCCTCTGCCTTTTCTAAAACCAGCTTGAACATCTGGAAGTTCATGGTTCAGGTACTGCTGAAGCCTGGCTTGGAGAATTTTGAGCATGACTTTACTAGCATGTGAGATGAGTGCAATTGTGCAGTAGTTTGAGCATTCTTTGGCATTGCCTTTCTTTGGGATTGGAATGAAAGCTGACCTTTTCTTGTCCTGTGGCCACTGCTGAGTTTTCCAAATTTGCTGGCATATTGAGTGCAGCACTTTCACAGTATCATCATTCAGGATTTTAAATAGCTCAACTGGAATTTCATCCCTCCACTAGCTTTGTTCGTAGTGATGCTTTCTAAGGCCCACTTGACTTCACATTCCAGGATGTCTGGCTCTAGATGAGTGATCACACCATCGTGATTATCTGGGTTGTGAAGCTCTTTTTTGTACAGTTCTTCTGTGTATTCTTGCCACCTCTTCTTAATATCTTCTGCTTCTGTTAGGTCCATACCATTTCTGTCCTTTATCGAGCCCATCTTTGCATGAAATGTTCCCTTGGTATCTCTACTTTTCTTGAAGAGATCTCTAGTCTTTCCCATTCTGTTGTTTTCCTTTATTTCTTTGCATTGATCGCTGAGGAAGGCTTTCTTATCTCTCCTTGCTATTCTTTGGAACTCTGCATTCAGATACTTATATATTTCCTTTTCTCCTTTGCTTTTTGCTTCTCTTCTTTTCACAGCTAATTATAAGGCCTCCTCAGCAGCCATTTTGCTTTTTTGCATTTCTTTTCCATGGGGATGGTCTTGATCCCTATCTCCTGTACAATGTCATGAACCTCCGTCCACAGTTCATCAGGCACTCTGTCTATCAGATCTAGTCCCTTAAGCCTATTTCTCACTTCCACTGTATAATAATAAGGGATTTGATTTAGCTCATACCTGAATGGTCTAGTGGTTTTCCTTACTTTCTTCAATTTAAGTCTGAATTTGGCAATAAGGAGTTCATGATCTGAGCCACAGTCAGCTCCCGGTCTTGTTTTTGCTGACTGTTTAGAGCTTCTCCATCTTTGGCTGCAAAGAATATAATCAATCTGATTTTGGTGTTGACCATCTGGTGATGTCCATGTGTAGAGTCTTTTTTTGTGTTGTTGGAAGAGAGTGTTTGTTATGACCAGTGTGTTCTCTTGGCAAAATTCTGTTAGCCTTTGCTAATTCCGTACTCCAAGGCCAAATTTGCCTGTTACTCCAGGTGTTTCTTGACTTTCTACTTTTGTATTCCAGTCCCCTATAATGAAAAGGATATCTTTTTTGGGTGTTAGTTCTAAAAGGTCTTGTAAGTCATCATAGAACCGTTCAACTTCACCTTCTTCAGGGTTACTGGTTGGGGCATAGGCTTGGATTACTGTGATATTGAATGGTTTGCCTTGGAAACAAACAGAGATCATTCTGTCATTTTTGAGATTGCATCCAAGTACTGCATTTCAGATTCTTTTGTTGACCATGATGGCTACTCCATTTCTTCTGAATTCCTGCCCACAGTAGTAGATGTAATGGTCATCTGAGTTAAATTCACCCATTCCAGTACATTTTAGTTCGCTGATTCCTAGAATGTCGACGTTCACTTTTGCCACCTCCTGTTTGACCACTTCCAATTTGCCTTGATTCATGGATCTGACATTCCAGGTTCCTATGCAATATTGCTCTTTACAGCATCAGACCTTGCTTCTATCACCAGTCACATCCACAGCTGGGTATTGTTTTTGCTTTGGCTCCATCCCTTCATTCTTTCTGGAGTTATTTCTCCACTGATCTCCAGTAGCATATTGGGCACCTACTGACCTGGGGAGTTCCTCTTTCAGTATCCTATTATTTTGCCTTTTCATACTGTTCATGGGGTTCTCAAGGCAAGAATACTGAAGTGGTTTGCCATTCCCTTCTCCAGTGGACCACGTTCTGTCAGACCTCTCCACCATGACCCTCCCGTCTTGGGTGGCCCCCAAGCCACCATGGCTTAGTTTCATTGAGTTAGACAAGGCCGTGGTCCATGTGATCAGATTGGCTAGTTTTCTGTGATTATAGTTTCAGTGTGTCTGCCCTCTGATACCCTAGACTCAAATCCTGCTTCACGTTCTACCAGCTATGTGATATTTGGCAAGTCCCTTGAACTTTCTATGCCTGTTTCCTCATTAGTAAATTTTAGATAATAATAATAGTACCTTCCTCACAGGAGTGATGCAAAGATTAAATGATTTAATACATGGAGCATGCCTAGGCAATGTCTGGCAACTAGTAAATGCCAGATAAATGGTAGTGATTGTGATTATTCATTGCAGAAGGGCAAGATATCCTACTTGGTGTGGTAATCCTCAAAGGTGGGTGATCTCAATCAACATCTACATTTCTTTCCATAGACTAGGAGTCACTGTTCTGTGAGAACTTAATGTGTACCAGGAATCAGAGTAGGTATGTCCAGATGAGGAAACTGAAGCCTTACAGTCTGATGCCTCGTCTAATGGCTCCCAGGTGGCAGGTGCCAGGAGCTTGTTATCATACATATCCACAAATAGAAAACTTTTCATTCTTAAATATTTAAGCCAATAGAGCATAGAAAATGTAATTTCTCCAACAGACTCTTTTCAAAAAAAAAAAAAAATGGTTTTAAGATAATGGAGACAGAGATCCTAATCCATAGCTCATATATTTTATCTTCACCCTGAAAGTCTGTTCCTGCTAATGGCCTCATCTCTGAATTTAGCTAAATGTATTTTTTTAATCCCCTTTTGTTTTCAGCCTGTGCTGCCCCTTGGGTCATGAGGGTGACAGATTGAGGGAGAGAAAAATGACTAAAGAAATGCTGGCTCGGGTTAACCAGAGTCAGGGTCTAGGAGCAGAAGGGAACCCATTACATCTAGTGAAAGGAACTGGGTAGGAACCTCCAGCCTTATGTCAGGGGGCTTGCCTTTTAATTCACTCCCATGATACATGCATGTAAAGAGCATCTTCTTTGTCCCAAGAACCATACTAGACACCAGAAAATCAAGGAGGTAACAGAATTTCTATTCTACTCTGAGAGACAGACTGTGTGTACAACAGTCATGAGACTCAGGGATCTTAAACCAACCGAGAGGGAAGGACTCCTTCTGAGACCAGCTTGAACTCTCGTGTCTACACTGTGGTTTTAACAGTGGGAAGCCTTGAGTTCAACCCAGGCTTGGCCACTGCCCAGCTGGGTGACACCCAACAAGCCTGGAAACTCTGATTCTTCATCCTTTAAAAGAAGGTAGTCATAGCTACTTTTCAGGATTACAGTGAAAAATAACCACGGGACAACAGGTGAGCGGTTCTAGAACAGTTCTTGGCGTGTGGTAGATTCCCTCCTCCTGTGCCCTCTCATGAGAGAACTAGGAGCACTCAGGGACCAGTTAGCATGGTGGTTAAGAGGATGGGCTCTGGAGGCAGAAAATACTGCTCTGCCACTTACTAGATGTGTGACCGTGGGCAAATTACTTCACTTCTCTATGCCTCAGTTCCTTTATCTGTAAAATGGGGATAATAAGTAGCATCCTCATCAGAGAGTTATGAGAATTTAAAGTAGTGAATGTATTAAAAGATAAGGCACATGAAAGTTATCAAGTGTCTATTTGAGCAAACATCAATTCCAATCCGGCATCACCAAACTGCAAGTGATTAGGAGTTTAGGAGCACTCCGCCAACAAAAGCCAGGGGAGTGACTTTTTTTTTTCCTTCTATTTTCTGGTCACACCATGTGGCATGAGGGACCTGAGTTCCCTGACCAGGAATCCAACCTGTGCCCCCTGCAGTGGAAGCACCCTGTCTTAACCATTGAACCACCAGGGAAGTCCTGGGAATGGCTTTTATAGAGCAGACATGGAAGAAAGCAAGGAAATTATTTGATTGGCTTTCGCTTAAGCAGTTGCTTTATCTGGGAAATCCTAGCTGGATGTCTGTGATTGGTGGTTTTGAATTTCTTTTTTTTTTGGACCTGAGTGCATTTACAATCAACTTTGGCTGAGGCGTCAGTTTGCTTGTGTAGGCTAACCGGGCATTAAAGGCACCACAGTCAAACAGCCTCCTTGTTTAAATACTTTAACAAATGTAACAGGCCAGCACGTAGATAGGGTCTTCTGTGGTGGCTCAGAGGTACAGAGTGCCTGCAATGCAGGAGACACAGGAGACATGAGTTCTATCCATGGGTCATGAAGATCCCCTGGAGGACAGCATGGCAGCCCACTCCAGTATTCCTGCCTGGAGAATCCCTTGGACAGAGAGGAGCCTGGTGGGCTACAGTCCTTAGGGTGGCAAAGAGTCAGACACGACTGAACACACGCACACACAGCATGTAGAAAACAGAGTTCATTCTAAGGCTCTCACCTCTTCTCAGCTTTTAATTCATTTAATTCACCCAACACCCTACAAGGGAGGCATTCTTTCTGTGCCCCCCACCCCCGCGACTTTACACATGAGGGAACTAGGATGTAAGGAATTTAAGGAAGTTTTCCAGACTCACTCAGCCAGAAAATGGCAAAGTCAGGATTCAAACCTATAAAGTCTCTCTGCAAAATCCAGGCTTAGAAATTTCACTGGTGGTCCAGTGGTAAGACTTCACCTTTCAATGCTGGGGGTATGGGTTCTATCCTTGGCTTGGGAACTGAGATCCCACATGCCTCATGGCCAAAAATCCAAAACACAAAACAGAAGCAATATTGTAACAATTTCAATTAAAGAAAAAAACTTTTTAAATGATCCACATCAAAAAATCTTTTAAAAAATATAGAATCCAGGCTTAGTCACTCTGTGGCTCTTGTAAGCCTAATTCATGCTACCTGTATTGCTATGGGGTTGAGACAGCAGAGGGAGGATGGGCTGGAAAGTCTAGAATGCCTTATTCCTTTGGTCCTCCTCTGACATTCAAATACAGGTTTTATGAGCTTAGTGTTTGATATCATTCAAGATCTCCACTCCAACCAAATTTAGGTTCAATGTGATAGTTAGATTTAATTAGAGTCAAATTCCTCTTTTATTTCGGTTTTATCTTAATCACCCCTTTTATTCACTAGCTCAGAAGCCTGTAATTTCCCACATGGGCACCCAGATATGCTGTATTACACACTCAGGACCAAGAGACCAACAGTTCTCTGTCATACACATTTACAGCCAGAAACTTTTCACTCTGAAATAGCTGAACCAAGACAGCACAGAAACAAATGTAATTTCTCCAAAGACTCTTTTCTAAAAACAATATCAGAATATGATGTTTTCCATGAAACTCTCTCCACTAAGAAGAACACATGTGTGTAGATATAAAATTAAGAAGACTTTCCAAGACTATTGACAAGACGGGAAATTACCCAACAGTGGGAACCAGTGTGTATGACCAACCAGATCCCCCAGACACAGAGGAGAAAGAGGCAAATCGCAGAATTTTAAAGCTCAAAGGAATCTCAATGACCACCTAATCCCATTCTCTGCAGACTCTTTTCAAGTGTGGATTCTTTTGTTCAAGAGAAATCTTATCCTGAAGATTGATATAAAAGCCGAGATGCCCTCACTGAATCAGGGAGGAGCCGCCTGGAGCCTAACCCGCTCTGATCCCATTCTCTCATCCACCCACCCCCAGCAGCTCCTATGAGGGCTTCAGGGAACTGAGGGTTCCTCGGAGCACAGTTTGAAAATTGCAATTCTAAGCCAGCTTCCTCCTTTTACCATCAGGGCATGTGAAGCCCAGAGAAGCTACCTGACTTGCCCGAGGTTACACAGCAAGTCAGAATCCCCAGCAGGCCTCTTATCTTCCTTCAACAATTTTTCTATGATGACGCTTGAGTCTGCTAATGAACTGCCTTTTGTTTCCCCAGACTGTATGTTGTTTGTATTTGCGTTTGTACCCATGGCTGGTGCTCCCAAGAAAACCTAACAGACCAGTCCCTGCTCTCACTCTAAAGCTCAGAGTCTGCAGTTTGGACATAGGTCTCGGCTGCCCAGGAGAGCTGGAAGCACAGGGCCAAAAGGCAGGGGGCCATCAGTGCCGTCCTGCAGGTGACCGGGGACTTCTGTTTTCAGCCTAGGATGGGTCCAGTTTCTGCTCTTATAGGGATACAGGTAGTTCTCACAAAGACACCTGAGAGCTGGCATCCAAGTCAGACCCCAGCCTCGTAGCTGTGGTCACCTGACCGAACCCCTAAACCTCTTCTTTTCTCCATCTGTAAAGGGGAGGTAAGAGAGAAAACAACCCCATGGCACATTATGTCCCAAGAGGTTAGAAGCTGAATAAGTTGATGTGTGCGATGGCTGGTTATGCTTTGGGTGAAAAAGTAGAAACAAGGCCCCAACATTGGTTCAACAAACTGGCTGTTCCCTTCAGTCTGCTGGGAAGGCATGAGTTTAGAGGAAGTGGTGGAGAAGGGTCAAAGAAAACACTACAATCAGAACAAAACAAAGAGCTCACACAGTGCTTCACTTGCAGGACCTCATATGAGGGTAGGTCCTGCTATTTGCATTAGAGCAACTTAAGTTATTAGCTAACTAGTTAAGTGGTTCAAGGTGACACGACTAGAAAATGATACACCTAGATTTGAATTCAGTCATCTAACTGCCAAAAAAAAAAAAATTTGTCTAGCTGCAGAGTCTGTTCTTAACCACTGCCCTATCCTACCCTTCCACCTTACTGCTGGGGTGGGGGAGGGGGAGGAGGGCTGCAGAGTTGGGCACCACGGCTAGATTCCTGTTTCCCCTCCAAAAGAGAGTTCCCAGCAAACGCAGGATCCAGCAAAGCTCCCAGAGGCGAGAAGAATTCTTAGCTTGTTTACTGACTCCCCGGGTGGGGAGCAGGGGAGCCGGGGTGGGGGGTGGGGGGGGAGCTGTGCACAAAAGCAGGATAAAGGTAAACTTTCTGTGTGTGAGAACGGTTCCCCCTCCAAGGAGCCGTGTCACTGTATGTCACCGTCATCAAAGGGGTTGTGCATAAACCTGAAAAACCAAACGGACCTGTCTGTAGGTGTTACTTATATCACAAGGCTACAGGTGCCTTTATTTCCACCGTACACCGGTGCTGGGAGTGCCTGCCTTCTCTTGCTTTGAAAACCTCCTCTTTGGACCCAGCACCGCCGTCCTCACGTAAGCACCTTTTCTTTGCTCTTTTGGATAAGTCGTAAGGGGCGTCAGGCCTTAGTGGCTCTGGTGGGGGGCCTGGGTCTGTGGGTCCGTCCCCAGCTCCAGATGGCCAGGCCTCCTGCCACGTCCATCAGTCACAGTACCTCCCCGGAGCTGTTTGACTGGGATTTAACTGCTGGCCTGAGAGAGACGTTTTTGCTTCCTCAGGCTGTGTAGCCACCCAACTCCTTCGTGGCAGCCCCTGCCCCCTCTGGGTCACTTGATTAAACCAAGGGGAACTCACTGAGAGAGAATGGCGTACGGGCACGCCATTCTCTACCCTTTTTCAAGCTAACCTGAGGAAGGAAAGCTGGATTTTACACCAAAAAATATTCAGCTTCAAGAAAAGCCCACCTCCTCCTGCCTAAGTGCCTCCTTTTCCCATTGGCCTGCTCATGGAGCACCCCCTTGAAACAGAAAAAAATAATAGTTGCCTTATTACAGTTTGGGGAATTTTTCAGGAGATTGTCTGAACATAATAGCTTAAAGGAAACCCATTGTGCACTCTCACACCTCCTCAGTACAGAATGCTTCCAGAAAAGCAATGGTTAGGGTTTTTCCACTGTGTTCTCAGACCTTTTCTAAGACGCTGCACTATGTGAGGTTCTTGAGCGTTCGCCCCCTGCTGGCAGACTGGTGTAGCACATGCTCCCTTCTCCCGCGGGAGCTGAGAACCCACATTCCTTCTGATGTGCTTCATTCTGATGCGCTGAGAATTTTACAAACTGGAAAGGCTGTCAGAGATCATTAGGGACAATGATCCCTAACTGTCTTCACAGAGGAGGAAACTGAAGCCTAGCATGGTAAAGTGATTCAGGGAGACAGCTTCATGTTTCAGCCTCAAGACCCAGGGGAAGAGGTTGTTTGCCCTTCTGAGTGAAAGCTTAATCCTTTTGTCCTCATGTTCTCTGTGAGAGGGTTTTTTGGCGATTCAAAGTGTTCTTGGTAAGAGTTTTCACAGATTGGTTGTCTGCTTTTCTCAGAAGTCACCTAAGTAGCAACCTTTTAGAATACTGATGACAATTGATTCCCCCATCCCCTGCTGGGACAGTAATGGACATATATGTTATGTCTGCTCATCTACATATATTACCTAATTTTGTTAAATCTTTGGGTTATCCTGAGTATTGCATGTTAAAATCTCCATTTGAGAGATGAGCTCAAAGAGGGTTGTGGATTTTGACACAACACACCTTACATGAAACAAAAATAAAGAATATAAAAAATAAAATTTCAGTAGGCTGAGTGGTAAGAAATGTGTCCCACATCCCTTTCCTTGTGGGTGGCAGAGGTAGGATTTAAATCCTGATGGATTGAATATAGCTTCCCAGGTAGCTCAGTGGGTAAAGAATCTACCTGCAACGCAGGAGCTGCAGCAGATGCAGGTTCCATCCCCAAGTTGGGAAGATCCCCTGGAGAAGGGCATGGAAACCCACTCCAGTATTCTTGCCTGGAGAATCTCACGGACAGAGAAGCTTGGCAGGCTCCAGTCCACAGCACTGCGGAGTTTGGACGCAACTGAGCACACACACATGGGTTTAACCCAAACCCAAT
Source organism: Oryx dammah (assembly GCF_014754425.2). Lineage (NCBI taxonomy): Eukaryota > Metazoa > Chordata > Mammalia > Artiodactyla > Bovidae > Oryx > Oryx dammah. Next base: position 62,743,866 of record NW_024070201.1, on the reverse strand, counting down.
GAGCCTTGTATGGGAGCCCATGGTAAACTGTTTAGCACAACTCCTATGAGTCTTTGCCAGCACCTTTTGAAAAACAACTAAAAAATGAACAAACTAGCAAACTTCTGATAGAAACCAAAGGAAGATGAGGAATCACTTGGCAAGACATTAGCAAAGCAGTCTCATAGCTGCTCTGATTTTTCCCAGAAGAGCAAACACTCAAGCACCCAACCCACAAGCCTTTAGCAGAAAGCATTGAAACAGTTCAACCAATGGGTTTTCCTCCATGTGTCTCTTCTGAGGGAGGTCCAAAAGGTAGGAAGTGGACCCTGCCTTGCCCGTAGGGCTCGGGACCTGGTGGGCATTGGGGTATCACTGGAACTTTAGAGGAGGAAAAGCATTATTCTTCCCAGTGAGATGGCCCTGATGGTGGGATCAAGGAAGGCCCTCCCGAGCCCCTTTTTCCATGGTTTACACCTTCACAGCCTGTTCTGCGCAGTGATGCTTTGGTGCATAAACAGCCAAGGTGTAGGTGCTTAATTGGGTGAATTTTTGGTCACATGCCCAGAGTGAAGTTGATGATCTCTGCCAGGGTCAGGAAGGAATTTTCCTTGTCTGGCAGACTGGCCAAGGCTGGGTGGTTTGCGCCTTCCGCTCTCTCTGAAAGGCTGAACAGAGGTGCCATGGACACCACACCTGTGACTGCTGCCTCTGACTCGTGTGAGGGCAAGAAGCCCACAGGCCTGTCTCTCTGACTGTGTGGACCCTTCCGGTGCACCCTTGGTGAGTGAACGAAACTCTCAGAAGGGTTAGGAAGCCCCCGGAGGCACCAGGGACCTGAGCGTCCATGCCATTCCCAAAGGCCCAGCCAGGCTTTCTCGTGCATGGGAGAGAACCCACTTGATTCTCCCCTCTTGTGCTGAAAGTGCTTGATTCTTTCCTACCTACTGGGCAGCTAAAGTGCTGATTACACTTTGGGGAGACTGAATTCTACCGCCATAGGTCTGTAGACGGGCAGTGAGCGAGGGTTCAGAATACTTAAGGGGTCTGGCTAATCCAGGCAAAGAATGTCCAGAGGTCATGGCTGAAAGTGGGTATGGGAGGAAAAGAAGAAGAGAAAATCATGGGAATTTTTTATAGCTAAAATTTCGTCTCTGTATGATTGAATTGTACTCCAATTTGGTGAGCGTACTTGACCACAATATCCAACTATAACCATCATATATGCCTACGTGTATGCGTGCACGTGTGTGGCTGTGTCAGCCAAATCGGGTGGGATCCTGAAGAAAACCACGCAGCTAGGGCATGTGTTAGAGTCCATCTCATTGTTGTGTTCATGCAGCTGATGAAGTATTGAGGCTTCGAGAAAACCAAGAGGCAGAATCATGACAATTCTCCTTCTATGAGGACAAGTCAGCCAGCCTCTCAAAAAACAAAAATGTGGGGTTACAACAGCAGGCCTAGGACCCTCCCTAGGCTTCCCCTACTTGTCCTGCTGCTGACTGTAAGTCTAACCCAATGCTTCTCAACCTTTCTTTTTCCATTCAATTCAGTTCAGTTCAGTTCAGTCACTCAGTCGTGTCCGACTCTTTGCGACCCCATGATCTCCCCCTTTTTCGTTCTTTTTTTTTTTAAGAATTTTTTAAGGTGGACAATTTTTAAAAGTCTTTATTGAATTGGTTGCAATATTGCTTCTGTTCTATGCTTTGGTTTTTAGGCCGCATATGGGGTCTTAGCTCCCCAGGCAGGGATTGAACCTACTCTCCCCTGCATTGGAAGCTGAAGTCTTAACCACTGAACCACCAGGGAAGTCCCCTAGATCACTGTTTCTTAATCTTACCCCCTCCATGAAATGTTAATGTCACAGATTTTCCATTCATCATTTAGGTACTGTGGGCTTTGAAGAGTCATAAAGGATAATGCTGGTTAAGATTTTTTTGACCCTCAAGACCGATTTTTTTTTACCAATTTTTTCCCTCTGGGGTCACTGTCCCCCCGTCGGAATACATATTCTAACTTCAGGCCTAAAACTATATATCACTGGGCCTCAATGTCCTCCCTGAGAAGAGGGAACCCAAAAGCTGTTGTTGCCCACCACCCTCTTCCACCGACATTAAAGAAATCTGAAGAGCTAAAATGTTCAGTGATTGAAAGGACTGTAGAAGGCCTAAGAAGCTGCACTGCTGAATACAAAGCAGCCATTATTCCTGAACTTTCACACCTAGGGCCTACTGGTTAAGTAGCCAAGGTCTTTTGTGGAGAGTCCAAGAATTAACAATATCCCCTCCTCCCACTGCAATAGAAAAAAGAAAAGCTGCTGCCTTTTACAAAACACACTTTTCCACAAAGCAAAAAATAATTACGGAAGAAAAAGCACATTGTATACCGGAAACAGACCTTTAAGAAAACTTAATGGATATAATTTGCCATAGAAGGAACCCCCAAAGGGAATCAGATACAGACATCACCGAGTACAGCACTGGAGAAATCACAGTGCCAGCGAGTAGGGTGGTGTGAAGAGAAAAAAAAGAAATCCTTCTAAGAGGTAAATATTGTACTGGTCATAGAGATTCCTAATTTTTCTGCGATCTGATTCAATTTACCGAATGACGTTTGAGAGCTTTGTCGGGCAGAGATGAAGAAGCACATTCCTACTGTTGGATCCTATATCTGGAGGATTTCTAATTAACACCAGAGACCTGGGAACTGTTCTCCACATGGAGGCCACCTCTCCTTTCTCCAAGCCCATCCGTGAAGGTCATGTCAGAGGTCTGCCACCCTCTTCTCCCATTTTCTGAGCCTCCGACCCAGAGGGGTAGGGGGTATTTTTACCTTGAACCGTCACTTAGGAGAACTTTTCTGGGGTCAGGTCCAAAAAGTAGAAAAGGCTTTGGACTCCCACCAAGCCTCTTTCTCCCTCATAGCCTCCCACCCCCATCCCTCCTCATCCGGCCACCTGCTCAGGGATATAAAACCAGTCAATCTGTGGGAAAATCAGAGTCCAGACCCAGGCAGCCTTGACCTCTGCTTGATACGGCTCCCAGGGGGAGATCCAGGAACATGATAATCTGCTGGGCATGTTAACCCTCTCCGGGAATCAGGAAGGAGACTTCCTAGTGAGGTCTGGCAACTTTCCAGTGATGCCCAGAGAGGGTGCCTATATGTGAGAATCTGAATTCAGGTGTTTCTCTGTCTGGAGCAGAGTTCTCGTGCATATCTGATAGTGATGATCATGACAGACTTGCAAATATCCCCAAAGAATTGATCTCTGATTCTGGAATCACACAGTCCCTGACCCTCTCAGGATCAAGATCCAGATTGTCCTGGTAGTGAGCCTGGGATGTGTCTGTGAGCGGATGAGGCTGTGAGTGTCTGTAGAAAGGAAAGCAGATAGGTTGAAAATTGGAAAAAGCTTAATTCCCTATACTATAGGGTGTATGACTTTGACAAAGTTACACAGATTTCCTAGGCCTTAATTTTCACAATTATAAAATGTCTGGATGCGGGAAAAGATTGGACTGACAGTAATTTCCAACATGCCAGGCCACTCATGATACGTGCTATAAAATCCAGTCGGGGTAGCAGACATTTTCTTAAAGCACCAGATAGTAAATATTTTAGGATTTGCAGGCCTAAAGGCAAAATCAAGTGCATTATGCACATATTATATAACCATTTAAAAATGTAAAATCATTTTTATCTGTGAGCCCTTCAAAAACAGGTGGTGGATTAGACTGTGCCTGTAGGTTGTGCCTAGACTCTCCGATCCAGGCAATGCGTGGATGACTACTTTTTATTTCAAAGCTTATGTCTTTATTTTTATGTATATTAAATGAATCCTGGCTTTCCATTTATAGTAGTAATATAAAGTTTTCCTTTTAAGTAAATGCAGTTATGTTAAACAATAAGGGAGGTGATTTTTTAAAAATAAGTAAGTTATCATGGGGCAGGCGAATAACTAAAGTTTGGAAAACACTGGCCTAGATGATTTATAAGTTCTTGACCACCTTAAAATTCCATGCATTTAATAACCCAAGACACGGAATCTAGTCTTCACTTTGCCACTTCCCAGCTGTGTGATCTCGAGCTGCCGTATCCTCTCTGCTGAAGGGGTAGAGCCAAGTATCTCATCAATATTACTGCAATAATAATAAGAGAATTTGCGTGAACAGGTTTTTCTAATTCACCAAGAATGAATTCTTTTTTTTTTCTCTCTGAATTGTGGGAATATGGAAAACAACAAAGGGAAATTTGAAAGAGGAAACTAATGTGGGCAAGAATGTTTGCCCCTTCTTTTCTATCCCCTCTCCAACCTCAATCAGACATCTTTTCCCAAAAGTTCCCACTCGCTGGTGTGCACAGCCACTAGGATTATTTCTTCTTAAATAGACCAACCTGAGTTGTCACTCAGATTCCGTCACCTGCCACCTGGGTGGTATGGGGTGTGTCATTTGGCATCTCAGAGCTCCCATCCCTCATCTATAAGACAGAATGCCTACCAGATCCTGACTCAGAGTGGTTGTTCTGGAGACACCACGAATAATAAACTGCTCAGCCCAGGGCACTCAGTGAAGCACGCGTGTCACAGTGGTGACAAGTCCCCACTCTCTTATCCAAAACCCTGGGGTGGGATGTGCTGCAGAATTCAGAATTCTTCAAGTATCAGGAAGCTACCCAGGGTATATACTGCAGAGCACAGATTACTCCTCTCAAGGTATTGCCTGCTTGGACTGCTTAAATGCATCAATATTTTATGCAGTGCATCACATGAATATTCATCAAGTAGAACAAATGAAACTATAGCTATAGATATTAAACTGTATGGCGTACTATAGTTATATATATTTAATAAATGTATGGTTTGCTGCTGCTGCTGCTGCTAAGTCGCTTCAGTCGTGTCCGACTCTGTGCGACCCCATGGACTGCAGCCTACCAGGCTCCTCCGTCCATGGGATTTTCCAGGCAAGAGTACTGGAGTGGTTTACATACATATATAGAAGTATAGATATAATTATATATACAAGTTTTATAGCAATCAATTCGGGACTGTTTTTGCTGGGAGATAAGTTGACACCAAACACATACAAATATACTTTCAGTTTCAGAGCTTTCAGATTTCAGAATTGTGGATTAGTGTTTGTGGGCATATTCACTTATAATAATTCTTTCCCTGTTTTCAGAAGTATATTTTTAGACATTATAATCCAGAGTTCAGGGGCCAGGTGAGAGAGAACAGGAAAAGTAAAGAACGAGGCATTACTGCACAATTAAAACCTTCATCCTCAAATCCCAGCTTTGCCACTTACTGGGCATGTTACCTGGGCAATTGTCTCAACCTCTCTGCCTCAGTTTTTCTCATCTATAAAATGGGTATGTATACACAAACCTCGCAGGATGAGGCAAGAATTAAATAATGTCCCCGTGGAAGGCACTTAGAGGAGTGCCTGGCTCCTGGGAGGCTGCATGTTTGTGTTTGCTGACATAATTAAAAGCCAAATGTAGCGACTTCCCTGGCAGCCCAGTGGTTAAGACTCTATGCTTCTAGTACATGGGGCATGGGTTCAGTCCCTAGGTAGGGAACTAAGATCCCTTATGCCAGTGATACAGTCAAAAAACAAAAAACAAGTGTTGCCCTGCTGGGGTCTCCTGCAGTGTGGCTTGCCGCCTCCTCACAGCCTCTTCTGCTATTACAGGGTGATGTTGGACTCAGTGACACACAGCACCTTCCTGCCCAACACGTCCTTCTGCGACCCCCTGATGTCGTGGACTGACCTGTTCAGCAATGAAGAGTATTACCCTGCCTTTGAGCATCAGACAGGTGCGTACGACTGAAGAAGCCCATCTGAGCTGAGACAGGCTGGGGCAGGAGGTGGCACTGGCCTCAGGAGGGCGGCAAGGCCAGGCTGGCCTACAAAGGCCAGCTCTCACCAGCGTTCAGGACAGAGGGTTGCCAGAGTCCGGGGCAGGAGGAAGAACCACTTCTGCAAAAAAGAAAGCCCTGGAATCCTCACTGCAACCTCTTCCCAGCTCTGTGGCCTTGGGAAACTCCACTAACCTCTCTGAGCTTTATTTTGCTAATGGGTAAAAAGAAGATAACACCAATCTCCTGGAGCAATTAATGTAAACAAAATAGTAAAAACCCTTAGGCCGAAGCCTAGTAAGTACACTGTGATTGCTTGGGCATCCTGGCTTTAGCCAACATTTGCTAAATACTTACTAGCCGTGCCCCAGACCCTGTGCCAAACACTCATTTCATCCTTACAGAAACCGTAAGAAAAATTACTAATTATTATTCCCATTTTATAGATGAAGAAACTGAGGCACAGAGAGGTTTCATGACCCACCCAAGGTCTAACAGTTAACTAAGTCTCATGCACATTGACTTGAGCTCTGTGCCCTTAACTATCCTACATGGTCATCTTACATATGGTGTAAATCTTAGATATGGTGTAATGCTGTGGTTATCAGTATTAGTATTATAGCTATTCTCTGAACTTTTATTTCCTTATTGCTAGAGCAGGGATGATGAGTTCTATAAGGATGAAAAGAGCCAAACTGTGAAATATATAACCTGGCAACCAAGGAAGTGCTCAGTAAACAGGGGTCCCCTCGTTGTCCCCCAAGGCCACCCTCCCCACACTTCCTCCTCTCCTAGTCCAGTTCTCTCCACCTAAGAAGGAAGCACGGGGCCTTGTGCAGGCCATAAGCCAAAGCGAGGCCAGCTGAGCTTTGCCCCAGAAACCCTCCGAGGGCCGCTGTCCCCAGGTGCCGCGTGACTGCACATCACGGCAAGCCTGGCCGACTCTCGCACAGCAGGCACACGCCCCGCGGTGGGGCTGACGCAAGCACCGATCCAGCCCTCGGGCCTCACCACCCAGCCTTGACCCTGTGTGTTCCAGCCCAGCGGGGCTCACACTTGGGGTCAGAAAGCAGGTGGCGTCCAGGAGAGGGTGAGTCTCCGAGGTCACTGTGAACTGCCCCCCTCAAAGAGTGCCTGCCTCCAGGCCAGACACCAGCACTGCACAGACAGACCTGAGGCACGTGCTTACATAGACCAATCCCACACCCTCCCCTAACCCTACATGTGACATACACGTGCCTGTGACATGGTTCACTCTCACCAGGGTCCAGATCATTGCATGGGGACCTGACTCACCCAGCTGCACAGGACAGTTCTTCTTCAAGCCTAAAGAGCGCCTTGTTCCCAAAAAGACAATGAGAAATGTACTCAATCTCTCCCTACCCTCCCACCCTGTGTTCAGTCAAGAGGCTAAATCTGAAGGAGGAAAACAGAGGTTTCCAAGTCCTCGTCTCTTCCCTGAGTGTCCCATGATGGTGGAGCCCAGCCCCACCCACACATAACCCAGACCTGCCATCCTGGGAGCCCCCTCTTCCTGCCTCTTCTACCAAGCGCTGTCAGAGTCGGATGGGAGAGGGTAGCCCCAGGTGCCTACCCCATATAGTGTTCCAGAAGCTTCTGTAGTTGTCAAGAGCTCAGACTTTGGAGCCATGCATGGCCAAGAGTGGGCCAGCTTACTGCCATTACCAAGGGAGGGGCCAGGTTTGGGGCTTGCCCTCTCGCTCTCTGGATTTCAGGAGCTGAGTGTTTCTGAGCTTATAAAGGTCAAGTTTGGGTGTGAAACAGTCCCAAGTGAGGACCAGGCTCCCTGGGTCCCACTGGTGGGAGGAATACCCTGCAGGGCCTTCTGTCTTTTTGTCTCCCAGGAGGTGACACATGGGTCTGAGTGTCTACAAAAACCTTCTGAGAGGGATGTATCAGGAGATAGCCAAGTTCTCCTCCAGACACTGCTCTGCCAACTTGCCACCTTAGTGGCCATCTCTTCTGAAGTCCTTGCCCACCTCCTAGGAAATTCCAGCTTAAACTCAGCGTTGTCCAAATGGCAGCTTCCTGTTTGGGTCCAAGGTGACGGGGCTGGTGCTGGCACTGACCGGCCCCATGACCTCGGCCAGGTTTTCCCTAACATCTCTGGGATATGTTTTCCTTGGCTAAAATAGCATCTGCCTCCCTGTGTCGGGAGGATTGACTGAGATTCCGCACATAATGTGCTTAGCAAAGTGCTGGGCACTTGGTAGGTCATCACTGCAGCCAAGACACCACATGGAAAAACAGCTTTCTCTCTCCTTGCCTCACTTTTCATATTGAACAAAAGCAACACAGGTCTCTATCTCAACCTATCCAGTTCAAAATTGTTGGCAGCTTAGACACTTTGAGACAAAAAAGGAGAGAAAGGGAGACAGAAATGGTATGCCTGCTGGATAAATGATATCTATGAACAAAAAGGGCAGGGAGGAACAAGCAACATGGTCAGGAGAACCAGCTGTTTACTGCCTCTTAAATGGCCCTAGCAGAGGCAGCCAAACCTTCACCTTCCATGTGTTAAGAGCTCAGGACCTGGCCTCTCTTAAAACCAGTATTTAGAGGCTGCCCTGCAGGCTGGTGAGTGGATGGTCACAGATTGCAAAATGCTCTAGAATGTCATGAGTTCACCCTGAACTTCCCTTCAGCTCTTTAAAAATAAAGAATTACAGATACTGGAACATTTTATCCAAGGTGGATAGTGGGGAGCTGTGTATATTTCACTAGCAGGTAATGTTTTTAAAAGATGACTTCTTCAATCAAGTTCCAGTAGCCAAGCATCTGACAAGTCATGGAATATCCTGACTCACCCCTACTTTCTGGAACTCTATCCTGACCCTCCGCAAACCCACACCTCCCTCCTCTGATGGCCAAGATGGCCAGGCCAATGTGCAGTGTACCTTGGCTTTGGGATCTTGCTTATACTTCACAGCAGAGTTTTCTAGGTTGGGGCAGCTCTAGGGGTTCTTAGGAGGTCCCTTGAGGACCTGGAGTGACAGCTGAGATGGACAAGCTTTAGGCCCCCCTCTTCACCCCCACCCTCACTTTGATTCCAAAGACAGTGTGGCATAGTGGTTCCCAAGGCTTGGCTGCAGGAGCTGGGTTACACCTAAATGCCCTCCTCCTTGGGCTTCCCTTGTGGCTCAGCTGGTAAAGAATCCACCTGCAATGTGGGAGACCTGGGTTTGATCTCTGGGATGGGAAGATCCTCTGGAGAAGGGAACGGCTACCCACTCCAGTATTCTGGCCTGGGGAATTCCATGGACTCTATAGTCCATGAGGTCATAAAGAGCCAGACACAACTGAGTGACTTTCACTTGCACTCTTCATCTTGCTCGGCCACTTACTCGTGTAACCTCCAGAAGGGCTTTCACCATTCTCTGCCTTTGGTTCTTCATTTACTTTGTAAAATAGGCAACATGATCTAGGACCTCGAGTTGAGGATGAGATGAGAAAACTCAACAGTGTAGCAGAGTAACTGGCACGTACTAAGTGCTCAACAAATACGTTACCTAGAGGAGAATTTCTGGCTTCCCTGGTGACTCAGCAGTAAAGAATCCACCTGCAGTGCAGGAGGTGCAGCAGACTCGGGTTCAGTCCCTGTGTTGGAAGATCCCTGGACGAGGGCATGGAAACCCACTCCAGTATTCTTGCCCTGGGAAATCCCATAGACAGAGGAGCCTGGCGGGCTACAGTCCATGGGGCTGCAAGCAGTCAGATATGACTGAAGTGATTGAGCACAAGCACGAGATTTTATTTGATGGAAAAAAAAAAATTTTTAAGGTACAAAATGCTGATCTTGGGTATTAACATCCAGATACTCAGAGAGAGAGGTATCTGGGTTCCAGGGGGGGCTTTACTTAAGTAAGATTCCTATTCCAGATAGAGATATTTGAGATCAGATACAAAGAGAGTCTCAGAATTTCTAAATCAAAGCCAAATAATGAAATATAAAATCATCAGAAAGCCTAAGGTGAGCCCCATGGCGCTGGTCACACCCCAGCACACTCCCAAGGACAGACCTCACTGCTGGCCACCTCCAGCCTCTCCCGCACACATCTGAGCCTTTGGGCAGCTGTGGCCTGGGACGGCTTAGGGCCTGGTGCTCTCTGTCCTTTCTAACCACACGCTCATGGCCTCGACTTTTGGATGATACCCAGCCAGCCTTCTCATCTCTTCCCCATCCAGTTTCTTACACTGCTCCAGGCTCTTTTTTTTTTTCCATCTCATGGTCTAAATTACTCCACAGGCTTAGAAGGAAAGTCAAGAAAGACTACTGGATGGGGCTAGACCAACTCTGGAGGGAAACCTGGAAGCCATATATCATTTTAAGTCCCTCCTCGTAAAGTCCTTCCTTTCAGTGACAAACCACAGTTGACGGTGCCCTATGCTACCTAGTCCATTCACTGGCCCTCTTCAGTACTACTCCAGGCAAAAGACTTTCCCAGTTTCCGATGCTAATAAATCGTGCTAATTACAGTCCAGGCTGGCTAACTCAGGTCTCCTCTGACCCAGACTGTCTGCCTCCCTCTCACTGGGTCCTTGGGTTCCTTTTTTCTGCGTGTCCCTCAGTTAGACTGAGGCCCTGGTGGAGACAGCATCATTTCCCTGAGAACAAATGTCGTCCCCAAATAATAACTAATTACAAGTGACACGGGGAACTGTTGATCTGAATTGTCATCCAGATCACTGGGCTAAGTTTCTCTCAGACCATGCACCATTTCTCTTCCATTTCACAGCAAGCTTCCTAAAAGATAGACACTTTGATTATTCCTGTTTTACAGATGAATGAAGCTGAGGTCCAGAAAGGTTAGAAAACTTTACTAGGATTGCACAGCTAACAAGTGGAGGAAATGCAATTAACATAGTGGTACGGAGTGACCCCAATATTAACAAGTACATGTTAATATTTAACATTAATCATATTGAATGAGCACTTACTCTCTGCCTGTTCTGTTCCAAGCACATTGCATGCATTGATTCACTTACTCTTTGTAACAGCATGGAGAGGTAGATCCTATTATTTCCGTTTTGCTAACGAGTTCTAGGAGGCAGGCCCCCTAAGTGTGAGATCACACACACTTTCAGCTTTAAGGGAGAATTCAAATAACAAGCTCCAGAAGAGTAATTTTTCAAGGAGCCTAGTGGTGTTAAGGAGAGGAAGCCATCTAGTAGCTTCCCCTCAACTCCCAGCAGAGCAGCACTGCTTTTTTCCAGATAAAACTTCAATTTGAAGAAAATACTATTCAGCTAAAAATAAAAATTCTGCCTCTACCAACCCCAAATTCCCAGTCCATCCCTCTCCCTCCCCAAACTATTAAATTTAGAATGGATAAACAACAAGATGGTACTGTATGCACAAGGAACTATGTCCAATCTCCTGGGATAAACAAAGATGGAAAAGAATATTTTTAAAAGAATGTGTATATATGCAAAACTGAGTCACTTTGGGCTTCCCTGGTGGCTGATGGTAAAGAATCTGCCTGCAATGAGGGAGACCTGGGTTGGATCCCTGGGTCAGGAAGATCCCCTGGAGAAGGGAATGGCAATCCACTCCAGTATTCTTGCTTGGAGAATTCCATGCACAGAGGTTATAAACCACGGGATCAGGAAGAGTTGGACACAATGAGCAGCTAACACTCACTTTCATAGATTAGCATAGCATTGTAAATCAACTATACTTCAATAAAAATAAATAAACTCTTAGCATGCCCACTCTAAACAATAGTCTGGAAGGAGACAACTGTCCAGAAGCTTGTCAAGTTCTCCCTCAAAAGTGACCACCAAGACGGAGCCAGCCTGTGGAAGATTTTTAACTGCCCCTCGGAGTGATTTTTAAAAACTAAATAAGTCAGCACTTAAAAATTGTGAGATTTCACATAACAATCTGGGCCTGGCAACACAGGGCCTACCTTCCTGCCTGGCAACAGCCAACTAGCAGACCTGGGCCACAACTGTCCACTTGGCATGAACTTGCCCATTCTCACTGTTCCCATCGGCGGCCACTCTCGGGCATGGGCATCACCTGCTGACCCTGTGGGCATCTGAGTGCACTAGCCCAGCTCTAAAAGCTTAAGCTCTCCCTCTGAATTTGAATGCATCCCAGGTTATAGCATCGTCTCTGAGAACGTCACCCCAGAATTGCTGAAAACTCCCTTTAACCCCATAAGTCTTCTTCCCAGTGCAGCTAACCCTTTAAACAAGTGTCCTGACCTAGTTCCAGCTTCAAAGGAGCTGGCCAAGCCTGCTGTGTAATCCTGGCCTGGGGACCTTTGGATTAAGTCTACCAGACATGGGATATCATCTGTCCCCAGCTGGTAAACATAAGCAGAAGTGCCTCATGGCACAGTTTCTCTATAAAGTCTAGATTATTTTGTGAGTGGTAGACATGTTGAGGAAAACACTTTACATTTCCAGACAGTACAGCCTGTGGAAGATAATATATTCTCTGGGTGAATTACCCTGTCTTTTATTTTCTCTGAGTTCATTTCTTCCAAGCAGTAAAATGGTCTTCATGTCATTCAAACAGTGTTATCATCAGCCTCTCTATCCTTCCTCTGATTTTTCAAACCTAGGTTATATATGTACATTATATATATAAATATATATGTGAAACATAAAACATATAAATATACATACATACACTGTACTATATAAGTATTTGTATAAACTATGTACATATATTTTAATTTAATTATATGTTTATATGTGTGCATGCATGCTCAGTCACTCAGTTGTGTCTGACTCTTTGAGACTCCATGGACTGTAGCCCACCAGGCTCCTCTGTCCATGGAATTTTCCAGGCAAGAATACTGGAGGGAGTTGCCATTTCCTTCTCCAGGGGATCTTCCCCACCCAGGGATGGAACCCACATCTCTTGCTTCTCCTGCATTGACAGGCAGATTCTTGACCACGGCACCACCTGGGAAGCCCCTTCTATGTATATACCTTCATCCAAATTGTTTAGCCTGTGTGTCCAGTTTGGTCCCTGTCAACCAAGAAGAGGGAGGCAAATATGATGCAAACTTCCCACCTGAAAGGACAGAAGAGTTAGTGGGGGCCTAACTCCCTTACTGAGCAGCCATGCAGCCTTAGTAGGGTCATGTATCCTCCTAGGCCTTCAGTTTCCTCCCTGTGAAGTGATGATAATAGCTCTCCGGCCCCAGGCTGGTCATTTCACTCCCCAAGCACCCACAGGGGGCCAGGCCAGCTCCCAGCCCACCGGACTCAGGTTGAACAAAGCAGAGCTGGGCCCGCCCACCTGGGGGAATGGGGAGGGAGGTGACAGGAGGAGCCTGAGTCGGGGTGAGAAGGACTGGCCTCCCTCAGAGGGGCAGTGAGCTGTGCTCTTGAGGATGAGCAGGAATTAGAAGACAGGTTGATGCCATCCTAAGTGACCAGAAGTGGCTGTGAAAAGACCTGGGGCTGGAGGCAATGCTGGGGGGGTACAGACGGAGTGAGGAGGAGGAAGCAGGCCTTCCTCACCGCCGTGAGGACAGGATGGCGCAAACACCCCACAACCAAACGTCTTCCCACCATGTTGCTCTTCGCCCCCACAGGGCCGAGAACAGCCGCTTCTCTCTCCACTCTGGGGGCCGTGGGAGGCACTCAGCCGGTGAGGAGGGCCGCCATGTTGGCCCCGGCCCGGCCTCCCCCGCGGGCGGGAGCCGCGCACAAAGCCCGCTCTGTGGGGAGCTTCGGGGCAGACAGGCCCAGGGGAAGGAGGCGGAGCCAGCGATAGCTTCCCAGTGTCCGCGACGCTTCTCTGAACCTCTCAGGCCTCGCCGGCCTCCAGAAACAACATGCCATGGTCATCTCCCAGGGCCAAAGAAAATAACGCGGGGGTGGAGGCGAGGAGCTGGGAGGGGCCTGGAGGCTTGGCGAACACTCTCCATGGAAAGAAAGAAAGTGTGTCCTCCAAGGGCAGCGCCCAGATAGGTACCCCCCGGCGGGGTTCAGCTCAGGACTGGGCGGAAGAATTGCAAGGTTCATAAGTCTCTCGTGGGAATACCAGGGAGGTGGAGGCCCCGGGTTTACTCCAGCCAGAACTCAGCACATGGAAATACAGCCCACATGGAAAAGGCCGCCAGATTTTCCGAGGAGATCCTGGAGCCCCACCCCACGACTGATAGGGGTCCCTCCTCATCCAGCAACGTCAGCCTCTGCCATCGTGGCCAGATATTAACTCTGATTAAAAACTTAACCTAAGATCTGGGATCCTTTGCTGTAGTGCTTACACCCAGACAAACATCTCAAACATAAAATACAAAAAAAAAAAAACACCTATTAAGGGACTAAAAATAACTGCAAATTTGGGGCAAATGGCTGAAAGTGAAAGTTGTTCAATCCTGTCTGACTCTTTGTGACCCCATGGACTGCAGCCCAAGCCCACCAGGCTCCTCTGTCCATGGGATGTTTTAGGCAAGAAAATGAGTGGGTAGCCATTCCCTTCTCCAGGGGATCTTCCCGACCCAGGGATCAAAGCTGTGTCTCCTGCATCACAGGCAGATGCTTTACTGCCTGAGCCACTAGGGAAGCCCTAAATGATGAACAATAAAATACAAAAAGCCCTAAAATACAAAAAGGCCAAAACCCAACCACCACTTCTGAGGCACCAGAGCAGAAGCAGGGGACCACGCATGATCCCTGGGCTCAGCGCCTCCAAGGGGACGGGCAGACCACCTAAACCACCCCTCCCGCCTGACCCACCAGTTCGTCCCCTCCCTCACCCTACTTGAGAGACCAGGCTGACCCTCCTCCGGCATCTAGCAGGGACACCTGTTTCTTGTTCTCATTCCCTCCTGCTGCAGCCCAAGTCATAACCCTTGCCTGAATTCTGGTCTGGTCTCTTATCAATTTCTATTGATTAAAGAGTCCAAGGCCCCGAGTCTATAACAAACCTAGTGTTCAAGTTTGATCTCAATCCACTTCATGGTAGGATAAGAGATTTCTGGAAGGGCTTTGAGTTAGAAGGAGTCTCAGTTTCTTCCTATTATCCATGTGGGAGGATTTGAGGAAGCAAAGCTGGTGTAGGTCAGGGCACATAGTAGCCTGACCAACACAAATGGGTGCTTAGGGGCAGAGAAGCCATCTCCTGCTAGATATTAGAATTGCCACAGTTCATTTGGGGATAATGGCAGCAAATTCAGCATTTAAAGAGAGAATAGTAACAGCCTCGCTGCCATTTACTGTGGGGTCTAATTCATGAGAGACACTCTGTCATCCACACAGCCTGAGCCAGTCACCTCTACCTGGCTCTGCCTGCTGCTTTCTCCTCAGCCCTCTCCTTCTCTCTGGCTCTCCGCTGGCATCCAATTCTCCTTCCATATTTCATCTCTTCTCTGTACTGACCTCTGAACACCAGCATGATAGAATAGGAAGAGCACTGGCTTTCGAGTTCAGACTGGGGTTCATATCCCAACTCTGCCCACCACTGGCTGTGGGAACTTCAGCAGGTCCCCTGTGAACCTCGGATTCCTCCTGCGGAACAGGAACCAAACCTCCTATTCATCATGAATCCTTAGCTCACAATTTGTTGTTTCACACATAGTAGGTGTTCAGTGATAATCTTTGTTGTTGTTAAGTCGCTAAGTCATGTCCATTTCTTGGCAACCCCATGGACTGCAGCATGCCAGGCTTCCCCATCCTTCACTGTCTCCTGGAGTTAACTCAAACTCTTGTCCATTGAGTCAATGATGCCATGCAACCAGCTCATTTTCTGTCACCTGCCTTCTGCTCCTGCCCTCACTCTTTCCCAGCATCAGGATCTTTTCCAATGAGTCTGCTATTCACATCAGGTAACCAAAGTATTAGAGTTTCAGCTTCAGCATCAGTCCTTCCAATGAATATTCAGGGTTGATTTCCTTTAGGATTGACCGGTTTGATCTCCTTGCTGTTCAAGGGACTCTCAAGAGTCTTCTCCAGCACCACAGTTCAAAAATATCAATTCTTTGGTACTCAGCCTTCTTTATGGTCCAACTCTCACATCTGTACATGACTACTGGATAACCACCATTGCTTTGACTATATGGACATTGGTCAGCAAAGGTGCTTAATCATAATCTTAATAATAGCACTAAAAATCTTCTAGACTATTTTCTAAGTACTTTTATATATATTAACTCATTTAATCCACAGAACAACCCTATGATGTAGGGGCTATCATTATCCCTGTTTTACTGATGAGAAAACTGAAGCTTTTTGAATGAATGAACAAATGAATGAATGAGTACCATGGTAATTGCAAGATCTGTCAAAGTGCCTGACCAAGGACCTGGTCCCTCACCTCTTCCACACCTGATCTATCAACCTTTTAGTTTCTCCTGGCATTGGGACAGTCTGTTGAGCACCCGTCTCTGCCCCTGGGTCAGAACAGCCACCTCTCAGCCTCTTGGACAGGATGGTGCCCACCTCTGTCTGAGGGCATAGGGAGCTTTAATGAAGGAGTGAAGGGGATCTGGCCTTGGGATAGAAATTCCTCAAAACACCACCCAAACACAAAAACGGCAATATAACCAACACTTCCACCTCCCCCATCCCGTAGAGAAGCCTGCTCTGGTTATCCATGGTCTGCCAAACACTTGGGCAACATCTCAGCTACCCAAGACAGCTGGAGACAACACACAAACCAGTAGCTAGTGTGGGGCAGCTGTCCATAAAAGCAGAGGGAATCAAATCAGCTTCAAATGGTGCCTGGCACACCACAGGTATTTAATAAATATTAATCGATAATTTTCTATGTGCTCTGTAGTCTGTATACATTAGCCACAAACTCCAGAACAGCCCTGTGAGTGAAGCATATTATCCCCATTTTGCAGATAAGGAAACTGAGGTTTAAATATCTGTGGACCTTGTCCAAGTAGAAAGCCATGGAACCAGGATTAAAACCCAGGCTTGTCAGGCTCTAAAGTCTGTAATCTTGATGTCATGTTGTCTGAAACCAAATACCTGAAGGGACTTTTTTCTTTCTTCTCCCATAGTGACACCCTTCAAGGTACTTCCAAGCCATAATCAGGTTTCTCACCCCTCTCATTCCCTCTTCTGCCAATAAGTCTACACACAGGATGCCTCCAGTTTTCACTGCAGGATGGAAGGTTACTAGGGTCCTGGAAAAACACCCCAGGACAGGAGGCCCCATTGACTCACTGAACAGAGGATGAGGATGTTAACAAAACCAGAGCCTCCTTCAGGGGGCTTCTAATCCTCTCCCAGCTGTCATCCCTCACTTGTCTCTTCCTGGTGCAGCTTGCGACTCCTACTGGACGTCCGTCCACCCCGAGTACTGGACGAAGCGCCACGTCTGGGAATGGCTCCAGTTCTGCTGCGACCAGTACAAGCTGGACGCCAACTGCATCTCTTTCTGCCATTTCAACATCAGCGGCCTGCAGCTGTGCGGCATGACCCAGGAGGAGTTCATGGAGGCAGCCGGTGTCTGCGGGGAGTATCTGTACTTCATCCTCCAGAGCATCCGCTCACAAGGTCAGTGTCCAGAGCGCGGGGCCTCAAGGACAGGGGCTCGGGATTGGGACCAAATGACTCTGAGGTCCTGCCCTACCATACGACCCATGTGGCAATATTTTATTAACTGCAACTGTTAACCCAGATCCTCTACTAACCAGAGCTTTCCATACCTAGAAGTTCTAGCACGCTAGAATCAGAGATTGGGAGAGAGGGTGAGTACCAAGGAAGTAGGTTGAGTCCATTTAAAAAAAAAAAAAGAAAGAAAGAGAAATAAAACTGAAACATCTTCAGGGATTGCCCAGGAACCAACTGATACAAAATATTATGTTCATAAAGATTGGTAGCCATGAAAAGTGGACAGAAAGAGACTTTGGCTTGACCTTTCATTAAGCAGCAGAAGAAAATTAACTGGACTCTTTACCTTCTCTGTTTCCAGGGAGGCTCAACTAATTGCAATTTCCTTTCATCACATTCCTAGTGGTCAAGGATCAATTGGCCACAAGGTGGCGACAGTATCTTTATTTAACACATAACATGCCCTGAAAGGGGGTCTTCCCTGCTAGCTCAGTTGATAAAGAATCTGCCTGCATTGAGGGAGACCCTGGCTTGATCCCTGGGTCGGGAAGATCCCCTGGAGAAGGGAAAGGCTACCCACTTCAGTATCCTGGCCTGAAGAATTCCATGGACAGTATAGTCCATGGGGTCACGATAAGTCGGACATGACTGAGTGACTGTCACTTCGTGCCCTGAAAGGGGCTTCCCAGATGATGCCAGTGGTAAAGCAGACTCTTGCCTACACAGGAGACATAAGAGATGGGAGCTGAGTCCTTGAGCTGGGAAGATTCCCTGGACGAGGGCATGGCAACCCGCTCCAGTACTCTTGCCTGGAGAATCCCATGGAGAGAGGAGCCTGATGGGCTACAGTCCCTGGGACTGCACAGAGTCAGACACGACTGAAGAGACTTAGCATGCACACACATGCCCTGAAAGAGTAAAATATATATAGACAGGTTTTTTAAATCTGGAAAAGCTTTTTGAGAACATATAATTCTGTTTTCCCTTATCACAGATAAAGGGACTGAGGACCCAAGTGGTTAAGTAACTTCTCCAGGGTCACACAGAAAACAAGGCTGATTCGTGGAAAGTCAGTACAAAGCAAGGGCTGCGAGATCAAAAAGACCTTTGTTCCTACCCTGGCTCTAATACATCAGAGCCACAGGACCTCCGGCACATGGTTAAACCTCTGTGAATCTCCATTGTCTCACCTCTAGGGTGGGGTAATGATACACACATCCTCAGTCTCCTTGACAGGAGTCAGTGAAACATTACCTGGCATAAGCAGATAAGGAGCCGAATACAGTGAATGACACCTGCTTTTGTCATAATGAATATAACCAAGAAGAAAAAATAATAAATAAAGGAAAGATATTTCAGCTCAATTTAAGGAGACATTTCTAAAAACACCTTCTTTTATTTCATGTATGGTCAAGTCCCTTCACTGTTCACCTGAAACTATAACAACATTGTTAATTGGTTATACTCCAATACAAAATGTTTTAAATGTTTTTTAAAAAGTCAAATTAAAAAAAAAATAGAAAGGCTGTTTCAAAGTTATCATAGGTGGGAGGCTCCCCATCACTGGAGGTAATCAAGCAACCTAATGGTCCCTTGCTTGATGGAGGTGCTGTGACAGGGATTCCTATTTGGGGAGAAACCCAAAGAGGACCTTCCAGCTCTGAGATTCTTTGCCCCCACCTTGATCTTCCCCATCATGAGTGCCTAAGGGCACAAAAGCCCAGGACGGGGGCCCTCAGGCACTGCTTGGCTTCTGGCCTCGGAACCATGACCTCGTGAGGGCAAGGAAGGGACAAACAGACCTGCTGTCCCTTGATTTCCAGTCCGTACTTGACTATTGCCAGTGCCAGTGACCCACCAGGGTCAGTGTTCTGCAGAGAGTGGGCCTTCCAGGAAACAAGGCAAGTCTGAGCAAATCACAGAGGCTTAGGGAGGAGGCAGGCTCCATTTGGAACCCTTCCAAGGGAACAGCCTTGCACAAGAATGCCAGGACCACAGAGGAGAGCAGCCCATCTAGGAGAAGATGCAGCTTGGCACTGCCAGCCTCAGTCAAAGGTCAAGTCAGTCACGTTTGTCTTCAGGTCCCTGCAGGTCCTGTGCTGGGATCTCCTCTCTGGGGCCCTTCTGTTCCAAGCAATTGTTGCATCAAAACGTACCTTTCCCTGGTCCCATCACCTCCAGGTCTGTGCAAAATGGATAAGTGAAAAACCAGCTGGTTTTTAAACCGGCCACAAGTTGCCTCTTCTTATTCTAAAGGATTCTAGGAGCCACAAAGCCACCCCCAGTGATGGTCTTTCAGGCAGTCTGCAGGCCAGGGCGGTTATGGTGTTGAGCAGTGAGATTGCTCCATCAGCCTGCTCAGTTCTCAGATCTCTAATGTTTCTCGGGTGGGAATGTGTAAAGTGTATTGAAATGCAGATATTGTGACCAAAGTTTCCAGGGTCCCAATCTGCCCAGGACATAGTGTCTTCACCTGTTATCCTGTTTTTTATCCTTAAAAGAGTCCTTGTTTGGACTATAAGTTATATGTTAAACTGGTTATTACCTAGGTTAGGCCTGACATGTGTACATGCGTGCTAAGTCACTTCAGTCGTGTCTGACTCTGTGCAACCCTGTAGACTGTAGCCTGCCAGGTTCCTCTGTCCATGGGATTCTCCAGGCAAGAACACAGGAGTGGGTTGCATACTCTCCACCAGGGCATCTTCCCGCGTTTTGTCTCTATGCCCAGTGTGTGGTCTGGCTCCACAGGCACTGCGATGGGATTTAAGGGCCCAGAATCAGAGGGACCCTGGTCCCTGAGCACAGGGTCGGTGGGAAGGGAGGAGGAAGGAGGCGGCTCCCCAGCGGGGAGAGGAAGATCCCCCGGCAACCCCGCCTGTTCTTGGGAAGAAGGAACAGTGTATGGCTGACCAGAACCAGTCATTCCGAGAACCAGCGACCCTAGGAGTCAGCAGTCAAAGCTGTGCCCTGTTCCCATCTTCTCAGTAAACGGAAACTGGCCCTCACGTTGAACGCCACGTTAGAAAATGGATGTCCTCTGGCCTGTGGTGCTGCGTGAAAACATGATCCGAAAGTCCTCATCCAGCCTCAACCCACCCCCCCACCTTCAGAGGAGAACAGCAGTCTCCAGGCCCCTCTTTGAATCCTCACGTCGGGTTTCTTAAGGCCTTCTGTGTCCATTCTTGTGTCCATTGTAGACCAGCAAGTCACAAGTGTTCAAATCCCTGAGGGGTCAGAGGTCACAACCCAGATCATAGACAACCCCAACAGGGCGGTCAGGGTGGTTTTGTCACATGTTGCAGGCAAGGAACACAAGCCTGGAGGCTGGGTGACTGGCAAGTCTGCACAAGGGTCCGTGACTCAAACCAGTGCAGAGCTCAGGCCTCCTGACCCCAAGCTAGGACTCGCTCCCAAAAGCCACTCAAAAAATTCTAGAGACTGCTGGGAGGCCTGGCCCAGGGCTCTCCCAGGGTAACTTTTAAAAACAAAGAGATTGGGGGATTTCCTGGTGGTCCAGTAGTTAGGAATCGGCGCTTTCACTGCTGGGGCCCTGGTTTGATCCCCGGTTGGTGAACTAAGAGCGCATAAGCTGTGCAGTGGCCAGAAAAGCACCAAGGAGGTTGTATCTCTCAGGAGTGGCTTTGGGGTGGCCCTATAAGGGCCAGGTGGTCTGCAAGTTTCCTTGTGAAATAAAACTACCCTGCAGAGGGTAAAATCACTCCCCTTCTGCCCAGCACCTCCCCTTCTGGCCTGGACGCAGAAACCAGGGTTGTATGCCATGGTTAATGGATTTCTTTTTCTTTCCCAGGTTACTCCTTTTTTAATGATCCCGATGAGACCAAGGCCACCCTCAAAGACTGTAAGTAACCAAGTTCACGCTGCTGTGCCAAGGCTGTCGTGGTGCACATGGGCTTGATGGTTCTTGTAGGACTTCACTCAAAGGCTGACAACCTGAAACAGTGGGAGACTAAGAGAAGATGGCAGGAGCAACATGGTGGACAGAGCATGGGGCTTGGGTCTGTGGCTTCTTTATCCTCCCCTAGACTCAATTTCTTTGTCTATAATATGGTCAGACCCTCACTGGGTCATGATGAGTTCAAGTAACAGTGCGTATAAAGTGCCTAACGTATGCCAGCAGCCTAATTGCTCCAAATACTGGTACCCATTAGCAGTAAAAAATCATAATTACAAATTACTAACTGTTAGAGGCCTTGTGGTTGAGAATGTCTAAAAATCAGAGCTCATTAAGCAGATCTCATTTATAATTATAAAGCAATGGAGGATCTCAAATGGCCTTGTTGACTGAAAATTAACCCTCATGGTTTTACTTCTGCAGGTGGAGAAGGTTTAGGAAAGGGAACTTTGGAGCTTTCATTTTTTAAAGCTGATGATGATGATTGCTCTTGGTTATTGAGACCCTCTCAAAGGTCCTGGCCTGGGGGCCTGACCAACCAGGACAAAGTGGCATCCATCTGGGGATTTCAAGCAATGTTCCCATCCATCTTCAATAACTGTAAGATTAAGTTAATAGCCATGGTGGCCGTTTGTGAAACCCTTACTGCGTGCCCAGCATGCTGCCAGGCCAGATATTCTACATCCATTGTTATTTCAGTTCAGTTCAGTTCAGTCTCAGTTGTGTCTGACTCTTTGCAACGCCATGGACTGCAGCACACCAGGCTTCCCTGTCCATCACCAACTCCCAGAGCGTGCTCAAACTCATGTCCATCGAGTCGGTGATGCCATCCAATCATCTCATCCTCTGTCATCCCCTTCTCCTCCCACCTTCGATCTTTCCCAGTATCAGGGTCTTTTCCAGTGAGTCAGTTCTTCCCATCAGGTGGCCAAAGTACTGGAGCTTCAGCTTCAGCACCAGTCCTATTCAGGACTGACTGCCTTTGGGATTGACTGGTTTGATCTCCTTGCAGTCCAAGGGACTCTCAAGAGTCTTCTCCAAAACCACAGTCCTCATATATAACCTCACTGTTTTTATTTTTTAATTTTTGTTGGAATATAGTAGCTTTACAGTGCTGTGTTAGTTTCTACTGTGCCACAAAGCGAATCTTCTGTATGTAAACATAGATGCCCTCTTTTATTTTGGATTTCCTTCCCATTTAGGTCACCACAGAGCACTGAGTAGGGTTCCCTGAGCTATACAATACCTTCTCATTAGTTATTTATTTTATACTTCGTATCAATAGTGTGTATATGTCAATCCCAATCTCCCAATTCATTCCATCCCCTGCTTTCCTCCTTTGGTGTCCATATGTTTGATTTCTACATCTGTCTCTATTTCTGTTTTGCAAATGAGATCATCTATACTAGTTTCCAAGATTTTACATGTATGTGTTAATATATGTGCTGACTTCCCTGGTGGCTCAGAGGTTAAAGTGTCTGCCTGGAATGCAGGAGACCAGGGTTTGATCCCTGTGTTAATATATGATATTTGTTTTCCTCTTTCTGACTTATTTCACTCTGTATGATGGTCTCTTGGTCCATCCACATCTCTACCAATGAATAACTTCACTAGATAGTAGCATTATCCCCATTTGCTACTATGGAAACTGGCAGTGCTGGAACTCACAAGTCACACAAGTCATTGCAGAGCTGAGATTCCAACTCCTCTTCTCAAGGTCTATGCTCTCATACGCTGTGCTCTGCACCACATGCCCACAGGTGCACACACATGCACGCACGCGTGCCCCCAGACTCTTGTGCTCACTCTGCTGTCCACTCAGTTGAGACCTAGGACTCAGGATTCCTCTGGGTCTGGGCCTGGTGCCACAATGATTCAGAGAACAAGGGATTTTTGACTTACACCCAACAAGTTAGGAAACTGTCAGAAGGGGCTGAAGGGATGCACCCCAGCCCTTCTCCACTTGTTCTCTCCTCTCCCCTGCCCTGCCCCACCCCCACCTCAGAAGAGCCAGTGAACCAAGCCTGCAGGCCCAGCCTCGCTGCCGGGCACGTCTCGCGTTGGCCCGAGATGCAGGCTCTGTGACTGGACTGTTGGCCTCCTGGGGACATGTGCGTGACAAGCTCAGTGTAGACACTGCCCCTCCAGTCTATCCCAGCTTCTGGAGGACAGCGAGCGTGATTTCAGTCAACGACAGGGAACATATCCTCTGGCCACACTTTACCAGTCTCCAGTTTCAAGGCAAACAAACCTCTCCAAATCCCACAGACAGCCTGGGCCCTGTTCCCATTGGCTGTGTCAGGCACAGCCCCGCCGTGGGGACACATTCAACATGAAGGTCAGTGTGAGGCAGGGAGAGCAACCCTCAGACTCTGTGGACCTCTGCAGAGAAGCTTGGGGTGGGGCGGGGCTCGCCATGCTGCTGCCGCCGCTGCCGCCTTGGGGAGCTTTGGACATGGGAACCTCCCTCAACCTGGCCACCCAGTGATGGCTTCAGCTCCTCTATCCCCACCCCCAGCCCCACCCCCAACCAAGCTGGGCCTCCAGCCTTAGCTGACCCTTGACTAACGTCAAATCCACCGCTGAGAAGTAGGAATGGATAGAGCAGGACTGTTTGTCTCTGGCAAGACCCACAGGTGGAAACGCCCGCCGTCCCACCCACCTCGCTTCTTGCTGATCAATCCTGTGTCCACCCCATCCAGCCACATAGTTTCCGTCCAAAGCACGTGGGGGAAATCTTAAGAATTAAAAAGGTGACTCTCTTCCACCTGTACTTGCCATTTGGGTGTTTCAGTGAAAGCTGTTGTCCAGTCCCCAGTTAATAGTTCACCTTTGTTTATCTTGACCGCTTCATTTGTTTTCTCTCTTCCTGAAAGATTAAATTGAAACAAAGGCCAGGCCTGCTCTGCAGGCGACGCCGCAGAGCATGGCACCGGATCTGAGAGGAGGGTGAAACCCTTTCTCCGTCTTGGTCAACTGACCATCAGCCCTGCTCACCTCTGTTCACCTCTCTCCGCCTGGCAGCATCTCCGCTGTCAGCTGATGTCTCCTGAGCGTTCACTGTGGTTTGGCCTGTGCGCTTGGGCCTATTTTCCCACAGTGATACAATCCTAGGCTGTAACATAGGAAATAGCAGAGGGGAGGCCGAAGGGACCCCGAACACTGAAGTCACGCGTTCATGTCATTGTTCGTTCCAGTGAACCATGCGCTGCAGTTACTTGAGCTGAGGGCTCCGATGCCAGAAAATTAGACATGATCTCAGCTCTGCCATTAGGCAGGCTCCCCAAACGTCTCCAGGGCTCACTCCGTCCTGCTCAGCTGTCTTCTTGTCCAAGAGCTTTCTCTGTTGGCTCCTGTTATGATCACAGTGCCGCTCAGCCCCTTCACCACCACCTTGATCCTTTCACACTACTACTGCGTCTTTCTCCGCCGCGTTTATCACCAATATGGGTTTGTCCACTGGCTGTTCCCTCCCACTTGGGCCTAAGTCCCCTGAGAGGAGAGACTGGGACCTGTTTCGTGTGGTCCCTCAGGAGCCTGTGAGTGAGGGGCCTCCAGTGAGACACCTCTGTCTTCTTATATGTGAAGTGGGGAGAGTGAGAAACATACATCGTAAGGGTGGGTGAGATTGGGTGACCACCTGGCCACAGCAGATGTTCAACACACTTTAATTATTCACTGAGTATCTGTTGGACACTTGCCATGAGAGAGACGCTGAAGTAGTAGTTGTGGACATCTGCCTGGAACAGAACTGCTTTAGGTCCAAGTCCCGGCTCCACCTCTCTGGGTGAAACCCTGAAACTCTCTGGGCTTCAGTTGCTCCTCAGTAAAGGAAAAAAAGCAACAATACCTCAAGGAGTCTTGGCAAAGATGAAATGAGATACTGTCTGTGAAGCTCTCACCAAGCACTTGGTATTTAGAGGCACTGGGCATTTAGAAGCACTCATCTGCTTGCAGTGCAGGCACCCAGGTTCGATCCCTGGGTCAGGAAGATCCCCTGGAGAAGGGAATGGCAACCCACTCCAGTATTCTTGCCTGGCGAACCCCATGGACAGAGGAGCCTAGCAGGCTACAGTTCACAGGGTCACAAAGAGTTGGACATGACTGAGCGACTAACACTTTCCATGAATATCAGCTGTCAGTTCAGGTGACCAACAGTCGACGTGAACCTTTACAATAGAGGGATAGTGGGTCCAGTGCTGGACACTGAGGAACGCACAGGTGCTGTGGGACAGAGAAGGGTGGGTTCCAAGAAGCCTTCCTGAAGAGTTTTGTGAGAACGGAGTCGGTTGGGTGGAAGTGGGAGGCAGGGAGCCTGTGCAAAGGCCCTGAGGCAGGAGAGAGTCAAGCCTTATTGGGACCATCTGACCCAAGAAGGAAGGAGTTGAGAAGCAGCAAGAGATAAACCTGGAGAACCAGGTGGAGGTCTGGGTGTGAAAGGCCAGATTGACATGGCAGCCTCTGCCCAGGAGACCACAGGGCACTATTGCAGGCTGTCACCCCACGGAGTGACAAGACTCACGGGCACTGAGACTGGCCACCCTGGGCAGTGGTGCAGTGCATGGGACACCATTCCCTCCCCGGACAGCATACTTATTTTGTCATTCAGGAGTTATAGCATCGCCTCCCTACAACAGGGATGGTGAGAATAGTGCAGTACAGTACATGGCTGTGCCACAGCATTTATTAAGCACTTACTGTATGCCCCGCACTGTGCTAGGTTCTGGAGATACACATGGGAACACAAATCCCTGCCCTCTAGTGGGGAGAGTCAGCCAGTGAACAAAATAAATACATAATATGTTCCAGGGCAAAAAATAGAACTAGGACCCGGAGTGCGGAGTAGGGTGAGTGTGTGCACTTCCGGCTCAGGCAGTCAGAGAGGGCCTCCCTGAAACGGTGACTTTGAGCAAAGGTGGCGGTGAGAGCATGAGGCTGTGGACACCCCAGGGAAGAGCACTCGGGGCCAAGGGAGCGAGTGCCCCGAGGCAGGAGGTGCCTGTGAGTTTCAGAAGGAGCTGGGAGGCCACTGCGGCTGGAGTGGAGGGAGCAGGGCGATGTGGGGATGGGGAGGGGTGGTCTGCTGCCACCTTTTAGATTTTAATCATATACATGTTGTGTTTTTTTTTGTGTGTGTGGCTCAAACAACATTCATTATTTACACACAGGCAATGTGGGCAGAGCTCCGCATGGGAGGCTTGCACACCATGCAAGGCATCCAAGTCCTGCATTTGAGGAGGGGGAGGGGAGGCCATGGAGAAGGGAGGTGGGGATGAGAGGGGGAAGGGAGGTGGGAAGGGAGAGCTGGAGGATCCTCTTCCAAGACTCCACTTGCAGGGCTGGCCATTGGACCCAGCTGTGACCTGGTCTGTGACGTCTTCCTGCCAGCCTTGGGAGTCTCGGGGCGTGAATTCTGGGCTCCGTTCACGGCCCATATTGGAGGTGTGAGGACCGCAGACTCTACCCGTTGACAGGAGAAGGACCACCCTGCTAGAAGCCTCTGTGGACATTTAGCTGTGGCTTCTAAATGGAGAAGGAAATGGCAATCCACTCCAGTACTCTTGCCTGGAAAATCCCATAGACAGAGAAGCCTGGTAGGCTGCAGTCCAGGGGGTCGCTAAGAGTTGGACACGACTGAGCTACTTCACTTCACTTCACTTCACTTCTAAATGGAAGGCCAGATTTTTTATATCGGAGTATAGTTGATAAACAATGTTGTGTTCAGCAAAGTGATTCAGTTATACCTATGCATGTATCTCTTTTTTTTTCAAATTCTTTTCCCATTTAGACTGTTACATAATTATGCAACTATACCCCTGTCTCAGACTGCTACAGCCTGAGTTCTAATCTAACCCTGCATTGATTTCATGCTTTGCTTTCTGCTCTTCATAAGCTGTAGTCTCTTTGCTTTTCCTTGTGTCCTTTTTGGTCTGTTCTCCACACACTAGCCGGAGGGATCGTCTTAAAGTGTGGATCTTGTCAAAGTCCTCAGTCTTCACTCGCCCTTATCAGGTGCCCGCGTGACTTGTCAGCAGCTAGCTGCCCCTGAGGGCACCTCCTGCCCTCCCTAGCACCCCACGGTCCCCTTGGCTTTGCACTGCTGCTCCTTCCCTCTGAAACCCTCTCCCACCTCCTGACATAAGCATGACTGTGTTCCCTCTAGGAGACCCGCCCTGGCCACCCCATCTAGATGCAGCAGGTGCTTTCGCCTGCCTCCATTCTCTATCTAATGCCTCCTTCCTTCATAACACATCAGAGGCGATTTGTGTTTCACTTGTATTTTCCTTGCCCTATAGTCCTCAGCCTCTACCTGAGCGAGGACCAAGTCTGCTTTGTTTGCTTTCTGTTTCCAGCTCAGAGCCTGGAATCTGACACACAGTTGGGCCCCAGTGTTGAATACATATTCTCCTGAAACCTACTAATTATCCCCAGAAGAGCCAGCACTAGCTGTCTCCTGCCATGAAGGTGTCCGATTAATAGCTGCTCATTTGGTGTGACTTGAGGTCAGAATGTAGCCTCTAGATTTCTTCCTGCAGCTGTAAATCACTCTGTTGCAGATGCTGATTCCAGTTGCTTGAAAACAAGTGGCATCAAAAGTCAAGACTGTCACAGTCATAGTCGAACAAGTAAGTGTGCTGATGTCATTTGTCGTGGCTAATTTCTTGAAACCATTCATGAGACAACATCATCTACTGCAGTAAGCTTTGAGACCCAGTGTTTGAGCAGGACTAGTTATTTCCCAAACAACACAGCAGAGAAACTGATAATTACTTTTATAAGTGTTATCAAATTTTTCTTTTCTCTTGGAAGTGGTAATAGGAGAATTAAAGTAAGTAAATGTTTTAGCCAGATTGAATTTCTAAAGAAGGGTTTATTCCTCCTGGTCTACTGTGGATCCTTCTCTCAACGGTACTCCAGGATAATAGCAATTCTGTTAGCTTTCCCAGCACTGAGACAGATCTACAGGGTCAATCCTGCTGGGCTTGGGTCTAACCATTTAACACGTATTAAATCATGATCCTCTAACCTGTGCTATGAGATAGGTACTCTTACTAACCCACTTGAGAGAGACAATGTCTAGAGAGATTTGGTTATAGGCTCGAGTCAGTTTTAACGACGATACAATGGAACAACAGAAATACCAGTTTTTCATGAAAAACACAACTGTAGGATTAGTCCAGCCAGAAGGTTGTAGCTATGGGGCCTCAGTAGAACCATACTGCTTGTCAGAAAGAAGAATGAAAGCATCATTCGACTGTCACGTCGTTAATTCCATAAGAAATGGTCGGGAGTTCCATAGAGCAGGGAAGCTTCATGAACCAATATTGCTGGTTGCCGTAAATTTTGTGTCTCTGTGGGTGTTTTGTAATTGTTTTAGCAGAAGAGAACATTTCACAGCTCAGTAAGGCTCCAAGTAGAGCGTTTGGTCATAACTTTGGGACATAACTCCAAGAAGGAGGAATTCTCATGGTTTCATAAGAAGTTGTATGACTCAAAAATTTTAATTTTTCACTTTTTTTTTTTTTGCTTCCTTAAAGGCCTCCAGAGTTCTCATCTATGGGAATTTGTGCGAGATCTGCTTCTATCTCCTGAGGAAAACTGTGGCATTCTGGAATGGGAAGATAGGGAACAAGGTATTTTTCGGGTGGTTAAATCAGAAGCCCTGGCGAAGATGTGGGGACAAAGGAAGAAAAATGACAGGATGACGTATGAAAAGCTGAGCAGAGCTCTGAGGTAAGTGAACAGCACGAGATGCCGTGAGTCTGCCAGCACAGTCATATAAAATGGTCAGCCACAGAAAACTGGGCTGCCCAGGTGGCGCTAGTGTTAAAGAACCCGCTTGCCAGCGTTGGGGACGTAAGAGATGCGGGTTCGATCCTGGGGTCGGGAAGATCCCCTGGAGGTGGGCATGGCAACCCACTCCAGTATTCTTGCCTGGAGAATCCCGTGGACAGAGGAGCCTGGCAGGCTACAGCCCAGAGGGTTGCAGAAGAGTCAGACACGACTGAAGCAACAGCACACACATAGAAAATTACACGGCTGTCTTTACTTGATAACCAAAAGGTCATGAGACTACACTTTGGGTCTTAGTTTCAGGTGAGATTAGGGTTTGTAAACTGACACGCCATCCTTGCCCTTCTTGGCAGTGTTCCCAGGGGATCACTCTGAGGCCATCACACATACACACACATTTTGAACTGCATGTGGTGAGGCTCAGTCTTCAGGATGTCTGGGAAAGGTTTAAGTGTAAGTTGATAAGAGGGTGTGAAAATACCAGGGCAACCACAGACTGGCCCTGCCAGCTGAGAGGAACGAGGGGGGAGCTTGTGTTTTGTCGCTTTCCCGCGGTGTGAACCTGCCCCCCTATGCTTCTCTTCTGCTGTCTTCGCAGGTACTACTATAAAACCGGAATTTTGGAACGGGTTGACCGAAGATTAGTGTACAAATTTGGAAAAAATGCACATGGGTGGCAGGAAGACAAGCTATGATCTGCTCCATCATCCAGCTCGTTTAATGGATTTCTGTCTTTTTCAAACAATAGATTGCAATAGACATTGGAAAGTCCTTTAAAAAAAAAAAACACCTGCCAACGTGCTGATAAAATTTCTCCACATCTCAGCTTACGTTTGGATTCAGAGTTGTTGTCTGTTTGGGGGTAATGGCTGCAACCCTTAAGCAATTCTTTTTTTTTTTTTTTTAATCCAAGGGAGGAGGGAATGACCTTTTGTGGTACCCTGATCAAACATCACTTCCCTAGTGAAGAGTTGCAGAACCACAATGCCCAGTGCCATCAGTGCTGCTCAGAGAAAAAGGATCCAATTCTGCCATTTAGAGGCTCATCTGGTGCTCCCACTCCAAAGGCTCCAAAGTTTTCACGTCGGTAACTGTGGCAGCTCAAAAAGCAAAAAAAAAAAAAAAAGTGATTAGTTTGTAGTTAACATAGTAGGAGAGGTGAGATGTGATAAGATAGACATATTTTAAATCGTTAAAAGTCAAATTCCATAGTAAAGTTTCTTAATTGGTAAAGGAGCTAGGCCATCAGGCTGATACATAATTGGATTTAGCACAGTAAACTTTCTTAACCAGAATATCTTTTTAGCCGCTCAGCAAAACCCCCATGGCCATCTATCCAGGCTAACACACTTAAAATTAGGCACATTCTTAATTCTTGCTGAATTTATTCCCCCTCTTCTCCAGGGTAGGGAGCATCAGATGTGCAAAGAGTTAATCAACAGACGCTTGCATCAATTTCTAAACCACTACTGTTTCTATGGTTCAAGCTGTCAATACAATAAAATCATAATTCACTGATTCTGTTTGTGGGCAAGACATTAAACCTTTATAGAGCCAGGAATTTCCTGACGGCTCTGTAACAGGCAATTAAACTATGAGTCTCTCGTTTTGTTTTCCTACCTGATGGGTACGCAAGCTCTCAAATGCATATTTCCGCGACAAAAATAGTGACGGTGGATTTACACCAGTGAACGTTCACGGGTTAAAGTCTGCACTGACGTTTCCTCATCGGTCACTGGTAGGCGAACCATTAGTGACTCCAGCGAGGTGGACTGCCCCCAGGACCCCTTCCCCAGAGCAGGAAGCTTCATGTGACGAGGCACTGAGCCACAAGATGGACTGAGGGCCTCCATCGTAGAGTTTCACGTCAAAAGTAACTTGTTTTTAAAAAATGTGAATGACTGTGAAATAATCTATTTTTTGGATTCATGTGTTTCCCAGGTGGATACAGTTTATAAACAATGTGAATAAAATATTTAACATGTTACACTGTCTCTGGATTGTTCAGTTTAGCAAGGCCGGCTCAGCAAACATTGCTCAGATGCCAAGTTGTGTTCAACTCTTTGTGACCCCATGAACTGCAGCACACCAGGCTTCCCTGTCCTTCACCATCTCCCGGAATTTGCTCAAACTCATGTTCCATTGAGTTGGTGATACCATCCAACCATTTCATCCTCTGTCACCCCCTTCTCCTCTTGCCCTCAATCCTTCCCAGCATCAGGGTCTTTTCTAATGAGTTGACTATTCGCATCAGGTGGCCAAAGTATTGAAGTTTCAGCTTCAGCATCAGTCCATCCAATGAATATCCAGGGTTGATTTCCTTTAGGATTGACTGGTTTGATCTCCTTGCTGTCCAAGGGGCTCTCAAGAGTCTTTTCCAGCATCACAGTTCAAATTCTTGAGCAGAATTCTTGGGCGCTCAGCCTTCTTTATGGTTCAATGGTTCAACTCTCACATCCATACATGTCTGCTGGAAAAACCATAACTTTGACTATATGGACCTTTGATGACCCTTCTATTAATATTTCCTACCATTTAGGAGATGGAGATTCCTAGAGAGCACCAAAGATGTAAGAGATATAGGGGAGTGATCTATCCCACAACCTTTCCTACTGAAGACAGAGTTCTCACAAATTGGAGTGAATGGACCAGTGGGGCCTACAGGTATGTTTTTGTTTGGTTTGCATACAAACACACATTTTTGTTGCTTGTGTCTGAGGTGGTGTTTTGTTTCTTCCTGTGAATTAGTTGCCTTATTTGAAAATCAGGAAATGTATAGGCAAATCCAGATCACCAGTTTCTTTTTAAAAGTCAGATCTGGCATCACTAGTTTCTCAGTGCTGTGGCAGTAATTTCCTGGACTGGGTGGAAGAGCATTTGGTCACCACTTCATGCTGCCTCATACCTTGAACTTTGTACCCTGTTGTGTTTAGTTTGAGGTGGTTGTTTTTTGTTTTTTATTTTTCAATACAATTTTAAAAAGTTACATCCCATTTACAGTTATTACAAAATGCTGACTATATTCCCCATATTGTACAATACATCTGTGTACCCTACTTTATACCCAGTAGCTTGTGCTTCCCATTCCACCTCTATTTTGCCCCCTCCCCGCCTAGCAACCACTAGTCTGTTCTCTCGCTCCGTAAGTCTGCTCCTTCTTATATTCACCAGTTGGTTGTATTATTTAGATTCCACAAGTAAGTGATATCATACAGTATTTGTCATTCTCTGACTTATTTCACTAAGCATAATGATCTCCAGGACCATCCATGTTGCTGCTAATGGCAAATTTTCACTCTTTTTATGGCTGAGTAATATTCCATTTTATATATATGCACCACATCTTTATCCAATCTTCTGTCAATGGATGCTTAGGTTGCTTCCATATGTTGGCAAACAATGCTGCTTTGAACACTGAGGCACACGCGTCTTTTCGAGCCAGTGTTTTTGTTTTTTCAGATATATATGTAGCAGTGGGACTGCTGGGTCACATGGTGGTTTTCTTATTTTTTGTTTTTTGAGAAGCCTCCATACTGTTTTCCATAATGGCTGCACCAATTCACTTTTTTTTTTTTCATATAACCAGAATGGTTTTACATTTTGAAATTGGGACCCCTGTCCAAGCCAGGTGAAGAGGGAAGTACCATGTTGATGCACTGGATCAAAGCTCACAGTCCAGTTGAAAGAGACTGTCCAGGAAATTGGCAATTATCTAACAGGAGGGGAGCTGGGAGCTTTCAGGCTACCAGTTTGGCAGTGAAAAAGCAGAACCAAGCAGCTTTGGGGAATGCAGGGACTGAGGTGAGGGCTAGGCAGGCAGTGGTGGACTATACACTCACCACCTAAGAGATGCTGTTCCCCCACCGGAGGTGGGCATCAGGCAATTCAAAGAACAAAAAAAAGAATCCCTCTGCTACTCAAAATGTTCTCCTTCTGTAAAACCATTAAACTAGCTCTGTCTTTGTATGAGTTTCCAAAGCTGCCCGAAAGAAGTTACCAAATTCAGTGACTTAAAACTACAGAAATTCATTCTCTAACAATTCTGGGGGATGAGTCCAAAATTAAGGCATCAGCAGGGCCACGCACCCTCCATAAGTTCTAAGGAAGACCTCTTCCTTGCCCCTTCCAGCTTCCAGAGTCTCCAGGGGTTCCTTCACTTGTGGCTGTAAAAACACAATCTCTGCCTCCATCTACATAGGAGTTGCCCATTCACCTCTCCTTCGGTCTCTTAAAAGCTGACCTTGGAGTTTAGGACCCAGTCCAGGATGATCTCACCTGGCCATGCCATGCATGCATGCTCCGTCGTGTCCGACTCTTTGTGACCCCGTGGACAGTAGCCCACCAGGCTCCTCTGTCCATGGGATTCTCCAGGCAAGAATACTGGGAGTGCATTGCCATTTCCTTCTCCAAGGGATCTTCCCGACCCAGGAAATCGAACCCACATAAGAGGAGTCTCTTATGTCTCCCGCATTGGTAGGCAGAGTCTTTACACTGTGCCACCTGGGAAGCCAGATCTCATCTGGAGATATTTGCAAAAACCTTTTCTCCAAATAAAGTCACCTTCACAGGTTCCAGAGGTTAGGATATGGATATATTATTTTAGGGACCATCATTCAATCCACTATACTCCTTAAAATGTGAGTTTTACTTAAACATAGATTTTCATAATGTAATTCATTCCAAATCAGAAAATACAAGGATTATTTAAAATAACGTTTAAACAAACAATAAAAGAGCAAAACAACAAAAATTAAAATGACAATGCAAAAATCACTTATCAAACAGCCAAATGACAGAATAAGTATTTCCTTTGTGAAAAAAAAGAAGACCACAGTAGAGCTTTCTACAAGTGGGTGATTAAAATTCTCAAAAACTCAAAAGTATACAGAACTTTCTGAGTTCACATCTATTAACCTTTCACATTTTTAAAAGCTCTGATGAGGATTTTAAAGCCTTCAGTGTGCCCTGTAGGATCACATAAAATAGAATCACTTTATCATGAAATAAGAAGCAAAGAAATGGCCAAGAAGCTTGCCCACTGTTTTTCTTCCAGAAAAGCAAGTGCTAAAAAATTTTGAAAATTTATTTCTGTAGCAGGGATTACAAATTAGTCATGCCCTTTTACCTGGGGAAGGGAAAAAATTAGTGTGCTTTAAACTAAAATTCTGATATTGAACTTGAAAGCAACAAGATGATTCTTCAAAGTTTCCCTAAGTCCAGACCTTTTAGAACAGTAAATAAAATATTTTAAAATACCAGTAGATTTTTAGAGAGTAGTGTGCCAGAAGGTAAGTGAAAATGTCTTTTAAGAAGGTAAGAAAGTGAAAAACAAAGACATGTCCACACAAAAACACACACACAAATGTTCATAGCAGCATTATTCATGGTAGCCAAAAAAGTGTAAACCACCCAAATGTCTGTTGACTGATGATCGATATGGATCACTAAAAAACAGCTTATCCATACAATAGGATATTATTTAGCAACTGAAGGCAATGAAGTACAGATACATGATAAAACATGTAAGAATCTTGATAACATTATACTAAGTGAAAGAAGCCAGTCACTGAAGACCACATGTTGTTATGATTCCATTTAGATAAAATGTGCAATGTAGGCAAATCTATAGACAGATCCGAAATGGCCAAGGGTTACTGAGCCAGGATTAAGTTGGGTGGGGAGGCGGGATGGTGCATGACTGCTAATGAGTACAGAGATTTTTAGGGGGGGACAGAGAAATTCTAAAATTTATTGTGGTGTTGACTGCACAACTCCGTGCATATGCTAAAAACCATTGAATCATACACTTTAAATGGATGGATTTTATGGTATGTGAAGTCTATCACCAAAAAACAGCTGGTTTCTTTTTTTAAAGAAAGTGTCAATGATCAACTATGTCAAACACTGCCGAAAGGCCACATAAGGTAAGGATGAGAATGGACTTTGGGCTTTGGGCCTGTGTGTGTACGTGTGTATGTGGCAAAACATACATAAAATTTTACCATTTTTTAACTGCTTTTAAGTATACAGTTCAGTGGCAGATATATTCACGCTGTTATGTTACCATCACCACCATCCACCTCCAGAACTTTTTCATCTTCCAGATGAAACTCTGTTGCTACTGCTAAGTTGCTTCAGTCGTGTCCAACTCTGTGCGATCCCAAGGATGGCAGCCCACCAGACTCCCCCGTCCCTGGGATTCTCCAGGCAAGAACACTGGAGTGGGTTGCCATTTCCTTCTCCAATGCATGAAAGTGCAAAGTGAAAGTGAAGTCGCTCAGTCGTGTCAAACTCTTGGTGACCCCATGGACTGCAGCCTTCCAGGCTCCTCTGACCATGGGATTTTCCAGGCAAGAGTACTGGAGTAGGTTGCCATTGCTTAGTCAATTACACAATGACACTTTATACCTATTAAATAAGAATTCCCCACTCCCCCCTCCCCCAGCCCTTAGCAACCACCATTCTACTTTCTGTCTTCGTGTATTTCACTATTCTAGGTACTTCATATAAGTGGCACACGACTGAGTGACTTCACTTTCACTTTTCACTTTCATGCATTGGAGAAGGAAATGGCAGCCCACTCCAGTGTTCTTGCCTGGAGAATCCCAGGGACGGGGGAGCCTGGTGGGCTGCCGTCTATGGGGTCGCACAGAGTCGGACACGACTGAAGTGACGCAGCAGCAGCAGCATATAAGTGGAATCATACCATACTTGTCCATCTGTATCAGACTTACTTCACTTAGCATGTCTTCAAGATTCAGTCACGTTGCAACGTGTCAGAATTTCCTTCCTTGTTAAGGCTGAATAATATTCCATTGTCTGGATATACATCTTGTTTATCCATTTACCTATTAATGAACCCTGAAGTTGTTTCACCTTTTGACCCTGATGAACAATGCTTCACGTGGTACACATATCTCTTCAAGTCCCTGCTTCTATCCCTTTTGGGGATATACCCAGAAGCGGGACTCCTAGATGGGACCACTGGATTTTAGTGGCATGGAAGTCATTGGTGACCTTAACAAGAGCAGTCTGCTCGTAGGTTCAAAGAAAAGACAGAGAGAGTGAAGATAGCAAGTAAAGGCAGTTCTTAAGACATTTTTTCAATAAAAGGGAGCAGAATAAAGGGAACAATAACAATAAGTATCATTAACACTGCTGCATGTTATATATGAAAGCTGTTGAGAGTAAATCCTAAGAGCTCTCCTCATGAGAAAAAAATTTTTTTTCTATTTCTTTAGTGTTGTATCTCGGAGAAGGCAATGGCACCCCACTCCAGTACTCTTGCCTGGAAAATTCCATGGATGGAGGAGCCTGGTGGGCTGCAGTTCATGGGGTCTCTAAGAGTCAGACACGACTGAGCAACTTCACTTTCACTTTTCACTTTCATGCATTGGAGAAGGAAATGGCAACCCACTCCAGTATTCTTGCCTGGAGAATCCCAGGGACGGGAGCCTGGTGGGAGGCCATCTATGGGGTCACACAGAGTCGGACACGACTGAAGCGACTTAGCAGCAGCAGCAGTGTTGTATCTAAATGAGATGACGAATGTTAACTAAAATTAGGTTGGTGCAAACGTAACTGCGGTTTCAGGTTTTTAAATCATCATCATCAGGCTCAAACACATCTTTATTAATCAAAATAGGGACCACTACAATCAACACATTTTTGCCAGTAAGAAATGTTTGCTTCTTCCTGTAGTGTAAAAATCCGTGCTACAGGCTTCAACAAACTCTTGGAAAGCATTTTCTGCATCCTGCTGGCTATGGAAGCATTTTCCCTGCAAAAAGTTGTCCCTGCAAAGTGCAGATTTCAGTGCGTCTCATCGATTTGCTGAGCATACTCAGATGTAATGGTTTTGGTGGGATTCAGAAAGCTGTAGTGGATCAGTCCAGCAGCAGACCACCAAACAGTGACCTTTTTTTTGGTACAAGTTTGGCTTTGGGATGTGGCTTCCCTCGTGGCTAAAGCGTCTGCCTGCAACTCGGGAGGCCTGGGTTTGATCCCTGGGTTGGGAAGATTCCCTGGAGAAGGAAATGGCAACCCACTCCAGTATTCTTGCCTGGAGAATCTCATGGACAGAGGAGCCTGGTGGGCTACAGTCCATGGGGTCGTAAAGAGTCAGACACGACTGAGCGACTTAACTTTCACTTTTCACTTGGCTTTGGGAAGTGCTTTAGAGCTGCTTCTTGTCCAACCGCCGAGCTGGTTGTTTGTCGCTGGCTGTCATATAGAATCCACTTTTCGTCACACATCACAGTCCGATCCAGAAATGGCCTGTTGTTGCTGCGAAGAATACAAGAAGACACTTCAAAATGACGATTTTTTTTTTCAGTAAGCTCATGAGGCACCCTCTGATTAATTGTGCTTTTTTACCTTTCTAATTTGCTTCAATGCTGAACGACCATAGCGTGGCTGACGTTGAGTTCTTCAGCAA
Organism: Oryx dammah; assembly: GCF_014754425.2. Classification (NCBI taxonomy): domain Eukaryota; kingdom Metazoa; phylum Chordata; class Mammalia; order Artiodactyla; family Bovidae; genus Oryx; species Oryx dammah. Next base: position 62,706,330 of record NW_024070201.1, on the reverse strand, counting down.
CTTCTCTGGTAGTTGTAAGAGGATCAGCTTCGATGATCCTCCCAATTGGTCACTGTCAACTTCTGATGGCTGGCCGCTACGATCATCTTCAAGGCTCTCATCTCCTTTCCAAAACTTTGCAAAACCATGACTGCACTGTACGTTCGTTAGCTGTTCCTGGGTCAAGCGCATTACTCGTCTTACAAGCTGTCTCTGCTGCTTTACAACCCATTTTGAACTCAAATAAGAATATAGCTCAAATTTGCTTTTTGCCTAACATTATTTCCATAGTCTAATGTAAATATAAAATAAACAGCAAGTAATAAATCATTATCAAAAAACATAAATGAGAAATGCACATTAAAATGATGTATAACATAATTACATTAAGAATGTATCCCAAAATCAAATGGCAAATTTCAACAATGCAAAATCCACAGTTACATTTGCACTAACGTAATATTATTATTTTGACCTCACCACACAGTGTATGGAATCTTAGTTTCCCAACCAAGGATCAAACCTGGGCCCATGACTAGAGCACCAAGTCCTAACTACTGGACTGCCCAGTTAAACTTATTGTGATAACGATTTCATGATTTATGTGAGTTGAATCATTATACTGTACACGTAAAATTTATACAGTGCTGTATGCCAATTACATATCAATAAAACTGGAGAGGAAAAAAAGGGAAAAATAAAATTCAAATAATTAAAACTCATAATCAGATAAAAAGAAGCAAGCTAATGAACAAGAGATCTAAATAACTGTCAAAACTGGGAAATTTGTTTTCCCAATAGAATAAAGTTCTGGTCCCCTGTACCTCAGAAGCTGTGTATAAAGGCTATTGGTTTAAACAAATACTATACTATCCTTGTGAAACCAGTATTTTCAATTTTAAGGGTAAGTATCTGAAAACAGGGGGCTTTCCTGGTGGCTCAGCAGTAAAGACTCTGTCTGCCAATGCAGGAGTCACAGGTTCAATTCCTGGGTCAGGAAGATCCCCTGGAGAAGGAAATGGCAACCCACTCCAGTATTCTTGCCTGGGAAATCCCATGGACAGAGGAGCCTGACTGGCTACAGTCCATGGGGTCGCAAAAGAGCTGGACATGACTAAGCAACTAAACAACGACAATCTAATAACATGATATTCAGATTAAGAATCTTGAGACATTTCAAGTTACATATGGAGACTAAAGAAATCAAACACCAGTCTTCTATTTTTATTTACAGATTATTTTATTGGAAAAAGGAAAGCAATGACAAATCACTCTACTGCAAAATCAGTGCTGTATTAGATAAATGTAATTCCAAGTTTTAAAAAATCTGATTAATTCAAAGCAGGAATAAACATCAAGCCATGATGGTGCTGAAGTTATTTTCAAAAGACAGCAATGTGTTCTTCCTCATGGGAACTTAGAAAAATTTAAATTTCTCAGTAAATTATCTTTATCTTTTCTTCTTATATAATTACAGTGATATTTTTATAAAATAGGCCATGAGATGATACGTAAACATTAATGTCACTAAGACTTTTTCTTGTCAAATAAAATCGTATTTCTGCTAGCAACTTTCATTCTAGTCATTTTAAGTGAATAATCAGCTGTCAAAAGCAAATACATGTTTTTTTAAATGACTGTTAAGCCCTTACCTTCATTCACCCACAGGAAAGTAGGATTAAAAGCCATTATTACATCATTTGCGATAGAAATCTGGATTATCATTTTGCGGACACAAACTTGCATTTGCACGTCTAGTGCAGGAGACTCTTCCATCCAGCGGTCAGTGGGTACAGGTGTGAACACGGGCTTTGCTTCACAGGCGGACGGCAAGGTGGTGCAGGACAAGGGCCCCCGGCCCTCAGAGATTAGCTTTCTCCCTTGCAGACAAGTGAGACCCATGCTGCACATAGGTGTGAACTGTGTTCTGTTTCAAAAGGGCAAGACCAGCAGGTTAGTTAGCTCACTCGGGCAGAGACTCAGCACTTTTTTGCTTTCATCTGTGCTCAAATGAAAGTAAGAATGCAGAGTTTGTCCACCTCAGATGGTCTTATAAACACATGCGCTGAGTCGCTTCAGTTGTGTCCCAACTCTTTGAGACCCTATGGACTATAGCCCCTGCGGAGGAGGAGATGACAACCTACTCCAGTATCCTTGCCTGGAGAATCCCATGGACAGAGGAGCCTGGTGGGGTTGCAAAGAATTGGACATCACACACACACACATACACACACGACGTCACATACACACACACGACATCACACACACACACAATGTCACACACACATGTCACATACACACACATCTCTCACACACACACGTCACATACACACACACACACACACGACATCAGATACACACACACGACGTGTCACACACACACAACAGTCTTATATGGCGCAGACACACACACACACACACACCCACCCTCCCAGAGTCTTTTATGGCCCAGGGCTTAAATGAAGAGGTTGCGCTTTCTGGGTGAGTTCTTTATATCTCAACTGAGATTGTGAACAGCTGCTTGAGAAACTGAATAGTTGTCCCTGAGGAGAATCACTGTAAGAGAAAACCCACTGTGCCTATCCATGACACACATCCTCTGCCACAGCTGGGCTGCTGTGGGCTCACCTTAGGTTTCTCCTCATTGTATTTGTCCAAAAGAGCCTGGATGCGGGAGCCATATTCAGGATGGACATCACTGAAGTTCTTAACCTGAAACCAAATGAAGAGCATGGAGCATCACCCTAGCCCCCTCCCACGCCAGTCCCTCGTGTCTGCTCCACAGGATTCACTCCAGAGGGGAGGAGGGACACGTCCACAGGGGGCAGAGCCACACAGCATTTAACAACAGGCAGTAGGACTCAGGTCCTGATGAATACTGGCTGAGCAACCCTGGATAAGTCATTCACCTGAGCTTCAATACCCACTCCTCATGGAATAGGTGGGACAATCAAATCTCCCTCGTAGAGTTCAATATCCACTCCCGTAAAAACAAATGAGTCGATTAAATCAACCCTGCAGAGTATTGTGAGAAAAGGCATTAGGAGGTGAGCTCCACTTAGAGCAGGTAAAGAGCTGACCTCGGAGGAATGCAACAAGTTACAGTGATTTGTATTAGGAAACGGGCCCCGACACTGCCTGAATTTACAGTTAGCCGTATACACCATGGGTGAAATAGATAGCTGGTGGGAAGCTACTGTCCAGCACGGGGAGCTCAGCTCAGTGGTGACCTAGACGGGTAGGATGGGGCGGGGGTTGGGTTCAGGGGCCCAAGAAGGAGGGGATATATGTATACATATCCCTGATGTGCTTTGTTGTACAGCAGAAAGTAACACAACGTTGTAGAGCAATTACACGCCAATTAAAAAATAAAGTGAGGTGTACAAACACTGGCCTGTGCTGGGCAACTCTGCACACGTTGAGAAGGAATTCCTGACCAGGGGCTGATCCCCAGCAGACAGCAAGAGGTAGGACATCAAGAACCCCCAGAAGCCAGGCAGCTTTAGTGTACATAAGAGGAGAAGGCCAAGAGTTTGAGCCCAATTCTCTGCTTACAAACAGTCTTACTCATTCTGCTAAGGAAGATGAGAAAAAACCCGCCCCACCTCTCTCACAGAGCAACAGTCAGGCTCTCTGCCTGAGTGAAACAGCAAGAAGTACTAGCGTCCAGGGAATCAAAGGGTTATCTTTTATATACACACTCATCAAACAGGGTTTATAGAGCTCTGCCTGCAGAGAAAGCGCCCAGCCTACAAGGTCCTTATCTCCAGACCTTAGAACATACTCCAGACAGCTGCCCGTATGAACAGAGAGGCAGCAGCCAAAAGATAAGAGAAGGGCAGCGGTTCCTAAATTTATGAGAGGCTGACCCTGGGGCAGCCAGGAAACCAACAGTGAGCAAACAGCACAACAAGCGACCGTCAGAAATGCCCTGGGACACCTTTGCTCAAAAGGTCAGCCTGAGCTTTGGAAGCAGCTCAGTTTTTACCCCAGAAAACAGCATATTTCTTGTTGCTTCTGAAGGCAGGTTGGGTATCATAACATCGAACAGTCAGGCAGACTTCAAACCACAAAGACATAATCTATATTTCTTATCATCTAAAGTCTAAGCAAAATTGTGGCAGGACGCACATTTTGATACTGGATATTACTCTCTTAACATGGATCTTGTCTACAGTCAGATTGAATAGCATTAGGAGACGATTTGCCCTAAACTAAATTATTACACACTGGACAAAGAGTAAAGGATTGATGGATATAGTGCATCTACTGGAGGTAAGCCATAGAAAGAAAGGAATCAGCGGTTGATTGGGGATTCATACTAATTTTTTTTTTAAGTTTGCTTAACTCAAGTAAAATAGAAATGACACTTCTTTTGAAGGTTTTTCTCCCACAGCTGCACTCTCCCTTCCTGCCAGCAGGTGTCACTGTTCGGCTTACAAAGTATCACTCACCGCTTTCTTCTGGATAAAAAGCTGTGCGTCTTTCAGATGGCCTGCAATGTTCTCACACAGGCGTTTCCTCTGCTCCTCATTCAGCACTTTCAAATAGAAATCCCGCACCTGCTCATTGAAAACAGGGCGAGGAATCAGATAACTATTTTATCACGAACAAAACTGATCCAAACCCCACTTTTGAAATGAAGACACAAGATTTCTCATTGCTGTAAGAAAGAAAAAAGGCTTTGCAATTTAAGAATAATTTAAAACTATAGATGAAACTGTCACATGTTGAGTTCTTCACTTTTTAAGTCAAGCAGGAAGATAACAGGGGACTTCACTGGCCGTCCAGTGATTAAGACTCCACGCTTCCAATGTGGGAGGCACGGGTTCAATCCCTGGTCGGGGAACTGAGAGCCCACATACCGCGGGGGCATAGGCAAAAAAAAAAAAGGAAGATAATAGCTCATGACTTCTTTTTAATAATGTGTTTTGTGGTCACTGCTTATAAATCTCTTATAAATAAAAGGCAGTGTGGCCTACAATTAAAAATGCCACCACACCTTATTACTGACAAGTGCAGAACGTGCTGTCATCAAATGCAAGCTTAGCACAAGACAACCTTTGTTCAGTTCACCCAGAACCAGAGAGGACGCACCCTAGCTCATTAATTAGGTTCTTAGCTACTCGGAAGCCAAGATTTCTTAGAGAAGACAGATGTTAATAGTGGTATTTTACTTACAGTACTGAGTTTACTTCTAAAATGAATATCAAAAGGTTAAAATTAAAAGTAAGGACATAGTAAGCAAAGTAATACATATATGAGTTCTAACAGCCTCTGCTTATTTCTGAAATCAACCATTTCTCAGTTATCGCTCTGACTCTATTCAACATTTCATCCATTCATTGAGCAAATATTTATTACTCACATACCTATAATGCACCCAGACACTATCCTATATACTGTTCTGCTGCTGCTGCTAAGTCGCTTCAGTCATGTCCGACTCTGCAACTCCATTGACGGCAGCCCACCAGGCACCCCCATCCCTGGGATTCTCCAGGCTAGAACACTGGAGTGGGTTGCCATTGCCTTCTCCAATGCATGAAAGTGAAAAGTGAAAGTGAAGTCGCTCAGTTGTAAAACATCAAATTACCCAAAGTAGCAAATTTATAAAATACCAAAACTTTACAGTTTTTATAAGTTACCAAATATCAGAATATAATACTACTTTTAAAATTTGAGCAAACTATAAATCTGATATTAAAGTTTAAAAATCTTTAGACTTTTAGGTATTAACATAATCCAGTCAAAGTACTGCATGGGAGAAGATCTATATAGACAGTTCTTTAAAGAAGATGTACAGATGGCCAACGGACACGAAAAAAATGCTGAACGCTGCTAATTATTAGAGAAATACAAATCAAAAATACAATGAGGTATCACCCCACTCCAGTCTGAATGGTTATATCATAAACTCTAGTGGCTCAGACAGTAAAGAATCTGCCTGCAACATAGGAGACCTGGGTTTGATCCCTGGGCCAAGAGGAGCCCCTGGAGTAGCAAATGGCAACCCACTCCAGTATTCCTGCCTCGAGAATCCCATGGACAAAGGAGCCTGGTGGGCTGCAGCCCATGGGGTAGCAGAGTCAGACACGACTGAGCGACTAAGCACAGCACATGCCTGGCTAACAGTCACCAATCATACACAGCTCGGCAGCTCACTACAGGAGGGCATGGACTCCACACATGGGACAGCTGTTCCATTGCATAACCAGATGAGGATGCTGAGCTAATCTACCCACTCCAACACGTTAAGCACAGACCTTTAAGAGCAGGACCAAATTCCTATTAACGAAAAAGTGATATTTTTAATAGTCTATACAAAGTGAGAGAGTAACTTTTTCCTTCTTTTTAAGTGTAATATGTCTGCAGTAAGGGTACCGAATGTAAGTGTGAAGTCCACTGTGATTTTTCAGGGGCCACTGATGTGTCACACTACCCAGATCAAGGGAAAACATGACTCACATCTCAGAAATGCCCCTACCATACCCCTCCTCCCTGTCCCCTTTCTCAAACTGACCCCTCAATTGTTTTTACTTCTATTATTATAAATGTCTTTCTTTACTTCTCTTGGAAATGTACACAAATGGAATCACGTGGTCTATATTCTCGTTCTATTGTTCAATTTCATGTTTGTAAGATTCATCTGTGTTCCTGCTTGTTGGAATACTTCATTAGTTTTCATTGCTGTACACTGTGGGAATATACCACGGTTTATTTATCCAAGCTTTCGTTGATGAACACTTGGATGATATGAAGAAACTGTTGTACCTGTCTTCTGCTGCTCATATGTACACATTGCTATTCGGAATCTATGCTTAAGAGTGCACTTAGTAGGTCAAAAGGCAAGTACATGCTTGGCTTCAGTGGGTACTGACAACCAGGTTCCAGAACACCTGAACCAATTTACACTTATGTGAGAGCTGTTTCTCATTTTACAAATACTTGGTATGCAGTCTTTTTAAGTCTCGTCATTCTTGTGCATCTGTAGTAATGCCTCTTTTTAGTTTTATTTTGTATATTCCTGATGACTAGTGAAATAAATGACCTTTCCATATGTTTTCCAGTCATTCGGATACTTCTTTTATGAAGTGCCTATTCAAGTCTTTTGCCCATTTTTTTCATATTCATTTGTCTTTTTCTTATTGCTGTGTGGGAGTTCTTTATATGTACTGTATGTGTGTTTGTTATTTAGAGGAAAGCAAACTGCAGCTTGCGTTCTCAGTCTCTACATGGTTTCTCATAATGAAGGGGAGTTTTTTCCTCTCTTCATGAGTGAGTCTTGATAACATCTACTGCTCTGTCTGCCAGTTCAGTAATCCTTTCTTCAGTTATGTTTAATCACCTTTTTAAACTCATTTACTAAATGCTTGACTTTAGTTGTTCATTTTCCAGCTCAGTATGTCCATTCAATTTTTTAAATTTTCTTTTATTTTATTGGCCACACTGCACAGCTTGAGGGATCTTAGTTCCCCAACCAGGGATCGAATCTACACCCTCTGCAGCAGAAATGCAGTCTTAACTACTAGACTGCTAGGGATGTTCTCTCAATTCTTTTTTTATAGATTAAAGTTCTCAATAATGCTCCATGTTGTCATCTCTTTTCTATTTTCCTAAAAATATTATTTGCAGTCCGCACAGAGTCGGACACGACTGAAGCGACTTAGCAGCAGTAAAAAACATTGTATCTGACAATTTCACTGTCTGGATCTCCAGTAGGTTTGCTTCTATTGCCAATTTTGTTTTGTTTTTTCCTCCCTCTTGATTTTTCAGATATAAGGTCTTAAGTGTTGGGTATGCCTGATAATTTAGTACTGAATGCTGGATATTTGCATATGAAAAAAAAGAGATAATCTGAGACTCTATTTTCAACTCCATCTAATATGGGAACTGAGTTATGAATAAAGATGTTGTCCCTGAATTCAATTTGAGACATATTAGACACTTTAAACTTTAAACGGAGAAGGCAATGGCACCCCACTCCAGTACTCTTGCCTGGAGAATCCCATGGACGGAGGTACCTGGTGGGCTGCAGTCCATGGGGTCACTAAGAGTCAGATACGACTGAGCGACTTCACTTTCACTTTTCCTTTCATGCATTGGAGAAGGAAATGGCACCCCACTCCAGTGTTCTTGCCTGGAGAATCCCAGGGACGGGGGAGCCTGGTGGGCTGCCGTCTATGGGGTCGCACAGAGTCGGACACGACTGAAGCGACTTAGCAGCAGCAGCAGCAGACACTTTAAAAGGGGAACATATGCAGACATTGAGAAGAATGACCAAGCGACTCTCACAGAAGACAAAGGAGCCATTACCTGAGTGACGTTGTCATCGCTGGCACTGTTGAAGCGCTGTACATCCCCAGAAAAGCGGGTCCTATGTTCCAGGGCAGAAGGCTGATGCTCAGGAGCACTAAAGCTATTGGGGTAGTAATTCGGAGCCCCACCTTTAAAGAAAAACCACATACATTCACTTGGGGAGATGAAAAATGAAATAAGTCTACAAAATAAAAAATAAATTCAAGTGACAATTATATATGTATGTGTGTGTGTGTGCACACACACATGTGTGCACATGCCATGCACACATTATTTTTAACTCCCCACATTTAGCTATAAACACACCCAGATTCTTAGAGAATACTGTCATCTGCTCACATGTCCGTCTGCCTCTGCATCTTACAGAAGAGATCTCAAGTTCCCTTTGAACACTCAGATGGTCCCATCTCTACAGTCTTCTGATGCTTACCAGGACAAATATATTTATATAAGTTTGGTTTGGCCCCCATAGAAGATGACACCCAAAGACACATTTCAAATTGGAGGGTTTCAAGTGGGCCTGGGTGCAGTTCAGACATGCAATCATGGGATTCCTGGGAGCTCAGAGTTCCAGCCCTGCTCTTTCAGTCACCAGGCACACGGACTGAGCCCCCAGACACTCACTGACTGCTGCAGGGTGATGCAGTGGTCAGTGCTGGATCCGGAATCTGGAAGTTCTGACTTTTCCATTCCAGCACATATGAGAGTCCCATCACGGGACTCTACTTCACTATTTCTTAAAGGTGTTTAAGATGCTTGGGGTTTCTTTCCTTTATTGACTACGACTTTATTTAATTCTATTGGGCTGGCCAAAAAAGTTCGTTTGGGTTCTCCATAACATCTTACGAACTTTTTGGCCAACCAACCCAACAGCTGCACTTTTGCTTCTCTCTACAGATATATTTTTAAAATATTTTTTTAACTTTGATATTTCTAATATGTCACCACTGATTTCTCTGGACTTAGGAAAAATAATGACAAATACAATCAAAACATGTATTAAGACTTCCTCAAATAAATTTTGAGGCTTTTTTTTCCCTTTTGGCATGTTTATTTTCCCAACTATACTCTGCTTCAGCTGATGTAAACAGAAGCTTGTGTTATCTGAGTACACGCTGCCTAAACAGAAAGGATGGCTTGAAAAAACATAGCAAGTGGTTTGAACAAACCAGTCTGGGTTTAGAATTTTACCCAGGTCCCTGCTGGAACAGACAATCCTGGGTGGATACATCACATTGACAAAGGAACCAAAAGCTTGTAGGAAGACAGGGGTACCATACTCCCATGAAGTCCAGTTACCAGCCCAAGAAATTCATTCCAGGTCAGCCACGTCCATGTGAAAAGCAACGTTCTCCAATAACGAGCCATCACAGTGATTTTCTGTACTAAGAATTAGTTCTTTGAAACGTGCCAGTTTGAGTAACTTTAAAATTTTATTTCCAAATAAGCTCTGACCTTTACTCAAAGTCGGAGTTGTCCTCAAGTCACTGACTACTGGGGAAGATTAAGCTTTTTCATCGAACTGCAAGGGAACAGGTCAAACTTTCTACTTTTAAAATTAGGCAAAAGGGGTGTCAAAGTAGTTTTTTCACACATATGCCACTATGATAGTAAACAAGAATGGTAAACACAAAGCAATTACTTATTAATGACATCCCAAAATGTATATGAACCACTTTAATACGGCCGGGCTTCCCTGACCGCTCAGTCGGTAAAGAATCTGCCTGCAATGCAGGAGACTCCAGTTTAATTCCTGGGTCGGGAAGATCCACTGGAAAAGGGATAGGCAACCCATTCCGGTATTCTCGGGCTTCCCTCGTGATTCAGCTGGTAAAGAATCCACCTGCAACGCGGGAGACCTGGGTTCGATCCCTGGGTTGGGAAGATTCCCCCGGAGAAGGGAAAAGCTACCCACTCCAGTATTCTGGCCTGGAAAATTCCATGGACTGCATAGTCCACGGGGATGCAAAGAATCGGACACGACTATGCAACTTTCACTTAATACAGTCAGTCTCAACAACAAAAGAATCAAGGAATATTAATGAAAAACAATAACTTTAGGATAAAAACACAGAAGACAGATAGAGGAGTACCGATTACTTTGGGCAATTATACACCAACACGTCAAGCCTCAGAGAGCAAAAATACTGCAACCACCCAACACACTCAGTTAGTGAGCATATTAACTTGTTGAATACTTGGAAAAGGCTTAAAGATAATAATCGTAACAAGATGCAAGGCACAAAATTATATATGGATAAGCTAATCTTAAATGTGTAACAAATATTCACAGAAGAGACTGGCAAGAAATACAGCAAAATCAATGTCAGTAATAAAATTAATTAATTTAAAAAAAAAAAAAACCTGCTCCCTAAGTTGGATGATATCCTGCAGCAGCCAGGGTGAAAGATCTTTCTCCCTGCCTTTCACTGTGAGATGGACAGAAAGTAAAATCTGAGGTGGGAACTCTCAATAAAACATATAAAATAAATAAAAGTAAGAAGAGTCTTCAGGCAGCTGAGACCTTCATTGCTGGGCAAGAAATACATGGTGGACACAAGCAGCCATATGGGGCTTCCACAGAGTTGGAGGTCGCTAGGGCAGCCTGAAAACCCCTGGGCTGATGGGGCACCCCAACCCCTGCCCAGCAGTGCCCCCCAGCACCCTCGGAGCGAGCCACCTTCTGAGGCTTACCCTGATTGTCCATCATGCACATGGGGCCATCGCGCTGGTAGTTGGCCACTCGAGCACGGTAGGGACAGTTCACAGGTATCTGGAGATAGTTGGGTCCCAGGCGGTGGCGGTGAGTGTCAGGATAGGCGAAAAGGCGGCCCTGCAGTTATAAAGGGAACAGACGTTGACAATGTGCAAAAAGAGACAGAAGAGAAACAGCCCGTGAACTTCACTGGCAAGCCTCAAACACAGAGCACCACAGAGCCCTGACTGTCTGCCCAGTAAAGACCAGTTTCTTCTCTCTCACCAAATGAGTGCTCCCTAGCTGAACGGTCCTTAATCCTCCACATCGTGCAGCCAAAGAGCCACAAATCTTCACTTCTCTTCTAGATCATAACTCCTTTTTCCCTCAAATAACAAGTTAGTGCCCAGGCTTGAATTATTTCTTATTCCTGGGACTTCCCTGGCAACCCAGGGGTTAAGACTCCAATGAAAGGGAGACAGGTGTGACCCCTGGTTGGGGAACTAGGACCCCACATGGTAAGTGGTGCAGCCAAAATATAAAAAATAAATAAGAAATAAAAATGATTTCTTGTTTCCAAGGACACATTACACTGCAAAACAAACTTGCTAAAACCCAAATAACTGGAGTCTTGAACCAATTCGATTCCTCCCCACTCTCTCACTCCAGGGGAGGGGTCAACCATTTGCTCTTAACAAAAAGATGCAGATTTCTACAAAACCAACTGTACAGGAAATTATTAAAAAAAAACAAACACCTTTTGTGTTGTAGCCTGGTTTATGTCAGATATACTTTGAGCTCTGAGACTTTCTAGATATTAACAAAGTACTACACAAAGAAAGCCATGGTATTGGACGATGGCCCTACGATGACACAAGGCCCTGAATCAAGATTAAACTAAATCACATATTTACCAAGGCAGGAGATTGTGCAATTTCTTTCAATTAGTGTTGAAACAAAAACCTTGATGATTAACTCCATATAAATCTCAGTATCCAATTATTTAAATATTCTCATTAATCAAAGCTCTACTCACAAGCAGTTTTCTTTAATTGACTTTATTATTGGCCTTGAATCTGAAAGAATATTTATGCATGCATGCGTGCTAAGTCACTTCAGTCATGTCTGACTCTTTGCGACCCCATGGACTGTAGCCTACCAGGCTCCTCTGTCCATGGAATTCTCCAGGCAAGAAAACTGGAGTGGGTACCCATTCCTTTCTCCAGGGGATCTTCCTAACTCAGGCCTCGAACCTAGGTCCTCCCGCATTACAAGCAGATTCTTTACCATCTGAGCCACCAGGGAAGCCTGAAAGAATATTCTTGTATCACTAATTCTATGGGCCACCCAAAACACAAATCAAGTTGAATAGGGCAACTGATGTGATTATTTTGTACCAAATCACTCAGGCCAAATGCTTAGTCCAGTCTTGCTGTTCTGTCCATAATCTGCTCTTGGCTGAGTGACTCTACCTCCCATAATCAGAAGTCTAAAGTAATATTCAGGGACTTCCCCAGCCATCTACTGGTTAAGACTTCACCTTCCAATGCAGAGGGTGCAGGTTTGAACCCTTGTCAGAGAGCTAATAAGATCTGATCTGCCTCTCGACCAAAAACACCAAAACATAACGCAGAAGCAATACTGTAACAAATTCAATAAAGACTTTAAAAATGGTCCACATCAAAAAAAATCTTCAAAAATATTAAAAATAAAGTAATATTCAGATGACCAGCCATGCAACCATGAACAAAAGCACCTAGGGTTTGGATGCTGGTTGCCTCCTTCTGCCCAAAATGGACTAAGCTGTGCTCTAACTATACCAACAGGACAGAAGATAGAGCTGAGCCATCAGCAGCTCCTGCATGTGGCCTCATCATATTGTTCTGGTTTGGGGTCACCTTGTGTTTATAAGGCATCCCCAGCTGCAGGTAGAGACCTTCCAAGTTAAGCCAAGAAATGTATACAGCAAGGCCACACCCTGACCCCAACTTGAATGAAGGCCTTACCCAGGGCCCTGTGCCCAAGCTCCTTGCTGGGCTGGGGTGAAAAAACAGAGCAAAGCTCTCCCACTCCAGGAGTCGACTTCTCCACTCCTGATAAACTGTGACGCATGGGAGGGAAAAAGGGCTGCCCCTGCATCACCAGGCACCCAGGGAACAGTCTCTGGGACTTACATTACACTACTGAGGGCTTTTCACCATGGTCCAGTTTACACTTTGTATCCCAAGGTTTTAAAATTTAAGAATGCGTTGCCTTTCAACATTATTGTTGAAAACACTGTCCATTACCGTACAACTACTACCACCTGGTCATGCGCTAGTTCCTATCAGAGTAATTTCCAAGCCTCCTCACTGGCTCTCCTTTTCCAAGCCTTCCTTCCAACAACGTCACCCTAAATATTTCTGCCAAAAGACTCTTCCTAAGGCCCCATGCAGATTCTATTACTTACCTACTCAAAAAACCTTGGACAATTCCTCAATGCTCATCAAAAGGCTAACCAAGTACAATGGTTCTTCCCTGCTGTATGGCATCCTGTTACAGCAGCCATGGCAGTCTATCAGTAGAGAGGTATTCAACCCACAGCAGTCAAATTAAATTAAAAATTAATATAAATTTATTTCTATAAAAGGTTCAAATGTTCCCAATGTCAAAGCAAAAAAAAATTATTATTTTAAAAAAACAAAGGATACTTAGTTCACCTCCATGGACAGTGACACCTGAACTAGAATTGGACACTTACATAAGAAATAGCCGTCAGTCACTGTGATCTGATCTAGGGTAAAAACTTTAACCTTTGTAGCATGATCATAGTCTAAGAACACAAAACATTGATTTACTCTATAATTATTAAGCCAGTTATTTCCCCATTAATTTCTGATCCAGATAAGAATTTTTCACTCTTTGTACTCTTGAAAAAACATACTGCATAGAGGTGAAAAAATACTGAATGCTTAGGAACATTACCGGGGAAGGCAATGGCACCCCACTCCAGTACTCTCTCCTGGAAAATCCCATGGACAGAGGAGCCTGGTAGGCTGCAGTTCATGGGGTCGCTAAGAGTTGGACATGACGGAGCAATTTCACTTTCACTTTTCCTTTCACGCACTGGAGAAGGAAATGGCAACCCACTCCAGTGTTCTTGCCTGGAGAATCCCAGGGACGGGGAGCCTGGTGGGTTGCCATCTATGGGGTCACATAGAGTAGGACATGACTGAAGCGACTTAGCACCAGCAGCAGCAGGAACATTACCAAAACAAACAGTAAAACCCACTGCCTTTAATCAACAGAAACATAAACTGAGGTTGTAAAAATCATCTCTGGGTCTCTTTACACGTGCCATCATTTTCTCTTTACATGAAAGAGAAAATGAATACAGTTATGCTGATCAAATGTTATAATCAATTAATGGTATTCCCCATCCTTGATTAGAGACTGAAAAAGAATATCCCACAAATACCTAAAGTATTTCTACTATAACTTCTTTTAACTTAAGAGCCTAAATATCCAAGTTACCATATTGAGGGACTCACTATGAAATTTGTTTTATCCTGTAACGCTCATTTAAGGATGTTTCATTCAGTCCCACAGGAACTAAAGACCCAGACCAAGGTTTAAGTGATGTCCTAGTTAATTCTTCATATAAAGATCAAGCCAAATTACATTCTGTGTGTGTGTGCACACGCATACATGCAAGGGCACACAGGCTTGTACACACACTCCTGCCTCAGAACCTCTCGATCAACTAGGTTTACCTGAAGCATTTTGTCAGGGCTGGGCTCGATGCCGGGTGGCATGTTGCTTGGGTCAAAAGCCAACTGTTCAACCTCAGCAAAGTAATTAACTGGGTTCCGATTTAAGACCAGTTTACCAACTGGGATAAGAGGGTAGTCATTGTGAGGCCAAACCTAAAAATAATGGCATATTCACAATTACCAGACAACCAACAGAAGGAAATTACGCATAAAAATATCAGCTTTCAAATACAATGAAGCCAACGATAGTAAGTGAAAATAACATTTTTGAACCTAATAAATGGTAAGAATTAAGGTGAGTGCATTGGATGAATCTTTTGCAACAATAAACAGGAGTAAATATTGACATTTTCCCTGGGCAAAAGTACATCAGCTCATCAAAATTTGTTCCCTGCTAATAACAATGTATCAGGCCACCTAGATGAACTCAGTAAAGTTATCAAATAGGAACTGGAAGGGAGATGCTGATGAGCCCTCATTCACAGGCTAGGAAACTCTTAGGTGGCTTCAACGGTTTTGTACACAACTTATAAATGCTTGACTACAAATTTTTTTAAATTAGGTGTGAAGACACTTTAAAAAGAAAACAATTTATTTGTTAACTGACTCACCTTGGTAAGATCAAATGGATTAAATGGAAAAGTTTCTGCCTCACTAAATGTCATGACCTGGATGTATAAAGTCCAGGAGGGGTAGTTGCCTGTGGCGATGGCATTGAAAAGATCGCGGAGGCCGTAGTCAGGATCTTCGTGGGCAAGTCTTGCTGCATCTTCAACAGAAAGGTTTTTGATGCCCTGATCAGTCTACAGGAGAAAACAAAGAAGCTCAAACTGAAACTTATTGGCAAAGTTATCAAACTTCAATCAGTAATTCATTGAGGGATTATGAGTGACACTATCCAAAGACTGGATTTTCCTCGTAACAGTAACTCCCCTCTTCAAATCTGACACAAGTATGAATTTATCAGTAAGAAATTCTATTTGCTTATCCTGATTCTTTTCAATGTCCAGGGAATCTGTCTACACATTTTATATTTAAAATTAGTCTTTCTTTCCCTTTATGGATTCTACATTATTTGAATTTTTAAAATTGCTGACATATAGTTCACTTTCAATTTTTCGCTTATCTAGAAAATGCTACATTACTGTCTTCAGAAAAGCCAAAACAATTTTTGCTATAAAGTGTATATATAACATATAATTTATCATTTTAACCATTTTCAAGTGTTCAAGTCAGTAGATTTCTCTGAGTACATACTGTAAAATGGAGTTGTTGGGTCATATGGTAATTCTATGTTTAATTTCTTGAGGAATTTCAAAACTGTTTTCCAGAGTGGCTACTATTTGAATGTTTATACTCATGCTATTTCCGATCAGAAAAGAAAAATCAAAATATATTTTAAAAGTAAGCAAGTGGTTAATAAAATTAAAGGACTTTCCTCCTTTTTTAGCATGAAGAAATTTTTTAAATACCCCGTCTTATAATATCTCAAATCAACTACTGAGATTGGGCTCAGCTAGTATCCCTCCACCCCAACTCCCTTCCTTTTTTAACTTTTTTTAAAGGAAATCATAGAATCACAGTTTATAGAGCTGAAAAGAAATTTAGTATAGCCACTCAAGCAGTTGACCAACTATGAGCAACCAAAAGTACTGGGTTGGCCATAAAGTTCATTCCAAGTTTTTCCATAAGATGAACCCAACTGAACTTTTTGGTCAACTCAATAGTATTAATATTCTGACTTTCAAACAAGCCATTAAAACCCAAAGACATTAAGTCACTTTCACCTGAGCTCCTATTATCATCCCATCCTGCTCTTCAATAGAGTTCCCACCACTATCTTATTTTGAAAGAGCCCCAATAAGTCAGGCACCACATAAATATTTCCTTCACAAGTCACCTCTAGAAGGCTGGTTGATGTCTAGCACAGAAATCCCAGCTCTCTCTAGCCAGTGGCAAGATTTTTTTCAGCCTGTTAGATCTTCAGAATTAGAATATACAAGTCATCATCTGCAGATCACCCAGTGAATACACTAAATTGTACAATATTATTGCAATCCCTTTCTGATTTTAACTGAAGCCCCTGGGTTTAGAAAGGCATAACCTTAGGTCAGAATAATCCAGACTGATGAGTCTATTAGATCCCACACTACCTCAGAGCCCTTGGCTGAACAGACCCATAAGCATCCCAATCTTTCCAGGGCCACTGGCAGCTGGCACTATTACCCAACTTCACCATGACTAAACTGGAGTTCAGAGAACCTTTAATAACTTACCAAGAGAGAATTATCTAGAAGAGGGAAGATGCGAGTTCAGATCGTTCTAACTGCAAAGCCACGACCACACTAGCTGTCCCAGATATAATCACTTAGTCTTGCTCTAAGTGGCACTACACTTCTTCTTTTGGCAATTACAAGCCGGTGGGTCAACTGTTTCCTGTAACTCTTCCTTGCCAAAGATTATAGATCCAAGTCATAAATATAAACAGGGGTAACAGGTTTCCTGTTTGATACACCCACCCAAGTTGTTCAGATAATGGTTAAAATAGGATAGAAGAAAATAGGTCCCTGGGATATCATTAAGTGGGAGCCTGTATATGTCATGGGTCCCCTTCTGTCTCTGCTTATTTTAGCAGCAGTATTTGGAAACAAGTTCTTAAGCAACCAGAGGTTTTTTAAATAACCTTCTAGAGTTCCCTGGCAATATTACTTATTCCAACCAATGCCAAAGTCAGACTAAAAGAACCCATGAAAACACCTTAATTAAAAGATTCTCAAAATATTCCCCAAAACTAACTGATCTGATCTGATTGTATGAAAGGAAATTAAAAAAAAAAAAATTGGGGGCTGGAGGAGCAGCAGTGGCCAGGCAGCCCAGCATACCTCCCCAGCTCCCACTGCTGCCATGAGGAAGGTCAGCTCAGAAGTTGGGGAGGGGTGGGGAGAATGAGGAGCCCAAGAAGAGATCTGTGAGGCTGTCATCTAAACCTGCTCCTGCAAAAGTGGAAATAAAGCCTCAAAAGGCAGCAGAAAAGGATAAATCTTCAGACAAAAACGTGCCAACAAAAGGCTAAGAGGGAGGAGCAAAAGGAAAACAGGACACAGCGGCTAATCAAGGGACTAAAGATGATTTACCGGCAGAAAACAGAGACACTAAAAAACGAGGAGAGCCCAGCCTCTGATGAAGCAGGAGAGAGAGAAGCCAAGTCTGATTAATATCACACACCTGGTACTTTCAGTGGTCCCTGTCTCCCTGCTTGTACAACCCAGAGGGATGTTATTTAATCAACTATGTGGTAAATCCAAGTTTCTTAGCAGCTTTAGAAAAAGTTTTAAGAAGGAGGGAATCTTCGGACTTCCCTGGTGGTCCAGTAATTAAAAATTCACCTCGCAATGCAGGGGACATGGGTTCAACCCTTGATCAGGGAACTAAGATCCCAAATGTCATGGGGCAACTTAGTCCATCTGCCACAACTCATGGGCCCATGCACCACAACAAAGACCCAGCACGGCCAAAGTAAATAAATATTTAAAAAAAAAAAAAAAAGAAGGAAAGTATCCCACCTCATCCAATTTTTTAAGTGTAAATGCTTTTTTTAAAACAAACAAAAAAAAGATCATTTGCTGGTTGGTTATTTTTTGGTACGACCAGAAAATAGTGGGGTACTAAATATGGTAGGCTTTGATTGTCTTGGGTGTCAGCTTAACAACTCCATAAATGGGGATAGCTTTTCTATCCTATAATACAAAGCATATTACATAGTACTTTGGAGTTAGTTGCACACTTAATGTCTTGAACACTTTAAATCACTTCTCCTATGTTGTTTTTGGTAGAACTGTTCCCTAAATAAATTCCTTGATGTTGGCTCTCCTTGTCAGAATCTTATGCACCCTGTAACACCTTTGGTTGTGGAAGTCCAGTTTTCCTAGTAACTTTGTTAACATGCTATGAATGACTGAAAATTCAAGTAAGTAGTATATATGATATTAAATTGTGAATTAGTGGGACTTATGATATAACAGCATATTAACATTTGAAAATATTGGTACTTGATATCCCGTCAAGGAAAATTTGCCTCCAAATTTTAAGGTAGAAAATCACTGAAACGTTTAGAAAAGAATCACAACTACATGATTTCTTTAGATTTTTGGTACATATGTTACAATTGTGTACAAACTGAAATGTCTGTATATTGATCCTCAAAACAACCAATAAAAATCTCAATTATGAAAAAAGAAACAATTTTTGTTTCCTGAAATTTGTAACTGATTTTTTAATGTGTGGTGTTCATAATATAATCCTTTAAAAAATAGATGGATGAATTTAAAAGTGAGGAGAAATATTTTTGGAAAGATAGCATCAGATGTTGAAAATGAGAATGAGATCGCTATTACAAAGAAGAATGTCCCAATTCTGTCTTAAAGCCCTCCTGGACCCCAAAAGTATCTGTACTCAGAACAGTGTACTCAGGGCTATGAAAGGCAAAGCAAAAACATAACACGTGACTGTTTGCCAACACCTGACTCTAAACTCCAACAAAGAACTCCAGGCTAAACCAGGTAGGAATTTCCTTTTACCTAGCTGGGAGGCTTCTATTATCTCTTTATCTTTGATCTAAAACCTTAGATCTTCCTTCTCCAGGGAAAAAGATATATATCAATATGCACCTGCCAGCACCAGAAATGTTGAGAGCCAGCACAGAATGAGCACTTGCCCAAATATTTATGGCAGAGCTCCCAGGGTCCAGAAAGAAAAAGCTAGACTATTGAGAGCAGCTGTGTGCTATCAGCCACATGAAGAGACCAAAGAGAGACTACTTTGTTCTAACTGGGCAGCCTGAGTGTTTACTCAGGCAGTGGCCAATAAGATAATCACGGTCCTAATCAACCAGATAGATACTTGTCATTCTTGGAGGTGGAGGTAAGGGAAAGGTGGAGAAGGCCAGGCCTTGAGCCTTGCCCAATCCTCAGGAGAAGTGGGTGGTAGGAGCCTTCCACCCCCTTTGCCAAAGGTGACCTGTACCTTATAATGGAATTTGCAATAAACTGCCTCTCCATTTGCATTAACCAGCTTGAAAGTATGCGATCCATATCCATTCATGTGCCTGTGTCCATCTGGAATCCCTCGATCACTGAACAGGAAGGAAACCTAAGGAACAGAAAAATCAAGGGTCAAATTGTTCAGTTTAAATCAAAACATATTTTTAAGACAGTCCTAAGTTTCCAGAAAAATCTCTCAATGACATGGAACATACTAGCCAAGTGCTCACAGAAGGGTTGCCATTTGAAAAAAATATCAAACAGAAGAATTTTAAAGCAGAAAGATTAAGCATAAATCACCAATGTCCTGACTCAAAATTCTATAAAGAAAAGCTAAAACAAATCTGAAAACTAGCCTAACTTGTTCACATTCTAATTTAACAGAAAATTTGTTTGGTACTACTTTCCCTTCATTTCCCTAACACAAAGAGCCTGACTTCCTACAAGAAACTTTCATCCTTAATACTGTTAAATATCAATTGATAATGGTTCTAGTATCATGTAAAGTCCACGAATGGGGAAAGATGAATACAATCGTCATTATAAAACTCTTCAAGGACCAAGAAATCTGAGGAAGGCTCTCCAAAAGAAAGTCAAAAATCAACTCCAATAAAATATCCAAAACTGGAGAAAACTATATGAGGCATAATTAACAATTCCTTATCAGGTGACATAGTGAAAAAAACAGGCATTGCCACCTGATGCAGAGACTCAGGACGCAGGCTCCAGAAGTCCCAGACCATGTCCGGATCCTTCAGGTGTGTTTGAGGGTTTCTCTTCTGACTGTGGATAAAGGACGGAAACTAAATGGAAAAAGAGAGGAAAAAAAAATCCAAAAATTAAGTTAAAGGACTTATGGTGTCTTCAGTTCAGTCGCTCAGTCGTGTCCAACTCTTTGCAACCCCATGAACCACAGCACGCCAAGCCTATGGTGTCTTATACATTGCCTATTGCTAGGTTTACAGATTATCATTTTGAACAATACAATTTTAAAATTTTAAGCTGCAAAACCCTAAAATGAAATTTACCCTCTACACGTTTTTGAGCAGACTGCCTCTTTTTATTCATTTTCCAAGTGTTGTAAGGAAAACTGGATCATTCCCATCAAGTCAGTGAACCCCAAAATGCGAAACTAAGACTAATGATAATTGTTGTAATCTGACCTTATAAAAAGATACTAAATACAGAAAAAAATGTAAGACGCAATCCAGCCAATCCCAATCAATGTTCTCTTCTTTCTGCTTTTCCCAGGGCTTTGCCTCAAATGCCAATCTATACAGAGTATTTGAAATCAATTTAAATCAACAAATATCTGCAGAATGCAAAATAATTCATCACCTACCAATAGAGCATCCCTGATGAAGAAAATGGGGGTGTTATTTCCAACAAGATCCCAATTACCATCTTCTGTGTAAAATTTCACTGCAAAGCCACGAGGGTCACGCACTGTGTCAGCTGAGCCTGATTCTCCAGCTAGAAGATTCAAATGGGGAAAATGAAGCCTCCACTACAGTACTCTGCATCCAGGAAGCCTCAAGTCACAAAAACACTGGGATCTACCCTTCCCAACCTCTGGAAGTATATTAGGTATTTAAGTGCCTGGGTTATTATTTCTACTACCCACCAGCTAATTTAGACTGAAAAAGTAAACAAAGAAATTAGCTGAGAGAAATAAGAAAAGTATATATAATAACAGCTGAAAATATTATCCATTTAACGTAATAAGATAGCTTTGTTCAAACAGGTAATTAAAATTTAAATTAAAATAAGGGACGATAGCTTTGTTCAAACAGGTAATTAAAAATTGAAGTAAAATAAGGGAAGAAAATAATTATGAAGATTAAGGCAGTGAACAAAGAGAATAAGCAAGTTGTCAAAATTATGAGGTTAATATTAAGAAAATGAGTCAAGACAGAAATTTTTATCCTTAATTTCATTTCCTTTTGCATTTCACAGAATTATGAAAATGCACAAACACAGACTCATGCAGAGGCAGAATTAATCAGGCACTGTGGTATGCTGAGATGCAATTTGATAGCTCTACCTCTGACTAGCTCTGTTACATGAGAAAAATCACCCTCTCAGAAACAGAAATAACCCCACCATGCAAAGCATTAATCTATCTACAGATTATAAGCAGGATCAGTACAACACTAACCATGGATGGCACAGAATTAACCCTCAATAAAGGGCAGCTGTTCTCATAGCTGTGGAGTTAAGACTACCACTTCATGTTCCGTTTGAGGCAACCACTCACAGGAAAAACTCTCTCCAAATGTTACAGAGTTGCAGGCGTGAGCTCTGCATAAGCATCATTTCCTAAGACCTCTCAACAAACAGAATTATAAGTAACTTTCTACATGTCTTAAAATATTTTTTCTACTGTAAAATGTTTCTATACTTTGGAGAAGTGCTTGTTTCCTATGGTCTGGTAAGTTTTTTCTGGAAACTAAGCTATAAATGCCTCAGATAAAATACAGGGTTGAGTCAAGCAACACCAGTAATGCAAACAGACCAACTTACCAACAGTGGAGAAGCGAACTGCAATGGGCGTCCTCTTTCCAATATGCTCAAACACCTTCGCCTTGGAGTATTTGGTAATGTCATGTGTGACCTCAAAGTAGCCAAAAGCCCCTAAGGAGAAAGACAGAAATTGGCATCACAAGACTATCACTCAGGTCACCACGCCCGCAACAGGTATCTGGGTGACAAGAGAAACCGGTGATTTAGCACTGGCCTTCTGGGAGCTTCCAATGATGGGAGAAGGGGAGATAACCAAACATAAAATGATGAGAGCAAAATGCAAAGCCCTACGTCACTCAGCGCTAAGCTGAGAGCTACAGAGCTGGAGCCAAAGAGGAGTGGAGCCAGAAGGAACTAGTCAGGGTTACCAGAAGAACAAAGGGTCTGAGAGGCCCTTCAGGTACAAGTAGGATCTAAAAGAGAAAGAACAGGGGAAAGAGGAGGAGAAAACACACGGAAAGGCTGAGCACTTAGGAACCTCGTCACAGAGCCAAACAACAACCTGAACAGCATATCAAAGGCATGACGGAAAAGCCTCACAAAAAAAGCTGGAGAAGACAGAACAGGAAATAAAGACATTGGGAAGTCCAATACTTTGGCCACCTCCTGCGAAGAGTCGACTCACTGGAAAAGACCCTGATGCTGGGGGGGATTGGGGGCAGGAGTAGAAGGGGACAACAGAGGATGAGATGGCTGGATGACATCACCAACTTGATGCACATGAGTTTGGGTGAACTCCGGGAGTTGGCAATGGACAAGGAGGCCTGGCGTGCTGTGATTTATGGGGTCGCAAAGAGTCGGATACGACTGAGCGACTGAACTGAACTGAAATGAAATGGGAGTCCAACAAAACTTCTTCCTTTCTATCAAGCTTTCTTTTTCCTATTGAGTTGTTTGGTTTTTTTTAAGATTCACAATATTTAAGTAATTTATTTATTTATTAGCTGTGCCACGCAGTCTGTGAGGTCTTGGCTCCCCAACCAGGGACGGAACCCAGACCTCCTGCCTTGGAAGCTTGGAGTCCTAACTACTGGACTGCAAGGGAAGTCCCTCCTTTTGAGTTTTTAGCTTTCTTTTAAATACCATCTACATCTTTTCTGTAATAAAAGCAAGATAAAAGTTTTACAGAAGTTTTGGACAAAAAGGAAAAATCACTACAAAAATCACTACAGCACATTTACAGCACATTTACACAACTGACATTTACAGCACATTGACTTTGCACAGTTAATTCCAGTATTTATCCAGTTAAGTGCACTATCTTAATCCAGTTATAATTACAGTATGTCTATGTCTGTATTTCCATATTTTTCACTCTTTACTAAGATGCATAATGGAATAAAAGGAAGATTACTTTTATTTTTAGCAAAATAAAGTATTTTACATGGAAGGTTCAATCCAGGGAAATAACCATCATTTACTTACTGACTCCTCTATTGATGGGCATTTTTGCCTTTCTCCAAGGAATGGAAATTTGGCACTTCTGTTAAAGGAACTCTGATCCTTTGAGAAGTAATTCTTAACCCAGGTGTTATGAAACAGTCCTTTCCCAGCAAATGAACACAACTCTCACCTGCTCCTTTGGCGTGCACAACTCTCTCAGGAATTCTCTCCCGGTCAAAGTGAGCCATTTCATCAGTGAAAACCACATCCTGGACGAGAAGGGGCCCTCGGGACCCCACCGTCAGAACATTGAGTTTGTCTCCTACTGGATTACCGGCTCCAGTGGTTAGGACATCAGGTTTCTAAGTGAACAGGAGAGGAAAGGAGTACAAGAGAGTCAATTCCATCACACCCTCAATTTCCACTGTCACAGGGCACGTCATTTTGCATTTTTACATCTGCTACTCAAACTCTTTTTAAATTTCCTGTGTGAAAAGTACTGAAATGTTACAAAATATGCAGTTGCCTGAAATTTATAATTGGGTCGCAGAAATCCTAAGAAATGCCAAGCAGGACGATACCTAGATAACTCACCAACCTGCTCCCCCTCTGTTCTAGGTACAGCCACCAGGCTCCACACAGGAAACCTCAGGTAGAAATTCCCCTAAAAGGGATTATATATCATATGCGTTTAACACTGAATGTCCAAACTCATGAGAGATGGTCCCCAGGGAAGCTATGCCTCCACATGCTTTACACAGATTTTCCAAATACTTCCTGACCACCAGACACGTCAAGGCGAATCACCCTGTACAGTGCAGTATGCTTCTCTCAAGCAGTAGGTACCAGCCATCTGCAGCATCTCTTCTCAATTCCAAAAGAAGTTACCGGCTTTTGTCATCACCGAAAATAAAGTTACTGGTAAGATGGATTACAGTATTAATTTTCTAAAGATGCCAAATGTCTATGAGATGAGATAGGTTGTTTTACTGTAATTAAAAATTAGATCCACCCATTTTTCCCATTTCTGTTATATCAGGAGCCCTTCAGCTGCCTCTTCTCTAGGATGGGAGCAGCATTTTTAAGTCTCATGTGATCCCGGGCAGCTTCATCTTGCTCTCTGGCCACATTCTGCTTTTGACAGCAGCCAACTGCCTCTCCCATGACCCTCCCCAGCCCTCCCCTGGCTACCAGCAAGTTAATCAACTTTTCATGTGCAAAAAAAATTAAAATGGCAGGGGAGGGGGGGCCAGCTGTGGTGGGGGGGGGGGACTTCCCATAAAGAAGAAGAGAATGTGAGAGAACACCAAGCTTGGTGAAAGGAACGGTAAACAGGTCAGAGGGTCATTTCCATCTTTGCATCCCTAATACAGGAAGGCTGAAAAATTAACAAGACCACATCACAAGGCTCCTCCTCGGGACCAGGTCAGGGAGATAAAGCCAAGAATAAAAACTACGCCCAGAGGAGGCAGATGCAGAGCCAGCTGGATGAGGGGATGAGCGAGTTGAAGGACTAAAGAACGAGATGGTCTCGCCTCGTGACAATGAATCATGGAATCTTAGTGTGGCAATGCTGGAATGGTGCCATCACTGGGCCTCCTGCCCACCCAATGTAGGAATCTCCTCCGTGACATCCATCCCCCCGAGAAATGAAACGTGGGTTTGTAGGTCAGTAACATTCAGCATCTCTTCTAGTTCCCTGGTCTAATAGATCAACTGTCCTTTCTTTTAACACCTTTCCAAGCCAATGGATATGCAATTTGTCTTTAAAACAAGTGTGGCAGGAAAAGGTTCAACAGTCAGCAAAACAGAATGGAGGTCATGGTCAAAGATCAGGGAGGAAAAGATCCCTGACTTCAGGTGGTGTTTAGGGTAACATCTAATAAGAGATACTGAATTTAAACAAAGAGAGTATTCGCTAGATGAAAAGAAGGACACAGTATATTCACTGAGATGGTGAGAATTAACAGAGTTAACGCAATGAAGCTTTACTAAATAAAGTAAGTGAAGGTGGAGCTGGAAAATGGACCATCAAAAGCAAAAATTTTAAAGTCATTTCTGAAAAAAAGCCAGTTCCATGCAGTGAGCATTGCAATTAACCCCAGGACAGATACAATTTGTTTTGATTTTTGTTTAAATCAAACTTCCAGCATTCTCAAACATTTCGAATAATTTTGAACCTGATGCTAGGAAAGACTGAAGGCAGGAGGAGAAGGGGAAGACAGGATGAGATGGTTGGATGGCATCACCGACCAGATGGACCTGAGTTTGAGCAAGCTCTGGGAGTTGGTGATGGACAGGGAAGTCTGGTGTGCTGCAGTCTGTGGGGCCGCAAAGAGTTGGACATGACTGAGTGACTGAACTGAACTGAACTTGAAGTAGAAAGCAGTGAAAACCAGCCCTCCTGGGCTACAAGCAATGACAAATATGTCCCAGAACAGCAAGACCTGGAAGATGGTACCTGTTTAGACGAGTACAGTCAGGTGAAGCCACTCCCAGCACGTGCTGAGAAAGCCCGAGGTGATGACAGGGGAGGGGAATGGTAAAGGAAGAAGAGAGAAAAAATGAAAAGCCTACCAATGGCAGAGGCAGCAACCGTCTGGCAGTGGTGATGAGAGCAACAGGTCAGCGGACTTCAGCCAGAGGCCAGGAAAGACAGGGCAGGAGTGAAAAATAAGTGGGGACTTGTCTGTTGGTCCAGGACATAAGAAGCAGCCACAGTGCACCTGGGTCTCATTCATTCAACAGCCGCGAGGCGGACCCTCTGCAGGCTGGATGGCAGGGGCGGGGCGGTGGGGGGGTGGATTTAGCACTAAGGCCCCTCAGGTGACTCATTTCAAGTCACTCATTCACCAGCTGTGGCCCCTGTCCTTCCGGTCCCCACAGACCACAGAGCCTGGCAGCATGTATCCCTGTGACCTGCACACACAAGGGTAGAGGTCTGCCCACTCGGAGGAGGGTAGACAGAGGCCTCCCGAAGACACTGAGTGCCAGTAAAACCAGAAGAATATAACCACACCCCGGAGCCCGTGCCCCTGTTATTCACCAGCATCAAACAAAAGAAACAACATCCCGTGACGCAAGCTCTGGGCTTTCTCTAGGGATATGATGGAGGGTGGTAACCACGGGTCCAAAGCTAATCAGAAAGGACAAACACACAGAATCAGTACAGCTGATGGGACTGTACCTAGTGTCTCACTTCCCTTTGTAACTACCACTTCTCGAGCACTTGCCATATGCAAGGCTTTTTTTCCTAGCTATCTTCATTCAAGCCTCTCAACAACCAGTGAGAGGAATATCATTGCTTGTTTAGTGGTCGATGCCACATGCTCAGAGTATTTAATAACTTACGCAGATTTCTGTGTGGCAGCACACAGTAAAGTATGGAAGGGCAAAGATATGTCTGCCAACTTGCTGGTTATAGGGTTTTTGTTTTTTAAATTTTTTGGCCACTCCATGTGAGATGTGGCATCTCAGTTCCTCCCCAACAGGGACTGAACCTGTACCCCCTGCATTGGAAGCATTAACCACTGGACTGCCAGGGAAGGGCCTGTTTTAACTCAGTGCAAGACCACTTTAGAACCAGAATTTTTTTAAGGACAGAAGAGTTCTTCTGTTGATAGATAATTCTAAGAGCTCCCGCTCTGGGAAAGCAGCATCAGTTACCTGTTAACGTGTTTAACATCTTTCTGGCTGCCAATTCCTCATGACAATCGTACATGCTTCTCCTGGACCACTCTTCCTGCCCCACCCATGCCGCCCCACAAGCTGAGCCAAGGGCATCTTCCTGTGCCCCACAAAACAGATAATCTCATTGCCTTAATGCTATATGCTTTTTTCTCTCGAGACAGTATACTCTTTCTGCATCTAGAGCCCTGCCACAAGTGCACAACCAAGGCTGAGGATTCAACAAGGGAATGAATTAAACTATGGACTGATATGAAATCGCCAAGAGATTATTTCTAAAAAGGAGAAAGAGGTAACAATAGCCCATGTCTCTCCCTGCACCTTCCCTCCAAAAAACAAAAGGGAAATATCTGAACTTATAGCTTCAAATTCTTTTTTTTATTTTTTATTTATTTTTATTTTAGATGATGCTGGGTTTTCATTGCTGTGCAGGGCCTTTCTCTAGTTGTAGTGAGTGGGGACTACTCTCTAGTTGTGCTACGCAGGCTTCTCATTGCTTTGGTGTCTCTAGGTGCAGAGAAAGGTCTCAGCGTTCAGACTTCAGGAGTTGTGGCACACGGGCTTATTTGCCTCTTGTAGAATCTTCCTGGATGAGGGATGGAAGCCACGTCCCCTGTGTTGGCAGGTGGATTCCTAACCACAGGACCACCAGGGAAGTCCAGTAATTTCAAATTCTGATGAGAACCCATTAAACAACCTTGTCATAAAAACTGCTGCAGCAATTGGCAAGAAGTACTTTGGCCTGGTTTAAAGGCTCACACCATGATTAGAGAGGTTTGAGATTAAAGTAAAATTCCACTTTGGCTTTGCTGTTTGTATTTTTTGGCACAAACTAAGACAGGGATGAAGAAATTTTCCTGGGAGCAGTCAAGATGGCTTTCTCTGGTGAAATATTTTGTCAACATAGTTGCCACTGGTAAGTGCCCTCTGCTCACAGAATTTCCAAGAACTCGCTATGGTA
This sequence comes from Oryx dammah, assembly GCF_014754425.2. NCBI lineage: Eukaryota > Metazoa > Chordata > Mammalia > Artiodactyla > Bovidae > Oryx > Oryx dammah. The sequence continues at coordinate 62,677,995 of NW_024070201.1, read as the reverse complement.
GGCTTCTTTTTTTAAACTGAAAAAGAGGGGTCATACAAACTGTCCCCAGCTTTCAATCCCAATAGAGTCATAATGTCAGCTTTATATTCTCAGAGATCAGTATAGAATACACCTATCATTTTCTAACAACTCAGTGCCTATAACACACCCCATTCAGAAAACCAAAGACTGCCTTGGTCCTCAAGTTTCCTTGGTCCTCGAGTCGGGGGAGTTGGAATGACAGTGGGCTGGGGTTCCAGGCCTCCTGCCCTGAAGCAAGGAAGCGGGGAAACTTCCCCTTGTGGGGCAGTTTGGGAAAGGGACCCAGGCCTACAAGGGCCCCACGCTCTTCCCTTTGGAAGCCAGTGGCCACAGCAGCATCTACTCCTCTGGCAGTCTCCAGAGTTGCCTAAACACAAGGCGTAAAGAAATTCAAATCAGGGAAACGGTCTCAGCAGGCCCTCTTTGCCAAAACTCCTAAGCCACATTCTCCAGTTAAGCCTCAGCTTATAATGAAGATGATGCCTGCATCTCCTATCATCCCACTGATTCTTTCTTTGCCTCTCTCTGTTTAGGTGTAAAAGGCCTTACTAGACACACTCAAGGTTCAGAACAACAAATATCAGCTTGCTCTGCCGGCACTGTTCTACACTCTACTCAGGTTATCACATTTAGTTCACCTCTCCAAGGTAAAGACTGTGATAATCTCCACTATACAGAAGAGGAAACAGGCATGGAGAAGTTATACAACCGGCTCAAGGATACCCACCTAAAATGGGCCAGAAGCAGAGTCTGAACCCAAGCAGACTGGCTCAAGGACCCAAAAGCATACACTATAGCGCCTCTCAGAACACCACAGCTTACATCTCCGGCACATATTCTACAGGCTGGGCAATTGACATGTGTTGGTTTACACACGTTTTATATAAATTAATTCTCACAGCAATACTGCAAAGTAAGGAGAATTGTTTTCCCATTTTCAATATGGGAAACGAAAGGGGAGGGAGGTGAGGTAATCTGCCCAGCGGTCAAGCCTCAAGTTGAACCCTGTTTGATTGTAAAGCCTGACCCCTCACTGGTTACTAAATCACTGTAAACTTTGTCTAAAACCACCCTAAGGAAGAGATAGATGGACTTAAGAGACATATCAATCAATGCCATGTGTGAGCCTTATTTGCATCTAGATTTGAACAAAGTGTTTAAAAAAAAGAGAGACAGACAGACAATGTCAGGGATTCTCAAGACCTCCCCCGGGTGATTCTCAAGAACTCACAGAACTCAGCATCTAGCCATCCTCAGGCCATCATTTATTACAGCATTTAGATACAAAGCAAAATAAGCAAGGAGAAGAGGCTCCTTAAGTCAGAGGAAACCAGCAGAAGCTTCCAAGAGTCCTCTCCCAGTGGAGCCACACAAGACATGCCTAATTCCCCCAGCAAGTCGTGGCAACTCACATGAACTGCTGTTCTGCAGGGGAGCTCCTTAGTGGGGAGAGTCGGTGGGACAAAAATTCATTATTGAAGCTGACAGACAAAAGCTTGGAGCTTCATTATACCATCTTTTCTGTTCAGCTCTGGTTTGAAATTTTCTACAATATAAAGTGTGGGTTGTTTTTGTTTTTTTGTTTTTCCATGAAGAATCAAAGAGCAATGTCGAAGAAAAGAAGTAAGGGAGAAGTTGAAACAAAGGACAGAAATAGAGGGCTGCATCATGCATGAGTGGTTAGCCTGGGCAGGCTCTGTGTTAAATACTCTTCCTACATCAACACATTCGGTCAAGACAAAGGACAGGCAAGTTCAGCACTGTCAAAATATACAACAGACCAGGTGATTAGTGCTGGCTTCTTCCAGGTGGTGATTTAGTCACTAAGTCGTCTCCAACTCTTGCAACCCTGCAGACTGCAGCCCATCAGGCTATTCGTGGGATTTTCCAAGAACAATGGAGTGGGCTGCCATTCCCTTCTCCAGGGGATCTTCCCAACCCACGGATTGAAACCATGTCTCCTGCACCGCAGGCAGATTTTTTACTGAGCCACAGGCTCTTGCCCAGAGAGGGCTTACTGTCACTAGAAAACATAGAGAATCCTAACTTCCATGCAAGTGATTTACTCCTAAATTCTGAATTCAATAGGATGTGCTTTTTTTTTGTCTTAAAACATCGGAAGCATTAGAGTGACTCACCTCAATACCACATCACACTGAGGGGGTTCTCTAGCACAAAAATCAGTGAACTGACAACACTAGGAAACGTTTCTGACTGCCTTAAAGACTAAAAAACTATGCTTTCTGGGCTCCAAGTGGCCACTTCATCACCAAGATATACTTCATCTTGTAAGCTGACTTCATGATTAAGCCACCAGGTGCCTCAGTATAAGTCAAGAGCTGTTGGTCATTCTAAGTGCAACAGACAAGAATGAATTCTCGTCCTACTTTACTCATTGTCTAAGGTATTCTATACCATCCACCTCTAGAAGTGCCATTCAATACAAAATTGAATAATATATAATAGGAAAAAATGAAATCCAATGAATGTAAGAAAAAATCAAAATGTGTTCTTCATTAAGAACCAAATGGGCCCTGTTGGTACTAAACAAAGTCTACTAAAGTGTCAGCGAGAGAGACAACAGGCCTCTCAACACTGCGCTAACTGCTATGGAATCTGGCCTCAGGCTGACAAAAGTGCATGGGGCAAGGAACAATAAGATCTCACAGGCAAGCCAAGAACTGCCCTTCCCTGGTAGCTCAGATCGTAGACTCTGCCTGCAGTGCAGGAGACCTGGGTTCAATCCTTGGCTTAGGAAGATCCCCTGGAGAAGGGAATGGCAGCCCACTCCAGTATTCTTGCCTGGAGAATCCCATAGACAGACCATGGAGTCCCAAAGAGTCAGACAAGACTGAGCGACTTTCGCAAACAAGGCCGTTGATGTCAAAATGAACCCAGTGAGGGCAGAGGGAGCAAATGCCTGAAGAAAACTAAAAAATGATTCCAAGGATCCCAGGGAAGACAACTAGTGGGTAGTTTTTTTTGTTCTTTTTTACAGATATTAGTCCAACTTTATCAGTAATCACTTTTTTTCTAAAAGTAAGTCTGGATGAGCTCTATCAGCTGTTTACTTTTAAAACAAAATTTATTGAAACACAGCTGATTTACAGTGTTGTGTTTGTTAGTTTCAGGTATATAGCAAAGTGATCCAGATAGATATTTTAGGTTCCTTTCCATTAATCATTATTACAAGATATTGTGTATAGTTCCCTTATGCTGTACGGTAGGTTCTTGATGGTTATCTGTTTTATTTATAGTAGTATGTATATATAATCCTAAACTCCCAATTTATCCTTGCCCTACCACTTTCCCCTTTGTTAACCATAAATTTGCTTTCTATGTCTGTGAGTCTCTTTCTGTTTTATAAATAAGTTCATTTTTATCATTTATTTTTAGATTCTAGTGGACAGTTTTTATTCTAGGGAAAAAAAAAAGTTGCCTTTTACAAGGAAGATAAATGTCAGACTTCAAGGTCACATGGTTGGACCGCTAAGCACAGACTGACTGAACACAGCTCCTCCCTCACCCTAATGGGAAATGTCTGCTTTTCAAGCAAGGTTCTTTTGTATTATTTTGTACAAGAGGAAACATGTCCCAGTAGCTGCTCACATTTTTTTCTTTTCTTCTTGGTGAGTTCTCTATATTTCCAGATATGGTCAAAATACACTGCTACTGGTTTTCAATAATCAGCAAACAGAATAATCCTACCGAGAATAAAGCCTTGAAAATACACAGAATGGCTACTGAAAAAGAGGTTTTCTCTGTTTTGAAAATGACTTTACTAAATAAGTCTGACAGCACTGAGAATTGCACTAGTCCTTTAATTTTTCAAAAAAAAAAAAAGAAAAAAAGTAGGGAGTAAGAGGAGAGAAAGGCTTAAAAATGAAGGATGATTGATCCACTAAGTAAAAGATTCCTTTACTCTTAGCAGTAGAAACTACAGCAGTCACAGTACTAGAAAGAAAATGAACAAAAAAGGTGGTTTCCACAAGAAATGCAAACACACGTGCACAAGAAGTTATTCAGTCACCTCTTCTCCAGCCCCCTGAATGTCGGCAACGCACAGTGCAGCTATTACGAAATTTACCCTAAAAAATACATAAACCCTCAAAAGTTCTGTCTTGTGACTCATTGATAGGAATGCATGGTCTAAAATCCAACTTCTCTTCCAAGTAATAACGAACTGTTTAAAAAGGAAAGACTCGAAACGCTCAGATTCTCCAGTTTTTAAGGGATCAGAGGCTACTAATTACCTTAAGTTTCCCACAGGAAGAGCCAATGGCATTCTAAGTAATAAACAAAGTTTCCATCAAGTCCCATTCAGAAGGACTGGAAATAACCTGGAGAACCACCTCCTTTCCCTAAACCTACTTTGAGAGAAAGAAAAACAAAGATTTTTAAGAAGATCCAAGTCATACCTATGAACATATTTGATTGGTCACTCGCCTATTAAATTTCACAAAGGTCCCAATTCATTTGTCAGCAACAAAATATGCCCACAAGGAGAGACGCCCCATAAATTGTTTTCATGCTGACTGACCTCAGTTCCAAAGGAGGAGACACCCAGCACAACGTTCAGCATCCGGTTTTTGAGGGAGGAGATGGCAGGATGCCATCCAGCAGCAGTTCCACAACTTAAAGCTTTCACAGTCGAGAACAAATATAAACAAAGTGGGTGGTGGAAGGCAAGATACTGATGCAGAACTGCCCACTTATTTTTTAAAAAAGCACTTGGCAAGCAAATGAAGATTTGAAAAAAAAAAATACTACACTTTACTGTCATACATTTCTGACAGAAAGAGTATTTTAAAAGTCCAACATACCCTTTTGAAAGAGATTATGCCTGTTTGCCCATCACCACATCAGAAGAAAATGGCTAGAGAGATTGTCACACAAGGAAAGTATGTTTGGACACAGTGTAGAAGGGTTGGCGACTGTCACCCAGCCTCGCTCACAGCGGGTGCAGCCATGTGACAGGGTTCTAGACAAAGGAATGCAGGCAGAAGTGACATACACCACTTCCAGCCTGGCATCTAAACCTCCCCCATACTCTCCTCCACGCTCTTAATCGTCTGTGACCAGACAGTGCTGTGGAGGGCAACATTAAGAAACCACGTGTTGCCACAGGAGCAGCCTCCTTCAGCCTGCAGCCTTGAGGACCTGTGGGCTGCTGAGGACTCACTACCTCCTTCTGCAACCTCAAACCATTTTGGCTAATCACGTAAGAGAGAAATAAACTTCTTACAGGTTTATGCCATTATACACTTTGGGATGTATTATTACAGCATGTAGCCCATGCGTGACTGTACTTAAAACATGGGCTATGAATCAAGGATAGTAAAACAAACAATCCAGTGTTTTAAAGGACACAAGATTTGAACAAATCCAGTAAAGAAATACATATGTGTGTGTTAGTCAGTCACGTCTGACTCTTTCTGATCCCGTGGACTGCAGCCTGCTAGACTCCTCTGTCCATGAATTCTCCAGGCAAGAATACTGGAGTGGGCTGCCCTTTCCTCCTCCAGGGGATCTTCCTGACCCAGGGATCGAACCCAGGTCTCCTGCATTGCGGGCAGATTCTTTAGCATCTGAGCCACCAGGGAAGAAATATTGTATACCAGTGGTCAAACAGGCACATGAAAAGATGCATCACTGGTCATCAGAGCAATGCAAATATCACTTCTTATTCACCAGAAAGGCTAAACTTAAAAGAATGACAATCCCAAAGGATGGCAGGATGTGGACCAATGTAACTCTCAAACACTGTTGACAGAAGTGTAAAATGGTAAACCACATCAGAAGAAGGCTTAGGAATTTCTCATAAGACATTCACTTACCTTATTCACTTACTTGGCAATTCTATTCACAGGTATTTTTTAAGAGAAATAAAAGCATATGTGCACAAAAAGACTTGTAGAAGACTCTTTATAGAAACTTAATTCATAGCAGCCACACACTGGGAATAGTCCAGGGGCCCAACAACAGGACAAGCACACAGCGCTCTAATCAGACAATGGTGCTCTAATCAGCAGTAGTACTAGTACTCAGCAATACATGCAATGACAGGAATGAATCCTAAAACATTTTTTAAAAATCTTAAAACATATTTGCTGAATGAAAGCAGCATTACACAAAAAGTTCCTAAATCAATGGTTAAAAAGCAAAATCATCAGTGGTTGCCTGGAGCAGGACTGCAGGAGAAGCAGGGAAAGATGGGAAATGGCAGGAGGGAACATTCCAGGGTGATAAGAATCTTCTACATCTTGATAAAAGAACCGGATTCGCAGGTGTTTATATTTATCAAAAAGCACAGATTGGTGCACTTCATATTTGTATATTTTTGTATATAAATTTTGCCTTAAAAATATGAATTAAACAATGAATTCTGGTAATTTGCATCAAGTCTACTGATGTCTACAACATACTCTGAAGTGCCCCTCCAAAACATAGGTTAAGGGATGTATGAAGGGACATAGATATGGAATAACAAGTTAAAAGAAATTTTTAAAAATGTGGTGGGTATATAGGCATATACTACACAATTTTTCTCACTTTTCTGAATGTTTAAAAATTTTCCAAAGAAAGCACTGGGAAATTACAAAGGGTATGTGACAGATGCAAAATTCCTTTGGGAAGTGGGCAGTCTCCTCATAAAAATAAGCAGTTTTCACTCAGAGCAGCTCAAATAAGGAAAAACAAGACACCAATGTAACTGCTAATCAGGAGAATGTAAACAGCGCACTGAGATGCATGAGCAGAGGAGACAGAAGTATTTCAACTAGGGTCCCCTAGTTGATTATAGATGCACGTTGCAGGCCAGCTGTTTCTCACATGGGTGACCATGTAGGGCAAGTCACCAGCAAGATCTTAATGATTTAACAACAGTTAATGATTCTCCCAAACAGTGACAAGGCAAGCTAGTCTCAACGGAGCCCTTTCAAAAGAATGAATTTTGTTTTATGCGAAACTCACTTGCCCATATTTTTTCCAATTCACTGAGGATTCATGAAAGCCTCCATGTGAACCAAGATGCAGCAACCACTGGGCATACAGACAGTCCTGGCTCTAGGAAGCAGAGTCTAATCTTGACTCTGCCACTGACTAGCCACTTGTCCTTGACTGATAAGATGCTAAGTCTCTCCGGTTCACTTTGCCTAAGAACTCATGAAAAGCCAAATACGCTAGTAGCACATAATAAGGAACAAAATGAGAAAAGAGATTTTCCAGGCCCTCTAAAGAGAATGGTAGCCTTCTCACAAACAGGGAACTACAAGATAACCCATGAGCACTCAGCATTAATCCTAGTTCATGAACACTAACCCGGTCTTAAGGAAGAGCACTAAACGGGTACCCTGTCACTACCTAGACAGGTGGCAAGAGGTGGGAGGGAGGTTCAGGAGGGAAGGGACATATGTTTGCCTATGGCCGATTCATGTTGATGTATGGTAGAAACCAACACAATATCGTAAAGCAATTAACCTCCAATTAAAAATAAATTTTAAAAAGAAGAAAGAGCAAAGATGAGGAAAGCATGACTCTAGTCCTCTCTCTGCCATTAACCAGCTGCCATGGGAACTGGGCAAGTCCCGAACACTCTCTAGGCCAATTTGACAAAAGAAGACTCAGAACAGAAGTGCTCCCATCCCACTCAACCTGCTCAGAGATGCCCTTTAACGCTCTGCATCCTAGGGGTACAGGCCAGGAATGACTGGCCAACCACTACAGGGCTGAATTCCCACTCAGCTGTAAAGCTCTTGTTCAGATGTCACCTACTTTGAGAAGGCTGCCAACAAGGTCAGTCACTCCCTTTACACTCAGCAGATAACCTATTTTAGTGCCCTGGCCACGTTGGAAGGTAACCATCCATTCACCTGTCTTGACTTTGAGCTTTCGGCCTCACTGGAATTTGTTCCACTTGCCCCAGCGCTGTGCCTAGCACATGCTGGCACTCAAAGCATAGGTGTAAATAAATGCATTAATTAATCACTAAGGTCACTTTTAGCTCTAAAATGCTAGGCGATGTTTTTAAGTGCAAAAGAAATCATGGATATACAAATCTTTTTATTTAGCTATTTAATGCTGTGTGTGCACTTCCTTGGTGGCCCAGATGGTAAAGAATCTGCCTGCAACACGGGAGACCTGGGTTCCATCCCTGGGTCGGGAATATCCCCTGGAGAAGGGAATGGCAACCCACTCCAGCATTCTTGCCTGGATAATTCCATGGACAGAGCAGTCTGTGGGCTATAGTTCATGGGGTTACAGAGAGTCGGACACGACTGAGCAACTAACACACAAACAATGCTTTATGTTCAGTGCTGGGGACGTGGAGATGATAAAAGACGTTTCCTGCCCCCAAGACAGCCCCCACCCCAAATACGAAAGCTGGTAGTTATTGTTTGAGCGAGGGCAAAGCTAGCGCCTGCTCCCGCTTCCCCGTCACTTCCTTTCTTGCAGCTGCAGCTCTCTGCCTCTTTCCCCATAAGCCTTCACTGCTGCCTCAAACTGCAACCTCTGTCCCAGCTGGCAAAGGCGCAAAACTGTAAGCCAACCACCCACGACCAGCAGCCTACCACAAATTCTGCAGGACCGCTGCCCCCGGGGCCCAGAATCCTCTCCCCTCCCGCCCGCGAATGTAACAACCCAACCAGACGGAAAGGAAGCACAAGGACACCCATAGGCCCCCCGTGATATGGTACAGCCCTCCCTCCCCAGAACCTCCGCGCTGGGGCAGCAGGGGCCGTTACTTGAGGACACCCAGCTTCCTACGCGGACCGTAGGGCCGGCTCGGAGAGCGCAGGGTGTACCTGCGCGGCCCTCTGCTCCTTCCAGTGTTTCATCTGGTCGCTGGCTGGATCCCGGTTGTCCGCCATGGTGTCTGAACGGCGCTGCAGAACTTTGCAGGTGGGCTCAGCTCACGCGTCTCCAGCGCCGCAGCTGAAATAGGCGACTTCAGACTCCGCCACTCAGCTCCGCCCCCCCGTCCCGCCCCCTCGGCAGGGCCGCCACCTGATTGGCCACTTGAGCTCCAGGCGGAATGGGATTGGAAGCCAAATAGGGGCGGGGCTGAGGAGCAGGGACTCGGGGAGAGGAGAGGCTGGGGAGAGATAGGAAAGGAACTGCACCTCGTCACCTCCGACCCCCAAACTCCAGATTAACTAATTTGGGGTTGGACCCCGCGTACCAGGATGTGACTGTCTCCTCGGCTTATCAGTATCCTTCAGGGTGCCCTGGGAGGTAGCGGTTGGTGGTCTGCCAGTTTTTTTGAGGGAATGCTTAGGCCCTGCTGGGTGGGGCTTTGAACTCTGGTAACAAGCTCTCAGCTCTTAAAAAACAGAGAAAAAGAAATCCACGGTTGAGTTCCTCTGTGCAAAATGAAGGTTTGTCATGCTCCAATGTTAATAATTTTGTTTACAACTGAAAGGATTGGTGGAATTTGGAATAAATGCAAACACTGGTTCTATATTTAAGTATGACCAGTGATCACACTCTCAAAGGTCGCATAATTTTTTCTTTGTCAAAGATTAGAGGTGACATGTATACACTGCTATACAATGACATGTATACATTTAAAAATGCTTAACCAACAAGGATCTGCTGTATAGCCCAGGGAACTCTGCTCAGTGTTATGTGGCAGCCTAGATGGGCCTGTAATCTGGGGGAGAATGGATAGGTGTATGTATGGCTGAATCTCTTTGCTGTCCACCTTAAACTATCACAACATTGTCGGTTGGCTATACTCCTGTATAAAATAAAAAGCTTTTAAAAATAAAAGTAAAAAACACAGGAAAGCAAAATATTTGCAAGTTCTAAATCTTAATAGTCTAAAATACATAGGACAAAAACTCAGTCCTTTAGATTCCCGTTTTGGTTTAGAAGTGCCCCCTTTTGAGTGTCTGCTATGTGCTGGACACTGCTGATGGTTGCCAAACTCTACCACATACTCTTCACAACAAAAAAAATATAAAGGTCAGTGAAGTCTCCCCACCATGACAGAGTATAAACAAGCATGAAGAGGTTGGCTTGCTCCTGATGTAGAATAATTAACTAAGTTAAATAAGATGTCCAAACTCACTATTTATTAACAGAAATGCTGCCTTAGAGTTTAGGAAATGTCTTCCCTAAGTCAATGTGACTAATTTTTGAGGTGTTTGAGCAATGCATTTTAATAAGTGAAATAACAATATATTTTGTGATATTCCTGAAGAATATTGCTCAAGAGTTCAACAGTGCAACAATGGCTTATTCTATGAAAATATCTTCAGTTGGTGTTTTACTCTTGTCAAGACGTTTAAATTAGGTAAAGTGTGAAAAGAGACTTGGTTATACCCAGCTAGAGAGATTGTCTACAAAGTCTGAGACTTGGCATAATAAAGCTGGGGAAAAATGGTCCTCCCAGACCTCAACAGAGATCTGTGCTCCTACAACTTCTCATCCTGAGGCCACGTTATAGATCTTTTCTTCCACTGTGTGAACCTCCCACTCATAGGGCATCACACTTCCCTTCCCCTAGTCGTTTCCATCCTCTTGTGGTCAGGAGAGGCTGCCATTCTTTTCTTTTACTTCAGGTTCATATCACTTTTTATACTTGAGCTTGGCCTTGGAAATGTTCACATACTCTTGGGAGTCTAGTTCAGTCACATTTGTATAAAAAAAGGATTTTTGTGGTTAGAACTGGTAATCTAACCACTGTCTATAACATTATTTGCATGAGAATAAGTCTTTCAAGCTTAAATTAAGTAGAAGGAGCTAGGGAGGGCTACCAAAAATTTTTTGCCAAGTCACGTTATGATCATTGGATCTATTAAAAGGCCCTAAGGAAGAAAACAAAACACAGTACCCACAGAGAACTTTCCGGTATTTATGTACATGATTTATGGAATGATGTACATGATTCCCCTAGTGGTTCTATGTAAATCTCATCTCCCGTACCTGCTGATTTATATGTCTCCTTATGTTAAAGGCCCTTTGTTTCCTGGGCCTCAGCTGCTCAGTGGTAGGACTTTTCTTTCTTTTTTTCTTTTGGCTGCACCACATGGCCTTAGTTCCCCAACCAGGGATCAAACCTGCACAGTGTCTTAAAGTGGTAGGACTTTTGATTCTTTCTCGTTTTCACTGGGAATTGGATCAAATACAATCTCTCTCCAGGTCATCACTTTGCTTATCTGCTTCTCTTGAAAAATCGGCATTTTGTTTGTTTGTTTGCTACTCCAGATTTACTCTCCATCCTTCTTGATTCTAATCTGTACTCCAGAAATCTTGATTTTTATCATCCGCTTGGCCCCACGATACCCTGCCTTCTTCTTGAGTTCAGCCAGTGGTGGGCTGGCGTGAGATCAGAGCTTAGGTGGAAAGAGGGACTAAGTTATTCATTACATTAGCGCCAAAGTTGGATTTTCCACAGAGTTAATGAAGCTTAATTTTAGAGTTCCTCACCTACGCATGTTCCTCCCAAACTTTTGGGAGGAGTCCTCACAAAGTGCTTATGTGCACTTTTATGAGTCTGCATAAAATGAGTGAGGTATTTAACCACAGTTGATATAACCATCATCTTTTCACATCTGAATTCCCCTTCACCACATTACCTTTCTTATCAAGTGTCATTGGAATGACTGTGGTTATGTTTGGCATCCTGCTAAAGAGACATTGAGTTGGGGATTATTTGCTTGAGTTTAGTGGAATACAGTTGACTTGCTGTCTCTTCGTGTGTACTGAGTTATTGTTCGTAAAGCTTCGCAAGCTAGAGCGTGGCAGAGTTATATCTGACTCTGATACCAAGTATCTCTGTGGCCTTTCCTCTGTCTGGTGAGCATCACCGAGCCTTTGATTTCTGTCTAATGGACAGAAACCCATGCTCAGCCTCTTGCCAACATCTGACCCTCTTTTCTCACCTCCCCTATCAAACTCCAGCACTTTGTTGTCTTGTCACTCGGTTTTATCTCCCATCACTGCCTTTCCTGTCCTCCTCACTCCACTAAGCTTCTTTTTTTTTTTTTCGCCATGCTGCATGGCTTTCAGGACCTTAGTCCCCTGACCAGGGATTGAACCCAGGCTGCGGCAGGGAAAATATAGAATCCTAACTACTGGATTACCAGAGAATATCCTATAATTCATCAATTTAAGTATAAAGTCAAAATGAAAGTTTTCTAAACTATAAATAACAAATACAAATTTTGATAAACTATGCTAGAAGGAAGATTGAATTACCTTTCTGTTCTCTCTATTGAAAATTTTTACTTCTTTTGGTGATCAAAAAGTATATGCACTCAAAATGAAAAAAAAAGTATTTTAGAGATATGTCAGGCTGTTAATAAAGTATTATGCTTGGCGGGGGGGATTTTGTAATGTTTTTATGGTACTTTTTTGATTATTCAAGTTTTTAAATTGTGATTTTTTACCGTTGTAAGCAAAGATTGATTTTTATACTTAAGTGTGTGTTCTTTCCCTTATAGAGACAGTGAAAAGTATACATATAAGCTTCATATCCCGCAAAATTGGGATCCACTCTTAGCAAGCTCACTGCCTGCCTACCCTGCCATGATTCCTTGATTTCTTGGAAACAGCCATGTCCTACAGCTATAGGTATGCTGCTGCTGCTGCTGCTGTTAAGTCACTTCAGTCGTGTCCGACTCTGTGCAACCCCATAGACGGCAGCCCACCAGGCTCCCCCGTCCCTGGGATTCTCCAGGCAAGAACACAGGAGTGGGTTGCCATTTCCTTCTCCAGTGCATGAAAGTGAAAAGTGAAAAGCAAAGTCACTCAGTTGTGTCCGACTCTTAGCGACCCCATGGACTGCAGCCCACCAGGCTCCTCCGGCCATGGGATTCTCCAGGCAAGAGTACCGGAGTAGGGTGCCACTGTTTATAATTGGTTCCAAAAACCACTCTTTTTCTTTGCCTCTTCAGAGGCAAGAATGGCACACAGTCTACTTGCAGTCACAGATGTTCCCCCCTTTTTATATATTCCTTTCATGAAAATTTCCACAATTGTCCCTTCAGGATATGCTGGGTTTTTTTCAGGGATTCTGACTGATACAACTCATAAAAAGCAAAACAATGTGATGCATTTTATCTTATTTTATTTTTAAATTTATTTTTTATTCAAGTACAAGTGATTTACAATGCTATGTTACTTTTAGGTGTACAGAAAAGTAAATAATATATATATATATGAGTGATATGTTGCTCAGTCATGTCCAACTCTTTGCGACCCCATGGACTGTAGCCTGCCAGGCTCCTCCATCCATGGCATTTTCCAGGCAAGAATACTTGAGTGGGTTATCATTTCCTTCTCCAAGGCATCTACCCCACCCAGGGATCAAACCCTAGTCTCACAAGTTGCAGGCAGACTCCTTACCATCTGAGCCACCAGGAAAGTCCTTTATGTATTCTTTTTCAGGTTCTTTTCCCTTATAGGTTATTACAAAATATTGAGTATAGTTCCCTGTGCTATACAGCAGATCTTTATTGGTTGTCTGTTTTATATATAGTAGTATATGAATATTAATTCCAACGTTCTAATTTATCCCTCCCCATCCCTTTCCCCTTTCCTCTTTGGTAGCCATCAGTTTGTTTTCTATGTGAGTCTACTTCTGTTTTGTAAATAAATTCATTGGAATAATTTTTGTTTTAGATTCCACATATAAACAATATCATATGATATTTGTCTTTGTCTGGCTTATTTGAATGTGATTCAATTTAAAGGACACTTTCTGAAAAAAATGAAAAGGATACTTTCTGGAGATATTACAGTCCTGAATTGCTCAATACTTATCCAGCCAGCATGGTGTCCAGCTTTTGACCTTAGCACCCAATTACATGTTTAAAAATTATTGAGGACTCCAAAAAGCTTTCTTTTGGCAATGTTGGAAATATATATGTGTATATGATTAGAAATTATAATTGATAAATTTTAAATATATGTTAACTTAAATGACATATTGTTGTAAAAATAACCATATTTTCAAAAAATTAGAATATGTTTTACATTTTTGCAAATCCTTTAATGTCTGGCATAGAAGACAACTGGATTCTCATATCTGCTTTCACATTCCATCTGATGCAATATCAGATCATGTAACTTTTGGAGTGTTCCCCTGTACACCCATGAGAGAATGACAGTGAAAAAGGCAAATGACATCTTAGTATTATTAAGATCATTTCAACCTCATTGACCCCCTGACAGGGCCCTCAAGGATCATCATATTGAGAATCACTGGTAAAGAGAAATGGACTCTGATTTGGAAATCAAAATCCTTAGGTTTTATTTCTGACATCTCCTAGCAATGTGGTCTGCAGTAAATCAGTATTTAACTTATTTAGAATATGGTTTCCATGCCTACTAAGAAAAACATCCAAACAGAAAAACTAAGACTATTACAAATATCAAGATTCTTCAATTTGTGACTTGTTTATGAAAAGAAATAATAGCTGTCTTCATGTCACTTCAGAAGATAGCTAATGAGATGTCAGTAAGGTCCATGTTAATACTCATGGAAGCCAAGTTCCATGGTGTTGAACCTCACTTCTGAAGGCATATATCAGAAAAATAAAGAAGGAAAAAAATATAATATGTCTAACTATGACTTACTTTTTGATAAAACAGTATGCATATTGGAACTGTCAATCTCAATGCTGCCAAACATCATTTAAGATAGGGTGTGATTATGAGGTAAGCATCCTGGGAAAATTACAGCAATGGCTTCCAACTTCCATTGGCTAGGAACTGAAAGAATTGCAAATATGTGACCAACCTCAAAGATACTTGACACGAATGTTTTAAGCTCTAAAACAGAAACTTGTGGACAAAACAGTATTATTAAATACTGATGGCAGAGTTCTCATATTTTTGAGAACTGAGTTTAGGAAAAACAATCCCTCCACTGCTTACTGGCTGGGCTGAACTAAGGGCAGGGTTAGCTTTGTAACTCTCCCCACGCTTTCTGGAGCATGACCAGCCCATTGGGCAGCTTTATTATAGAACATCCAGTTAAACTGGCTCCCTGGGGGGTGGAGCTGAGGCTGCACTTTGTCAGCCTGAGAGTAGTGTGCACCAAGGACACATCCCTGCCTTTCCTTAATTCTTCCTGGGCCTTGGTCTTATATCTGGACCGCCCCCCACTCAACCCTGAAACTGCCACTGGCATGCAGGTGGTGATGGTAGTAGGAGCCAGGAAGAAGGAGCAAGAAAGAGTGTCAGAATGCAATGGAGAAGTCAGTTATTGTTGGGAGGGGCAACTTTAATACAACAGACGTCTGTTCCATTGAGAAAAGACCTTTGTTTAATGTATGGAGCTTGTGGTATAAGTCATAAAATGATCTAACCTGTAGATGGTAGGTTGGAATATTAAAATCCTCATCCCTTACATCAATGAAAGCTGTCAGTGAAGAATTTAGTCCCCTTTGTAGTTCCCCCAAATGTGCACCAATTATTAACATTTAGATTTATAGCTTCAGAACTGTCGGTAGAGCTAGCTCTGAATTGAAAATCGAAATCTGCCTGCTGGTAAGCCCTCAGCTGTTTAACACTCAACAGGTTTTTATTGGGTATCAATAAAACCTACACAGGCTCTGGGGTTCAGTAGTCTATAAATTATCATGGTTCCTGCCCTAGGGACCAACCCTATCTTCTAATCTTTCTCAAGTTAGCAAGATCACAGTTTCAGGAATTAGTTGATCCATTGTTCTGAAAAGACAACTGGCTGAGTTGGAAGGAATTAACCAACCTCTACACATTAGCAATTTTAAAATAAGGGATTAAAATCCAAAATGCATAAGGAATCCTACCACTCATTAGCAAAAAACAAAGAAAAACCAAATAAGCCAATTTAAAAATGGGCAAAGGACCTGAACAGACATTTTTTTTCCCCCCAAAGAAGACCTACAAATAGCAAACAGGTATACAAAGAGATGGCTTCCCTGGTGGCTCAGTGGTGAAGAATCCACCTGCCAGTGCAGTCCCTGGGTCAGGAAGATCCCCTGGAGAAGGAAACAACAACCCACTCCAGTATTCTTGCCTGGGAAATCCCATGGACAGAGGAGCCTTGCAGGCTACAGTCCATGTGGTTGCAAGAGTCAGACATGACTTAGTGACTAAACAACAATATAAAGAGGTACTCCACATCCCTAATCATCAGGGAAGTGAACATCAAAACCACAAAGAGGTATCACTTAATACCTTTAAAGATGGCTATCAAAAAGAGAGGAGATAGTATTGGAGAGGATGTAGAGAAAAGGGACCACTTGTACACTATTAGCAGAAAAGTAAATTGGTATAGCCATTTTGGAAAACAATATGGAGGTTCCTCAAAATATTAAAACTAGAACTCCCATATTATTCAGCCATCCCACTTCTAGGTATACATCCAAAGGAACTGAAATTAGATAGAGATATCTGCAGTCTCACATTTATTGTAGCATTATTTACAACAGTCGAGATATGGAAATTACCTAAATATCTGTCGACAGATGAGTAGATAAAATGTGATGCACACACACACACACACAATAGAATATTATCAGCTCTTTATAAACACACACATATACACACGCAAAGGGAAATCCTGCTGTTTCCAACAACAAGGATGAACACTACGCTAAATGAAACAAGTCAGACACAGAAAGACAAAGACTGTACGACCTCACTGACATGGAAAACTGTACGACCTCACTGACATGTGGCATCTGAAAAAGTCAAACTCATAGAACTGGAACATAGCATGGGATTTCCAGGGGCTGGGGGGTGGAGGAGATGAGGAAATGTTGGTCAAAGGGTACAAACTTCGTTATAAGATGATTAAATTCTGGAGATCTAATGTGCATTGTGATGACAGTTAATAATGCTGTTAATACACTTGAAATTTGCTAAAAGAGTAGATCTTCAGGATTCTCATCACACATAAGAAATGGCAACTATGTGAGGTGATGTGACTAGCTTGAGTGTGGTGCTCATTTCACAACATACACATACATTAAATCATATTAAATCAGCACTGTGTACACCCTACATGTATGCAATCGTTATTTGCCAACCATACCTCAACAGGCTGGAAAAGATAAGTAACTGAGGTCCTCATGGATTATTATATCTGTGTATCCGGCATTTAAAACTAGCTAGAAACGACTGGAACCCAGCTCTGTGCACTCCAGACTTTTCCTTTTTGGTGATGTTTACTTTCCTTCCCACTTCCCCACACACAAAAAAATCCTAGTTCCACATTTTAGAATCACACACAGGCAATCAAAGGCCATTGATTCCTGGCCTTATTGCAAAAGCAGTATGTTGTTTGTCCTTTGTGTTTGCCAAATGCTAGAGTACAGTTGTCGCATAAATTTGTCTTTCGTGAAACAGTCTGTTTTTAAAACCGAAGTTCAACAGAAAGCTGATCACATGAGAAGAATTTCACCTATAACCTTGATAGATGATAGATTTTAAATGATAAATATTAAATAATGGCATTAATTTTTATTATTTTATGTGTTTCAGAGAAGTCCCATCAACATTTACCTTTCATAAACAGGTACTATTCAAGTTGGCATTTCAGATTTCCAAAAAGATATGGCATAACTTTTGTAATAGTGATTTTTTTTAAGATGTATTTTTAATTAAACAAGTAATCCATGAGTACTTTATTGTGTTAAAACATTCAAAACTTACAGAGATAACTAGTTTACAAAGTGACTTACAAGAAAGTATGTAATAGTCATTTTTTTTTAATATGATAGACTAAGGAAAAGTTGTGAAATGTCAATATATTTAGGAGTGGAAAGCCAGAATAAAGTTTCCTGTTTCTTTTTTCTCCTTTCAGGCATCCAGTGGGTTCAATGTCCTTCAGCTTAGTGTACCAGCTAGAGTAGTTGACAACTGTTTAGGAGAAAACTGTCAAGCAGTTAATGTTCTAGTTATCACTCAAAAAAAAAACCTTTAAAAAAGAAGGGAACAGGGTGCACGGGGATGATCCAGAGAGATGATATGGGGTGGGAGGTGGGAGGAGGGTTCATGTTTGGGAACTCATGTACACTCGTGGTGGATTCGTGTCAATGTATGGCAAAACCAATACAGTATTGTAAAGTAAAATAAAGTAAAAATAAAAATTTAAAAAAAAAAAGAAGAATGGAAAACACCATCAATACAAAGAACTGAAAGCTCGTGTGGAATCCAGGCAACACTCAGAAAGTGGATTTTGCAGGGGTAAAGGGGTTGGAGGGAGCAAAGAGAGAGCAGTGGGGAGACAGGGAAGAAGTGAAGAGTGAAGGGGTCCAGCAGCAGCACAGCACCGGCGTTGCTTCTACGGGCTGTCAAGCCAGTTACGGAGGAGACTGATAACACTCCCCAACCAGGGATAAGGAGAACAAAGTCTACTTTTGTCACTTGCCCAAGGTCACACGAACCGGAAGTGCAAAGCCTGATCTGATTTTATTCTCTTTATTATAAATCCCATGTGTTGGCCTTCTCGGGGGGTCCAGTGGTTATGGCTCCTCGCTTCCACTGCAGGAGGTGTGGGTTCTGTCCCTGGTTGCGGAAGATTCTACATGCCACATGGCATGGCCAAAAAAAAATCACCCTGGCATTACTGCTCTATCATCATTCCAGGCATGGCAGAGCTATATTTAATTCCAACAGCCCCATGAGAAACATGCTGTTCTCAATTTCAAAATTAAGGAACTGCCTCAGACAGGTTAGGCCATTTTGCACAAGGCCCCACAGTAAAAGAGAGAGCGGTGAGTAAACACGGGAGTGCACACCTCTGCCCTAGTATTTCAGTGTTTCTCAAACAGACCCTGAGAGGCTGTGAACCTGTTTTTAGAGGCCTGAATGCCTTCTTCAAGAACTTCTTTTTTTTTCAAAATAATATTTTTTTTTCAAAATAATATCTAAGATGTAATAGAAGCATATTTTAGATAGCTTCTAAGTTTAGATAGATTTAGATCCTTTTTAGGTTCTTTGGCTGATCTATTGATTTAAAAGAGATGAACAGGAGAAGAACAGATTTAATTTCATACATACAAGAACCCCCCAAATATGAGACTCTTCCCCTGCAGCCCGGGAACAGAGGCTTATAGGCCATCCTTGAGCTAAGGAGAGGAGTGTAGGGGTCTGGCACTTGAAAGGGAAAGACGGCAATTCACAGAAAGATGGGAAGAGCAAATGTTTGGTAGACAAATGTTGAATCATGCAGATAAGCCTCCCAATGAAAAAAGTTAGTGCTGCTAAAGTTAGTGTCTCTCTCTCTCCCTGGTACAAGCCCCCTATCTAAATTCTCTAATGCAGCAGAGGAAGGGATAAAAAGCTCCTCTTGAGTCTATTGAGCCTTGATTGTTTTCGACTGGAAATCATCCACATGCCAAAGTGACAATGTGAGGTAGCCTGCAAAAAGCCCCATCATCAAGTCATGCAGTGACGTTTCCGTGCAGGCATTTGTGTTCACATTTATAATCATCATAACCTTCAAAGTCTTGGCAAACGTAGATTTGCCCCTGGATTGGCATGTCCTCGTGTCAAATGACAACTCTCCTTCACTTGTACTGAGAGTTTATTACCAATTATAAGACCATACTTCTATTCTGCAATGATAATTCCAACTGAAAAACTATGAGAACATTATTTGATATATCAAGACAGTTGCAGCTCGGGAGTTTCTATGTAGGAGAGACTTAATGGCTCTGCTGAGTGCTAAGTTGCCTCAGTCATGACTGAGCCTTTGCAACTCCGTGGACAATAGCCTGCTAGGCTCCTCTGTCCATGGAATTCTCCAGGCAAGAATACTGGAGGGCTTTTCATGCCTTCCTCCAAGGGATCTCCCCAACCCAGAGATGGAAACTGCATCTCCTCCACCTCCTGCATTGGCAGGAGGGTTCTGTGCCACTAACACCGCCTGGGAAGCCCTTTAATGACTCTAGTGGATTGGCATTAGGAGCAACAAGAGTTGTCCTGAAGCTTTATTGACAAGGGAATGGTTTTCTAAAAATAAAATTGAGTCCTCTACAGAGCATAGCTCTCTCCAGAAAACTCTTTTAACATTTTCATAAAATGGTCATTTTTCAATTACTATGTAATGTCTTTCACTCCTGCATTTGTTTAAAATAAAGTTCATTTCCCCTTAGCCTGATGTAATTCCTTTGCTCTAGTAACTTTGTGTCTTTTCTGATTGCTTAATTTAAATGTAAGAAACTCTGGAAATTCTTAACCAGATGCCATGTATATGGCACTGATCAGAGCTTTGCTCTCAGAAGTTAAATCAGCATTGAGTCTGGACTGCCAAATGACTTAGAAATAGTATAGATTTTAATAGCTAAAATCACAGTTTGCTATGTAGACCTTTTGATTTCAGAGATATAACATACAAGGTTCCCCTTGTTATCCAAATTCATTCACCAGGCTCTCTGAACCCAGGGACTGAGTTCATTTGGATAGCAAAGGATAATTTTATAAAGAATAAAACATGTCCCCCAAAGTTCTTTGTCCTTAGAAGAAGTCTCACCCATGGAACCAAGAAACAATACTGACCGACGCCATTCATTCCATGAGAAAACAGAGATCAACATTTCCTCCACGGTTTCTTTTCGTTCCTCTTTAACTTGTCTTGA
This sequence comes from Oryx dammah, assembly GCF_014754425.2. Lineage (NCBI taxonomy): Eukaryota > Metazoa > Chordata > Mammalia > Artiodactyla > Bovidae > Oryx > Oryx dammah. The sequence continues at coordinate 62,657,392 of NW_024070201.1, read as the reverse complement.
AAACAAAGAGTCATTTGGTCCTGAAGTGAGAGAAGAAACCATTTATACCAATGGCATTTAAAAATAGTATATCTAGAAATGCAATTAAAATTAAGGATGATAGCGGGAAACCATATACATATTGAGATTCAAAAGGTGAATATTTCACCAACACAAAGAGGAGATTTTAGCAATTAGGTGAACCTTTAGTGATGAATGATTGCATGAAAAAAAAAAATTGCAAGCTATGAAGGCACGGTCAATTTGAAGAAGTCTACTCAGCCTTGGGCTCCCCAGGTGTCTCACGGGGCAAGAATCCACTTGCCAGTGCAGGAGTAATGGATTTGAGCCCTGGGTTGGGAAGATCCCCTGAAGAAGGAAATGGCAACCACTCCAGGGTTCTTGCCTGGGAAATCCCACAGACAGAGGAGCCTGGTAGGCTACACGAGCCCATGGGGTCTCAAAAGAGTCAGATGACAACAATTACTTAGCCTTACTGGTAGAGGGGAAAACAATTCGTATTTAAGAACTTAACTGTCCTCTCTTTCATCTGTAAGATTGTTTGGGGGGGAGGCATAACTTATATCCATGAATTATAAAATACAAATGATTCTATCTTTATACCATACCCACCCCCTTGCAGATAGTGACAGGGAAATTAAGTCCAGTTCAGTTCAGTCGCTCAGTCGTGTCCAACTCTTTGCAACCCCATGAATCGCAGCACGCCAGGCCTCCCTGTCCATCACCAACTCCCGGAGTTCACTCAGACTCATGTCCATCGAGTCCGTGATGCCATCCAGCCATCTCATCCTCGGTCGTCCCCTTCTCCTCCTGCCCCCAATCCCTCCCAGCATCAGAGTCTTTTCCAATGAGTCAACTCTTCACATGAGGTAGCCAAAGTACTGGAGCTTCAGCTTTAGCATCATTCCTTCCAAAGAAATCCCGGGGCTGATCTCCTTCAGAATGGACTGGTTGGATCTCCTTGCAGTCCAAGGGACTCTCAAGAGTCTTCTCCAATACCACAGTTCAAAAGCATCAATTCTTCGGTGCTCAGCCTTCTTCACAGCCCAACTCTCACATCCATACATGACCACGGGAAAAACCATAGCCTTGACTAGGCAGACCTTAGTCAACAAAGTAACGTCTCTGCTTTTGAATATGCTATCTAGGGTGGCCATAATTAAGTCCAGGGTTTAGCAAAAATATCATCGAGTCCTTAACTAAGTAAAGGGATCCTGAAGCTGAGTTCAGGGGCAGGAGAGTGAGCTGCATGGTGAAGCTAGAGGGATTTTAAACTGTTGAGATCCAGTGATATGAAGGTCGGAAGGGAAGAGACGTAGAAATCACCAAGGAAATTTTGAAGAACAAGAGAATCTGACTCCGTTTTGTTATAGGCTTGGATAGCACTGCTGCATAATCCTCCCTGCCCCTTTCTCCAAACCCTCATCATACATTTGATTCCACAAATAACATGTTTTTTCTCATGGGGGATAACAGGAATCAAGAAAAACATGACTGAGTCACATGCCGGGGTCATAAGCGAGAGAGAAGTAACAGCAAAAGGCAGTATTCTCCTTAAACGTGGGCCAGAGGAATCCAGCCTCAGACTCCAAGCCCCATTCTAAAGCAGAGCTAATCCCACTATGATGTGAATGCAACCCCAAATGGGGTTTGTTAGGTTTTCAAGCAAGGCTGAGATTCTACAGTTCCAACAAGCTTCTAGGTAATATTGATGCAGCTGGTCTGAGGACCACACCCTCCACCTTCCCAGACCATGCTCAGGTACCCTGCCCAAAGGAACCCAGCCCACGCTTAGGACCTGCACAAGATTTATCGCTGGGTCCATCCTTCTAATGAGAGCCCATCTTGCTGCCGTGCATGCCAATAGGACCAAGGTTTGCCCCACAGAGTTGCTATTTGAGGGCCAGCACACAGAATGGCTACACATGAAACCTTTCCATGGTGTGAGATTGTGGAGGAGGGGGCACAGGAAAAAAATAATTGGAGGATGAACAGGGAGCAGAGGATTCAGTTGGCAGGGTTCAGCTCTCCCCACACTGCCAAATTCCAGCCGTGAATCAGAAGTCCAAGAATTATAAATTGCAATTCCAAATGGCAACCTGAGACTTCCCTGATGTGGAAGAATAAGTGGATAAGAATCTGCCTGCCAGTGCAAGGGACATGAGTTCGATACTGGTCTAGGAAGATTCCACATGCCGCAGAGCAGTTAAGCCTGTGTCCCACAACTCCTGAGCCCACACTCTGGAGGCCCCCCAGCCACAACTACTGAGCCAGAGTGCTACAGCTACTGAAGCTTGTGTGGCTAGAGCCCGTGCTCCCAACAAGAGACGCCACCACAGTGAGACGCCGCTTCACTGCAACGAAGAGCAACCCCTGCTCGCTGAAACTAGAGAAAGCCTGCGTGCAGCCACAAAGACCCAGCGCAGCCAAAATAAATGAATGAATTGCAACCTGGCCTTCTATGTTGTTATGAAGACATATTTGTCAAAGTAGAAGGACAGTATTTTACTAAATAGTTTAGTATTTAATAGTTTGTTAAATATTTAGACAACTGCCATATGAGCTTTTCTTATTATTTCTGCCCTGCCCTGGGCTTTGCCTGTGTTAGGGGCAGGTTCCTGCAAAGGCACAGACCTCAAACCAAAACAAGAGTGGTGTGGGAGCTGGATCCAGCCTGATGGGAATTTCATCAGAAAAGTGCCCATCTTGGCAAGGAGGGGCCTTGGGAGGCTTGAGGTAACATCTGGGTTACATTTAAATGTTTGGAAGTTATCACAATATGATAAGGCTGTCCTCAATAAAAAGATGGGGACCTCATTCCCAGAAAACTTACAAGAACCTTAGAGAATGTGTGAAAAAGGCAAGTAAGACCTTAGCCAGCTTATTTCATCTGTTGAAGTATGAGAGAAGTCAGTGACCACTCAACGAATTAAATAATATCTAAAACATCGAGAGTATTGCATCATTTTTAGTTTTCCAGCTAACAGAGAAATGGCAAAAGCTGGAGAGAACTTCCAAATATATTTCAGTGGTTCTGTACATGAACTTTCAACGTGAAGGGTTACAGTCAGAGTACAAAATTACAGTCACACTTCTATGAACACAGAAAATCACTGTGCTAACATTCTAGTCTTCACAAGGCCATAGGAAGTCCTGACCAGTCAAATTCAGAACATACTTGCTTTTTCTGACTTAAATTATTTTGTGTTGGAAAATAGTTGATTCACAGTGTTGTTTTAGTTTCAGGTGTGCAGCAAAGTTCATATATAGAACACACGTGCTTTTAATACCCATCAGATTTTCTTTCCTATTGGCTAAATTCAGTGTTATTGGAGACCAAGATCAGCAAGTTGGTTAGGGGCACCATGAAGTATAAACAGCATTGACCTAGGAATTGGAGATCTCTGGATTTTAGTCTCAACTCTAGACTCTTAACAGCTTGTAGAACCCGGGGAAGCCATTAAGCCTCTCTGTGACTCAGCTTTAATTTGACTCTGTAGGCTTCAGCACACATTCTAGGGCATCTCTGAACGCATTCTTTATTTTTCCGCTTACAGTACTGCTCTTGATATTATTTTCTGACACTGCAAGAACCAACACATCACAAAGAATGAAAGAGGAGACTATACATCAAATCTCATTTTTACTGGTGAGAACACTGAAACTAAATTTCAAAAAGAATGTATATCAGTTAAGGTCACTTAAACAGAAAGGGGGAATTTCCTGACGTGGAATCAGAAAGTCCAGGGCTAGGCAACATTTTCAGGGGCACCTCTTCCCAGGTTCAAATTCAATGAAAGGAAATTGCAAGATGTCTCAAACACCCCCTCAGCTTTCTAGGATCTTCTTTTAATTTCCCAAGAATCCCTTGAGGTAGGTATTATTATTCTGTTTAGTAAATACAAATATCTACTTCATGAAGTTATGACTTTAAAAGAAAAGCATGCATTAAAAAAGCCCTCAGGAGAAAAAAAAAACAACCCCTCAGCACAATCCCTGACACGGAGTGGAGCAAGAGATGTCAGCTATTTAATATATATTTACATATTTCATATTTTACTAGACATAATAGATTACATATATTCTATTATCTACACTAGTGGGTTTTAAATTGTGCTCCAAGGAAATAAAAGGTTGCACAAACAATGAAATATTTGCCACCAATAATGATAATTACTGAATGAGGAGCTCATTTCTTGATTTCTTAAAATGTACTTTGTATATTTATATGTTCCATGCAAGACTTTGCTTGAAAAATGGATTTCACTGCTAAAAATAGATTAAATTACCTCTGACATATTCCAATCCATTAATTTTACTGATGATAAAACTAAAGCACAGAGAGATAAAATTCTTAAATTCTCATCTTAGAACATCTTAATATATCTGTTAGGATATATTCAGCTGCACATATGTAACAGAAAATACATGTTAACTGGTCTAAATAATAAAAGGAAACAATCAGTCACATAATAACAGGAAGGCCCATAAACAAGCAGGGCCTGTTTCAGGGCTGGTTTGATTCCCACAGCTCAGTGGTCAAAAAAAGAGTAAAAAGACCAACACCTCAAAACGAAAAACTATGCACTTGCGAAGTTTGTTCTAGCAAACCTAAACTAACCCAGTTTCCCATCATCCTAGGTATAGAGAATAACAGAAGCAATGAGTTGGAGATAGGAAATATAGCAGGACGACGTGTAGTCTATTTTAATTGGAGCCCAGCTTTTTTAAATGTAAGACTATTTTGATGAAAGTAGCAGTGTCCTGATAACTGGACAGCAATAAAATTTCATTCTCCAATTATAATGGCTATCAAAGCATCTCTGCAGAAGGTGACAACCAGAGCCTGGAGAAGGTAGGTCATACTGGGTCACACAGGGGTCCCACCCATGGGTGTCCAAAGGGCACTAGACGCTCCAAAGTTTAGCGCTTCACACGGCAGCATGGAAAGCACAACAAGAACATTTTGTGTGACCTCAGGGACCTTGTATCCTCATTATGCATGATTACCAGCCAGACAACTTCCTTAATGTGAAACTCTGGGATTAGGCAGCTAATGCACAGGCAACCTAAATTCAGAAATGGCCCCATGCTATGCAACAAGTCAAGCTAGTACTAATCCATGTGTCATATAGCTTTCTTGTTGATCTACATCCTATGTGATGAGTTGTGTAACATTCCACTTGTATATTCCTCTGGGGTATGTTAAATTACAAGACATTATTCATGGATACGGAGAAGGCAATGGCACCCCACTCCAGTACTCCTGCCTGGAAAATCCCATGGTCAGAGGAGCCTGGAAGGCTGCAGTCCATGGGGTCACTGAGGGTCAGACACGACTGAGCAACTTCACTTTCAGTTTTCACTTTCATGCATTGGAGAAGGAAATGGCAACCCACTCCAGTGTTCTTGCCTGGAGAATCCCCGGGACGGGGGATGCTGGTGGGCTGCTGTCTATGGGGTCGCACAGAGTCGGACACGACTGAAGCAACTTAGCAGCAGCAGCAGCATTCATGGATAATGTTTCAAAGTTCTGTAGAAATGAGATAAAGGGTCTTACATCTAGAAAACTAGATTCGCCACTTCAATATCATTATAATTTAGAGTTAGATGATCAGAGAAAGTGTTAAGGAATATAAAAAAATCCAAACCTGGAGATAAATATATTTGAGTTCCAGTCTCAGCTCTGTCCCTTCAACTGTGTCACTTGGGCTACATTTTATAAATGTAATATTTGTACTTGCTTCCTAGGGTTGTTGTGAGAATTTCAATTTATCTGTAGCACTTACAAGATGCCTAACACTTAATAAATTAAATTACATAAGCCAAATAAAATCATCAAATTAAGATGTAGCAGGGTGCTGGTAGCAGTAAAGATCTAGGTTATTGAAGGAGACGTCCTTTTATACTAATTCTGATAGCCATCTGATTTTCCTCTGAGGAATCCCCTATATCCTGCCCTTGCCCCCATCCACATGCTTCAGGATAACTTGATGCCATCCCAGCTGCAGGACTGGACTCATGACTAAAACCTAAGCAATCAGGTCACTGTATTCCACTGGCTTAGTAATGGCTTTAGGGATGGGAACATGACCCAGTCACGTATAGTGATGGTTTTGCTGGGAAAGCTGAAAGAAAGGAGCCTAACCTTATTCTGTTAGGTCTTAAGCTTGAAGATGCCTTGTAGCTTTTGGCAGTCGTCTTGGCCCAGATAAGGGGGGTGGGGCATGGGAAGCAGGGGAGCCAGTACAGAGGAAAGCAGATACAGTGGCAGCAAGAAACAGAGGCCTAATGACATAAGTGGATGCCTAAACTCACCCGTGCTAAAACTATCATTAAATCAAACAATAAGTTCCCTTGTTGGCTTACATTACTTTTGCAATCAAAATAAGTTCCCTTGTTGGCTTCCATTACTTTTGCAGTCAAAAGAGCCTAAACTGATACACCCGGAGATACATATTTTAAGACAGGTTCAATCCCTGGGTCAGGAAGATTCCCTGGAGAAGAGCATAGCAACTCACTCCAGTGTTCTTGCCTAGAAAATCCCATGGACAGAGGAGCTTGGCGGGCTACAGTCCACAGTGTCTCAAAGAGTCAGACACAACTGAAGCAACTTAGTATACACACACCATATAAATGAATTAGAAGGGGGAGGCATAAGATCATTTCCATGGATGCAACAAAAGGAGGGACTTGATAAAATTCAGTATCCATTGATGATTTTTAAAAAATAATAATAAGGAATGCTTTAAAATAGGAACAGAAGAAATCTTCCTTATTCAGATAAAAGGTATCGAGGGGAAGAAGACAAATAATTAACCGAGTGAATCAGTTAAATCTTTCCTCTGGAGGCTGCAAAGACAAAGACATTTTCTATCATAGCCTCTGCTTAACTTCGTTGGGTATGCTGGCGGCCCTAGCTTGTGCAATAAAGGAAGAAAGGAAAGACAAGATACAGCAATTGAAAAAAGAAGGGGAAAAAATGTCATTTTCAGAGTATACAATAATGGAAAAAATCCAAAAGAATCTATTCATACATTATTAGGGCAGTAGGAGATCTTAGCAAGGTTTCTAGGATACAAAGTCCATACAGAAAAATCAACAGCATTTTAATACTCCCCCAAAAATTAGAAAATGAAATTTGAAAAGTGATACTACAGACAACAGCATTAATAATATTGAGTACCTAGAAATAAATTGTTTTTAAAAGGCATAAGACAGACTTCTATAGGAAAAATGATAAAATAATATTGAGATACATTGAAGAAAGTCTGATTACATGAGGAGTTATACCATATTCATTAACCAAAACTTTCAATGGTATTTGGGCAGTTTGTTTTGTGTTGTTTTGTTTTTAGAACATGACAAGCTAATTTTAAAACATATGTGATGATGCAAAGGGCCAAAAATCTCTAAGATATTCTTAAATAAGAAAAATGACCAAGGATTTATTTCAACAGATATCAAAGCTATGATAATTAAAAACAGTGTGGAATTGATACAGTCATAGACAAAGAAACCAATAGATGAGAAAAGGATATCCTAAAAAAAAATAGCACACATGTATATGCGGAACTTGATTAGACAGAAGTGGCAATACAGGGCACGGAAAAAGGACTGTATTTTTTAATAATGATGCTGAGACACTTAACTATATATGGGGGAAAAAATTAAATTGAGAAATACTGACCTCATTGGTAAACAGGAAAATGCAGTTTAAAAATCACAAGGAGGTACTACTCCATACTCATCAGAATGGCTGAAATGTAAACATCTGAAGTACCAAGGGCTAGAGAGGGAGTGAAGTAACAGATATTTTCCTACACTGTTTATGGGAGCATGAATTGGTTCAATTACATTGGAAAACAGATTGGAATGATTCATTAAAGGCAAACAAATCGCACACCCTATGACCCAAACATTCAGTTCCACTCCAGGAATGTGTCCATGTTCTCAAGCATCCAGCAACAGTAGAAGAGATGAGTTTTTTTTTTTTTTTAAGTGTGATATATTTGTATAATGGAAGGTTGTCATTGTTCAGTCACTCAGTTGTGTCTGACTCTTTGCAACCCCATGGACTGCAGTACACCTAGGCTTCCCCATCCTTCACTATCTTCCTATATAGCAATGAGAATAAACAAGCATTAGCTATCTACCACACAAGCGGGTGTTCAAAATAGTCAAGAAGCCAGACAACAAAAATATATGCTGTAAAATTACATTTTAAAGTTGAAACTAGGCAAAACACAAAACGTGTTGTTTAGAAAGTTTACAAAGGTTGTAAAATTATAAGGAAAAGCAAGGGTGGAATTACTATAAAAGAAGTATGATGGAGAAAGAGCCTTTGGGGACTCAAGACTGTCAATATTCTGTTGGTGCCGTTCAGCAGGACTTCCTGGGAGGACAGAAATTCTCTACATCTGAGCTGGCCAATACCATAGCCTTTAATCATGTGTTGCTATCCAGCATTTGAAATGTGGCTAGTGTAACCGAAGAGCTGAATTTTAATTTTAGAATCTAAAACTATTTCATTTAAAATTTAAATAGCCACTTGGGGGAGAATGGGTACATGTATATGTACGGCTGAGTCCCTTCTCTGTTCACCTGAAACTACCACAACATTGTTAAAACTGGCTTTGTGTGTGTTAGTTGCTCGGTCGTGTCTGACTCTGCAATCCCATGGACTGTAGCCCGCCAGGCTCCTCTGTCCATAGGATTCTCCAGGCAAGTATATTGGAGTGGGTGTGTGTTAGTAGCTCAGTTGATCCAACTCTTTGCGACCCCATGGACTGCAACCATCCAGGATCCTCTGTCCGTGGGATTTTCCAGGCAAGAATACTGGAGTGGGTTGCTATTTCCTTCTACAGCTGGAGTGGGTAGCCATTCCATTCTCCAAGGGATCTTTCCTACCCAGGGATTGAACCTGGGTCTCCTGCATTCCAGGCAGATTCTTTACCATCTGAGTCAATAGGAAGCCCTGATTGGCTATACCCCAATACAAAATAAAAAGTTTGAAAATGGCAAGCCCCTAAAAATAAACTTTAAATAGTTATAGGCTGTCAGTAGTTACTGTATTGGATCAAGTTTTCGTTGGAAAACAGAGGGCTTACTCAAAACAGCATAATTTGAAGAGGGCTCATTTAAAAGACTGTAATTACAAAGGGGCAGGTGTAGGGAAGCACAGGAGATGCTTTCGCAACTGGAGTTAGTGGCAGCCATGCTGTTACCGCCCTGAGCCTGAAGGGACAAGGGGAGGGCATAATCCCTGGGGCTGAAGGGACAGAAAATTAAGTAGAGTCTACCAAGTTAAAAGGAGTGGGAAGACTCGGCCAGCCTGAGATGACCTCCTATCAGGAGCCAAAGGGATAGAGGCCCAACTCCCAGTGTCTCTCCGAAGGGTCTCCTGCCGTGGCTTCCCCTCAGGCAGACCCAAGAGACAGCCAAGAAGGCCAAACTGCTCACTGGTAACACAGGTCAGCCTCCAGGCAAACAGCAGATAGAAAGTAGATCTGTGAGGATAAACAGATCTCCAGCAGGTGGCTCTTTTTTAAAAAAAAAAAAAACTTTTTATTTTATACTGGAGTATAGCTGATTAACAATGTTGTGATAGTTTCAGGTGGACAGAAAAGGGACTCAACCATCCATATACATCTATCCATTCTCCCCCAAACTCCCCTCCCATCCAAGCTTCCAGATAACACTGAGCAGAGTTCTATGTGCTATACAATAGGTCTTTGTTGGTTATCCATTTTAAATATAGCAGTGAGTACCTATCCATCCCAAACTATCTCGTCCCCCCATCCTTCCCCCTTAGCAACCATAAGTTCATTCTCTAAGTCTGCTCAGCACCTCAATCTTGACCTGTTTGCTTCATTATTATTTATTACACTGTACCTTTGTTTAATTTATTTATTTAGGCTATGCTTGTGGGATCTTTGCTCCTTGACCAGAGGTTGAACCCGGGCCCTCAGCAGTGAAAGCTCAGAGTTCTAACCACTGAATTAACAGGGAATTTCCTGTATTTTTATATGCGGTACTTTTTTTTTCTGGTATGGGACTACAGTTTACCAAAAATATACAAAGAGGAAGAGAAGGAGGTGGGGAGGGGAAGAAATGAGGAAAGATGAAAGATGAGTAAGAAAGAAAAGAACCAGGCCTGACCAGCTAGCACCTGTGTTATGCACTGGATTTAACTAAACTGAAAAACAGTAATCAAATATCTGAGTAAATTCACTTTATCAAATATTTTTCTCAAGTCAGTAAAACAGCAGAATTTTTACAGCTGTGTATAGTATTTCTGAACCCATGACGAGCCTTAGACAGTAGCTTCTATCTTTAAACATTAGTATCTTTCTGTTTAAAGTAACCGCAAATTAAATAGACATGTAACATGCCCAGAAATGTTGCGGACAAACCCCACAGTTGAATGGAATTTTTATTTTGTTTGTCTTTCTCTAATAGTGGGACTGCTCTTCAAGGTTCTGGGTAAAACCAGAGCTGTGAAATGGAACTGCGGTTTGTTTTTAAAGACATGTGGATCGGTTAGGAATGCTTTGGCTGACAGAGAAAGACAATTGGTTAACTGTGGTTTAACACATAGAGATTGTATTTCACACATTTAGACAAAAGTCTGGACTTGAGCAGCTGCTGGTGACGGTTCAATGACTCAATCATTCCTGGGCTGGCATCTTCTGACCTTTTCCTTCCCATCACAAATGAGTAAAGAAAACTCCAGGTATCAAGTTGAAGGTACTTGTTGAGGGGTGAGAGCAGGCTTTGGAGTACACAAACATTAAACTTTTGCTTTTATCATAAATGCAAAATCTGGGGCTTCCCTGGTGGCCCAGTGGTTAAGAATCTGCCTTGCAATGCAGAGGACGTGGGTTCGATCCCTGGCTGGACAACCAAAAATCCCACAAGACCCAATAAAGATCTGTACTCAAAGAAAACTTGAAAGAAAGAAAAGAAAAATCTTTCCAGACCCCCAACAGACTACCACCTACAACTTAGTGGCTAGCACTGTGCTGTCTGGCCACCCCTGGATGGAAAGAGGTTGGGAATAGGAGTTTTTCGCTTTTGCAAACTTTGTAGGGAAGCCGACAGAGGATGAGGGAACCAGAAACAGCTGTTAGCTCAGCCTGCTGCCCTCTTAATGCCTGAATTATGTCTCCTGCAATGTCCAAAATACCTACCATGAAAATGAAAATTCTTTGGTTGTAGGAATAATTTCTAAAAGGCCTGTATATGTACATGTTGCCTGGAATGGTGGCATATCATCAACACGTTATGTCCCTTATCCTATCAGCCATCATTTGTCTCTGAAGATTTGCTAGGAGTTGCTGAGTATGCCAGCAAGTGCTAAAAGACTAGGGAAAGTAGGCTTTATCATAGGAGAAATCTATCAGGAAAACTCTAGACACTGAGAGTGGATCTTTAGTATCAATAATCAGGAGTAGGCCCCACATCTAACCAGTGCGGCAAATAGGGCAAGAGGCAGTGAGAGAGAAAGTTTACCCATTGTTCTTTACCTAGAGTCATTCTCAAAGTCAATTCCTAAAAAGCAAGGCAGATCCTCTCCAGTATGTGCCATTAAAGTTGATCCACTGCTCCTTCCAAGCTGCCAAGAATCAATGAGACATGAAAAACGGACATAATTAAGGTATGTCAGAAGAGAGACACAGACCTAGATTTGTTCCCTAGCGGTAGAGTGTTCATTAGGAGGACAGACTCCAGAGTTAGACTCGCAGGGACCAGATCCTAGCTCTATTAGCTCCATGACTTAATCATAGGGTGTTCAGGAGGATTAAACAGTTAATACATGTAACTTACTTGAAATCACGCATGGTGTATAGTAAGTGCTATATAAGAGCTGGCTTCAAAAAATAAAAATAAACCCTTTCTCCTTTGATCCTATTTGTATGATGCTTTAGTATATGTACATTTTTTTCTAAAGTCTTTTTCTTTTTTTCCTATAAGAGCAACAGAGGTTTACTCCAAAAAACTTAGAAAAGAGAAAAATTTGAGTCAGTAATCTCCCTCCTTCAGAGAAAACCATTACCAATTATATTTGATCCATGTGTATATTTTCACTTATAAAAATTAGGTCTGCTTTGCATACTGCCCTGTAATATGACTTATTTTTAAAATGTAATAACATATTAGAAACATTTTTCCATACCTAGAAATATATTTGTACAGTATCTAGTATCTTTTTAGTTGTCACAAGTTATTCTTTTTTTAATATAAATTTATTTATTTTAATTGAAGGTTAATTACTCTACAATATTGTATTGGTTTTGCCATACATCAACATGTATCTGCCACAGGTATTCTTAACAGAATGTTAATGGGTGTTCCATGATTATTATCCTTACCAGTTCTCTGCTACTGGGCACTGATATAGTTTGTTTTGTGGATTTTCCCTGTTGTCGATGGCACTCTGTTGAACATCCTTAGAGCTACTTTCTTGTGCACATCCACAGCAATTTCTGTAGGATAAATCCTCAGAAGTGAAATAGCCAGGTCAAAAGTTATGCTTATTTGCAAGGCTTTTGATGGGTATGCTTTGGTTATCTCCAGAAAAAAATGCATCCAAGTATATTTTGATTTCCCGACCCTTTGTGGGGAGGTGTCAGCACATAGTAAAGCATGTGGGATCTTACTTCCCTAACCAGGGATGGAACCTGCACCCCCTGCAAAGGAAGCTCCAAGTCTTAACCACTGCACCACCAGGGAAGTCCCTTCTTTCCTTACCCTTGAAAGCACTGAGTATTATTATTGTTTGGTTTGCCATTTTCTAGCAATACTTTCTAAGATCCCCAAACCTGATATTCTTTGATGTAGTACCCACAACACATATGTGTGATTTCTATGAATTATTTACATTTAGCCCATGGCCTCTGACCCTTTATGTTAACTTTGCCTCAAGGACTTCTGTGGTGGGCTAGATTTTTGCCTTGGTGATATTTACAGTTCTTTATGTCAAGCTCTGATTTGTTTGTTTGGGAATAGGGCTCCCAGATATTTTTGATCATCATCTAAGTGTGAGAACCACTGCTTTTTTCAATGTTTTAATATAAATAAATACACTGACTACATTCCTAGGTTAAAGCAAGACAGATGGTGTGATCATCAACATCATGTCTTGGAACTAAAACTGAAATCTTTCAACACTCCTCAGTGTGCTGTTTACTCAAGTATTCAACATTTACTCACCACATAATAGATTCCTGACCTATGTGCTAGGCACACAATGATAAATAATAATAATCCCAGCTCTTGAGAAGCTTGGGCTGAAGCAGAGGCAGATAGGCAAACAGACAAATCACAATGGGATGTGAAATATGCTGTTGAAACGTATTCATTACATGTCAGCAGGGCATAAATTGCTATGTGGGGAAAACTGGACATTATATAACTTATGGTTCATCTATTTACTTCCATAATACTTCCTAGAGTTCTGCCTTGTACTTTTTTAAAAACATCTTTTGGCCGCACTACAAGCATGTGCGATCTTAGTAATAGCTCCCCATCCAGGGATCAAGTCTGTGCCTCTCGCACTGGCGGCTCGAAGTCTTAACTCCTGGACTGCCAGGGAAGTTCAGGCCCTGTACCTTCATTTTCCAAATGTATTGCTTTCATTGTAACAAAGTAATATATACTGATTTTGGAAGGATCAAATAATATAGACAAGGCCCCCTCCCAAAAAGACACTTTCAAACTGTAATTTCATCTACTTTTTTTTTTTGCTGCAAAGCTTGTGGAATCTTAGTTCCCTGACCAGGGATAGAACCTAGGCCCTGTCAGTGAAAGCCCCAAGTCCTAACCACTAGGCTGCCAGGGAATTCTCAAACTTTAGTGTTCTAGGTTGCTTTCTGTTCTTTTTTTTTTTTTAAAACAAAAGTAGGGTCAAAACATTATAATCCACCTTTTTCATTGAATATATGGTAAACATATTTCAAGATAAAAGATATATTTCTACAGCACTATTTTAAATGGCTCCATATTCTACTATATGGATAGTTTATTATTTTAGCAATCTGCTACTGTTAGACATTTATAGTGTTTCTATCTTTTTACAATCACTACAATACACCTCATCCATAAGATGGTTGGATGGCATCACCAACTCGACAGACATGAGTTTGAGTAAGCGCCAGGAGTTGGTGCTGGACAAGGAAGCCTGGTGTGTTGCAGTCCATGGGGTTGCAAAGAGTTAGACATGACTGAGTGACTGAACTGACTGAACAATACTATGATGGATTTTTTGTTGCTAAATATCTGTGCTCATTCCTATTTCCTCAGCACAAACAAGTGAAATCATGTAATATTTGAAATGCTTCACCTGTAGTCACATTTAGAGACAAACAGCCATATTAGATATCTCCCAGCTCGGTTGCTGTTTGCCCTCTTGGATTTTAGTCCTAGCTGCTGTAAATTAAACATGATCAAAGGGGCATGTACCATGGGCCAAAGTTCAGTGGCATTTACTGCTGCAGCCGGCTGGAGGGTATCACGTTGCTATAAAACATAGGAAGATGATTAGTTCTGAATGTAATGTTTTCTTGAAGCCTGATTGGCAAGTTGCCTAGGATAACTTGAAGGCTACCTCCCCACTTGTTTGGGTTTCTTTTTTCCCAAGATATCTTTTTTCTGATGTCAGTGTTTGTATCTCAAACTACCTAAGTGCACCCTTGGCAAGATTCTGCTTGGGCTACATTTAACTGTGGCTTGCCAAAACCATGGGTATATTTCCTGCTGTAAACTTGTACGCGATCTTTGTCCACTCCAAGCTGACTGTCAGCGTGTTAACTTTGCTCAAATAAAGAGCAGCTTGCTCTCTGGGGCTCATCTTTTTATGAAAAGAAAATGAGCAGCAGAATGATGAGGTGGGAGATTCCTTCACTGAGAAGCATTGAGCCAGGGACTCTGTAGCAGGCACTATGTGGGCATGAGGGTGAAGTGAAATGAAGGGAAGTGAGAGTCACTCAGTCGTGTCCAACTCTTTGTGACCCCATGGACTATACAGTCCACAGAATTCTCCAGGCCACAGTACTGGAGAGTGTAGCCGTTCCCTTCTCCAGGGGATCTTCCCAACCCAGGGACTGAACCCAGGTCTCCCACATTGCAGGAGAACTCTTTACCAGTTGAGCCACCAGGGCATGATGGTAGAATGATTCCAATACAGCTTATCTGGCTCTTCTAATTTCCAGGATAGCTGAGGTATTACTAGATGTAACACAAGACCCCAGTTATAAACTATGAGAAACAACCGGGGAGTCAGATTACAGAGAACTAAAAGACATGATCCCCAAGATTACACCCTAAGAGTTCCATTGGGTCCCCTTAAGCCACCAGTTTCCACACTAAGTCTGAATAAGAGCAAATTTTATTCCCTCTCCAACACTCCAAAAAGGCAGATGAATTTCAACTGCACAGCATTCTGGAAAAGGCAAAACTGCGGAGATGATTAAAAAAATCAATGGCTGCTAGGGACTGGAGAAGGAGAATGAAGAATGAATAGGTGGAGAACAGAGAACTTTCAGGGCAGTGAAACTATTCTGTGTGATACTAAAGTGGTGGATACATGTCATTATACGTTTGTCCGAACCCACAGAATGTACAACACCAAGAGTGAGCTTTCATGTAAACTATGAACTCTGGGGGACGACGCTGTCAATCCTGTCACTCAGTCATGTCCAACGCTTTGTGACTGCAGCACGCCAGGCTCCCCTGTCCTTCACCCTCTCCCAGAGTCTGCTCAGACTCACGTCCATTGAGTCGGTGATGCCACCCAACCGTCTTGTCTTCTGTCGTCTCCTTCTCTGCCTGCCTTCAGTCTTTCCCAGCATAAGGGCCTTTTCAAATGAGTCGGCCCTTTGCATCAGTTGGCCAAAGTGTTGGAGCTTCAGCATCAGTCCTTCCAATGACTATTCAGGGTTGATTTCCTTTAGGATGGACTGGTTTGATCTTCTGGCAGTCCAAGGGACTCTCAAGAGTCTTCTCCAGCACCACAGTTCAAAAGCATCAATTCTTTGGCACTCAGCCTTCTTTCCAGTAGCTATGTATGGATGTGAGAGTTGGACCATCAAGAAGGCTGAGCAAGGAAGAACTGATGTGTAAGTTCATTAATTGTAACATATGTACCTCGGGGGTGCAGGACATTGATAATGGGGAAGGAAGGCTGTGTATACACAGGGGCAGGGCATCTATCCTGCTGCTGCTGCTAAGTCGCTTCAGTCGCGTCCGACTCTGTGTGACCCCTTAGACGGCAGCCCACCAGGCTCCCCCGTTCTTGGGATTCTCCAGGCAAGAACACTGGAGTGGATTGCCATTTCCTTCTCCAATGCATGAAAATGAAAAGTGAAAGTGAAGTCGCTCAGTCGTGTCCGACTCTTCGCGACCCCATGGACTACAGCCTACCAGGCTCCCCCGCCCATGGGATTTTCCAGGCAAGAGTACTGGAGTGGGGTGCCATTGCCTTCTCCGAGGATGTCTATAGGAAATCTCTATACCTTTCTGTCAGTTTTGCTGTGAACCTAAAATACCTCTTAAAAAAATTCTAATAAGCAAAAGTGGATGATAGCAAAAACAGAGTCCCTAATCAAAATTATCAAATCAATTGTTCCTATAGAAATTTGGAAAGGTTGTAACAGACTTTTATACGAGTGGAAGAGTCGAATGATGTTGACTCTTGTTATTAAACTGCCAGAATGGATGCTAAAACAGTCACAATCTGAGTCATCACTTTATACAATTGTTACTTCAGCAATAAGGAAGAATAAAGAATATTGATTCTATTTCATCTGCTCCCTGTAAGTGCAGATTTTGTGTTGGGGGTTGTAAGGTAATCGGAAGAGCTATTTCACTATTGTTTTTCAGTTGTTGACTAAGAGTTTGTGGTAACTCATCCCAGTCACTGGCCTAAATGATGTTTCTTGTTACAATCCTGGTTTCTTTCTAGCTAATCCATCCTATCTTGAATCTTCTTTGCCTGAGAGAGAAAGAGTGTTTTAAATGTCCTACACTGTAGCATTTTGTAACTATTTACAAATCCTTTGCCATACAGTCTTAACAAGCAAAATGTGTTACAAGGAGATAGAACTTTCTGGTTTTGAGCAATGTGTGTTACATAATTCAGTATAACTCAACTGAGTTTAATGCAACAAATATTTATTGAGTGCCTATTCTGGGTTTAAATTTTGCTCTTGGGTGGAAGGGGAAGGGTTTGGAGCAAGAGATATAAATCAGAGTTCTTTATTTCCAGAAATAGGCAATGTAGTTGGAAAGAAAAGACATACACCCATGAAACAATTCAATCACATTATTGGGCATACACGATAAGTGTCATCCATCAATCTGTTCCCCCAAAAAATGTTGACTGTTTTCCATGTGACTAAGTAGTTTCTGGGGATACATAGTTAAATGAAATAATCTCTGCCTTCAAGGTGCTGATAATAAAATGGGAAAACCGCACAAGTAAACAAGAGCTGCACTGCTTAGAGGAGAGATGGTTGCAACAGAAATGGGACCAAGGAGTGTGTGGGGTCTGGAAAGTAATGGAAAGTTCCATGGAAGACGTGGTTCCAGGAGACCCCACTAAAAGGTACTGGGGATCTGTGGAGAAATGGCTGAGCCAGGCCTGGAGCAGGGAAAGTATGAGGTGAGCCTAGGGGTGAGGGTATCAGGTCTGTTCATTAGCTACCTCCAATAAAGTATTGGGTTGGCCAAAAAGTCTGTTCCAGTTTAACCTGAATGAACTTTTTGGCCAACCCAATACCTTGTTTTAAGAATAGTCACGCATGAAACAGGTAAGAGCAGTATGTGGGAAATGAAAATAGGCTAGACTACTAGGGACAGTTTCATGGAGAAGCGGGGAGTAGGGACTCTGGTGAAAGATTTAGGTGGGAAAGTTCCTCACAGTGTTGTTTGTACAGCAAACAGACAAGGAGAAACACAGAAAAGAAGAAAAGAAAGAAGGAAGGAAGGAAGGAAAGAAAAAGATAAGAGGGAAGGAGGAAAGGGGAAAAGAAAAGAGAAAAAAAGAAAAAATGAGAAAGAAAAAAAGAAAGGAGGAAGGAATGAAGAAAGAAAGAACACAATAAAAAGCCTCAATAAAGAAAAAACACAATAGAAAGTCTTCATAAAGGGCTAGCTGAAGAAAGTAAGGCCCACCATGCAATGGAATGTTAGTCATTTTAGAAGGCTGCAGTAAAATGCAGGACTAACTTGTAAAGATGACCATGATATTTTGTAGAACTTACTTATTACATAAACCCCTTTTTGTGAAAAGAGAAAAAGTAGTGAGTGTGCGTAGAGATGTGTGTGTGTTAAACTTAAGGAAAAATTCTGAATGCCCAACAGTTAAGAGGCATGAACCTGAAAGAATAAACAAAGGACTTTCACTTCCTACTTTGTAAACTTTAAGTGATGGTTTTACAGTTGTTACTTTCATTTTATTTTTCTAAATATAAATTTTAAATATAGAAAAATATGTTAATATTTTAAAAGGTGCTATCCTAAATTGCTAATATAAACTTTAAAGGCATCTCTCTTCTAGCTTTGCTTGGGGTGGTGATGACTTAAAAACCAAAACCCATACACAGGAAAAATAATTACTAGAGAGTTACTCCCTTCAATATCCTATTGATAAATGGTTGGATGTATTGGCTTTATTTCAGAAATTAAGAAAACAGAGTAACAGTAATGGTTCATCCTGATACCATGGAGATTTTCACATCGGAGGGGAAGCTAGTACCTAGTAAAGTGTACTCTGAACCCCATAACCTAAGGAGAGCCCCCATGTGTAAGTGTCTTTTGGCCTCAGAGATGTATTTGGTGACCCCAGGGGATATTTCTCAATGTGAAACTAGCAAGACTCATAAGAACGGTCCCGTTAGCACAGTGGATAAGAATCTGCCTGCCAGGGCAGGGGGTACACAGGTTCAGTCCCTAGTCCGGGAGGATTCCACATGCTGAGTATGCCACAGCTGCTAAACCCTAGAGCCTGTGCTCCACAGTGAGAACCCACTACATGAGAAGCCAGCACGTCACAACTAGAGTAGCCCCTGCTCTCAGCAACTAGAGAAAGTCTTTGTGCGGCAATGAAGATCCAGCGTAGCCAAAAATAAATAAATAAATAAATGGAGCAGTGTGAACATGTGAAAACAAGAATGCTCCCTTTAGTACTGTCCGAAACCACTGTGTGAGCCCAGCAAAGACTTAGATGAACATTACTCAGTGTCATGATACTTGAGATTTGCTTAAAAAATATTGCAGCCGGGGAAGTAGGTGACAGTGTAAACAAGGTTGATCATAAATTGATAATTATTAAAGTTGGATAATGAGTACATGGGGGTTCATTATAAAATTGTATTTTTAATATATTTGGAATTTTCAATAACAAAAAGGTTTTTTAAAGTGTTTAAAGAAGATCATTCAAGTAGAAGTCACAAATCTTGGTTATTAATCTTGGTTATTCATCAGGTTTTTGATCCTGATTTGTTGACCAAATTGAGGCAAGAAATTTTATGTGCTTCAGGGTTCATCTATAATACAGGGGTCATCCCTAAAATCCAATAACCTCTTCAACTCTAAGTTGGTTTCTTACTTTGGTTCAGAGTGCTTTTAAAGAGGACTCAAATAGGGGATTCCCTGGCTGTGATTAGGCAATTTCACTGTCAAGGCCTGGGTTCAATCTCTGGTTGGGGAACTAAGATCCTGCAAGTTGAGCGGTGAGGCCAAAACATAAATAAAACAGACTAAAATAGAGGTTCAATTTTTAACCCTTTGGTGTTAAGATATATTCCCATCATATTTGTAGCCTTAATTGTCTTCAAATGAATTCAGCATTAAAAAGCCTAAGGAGACCACAGTCTGAACTCTGAAAATCATTTACTCCAGTCCCACTTACAAATCAGCTATCCCTGGGCTTGGAGTTGCCCTTCCTTAAAGGCAGAGAGAGACATCTTCAAACTTCGGAAGAAATTCAGCAGTAGGAATAGCTGTTTGCTCCCGGATCTACCCACTCAGGAGGTTTTAAACTTAAAAAAAATAAAATTAAGATCCAGTTCATGATTAAAGAACTAGACTTTTTGAAAGAAAGCTTTTAGCAAAATGAACGAGAGTGCCGCCTGCTGGGAGTAGGAGAACCTCCTGAGGCGCATACTGAAGAGTGAGTTTCCTGGGCCCCACCCTGTTTGAATCACCTGAGAGCCACTGGTTAAAATGGAATGTTCCTAGGCTCTAGAGCTGTTGTTATCAGAGTCCCTGGAGGTGGGGCTCAAAATTGTGTACTTTATACAAGAGACAAATGCCTTAGTTCCCAAACTTGCCTGTTAAGAATCATCTGGGAATGCCTGTTTAAAATACTTTCACCTGAATACACTCCAGGCTTATGGAATCAGGACATCCAAAACAGGCCCTGATAGGAACCATCTGGGGTGGGAGGGTGAGAGCAATAGGTGAGAGAGATTAGGCGGTACAAGCATCCAGTTACAAAATAAATGAGTCAAGGGGGTGAAATGCACAGCATGGAGAATACAGTCGATAATATTGTAATAACTTTGTATGGTGACAGATGGCAACTAGACTTATCGTGGTGATGGTTTTGTGATGTATAGAAATATTGAATCACTAGATTGTGAACTCAGGACTAATAGAGTGTTGTTTCAGGTCAATATCAGTTCAGTTCAGTTCACTCAGTCGTGTCCGACTCTTTGCGACCCCATGAATCACAGCACGCCAGGCCTCTCTGTCCATCACCAACTCCCGGAGTTCACTCAGACTCATGTCCATCGAGTCAGTGATGCCATCCAGCCATCTCATCCTCGGTCGTCCCCTTCTCCTCCTGCCCCCTATCCCTCCCAGCATCAGAGTCTTTTCCAATGAGTCAACTCTTCGCATGAGGTGACCAAAGTACTGGAGTTTCAGCTTTAGCATCATTCCTTCCAAAGACATCCCAGGGCTGATCTCCTTCAGAATGGACTGGTTGGATCTCCTTGCCGTCCAAGGGACTCTCAAGAGTCTTCTCCAATACCACAGTTCAAAAGCATCAGTTCTTCGGCACTCAGCCTTCTTCACAGTCCAACTCTCACATCCATACATGACCACTGGAAATACCATAGCCTTGATTAGATGGACCTTAGTCGGCAAAGTAATATCTTCAATTCAAATACATACATACATATACACACAGTATGGGGAATGGGAAATCACCTGAGAAAGCTTGTTTCAAATACTTTTACCTGGATCACACTCCAGGCTACCTGAATCAGGAACTCCAGGAAAGGCGACTGAGACTTTAAATGTGTAGTAAGAATGCCAGATGAATCTTAAGAGATGAATGTTAAGTAAATATTGCAAATTTAAGCATCATTTCATACTGTTCATGGGGAAGAAAAGCTATGATCAACCTGGACAGCATATTAAAAAACAGAAACATTACTTCACCAACAAAGGTCCATCTAGTCAGAGCTATGGTTTTTCCAGTAGTCATGTATGGATGTGAGAGTTGGACTATAAAGAAAGCTGAGCACCAAAGAGTTGATGCTTTTGAACTGTGGTGTTGGAGAAGACTCTTGAGAGTCCCTTGGACTGCAAGGAGATCCAACCAGTCCATCCTAAAGGAAATTAGTCTTGAATATTCATTGGAAGGACTGATGCTGAAGCTGAAACTCCAATACTTTGGCCACCTGATGCGAAGAACTGACTCATTAGAGAAAACCCTGATGCTGGGAAAGATTGAAGGCGGGAGAAAGGGATGACAGAGGATGAGACGGTTGGATGGCATCCCCAACACGTGTGATGGACATGAGTTTGAGTAGGCTCTGGGAGTTGGTGATGAACAGGGAAGTGGTGCAGTCCATGGGGTCTCAAAGAGTCAGATACGACTGAGCGACTGAACTTACTGAAAAGTCATACTTAACTGTAGATATTTTCCATGCCAAGACGGAAGAGCACGATTGCAGTTCATTGATAACTGGTGTATAGAACATCCAGATGGGGGATTTGGCAACAGTTCCTGGGTTTTCTGTCCTGTAACTATAATTCAGCCTTGTAGCTTGAAGTTTCAGCCCATCCCTTAAAATTCTTGCCTTTAACACCTTGATGGCAGCATCTCTAATCGCAGCTATCACATCTAAGATACCAGCTGCCTACAGAACTCCCCCTTGGAGAGATACCTCCCGCATCTTGTTTACTTTGTGAGCTTTCTACTCGCGCCTGTGCCCTCACGCACACCACCTCCTTTCACCCTGTGGACCAGTGCCCCTAGGCTTATATTTACCTTTGGAATAGTACTTGCGTTCAACAGAATCATCAAATTCCAGCTTTGTGCAGGGGTCAGATGAACATTGACCTGTTCTGGGATTTATCTGGATTCATTCCAAGGGTCTTGCCCTACCACCACTGCCTGAGCAGATACATAAACAATGGAGCTGCCTTTTCTGCTTCAAGTTAAATAAAAAGTCCCAGTCACTTTACAGCAACTCTGTAAAGGCAGGATGGAGGTCTCCGCCCAGTTAAGCCGGAGATATACTAGGTCAAAACCATATAAACAGAGTCTTAAATAAAATATTGCATCATGAATATAGTAGAGGGAGAGACAGAGTGCAATACTTCCCAAACTTAACCACTGAATCCTTTTTCACAGACCATCTCATGAGACTCTTCAGCATAACATGCTTTGGGAAAGTGTGTTATTTTTCCCCTTCCTTAGTCAACTTGGGGTCCTTCATTTCAAACGATCTGTATGTCTCTCTGTTTTATGTCTAATTTTATTTTTTACAAGTAGAAATTTTTATTTGGAAAGTTTGGGCACTATCATGTACAAAAACACAAAAACTTTTTCTTAAATTGAAATAGTTAATTTGTAAAGTAATGTTAGTTTCAGGTGTACAGCACAGTGATTCATTTATATACACTTACATATCTATTCTTTTTCAGATCCTTTTCCCTTATAGGTTATACAAAATATTGAATATCCTTCCCCATGATGTACAGTAGGTCCTTGTTGGTTCCCTATTTTATATGTACTAGTGTGTATGTGTTAATCCCAAACTCCTTATTTATGCCTCCCTCACTTCTCCTTTGGTAACCATGTTTGTTTTCTAGGTCTGTGGGTCTATTTCTGTTTTGCCTGTCTGTCTCTTTAGTACCGAGGTCCGGAAAAATGATACCTGTGTCAGGAATGGGCTACCTTGGATCACAAAAAATAGAAGGATGACCTCACGGTTTCTACACCATCAGTGCTTTTTCAATAACTGAGTGCTCCGCTTGAGATTCAGCTACCACCAGCTGTTCTGCGAACCATGGCACACTCGTCTGTCTACCAGCATCTTCTTCAGCTCTTCTGGCATTCCGTGGGGGACTTCCTTCCTTGTGTTTGTCCCATTCCCCCTTTAGATGGATCAGTCCACGTGGTGAGTCATGAACTGGTAATGGCCCTTGGTGAGTGGCTTTTGAGAAGCACTGCAAAGCTTGTTATGCAGGAGAGCTGGTCTCATGTGCCCGTTTCTACATGTTGGCCATGTGTTTTTTTAATGGCAAGGACCTTGTCTAACATAACTTCATGGTACTTAACACGTGTCCGACTCTTGTGACCCTATGGACTGTAGCCCACCAGGCTCCTCTGTCCATGGGATTTCCCAGGCAAGAACACTGGGGGAGGTTGCCACTTCCTTCTCCAGGGGATCTTCCAAACTCAGGGATTAAACCCAAGTTTCCTGCATTGGCAGGCAGATTTTTTTTTTTTTTTTTTTTTTACCACTGAGCCACCAGGGAAGCCCAAGAGAGTTCTCTCTGTACTTAAATAATATTAACCTCTTCTCTTTCAAGATAAATTCTACAGTATTTTGTCCCCTTGAGCAAACTCCAGAAGATAATGAAGGCCAGGGAAGCCTGGTGTGCTGCAATCCATGGGGTCACAAAGAGCTGGGCACAGTGTAGCTACTGAACAACAACCTTCACATTGTTATTTTGTAAGAAATTGTGTAACAAATATGAGACATTGCCCAGGGTAAAGTTTCTACATTTTATTTCAAGCTCTCCTCTTGTATAACTTTTGCATAGGTAATCCCAAATCTGTTTTCGAAGTGCTCACTCCACTGGAAATTCTCCCAATATTTACTTTGGTTTCATCATGTTCTTTTTAACTTGTCCAGCCACATGATAGTTGTTTTTCTTCGAAGATTATGTTTAGGCCCGGCCTGAGTTAAGAACCTGGGTTTGCTTTCTCTTTTTCTGATATAATTTGCATTCCTAAGATTAAGCACATCACTACCAGATTGCCTTCATTAAACACACTTGCATATATAAGAAGCCACATCCATTCTTTCCTTAGTCTGAAGTTTTGTACTTTATCTGGCTTGCCAACTCCCCGAAAGATTAACTGCAGTCAGTTGGTTCGTTTTTCAGAGGGTTCCATGGACTTGTTCTCCGTCAGTATATTTCTTCCTCTTTTTCTTTCTCCTCCATCACATACAGCACAAACACAGACAGGGCTTAGTTTGTATCTCCAGTCCTTAAAAGGACTATAGACTCCTTGGGGGATATATCAAAGGCAAGAGATCTACGGTCTTAATCGTCTGTCATGGCTTTCTAGCCCCTTTACCAGATGTTTCCAGAAAGATCTTTCTTTCTTTTTTGTCTGTGCTGGGCCTTTGCTGCCCTGTGCAGACTTCACTGCCCCTCAGCATGTGGGATCTTACTTCCCCAACCAGGGGTAGAACCCACATCCCCTGCATGGGAAGGCAGATTCTTACTCACTGGACCACCAGGGTAGTCTCTCTCTCTCTCTTTTTTAAAGGTGAAAATTACAAAACACATTTCAGTGTGTGTCTGTAAAAGATAAAAACATTTAATAAATATAACCACACTACCATTACCACATCAAAAAACTAACAATGATTTCATAATAGCAAATATCCAGGCAGTGTTCCTGATTTTCAATTGTTTCATAAGGTCAAATGTTTATTGATTTTTTTTAAAATTACAAATAAATTCCACACATTGTGATTGGCTGATATGTCTTCTAAGTCTCTTTCAGTATACAGGCTTCCCCTCCATCTCTGTTCCTTGTAATTCACTAACGAAACTCAGCTGTTTGTCCAGTACCATTCCCACCAATGAATTTTGCTGAACAAATCCTTGCAGTGCAATTTAACATTCACAGGATTCTGAAATTTACTGGTAGGCATGCAGTTTCCCTGTTGGCTCAGACAGTTAAGTATCTGCCTGCCATGTAAGAGACCTGGGTTCAATCCCTGGGATAGGAAAATCCCCTGGAGAAGGGTCTGGCTACCCACTCAGTATTCTTGCCTGGAGAACGTCATAGACAGCCTGGCAGCTACAATCCATAGGGTAGCAAAGAGTCGGACAAGACTGAGCGGCTAACACTTTCACTTTCATGCCGAGTTCTAGAGAATAGCAAGGAAAGATAAGAAGGCCTTCCTAAACGAACAATGCAGAGAAATAGGGGAAAACAACAGAATGGGAAAGATAGAGATCTCAAGAAAATTGGAGATATAAAGGGAATATTTCATGCAAGGATAGGCACAATAAAAGACAGAAATGGTAAGGACCTAACAGAAGCAGGAGAGATTAAAAAGAGGTGGCAAGAATACACAGGAAAATTATACAAAAAAGGTCTTAATGACCCAGATTACCATGATGGTGTGGTCACTCTCCTAGAGTGAGACATCCTGCAGTATGAGATCAAGTGGGCCTTAGAAAGCATTATAACAAACAAAGCTAGTGGAGGTGATTGAATTCCAGCTAAGCTATTTAAAATCCTAAAAGATGAGGCTAGTAAAGTGCTGCACTCAATATGCCAACAAATTTGGAAAATTCAGCAGTGGCCATAGGACTGGAAAAGGTCAGTTTTCATTCCAATTCCAAAGAAAGGCAATGCCAAAGAATGTTCAAACTACTGTACAACTGCACTCATTTCACATGCTAGCAAGGTAATGCTCAAAATCCCTCAAGCTATGCTTCAGCAATAAATGAACCAAGAACTTTCAGATGTACAAGCTGGATTTAGAAAACAAAGAGGAACCAGAGATAAAATTGCCAACATTCATTGGATCATAGAGAAAAGCAAGGAAATCCAGAAGAATATCTATATGATTCAACTCTCACATCCGTCCATGACTGCTGGAAAAACCATAGCTTTGGCTATATGGACCTTTGATTGCAAAGTAATGTCTCTGCTTTTTAATATGCTGTCTAGGTTTGTCATAGCTTTGACATCCTTTGAACCATAAAGAAGGCTGAGTGCCAAAGAATTGATGCTTTTGAATCATGGTGCTGGAGAAGACTCTTGAGAGACCCTTGGACAGTAAGGAGATCAAACCAGTCAATCCCAAAGGAAATCAACCCTGACTATTCACTGGAAGGACTGATGCTGAAGTTGAAGCTCCAATACTTTGGCCACCTGTTGCAAACAGCTGACTTATTGGAAAAGACCCTGATGCTGAGAAAGACTGAAGGCAAAAGGAGGTGGTGGGGGGTGGCACATCAGAGGATGAGATGGTTAGATAGCATCACTGACTCAATGGACATGAATCTGAACAAACTCTGGGAGATAGAGAAGGACAGGTGAGTCTGCCATGCTGTATTCCATGTGGTCACAAACAGTTGGACACAACTTAGCGACTGAACAACAGCAACAAATGTTTGATTCTTTTACTCCAAGTCATCAAGTAACTTGAATATATTAAGATAAATCCCATATGCTCTTTTCCTCCAAGATACATTCCAGGTAGTTTCCTAGATAACCTTTCCATTCAGTAAGTTCCCTGTCTTAAATTTCCAGTTAAGTCATATTTGTTACTTTTTAAATTAAAAAAAAAATTGCTTAATTTGCAATGTTGTGCTGGTTTCTGCCATACAACAAGGAGAACTCAGCGATAAATAAATATATACATATGTGTGTGTTTTCAGTTGTGTCTGACTCTTTGCAATGCCTGTCAGGCTCCTCTGTCCGTGGAATTTTCCAGGCAAGAATATTGGAGTGGGTTGCCATTTCCTTCTCCAGGGGATCTTCTCTACCCAGGGATTGAACCCCTGTCTCCTGCATTGGCAGGAGATACTTTACCACTGAGCCACCTGGGAAACCCCTTAGCTTCATACAGGTAATGTATATTTATTGAAATTTTTCTTTACCAACAATGGTGAAATTAAGACCCAAACTACAAAACATGATGGCAATTGATGCTTATAAAAAATAATGCGAAGGGTTATGTTTCACAGATTTGTGCAAACTTCTTTCAAATCTCAGTCTGTCCTTTTATCAAAGAGGAGATCGCAGCATCTGTTATTCCTTGTGATTTAATAGTTTAAAAAAAAAACAAAAAACACTGCATTCCATTGACAAAAAAGAAAAAGCTTTGCTTCCAAACAGCACTAGTCTTTAAAGTGACTTTTCCCCAACATAAATATAGAAAATAGCGTTTATGGAGCACATTCGGCTTGGTCAGAACTCCTCCCCCCCCCCCAACGACATTTAGGTGGCCCTGATGCAAGCGCAGCCTGGGAGGTCTGAATATATACATATGCCCCTCCCTCTTAATCCTCCCTCTCCCCCTCTCCATCCCACCCCTCTAGGTCCTCACAGAGTTCCAGGCTGGGCTCCTTGTGTTATATAGCCGCTTCCCAGTCGCTACCTATTTTAGGGTTAATTTTATATGGAGGCGCAGAACAAAACGATTTTTTAAAAAAGAAAGAAAACCCGATTAAAAAAAAAACTTGGCCGAATTTATTTCCTCTAAATGTCCATTAGAGGGCGACATTTGCCTTGCTATTATATTTCCCCTAATAAGATTTAAATCGCATCAAATTTCTTTTCACACTTTTAAACAAATTGAATATCCTTACCTACTTTGATTTCCTGTCTCTCTTATAGACGATGTAGTCACATCTTGTGTCCTCTTGATTTGGTCCGTGCGGACTTAGCATCGTTCATTAGTATCAATACTTCCAGCCTTGACGCCATTCCCAGTTGTAACCACCAGGCGGCGGTATTGCATAAATAAAGATGCGCTGGAAGGCAAAATTAAGTCAAAACTGCCAAAGCAAAAGGAGTTTCACCGGGAAAGGGCAATTAATTTAAGGAGAGAGAGAAACCAGACATTTCTAGTTCGTATGCAACTCACGGCCCAAGGTCAAAACCCTGTGAGATATAGTACAAAGCAGCTATTCAAGAGCGCAGGAGGAGGCTGACCTGGGGGAAATGCTTGCACAATCTCCTTCTTGCTTTTGTGGCCCCACAGGAGGCGTGTCCACGTTCGTGCACGTGTCTGTGAATAGTTACAGGACAGCTGCGGCCGGGGGTGGGATCGGGCACGGATCTGCTGGATACCGCCTCTGGACAAGTGCATGAGACAGGCTTACAAAGGTGCTGCTTGGAGGTCAGCTCTCATTTTACCCCGGAAGGAAAGCGAGTCCTGAGCCGGGCAGAGAGCTCGCCTGAGGGCACACCGTTAGGAAGAGGTGCGTTCAGCCAGGTGTTCCAAGCGCAGGCCACAACTAGGGACGTTTTTCATTTTCGCACACCCATTACACACGTGTGTAATACAGCCCCCCCCCACCACCACCACCAGCACAGCACACACACTCGGACACTGAAGCATAAGAAGGACCCAACACAGCAAGCGGCGTTGTACAGTTTAACAGGAAAGTCACCGACTCTTGCAAATCTGATCAGTTACGGCCTTCTCCCAGGAGTAGCACTCAGACTACTGCGTGTGTAATATTTCAAGTGGCGGGGAGAGGTGAGGGCGGAATCGCAGCCCTCTGGAGGCTGTCCATTTATCAGATGCCAGATTAAGAAGAATTTCTATTCTGATTGGAGCCTAGAAAGCAACGTAAAGAAAACCAGACGGATTTGGGAAGAGAAGCAAACAGGGGCAAACTCCTCCCTCCAAATACAACTGGACCTTCGTCTCGGGAAAGGGGGAGGGGCTTGGCAGAAAGTCTTGAGAGAGGTGGGGCGTCTGACTTGGGTCCTCTCCCCCAGGCCTCGGTCCCCTCCTCTAGTCCCAACCCTTTTGCTCCTCTACCCTTACTCGACTCGCTGGCTTTTGGTGTTCGGCACCAAAAGGATTTGAAAAGGAGCTGCGGACGCCCAAAGCCTGGACGGCGGGAAGGTGGCAACGCACAGTGGCTTTTCCTTTATCTCTTTCTTTAATTCGTCAGCTCCCGAGCCTAACGTTTCGATCCCGCCTTTCCCACCCGCCAGGTCTCTCACTCGCCGTCTCCTTCCCCCTCCTCCACCCGGCCCTCGGCGGCTCCTCCAGACCCTCGGCCTCCAGCCCCGCCTCTGCCCACGCTGGGTTTCACCGGCGGCGGAGTGAAATCAGCAAAGTGACCGCCCCTCTGGGAGATCATTGGTGCAGCCCCTGCCCATCGCGGCCGATGATTGGTGGGCCGCCCGGGTTATTTGCATGCCGGCGGCAGCCCAGTACCCAGCTGTGCGGGCTGCTGGCTCCGCGCAGAAGTTTGCAGAGAGCTTTCTCGCCGGTCGGTCCCGGACTCGCGCAACGCCGGGAGCCGCCTCCCTCGGTCGCCGCCGCCCTGTTCTCTCGGGATCCCTTCTCTGCGGAGGATAGACGCTCTGCTTCAGGGAAGTTGAGGAGGAGCAGCGGAGGATCGTTCCAGTGACAGCTCGGAGTCGGGACGCCGGGAGCGTGGGGCTCTGGCCGCCGCGAATCTCGCCCACCTTCCTGCAGCCGCCGGCGAGGCGGGCGGGCGATGCGGCCGCCGAGCCCCGCGGTGCCGAGAGAAAGGAGGGCGCCCCGGAGAGCCTAGAGCTTGTTTCTGCCCACTTGGGGAAGGGCTCATGGAGTTGTGAGCGCCCCTCGCTCGGCGAGGCTGCCCCGGGCAGGCTCCCCATGGCCGGGACGTACAGCTCCACTTTGAAGACGCTGGAGGACTTGACCTTGGACTCCGGGTATGGGGCCGGGGACTCGTGCCGCTCGCTCAGCCTCTCGTCCTCCAAGTCCAACTCACAGGCGCTCAACTCTTCGGCGCAGCAACACCGCGGGGCGGCCTGGTGGTGCTACTCCGGCTCCATGAACAGCCGCCACAACAGCTGGGACACGGTGAACACGGTGCTGCCCGAGGACCCCGAAGTGGCCGACCTCTTCTCGCGCTGCCCGCGCCTGCCCGAACTGGAGGAGTTCCCCTGGACCGAGGGAGACGTGGCCCGGGTCCTTCGCAAAGGTGCCGGCGGCCGGCGGCAGCCCCTGTTCTCCGCCGAGGCGGTGAGGCGCCTGGCGGGGCTGCTCCGCCGGGCGCTCATCCGAGTGGCCCGCGAGGCGCAGCGCCTGAGCGTGCTGCACGCCAAGTGCACCCGCTTCGAGGTGCAAAGCGCCGTGCGCCTAGTGCACAGCTGGGCACTGGCCGAGAGCTGCGCGCTGGCCGCGGTCAAGGCCCTTTCCCTATACAGCATGAGCGCGGGCGACGGGCTGCGCCGGGGCAAGTCGGCGCGCTGCGGCCTCACCTTCTCAGTGGGCCGCTTCTTTCGCTGGATGGTGGACACCCGTATCTCCGTGCGAATCCACGAGTACGCGGCCATCTCGCTCACCGCCTGCATGGAGAATCTGGTGGAAGAGATCCGGGCCAGGGTGCTCGCCAGCCAGAGCCCCGACGGCGGAGGGGCCGGAGGCGGGGAGGTGTCCGCTGAGGCCCTGGAGATGGTCATCAACAATGACGCCGAGCTCTGGGGCGTCCTGCAGCCCTATGAGCATCTCATCTGCGGCAAGAACGCCAATGGTAAGCGCGTGGGCTCTGGGCCCGTGGACCGGGTTGAGGGGAAGTCCAACCTGGGCTACGCAGGGGGTGAATTTCCTAGGACCAAGGAGATTCAAGACCTGAGAGAAAGCGTTTGGTCTTTGGGTAGTGGAGTTCATTAAACAGTCTTTCCCGGGGTGGTTCTTTCTGCGACTGACTTTCGGAGGGAAAAGTAGTGGTTGCTCTGCTTCCTGTTCTGCGTCGTGTTGTCGCCTTTGGGGGCCATTCACTGATTGAACCTCTTGATGAAGCCATCCCTGAACCTCTCTTGGCGTGAAGCGGACTGCCTTGCGGCCCTCTCCCTTGCTTGATGGGTCTGTAGTTGGCCTCTTTCCCCGACCACTGGGTAGATCAACTGTGGTTCGGTCCTAGTTCTGTCGAGTACAGTAGCAGCAGCCAGAGGGTCTGGGCTGCAAAGTCTTGGCTAAGTGGGATGGAAGAAGGGGAAGTGGATGCCTGGGACCTGGCCCACCACCTTGAGCTTTGCTGGGTTGAAGGATGCCTTTCAGGGCTCTCTGGGGGAAGTTGGAGTGGTAGTGGTGGGTTCTTGACTCTGAGCCCGGGGTGATGGAACATAGTGACTTCTGAATCCCCTTCCCAGAAAGGGAATTACATGCCAGTTTCCAGACCTGACTTTCCAAGCTGTCACCAACCAAGTGAGCAATTAATTAAAACCCTATGTTGTATTAAGTGCATGACCTTCTAGACTTTGCTGAAAGAAAGGATGACCCCCATAGTCATCAACCAAGCTAGGGGGAAGAGGGGTGGGGGATGGGCAGACAGCATGGTGTCAAGTGCCAGAAAGAAACCATCTGGGTAGTTGCGTTTCTCTGAAAGAGGACATAGCTTCAGTGCAAAGAGTGGTAGGGAAGCACTTGACCTTTTCACTGGAAAGGTTATGGTGTGACCTGGGTTCAACAGTAAACTGCCTACCAGACTCCAACTTCAGGAGTCAGCAAACCATCAGTTCTCTAGAATGATACTTTGGCTAAACATCCTTACAGTCTGATCGGAGGGCCATTTTAGAGGCTGCATTCAATGGCAAATAAGTAGTACAGAGGAAGAGGCCAGGTGGGTATGGAAAAGGCATAAAGGGAGTCATATTTAAGTGTGGTGTTACATAATCATAATAGCTAAAATCTTAAATTAGCACTTAACAGTGTGTCAGTCACTGTTTCTAGCACTTTAATATATAAACTTAAGTAATCCCAGCCACCCTATTAGGTAGGTATCTATAGTATTATCCCCATTAGATAGATGGGGAAACTGAGGTACCCAGCAGTCAAGTAATTAACCCAAGTTTACACGGATATTAAGTGACAAGAATTTGAACCAGGCAGGCTCCAGAGTTCAAACTTTTAGCCACCAGAGGAGAGGAAGCAGCTTTGTTTTCATTGATCCAATTTCCAAGGGGAGCAGTTGACATCTAAAGACTTCATTTTGAAGACAGTCTGTCTCTACCAGCATGGCTGACTTTGACTTTCTTGGGTTTTGTTTTTAATTCTGGCACAACTGGAAGGAGATGCCAGGAATGGCAAGAAGAGCATTTGCCTTTTAATTTTCCTCCTCTTAGGTCAGAGTTGAGGTCAGTGCAGAATCTCAGCCGATGATGTCACAGCTGATAATTGTGCTTTGCCCTGCAGGTTTGTGGCATCAGCACGGGGAACGCAGGCTCCAGGAGAGGAAGTGGAGGGCAGGGGGATTTCCATACGGTTGTCAGAACCCCGGGGAAGCAGTCTGAACTTTTGGCTGAGGGGAGGCCCAGTCTGAACTCAAAGAAGGAAGACTCCTAGGAGAAAGAAACAAGGCCCTAAGGTGGATAATAGGTGACAAACAAGTAAAACATCCCCTTCACACAGAACTGGTGCCCCTCAGGCTGAGAGACTTCTCGGTTTTTCTAACTGTAAATTGAAGCTGTTAAGAGCAGCTGCCTCCTCGGGGCCCTCTGAAAATTCAGAATGTGAGAAGTGGCTGGAACACAGGTGTCTTCTGTGAACGGGCTTGTCTTATCTAGGGTCATCACTCCTTGGGATTTTCTTTATAGGCTGGGGTTTTGACCCCCCTGATTTGACCTCTTCCCCTCCATCCCGCACCCCAAACAATCCTTCTTAAGCCATGTAGTTGAGACAGCAAGGCTCTTGTGTGACAGACAATACATCTCCAGGATGCCCAGAGCACGCGTGTCCCTCTGCTCACTTCTCAGTCCCCAGGGAGCTCTCCAGCGAGACAGGTGAGCATTGCTTCCCCTGAGTAATATGGATGCTCATTTTTTATACATGAAAACCTGAGGGTGGCCCCAGTAAACGATAACCAGGCTCATTTATTAAGTCTCTTTAGACAAAGTGAAATGAATGTCTAGTAGAGAGGCTATGAATTACTAATGCCTGAGAGCTGACTTCAGAGGGAAGCACAAACTGCTTAGGAAAGAAGTGGAGAGATCCTAAACCTTTGTTGTACTGAAATAAGCCAGGGCCAGCAAGGTTACCGTCTACACAGCTGAAGTCTAAGTGGCAAATGGCCACACAGGGGAGAGTTGCTGGCTCACAGTCTTGTCCGGCTGGTCTTCCCTTCAAATTATATATTTATTGTTGTTATGCCTGCTAATTATACAGCAAGGGCACATGCATTTGAGTCAGCTATATAGGGCTCTTAAACTTTTAATGTCTTCCAGCCGGGAATTCAGGAACCCTAATCCATCTAGTCCAGTCCATTACTCAGAGTACTGGGCAGATATGGTTTTGCTCAACCCAAGATGGATGATAAAAGTTCTGTGGTGTTTATAAAACATGATCTCAGCTTCATAGAGCAGCAGGAGTTATGTATCGCTTGCTCATTTGGTATCGATGTGCCTGTTCCCAGAGCAGTGTCATTAAGTGATGCTATCTTCGTGGCTTCCTTAACAGAGGTAGAGAAACCACTTTAATAGAGTGGTATTTATAAACAGGGAGCTGGCAGAAAGTAGAAGCTTCTCTCATCCACACCTCCCTTCTTCCCTCCCTCGCTCATTGTTGTATGCCTTGGAGATAATTTCCTTCCATTCGGAGATGCTGGTTAAATGATAGAGTTTTGATGAAAATATTCCTACTCCAAAACAGTAACCAGGATGTACATTTAAGGTGCTCCATCATAATGGTAAGAAGTGAAAACTTTGGAATCATGGTAAGGATTTGAAGCTCACCTCTGCTATTTCTATGAGTGACCTGGGCCATATTTCTTAACCATTCTGAGCCTCAATTTTGTTATCTGTAAAATGGGAGATAATAACAGCACTTAACTCCTTAGGTTGGTGTGAGGACTGGATGATATCATAGATTTAAAGATTGAATAACATAGTAAATGCTTAATAAATAGTTGCAGTTCATTCAACAAATATTTATTGACCACTGACCCTGTCTGCACCACTATTAAAAGTACTGAGGATTAATCGGGGGAGGGGGAGGGTCCTCCTCTCATGAAGCAAACTAATAGAGAAGACAAGGAAAAAGTGAACAAATAGGGATTTACTTTTAGCAGTAAAAGTAATGGGATCGCATGACTGGGACTAATTTAAATGGTGGCCAAGGAAGGCCTTTCTGAAATTTCATTAGGAATAGATAATATATCAATACCACTGCTGTCTAAGGATCTCAAAGGAAAAAAAAAAAAGTGAGGACCTTTCTGAATTATTTGCTTACTTATCAGCTGAGGCAATCCCAACAATCTCATTTGCAGTGGAGAAATGAAAGGGCTGCGTCTAGAAAGCACTGCTAGTTGCAGGACTCATTTAACACCGAGCTTATAGGATGGGTTTCCATTGTGATAATCAGCTCCAGGAGCAAGGGTTAATTGAGCCGCTAGTTGCTGTTTAATCAGTTTCCACACCTGCGTAGTTTGGGGAGGGGGAGCAGCTACCCTCCTTTTTAACTGTTTTATTGAAGCCAAGAGAGCTAGTAAAACTGAAACAAAGCAAGCTTGTGGAAAGGCAGGCTTTTTTTTTTCTCCCCCTTGAATGCCTGAGAAATGCAACCCAGCTTTAAGTTGTTAGAACAAGGTGGGTTTGTCCTGCCTCCTCCATAGCTTTACCTGCCTCCACACCAACTGAAGGGACGCCTCTCTGAGGATTTCCGCAGCATCCAGGGCAGATTCCTGAGCCGTCTCCCGCACGTGTTGCTGCTATCACTCTGCGGGCTCACGGGCATCCGTGCCTCCCGTGTGCCTCCCACGGGGTCTGGCACGCAGCGACACTCCAGGAGTGGCAGGCAGACAAGTGGTTGAGCCCACCATACAAAATGTTTAATTCCAGAAACTTCATTTGAAATCATTTGACCCCCTCAGAAGACTCTTCCCCGCTTTCTACCGTGCCTGAGCACGTTCTCAGTGAAGAGAGGCAGCATTTTGGAGGGCACCCAAACCATGGGGACATCATTCAGTCTTTTGATCCTCTAGTCTCGAGCAGGGTTCCCTACACTGTGATGAGTCGGTGTAAATAGGGATTTCGGGTCACAGGAGCTACCTTCAGTGTGCAGCACCCACAGTGGGGGTTTCACAGCAGCCGTCTAACTGGCCACAGATAGACCCACAGGAAGACTGAGTTGAAAGAGGCATTCAGTCCCCCTAAGAATAGCAATACCAATCCCATCTTGCCTGCAGAGCTGCCCTAGAGGGCAGTCTGTGGATGACTATTGCTCAAAGGGCTTCCCGGGTGGCTCAGCGGTAAAGAACCCACCTGCCAATGCAGGAGACCCAGGTTCGATCCCTGGGTCAGGAAGATCCCCTGGAGAGGGAAATGGTGACCCCATTTAGTATGCTTGCCTGGAGAATCCCATGGACAGAGGAGCCTGGTGGGCTACAGGCTATGGGGTCGCAAGGAATCGGGCATGACTTGAGTGAGCATAGCGCAGCACTGCTCAGAAGAGGCTGCATCTGTGTTGTATCTCATCTGCCTCCAGTCTGAGGATGGCACTAAGGCATTCAACTACCTCCTCATCCCAGGGATGCATGGACAATGTCTCTGGTCTGAAGTAAGCCAGGGACGCTGGGCTGCGAATCCTCAGGCTGGTCCTTGTCCCATTTCCCCATCAGTACCTGTCCTTCCCCCAGCTGGGGCTGTGGGCGAGTGCTCTGTTTCCACACTCCTCCAGCTGTAATAACAGGCCTGACCTCTGCACAGCTCAGAAACCTTTTCTTCTGGGATCTTGCCCGCTGCCTATAAAAACCCATCGAGTGGGATGCTCTTTCACAGAAGGGTCTCTGGGAACCCAGGATTCACAGCTTGGTAATGGCCGGACCAGGGCCAGGCCCCATGTCACTCACGCCCTAGGCCTGTGCTTCTTCTGTGAAGAGTCCCAGAAACAAAGGTAGAGAGGAACAGGGCAGTATTTGCCCCTCTGCCGGTGGAGGCGAGGGTCAGACTCACAGACTCGGTGGTACCTATCGTAGATATTGCTTGTTAATGGCCTGCTGTGTCCAGGCACTTTACATCCTTTAGGCCAGAGAATCTTCACAACCAAGGTGAAAACCAAGCATCAAGGCCCAAGAATGGATCTCCCTCCAGAGGATGTGTTATGCCGTTTAAACGCTGCTTGCTGGTGGGCCCAGAGTGTCCCGCAGGTGGCATCCATTTTAAGACGCCTTTATTGCTACTTCTGAGGGGTGGGGAACTCTCCCCAGGGAGGGCCTTACAAGTGTCAGCAGCTGAGTGATCAACAAGCTCAGCTGAATGGAAAAGCTGTGCCTCCATCTTCCAAGAGCGGGGAGAGCCAGCTTGGAGGAGGACACTCAGCAGGAGAGAACCCGAAGGGAGCCCATGTTTAGGCCACTGGCCTCAGGACACTCAACTCTTTTGCTCTGGAGCTGGCAGAAAGTCTTCTGTGAAGGGGCCTTTGATTTCCTCTGAGTCCCCTACAGTGTTGGGCCATTGGTGAAACCTCAGAGCCGGGAGCGCGGGCAGAGAAGGAATCGGCATAACAAGAGCGGAGATGCTCCAGCTTTGAAGTCTGAGCTGGGCCCCACATTGCCTTACCTCTTACTAGGGCCTGGAGCAAGTCACTTCAAGCCTCCAACTCTAAAGCACAGGGCCGGCTCTCATCCACAGGCAGTTATGCCCCGTGAATACTCACTGCTCCCAGGACATCAGAGCTGACGCCGGGTTGAACGTTGAGAACTTGCCCAGGGTGGGGCGGCCTGGGTGTCATTCCTGGCGCCCTCCTTTGTGAGTTGCGTGATCCCAGGCAGGGTCACTGCTATGCCTTGGTTTCTTCCTCCATAACAGGATTTGGACCACATTGCCTTTTTTTTTTTTTTTTTTTTTTAATTTTGGCCTCACTGAATCTTGGTTGTGGTGCACAGGCTTTTCTCTAGTTGCTACACGTGGGGGTTTCTCTAGTTGTGACACAAGGGCTTTGTTGCTGTGCAACATTTGGGATCTTTGTTCCTCAACCAGGGATCAAGCCTGCATACCCTGCCCCGGGAGGCGGATTCTTAACTGCTGGACCACCAGGGAAGTCCTTGGACTACATACATTGTGTTGCAGGGCTGTCTTGTGCCCTGAAGTATACTTAGCAGCATCCCAGCCCCCACCCACTAGATGCCAGTAGCATCCTCCCTGCCCCACTCTCCCCACCCCAGCTGGCCAGTTGTGACGATCAAAAATGCCTCTAGAGACTGACAGATGTCTGTTGGGGTGGGCAGAATTGCCCCTGGTTGAGAAATACTGCTCTGTAGTAGAGCTGAAAAGAGTACACAATTCGTAGGATGTTTGGGAAGATTTACTAAAGGTCTCTGTAAGGGACTTTGCACTGGGCCTGCACATAAAATAGTCATTCTAATCACTGTTATATTTTTTTGCAAACTGTATTGCATGCACCCGTCGAGTTCACTTTTTGCTGAAGTGGGCATTGGTAGTGCAGGGGAGGACCGTGACCCAAATCCCAGGGTGACAAGGATGAGTCACACAGCTTTCCTGGGTGACTAATCGGGAGGAGGAAGTTACGGAATCTGGAAAAAGCACCTTTGCACCCTGCTCGGTTATGGCTCCTCTTGCCTTCAAGATGAAGCGGGCTGGCAGTGAGAGCCGACCCTCCCTCTGAGCTCAAGGCTGACCCTGCCGGGAGGACAGTGATGGCGCAGACTCAAAGCTGCGCTCATTCTGCTGGAGAGTCACTCTGCTATGTGTCTGGGACCCCGCCTCGTGCAGCTGCCAAGCCCCGAGCCACAGGACAGCAGGTGTTTTGTGTTTGCCGGCCTGTCATGTAAACATACTTTGTGGTCGTCTTGCTTGTTTTAAAAAAGGCCTAAATGGTTTTGCAAGTTTGGCGGTAGGCTTGGAGCAGCTTCCCGAATTGGGAGGAGAAGCTTCAGAAACACCACCCCGAGTAAGCCTGAGGAATGCCACGCCGGCCTTGTTAATCAGCTGCTTGCCGAGCGCCAGCTACATCCAAGGCCACGGAGACAGATGGGAGGAGGACGGGAATGGATCTTGCCCGTCAAGAAGTTTAGAATCTATAGTAGAGATGGCAAGGGGCTTCCCTGGTGGTCCAGACGGTAAACAATCCTCCTGCAATGCAGGAGACCTGGGTTCTCCCCTTGGGTTGAGAAGATCCCCTGGAGAAGGGTATGGCTACCCACTGTAGCATTCCTGCCTGGGTAATCCCAGGGACAGAGGAGCTTGGCGGGTTACAGCACATGGGGTCGCAAAGAGTCAGGCATGACGGAGTAACCATCCACGCACGCTGGGAAAGCAAAGCATGTCCATGGATCCTTCCAAGGATGTTTAGGGTCCTTACATTCAAATGACAGATGATACTAAAGCCACATCTTCCCCACTGCCCGTCAGTGGTGTTTTTCATGAGCCATTTCACTTAATCCTCCCAAGCTGCTCTGTAAGACAGATATACTGTCCCCCTCATAGGTAGGGACCTTGAAGCTTTGGGTGCCTGCAGAGCTCAAAGGGGAGAGGTGAGCCCTGGCTGGGTAGGAGGGAGGGAGTCGGGGCTGCTCTGTGGAGGATGTGGCATGTGGTCCAGGGGTACTTGGGCGGGCCGGGCTGTGACGGGGAAGGGGAAGTGGTGCTGAGAGCATGCAGG
Source organism: Oryx dammah (assembly GCF_014754425.2). NCBI lineage: Eukaryota > Metazoa > Chordata > Mammalia > Artiodactyla > Bovidae > Oryx > Oryx dammah. The sequence goes on along the minus strand of NW_024070201.1, from coordinate 62,618,540 downwards.
CTTCCAGGCAGAGGGAACAGTGTGAGCAAAGACCGGGAAGCCAGTGTGTGTGTGTTGGAAAAGTGACCCTCTTTGGCTGGAAGGTTCAGACGCATGACGAGCAGGAGAAGGGCAGATAACACAGCAGAGAGGAAAACTTTCCCACATCTTTTATCCAGATGTTAAGGAGCCTGCCAGAGCTCAGGAAGAGAGTTTTCCAAAACTCATTTTTATAATTCAGAAATGGAGTGTGTGTGCTCCCCAGCGCATCGTAACCACAGCCTCAGACCTCCCATTACCCCTCTTGTTGATTGAAAGCTTGACCTCAGAAACGGCCCCCGGCCTCTGTCCTAAGACTACAAGGAAGGAAGACGTTTACCCCAGCAGACCTGGGCTGAGAGGGCCTGAAGAGCGAGGCTGCCATCAACTTTACTTCCCTCATGCAGTTTGAGTTCTGACCTGGCATTTCTTGCAAGGCCCTGAATGTAGCCTTTCAAGCCAGAGCAGTCCCAACAGGGAATGAAGACTGGGGCTGGCACACCTGTTAAATGAGGCTGTTGGCCTGACTCTTGCCAAGGCAGGATTCTCAAACGTGGAAGCAGAGAGGGAAAGAAAACAGGATAAGAGGGTCCCAGAACTTTAGATTTGGGCTTGGTATGTTCAGCTTCCAGTTTGGACCATATCATTTTGAAAACAGCAGCTCAATTCTGAGAGATTTAGTCACCTTCTCATTCTTGCTGAAGGTGTTTCCAGAGCACTGATAATCAAGATTTCAGTCCTGTTAACTGTTTGATATTGTGGAACCATCTTCGAGCTCAGTGCCACCTGCACTGAACTCCCTAGAGTCCACCTGAATTCCGCTGACAGTAGTAAAACAAGATAGGTCATCAATGGCTTAGCCCATAACTTGGGTGTTAGACCTTTTCCTGACCCCAGTGTTATAAAGGAATTTGTCACTTGAAAAAGAGAAATCTCATGAATATTTTGCTATATATATATACACACACAATCATTTATGGTTAATGGTTTCAGTCCATTGTTTTCTAAAACTGAGCTAGGCAAGAGGTTAGGGGTAGGGGGTGGTCAGGTCCATGATGAAAAAATTACATAGGAAAGCTGAATTTGGAGGTACCAGAGGTAGAAGGTTAGGGGTGGGGAGAGATTAAAGAGGACCACAAGGAGAGTGAAACAGTTCTTTTAGTGCATGAAAATCATCCCTAAAATTGAGGCAGCAAAATTTTGTTGAAATTTTTACAGCTTTTCTCCTGTATCTTTTAAGATAGTGAAAGCATTATTTGCAGTGAGCAGAGCTGTTCATGAACACGCGTTTCACAGACCAAGCAAGTGTATATGCACAAGCATTGTGGACCGTCTGGTTCAGAGAGTGAAGGCTATGGATCCAAAAAATTCTGGGTTGGAACTTGGCCTCTCCATGACCTGGAGTGAATCACTCCATCTTCTTGGCTCTCTGTTAATTATCTGTGGCGTGAAGAGGTTGGACTAGATTCTCCAAGGGCCCCTCTGTCTCCGATAATGTTCCTAGACCCCACATGGATCTTGTGAGGTCACTTTCCTAAGGTCGAGCCCTGTAATTAGTATCCTTGGGAAAGAAATGGCCTGGGATGGGGCTGGCCAAGCTCTCGAAAAGACGGCCCGGTTAGTAGGACCAAACACCATCCTTTTTATATTAGGATTAACTGTGATTACTCTGCTTAGAGTTTTTCTTCCCCCACTTTCCTCAGAAGGTGAGTTCTGTCTACTCTTGGCCGACCCACCCCTCCAGCGCTCAGCAGCTGCGTCCAGGTCCTGGCTGGCCTGCCGGGTGGTGGGATCAGCCCCGAGGTGACTTCATGCAGCCGCTGTTTGCAGCCCGCCTACCCGGCCTCAGATATTTATAGCAGGGAGCAGCTAGGAAAAAAAAAATTAAATATGCTACACCCTTCTTTATACTGTGTGGGACAGAGACAGGCATTGTGAGGAATTTAGAAGGCAGGGCAGTATAATCCAGCAAGATATTTTTAAATGCTATTTGTTGCAGTTGGCAGGGCCGGTTCTTCAAAGGGAGGGAAAGTGAGAGTAAGTGAGGATGACAGGCTGCCAAGAATTCTGAAATTGAGACGGGCAGCTCGGCACCCCAAGGGTACAGGTTCTGAACCCCGATTTCCTTCAGTCGCAGAGTTTGAGCAGGGCTTGGGGAGGTCCCCACCAGAGCCGGGTGAGTGGAGTGGCTTGTTCCTCTCCCCACCCCAGCCCGTCTACTCTATGAATTCCCAAGTTCAGGGTGAATCAAATGTGCTGGAGAAGCAGCAGTCGTGGCTGAAAAACAGTGGCTCCTGTGAAAAGAGAGACCTGGTGCTGCTGCTTTAACTCATTTCAGCAGCCGGGAAAACCACGTTGTGTGTGGGGACACCATTTGGAAGCAAGTTGCTCGCAGCTGTTCTCCTGGATGTGCGATCTCTCCAGGACGAGCCAGGCAGACCAGGGCTGTGCCGGGACCCAGTTCAGTAGCAGGTGAGAGGGCCTTCGGGGTAGAGCTCCCCCTGGAAAGATGACAGAGATGCCCTCCCCCCACTCCCAGCTGCCACCTCCTGTCCCTCGGATACTTGTAACCATCCTGGGAGAAGCTGCCGTGGTTTCTACCGTGCTGGTCTTGCAGGACGCAGGGTGGTTGTGGTGGGAGGGTCTGGGGATTGGGATCCAAAGAGAGGCTAAGAGTTCGGTTTCGAGTGCATCAACTTTTTTGTTCAGCATATATGTATTGAGGACTTCCTGTGTGCAGTGTTGGAACAAATGAATATGAGAGACTCAAAGGAGGGGAGGGTGCAGGCCCAGCGGATCATGAGGAGGAGGAAAGCCTGCTGGAAGAGACCCGGTGAGGCCTGCCAGGCTGGGGAAGGCAGCTCTGAGCAGAGGGAGCAGCAAGTGTGGGGTGAGACCCTGGAGGCCGGCGGGACATGTGACAGGAGCTGGGTGTATACGTATTAAGGAGATGTGATCAGAGACGGGAGGGAGGGAGTGGCCGGCCAGGTAGGGCCTTGGAGGCCACTGCGTGGCACCTTGGCTTCCAATTCTAAGTCTGCTGGGAGCCCCTGGAGGGCCGAGGCCCAGGAATGACATGGTGTGATGTACGTTTTAACAAGATCACGCTCTCTGCCGTGTTGGAAATGAACTATAGTATCAAGCAGGGGCGCAGCATGACTGCTCAGGACCCTTTGACGATGATCCAGGTGAGAGGATGGTGGCTTGGGTGTCAGTGGAGGAGGTTATTGATGGCTGTTTTGTTTGTTTGTTTTTTAAGATTTTTTTCATGCGGGCCATTTTCAAAGTCTTTATTGAATTTGTTTCGATACTGCTTCTGTTTTACGTTTTGGGTTTTTGGCTGCAAGGCATGCGGGATCCTACCTCCCCGACCAGGGACTGAACCCGCGCTGCCTGTATTGGAAGACGAAGTCTTAACCCCCGGACCTCCAGGGAATTCCCTAGTGGTGCATTTTGAAGTCCAAGCCGGTGGGACTTGCCAATAGCTTGTGAAGGATGAGTGAGGAATCCGTGTGACCCCCAGGGTGTATGGTCTGAGCAACTGAAAGGAGAGAGCGGCCGTGGACTGAAAGGGGAACAGCTCTGTACGGAAGAAGCAGGGCTGAGCCAGAGACCCAAGTGTGGTTTTGGTTGCTTGTCTCAAACTTTATACAGAGAGAGATCAAGCAGGAGGTGGCCTCCTGTCTCCTTGACTGGGAGGAAAGGCCGCTGTGAACATCTTTAGTCACTATGGATTGACGCGTTACCCTCCTTTGCCTTCCCCGAGGATAGGCACTGCGCAGCAGGGCCGGTTAGGATGTCAGGCAGTGGAGATTTAATTTTCAGTCTTATCATTCTTTGGTTGATGGCCTTAAGATGGCCTCCCCTAAATTTTGCCTCCTAGCTTCTTCACAGGCAGCCAGAAGCCTTTAATGAAGATCATCAGGTCCATTGTTTCCTGTCGTTAGTGTGAGGTCTGTTTAATTAGGCCCAGTTGTTCTATGGATTGCTGTGACTTTGAGCATGTGTCCTTCAGTTTTGGGAAAGCGAGTCTCCATTGCCAAGCAGCTTTGGATTCCTGGGGATCAAGTCTGGGTCAGAAATGTAGCCGGAAATAGAACTGTTGGGGGTGATTTGAAGAGGGCACAGGGGCCCGGAGGGGTCTCAGAAAGGCCTTGGGAACAACCAGGTGTCAGTGAGATGATTTGACCCCTGCTGCTCAGATGACATCGGTGGCTAAGAGATGGAACCTGAGAGTTACCACTGCCTGATAGCCAACTGGTTACTTCATCTCTGAACCTCAGTCTTCCTCTTCTGTTTAATGGGTATACTATGGTTCCTAACTTAGAGTTGTTTCAGGGACTCTTAACCCTGGATTCACACTAGAATCATTAGCTATTATTCATGGTAAAACGAAATCATTGTTCTAGAGCATTCGAGTCTGCCCCACCCAGGATGGTGACTTCCCTTCACTTCCCAGCCGTGCTCATTTGGCTTGCTCCCCTGGCGGGATCACCAAAACACACCCAAGAGAAGCTTGAACTGTGAGGTTCGCATGAAAAGAGCACGGTTAGATCTAGAATGTCAGTGGCACCCTGTAATGATGTTACCCAGCCCGCTGCTAGAAGAGGGAGATTAATTCCATCTTTCAGAGGAGGAAACCGAGCTCAGGGAATTTCAGTCACTTGTTCAAAGTCATACAGCTAATGAGAGGTAGAGACGATAATCAGACGCTGGCAGCCTCACCCCTGACTCCCCACTCAGTCACACCCTGTTGCCTCCCAACCCAGAGAAGCTGAGAATCTCGATGCTCAGCTCCAATCTCCAGCACATGCCTGCTACATGTTGAGCCTTTACAAAGTCCCAGCCCTTGCCGCATGCTTCACGTGTATGGTATTGAGTAGTCTATGATTGCCCAGTGAGGTCTGTATTCTTCTTAATCTCATTTGACAGCTGAAGAGACTGGGGCTCAGAGAGGTCAAGATAACATAGCTGGAAGATCAGCTGGGCTCCGAGGTCTTCATTCACCAGGCTGCCTCTGTCCTCAGCGGCAGCCTGGGTGGGGTGAAGCACATGCAGAGATTTCCTGAGCCAAGAAATGAATGGGTTGGTCCAAGAGGGCTAGAGGAAAAGCATCCCTCATGGCTTCCGAAGGACCGAGCCATTTAGGTACCTTAAAATAGTAACATCACTCAGAGGGGTGACCAACCTGACCTGCCTGAGGGCTGTGGTGTAGATACTTGTTTCTCTGGGAGTTAAAAGCCATATTCTGTGAAGCACGGTGCTTCTCTTCTGTTGCTGTGAATGAAATAACCTCTGAGAGATTGTGTGGGTTGCTTAAAATAGTTTCAGAGGAAGAGAGTTTGGAAGCTGTTAGCTTCTCGAGTCTATTTCCTCCTGATTTATGACACCTTAGAGAATGCTGAGCCTCTTCTTGTTTACCCTCTGGTTTTTTCTTTCTACCATATTTTAGCCCTTGTGTCATCATAAGATGAAAGAGTTTCTCACCCAAAAAAGTGACAACCTTTCCTAAGTAATTTAATCAGAGGCTCTAGACATTTTTTTTTTTTTTTAAAAGAAAAAAAAAAAAAAAAAAGCGAGGTAAGGCCATTTGTTTTCCAGTCTCTCTCTTCCAGCTGCAGAGGTTCCAAAATCATAGCGATGATGTTTATTCTGGGGCAGGATGGATTTGTTTTATTCCTTCACACTAAGGTCTGCCCTGAGAAGCACATGTTTTCTTACAGTCTTCCTAGCATGGACACCTGACATACTGAGAGGGAGAGGAATTGCTCTACTCAGCACAGCAGCCAGTAGACTTGTAAAGCTATTGAAATTTAATAAAATTCAATACGGTTAAAACATCGTGCACGTGAAATTTCCAGTGGTCATGGGAGGCAGGTGGCTATCAGATTGGACAAAGCAGATACGGACCATCTCCATCACCGCAGACATCCCATGGGGCATGTGGCCACCAAAGTGAGTCACTGGTTGGTCACTTGGGGCCAACTGAGTTTTCACAGGTCTCAAAATTTTAACCATTATCCATCCTCTCTGAAGCCATCTGTGTGCAGAAACAAAGATTCATGGATGTAGAGATTAAGGCCATCGAATCGTGTGGCTCTAACCTCTAGACCCTTGACACAAGGTCAGCTTTTATGATTTCCAAGCTGCCTAGCCTGGAGCAAGTTAGCCTCTGAAGTTATCACTGTCCGTTATCAGTGAACTGGTGATCTGAAAGTACTCTGTAGGGGTTTTGTGACCCTTAAACAAAATTAAAAAGTACACATACAAACCTTAGCAGAATGCTTGACACATGGTAACAACTTACATGTGTTACAAAGTTGTTCATAGGTTTTCTCATTTGAGTCGTTGTTGTCATTTTCAACAACGACTCAAATGAGTTGTTGTTGACTTCCCTGTTGGCTCAGACTGTAAAGCATCTGCCTATAATGCGGGAGACCCGGGTTCAATCCCTGGGTCAGGAAGACCCCCTGGAGAAGGAAATGGCAACCCACTCCAGTATTCTTGCCTGAAAAATCCCATGGACAGAGGAACGTGTAGGCTACAGTCCATGGGGTCCCAAAGAGTTGGACACGACTGAGCGACTTCACTGTCATCTTCAAGACAATGAAACAGGCTTGGGGGCACACTATTGCTGCTGGCCCTGCTGGTGCTCCTAGTACCAAGCAGTAGGACTTCAACTTGAGTTCTGCTTTTTCTCCTCCAAGTCTCTTCTTTCCTCCAGGGCTGGTTGGGTAACCCTTTGTCATAAGTCAGAAAAGGTCTGTCTGAACTAGAACCTCTCATTCGGGAACTGCCTATTCCTTCTACCCTTTGAGGTGAACTCTTTTCAGAGGTGTTTTGCCTAAAGCCCGCCCGTCATGTCCGCTTGGAGAACTGCTACCAGGCGAGCTCCTTCCAGAGTCTTTGGCTTCTTGGAGGTTGACATTTATCTAAGAGATTAAGGCTGTTAGTGGTCTACCTGCCCTGTGGTCCTTTTGTGTCCTTTGCTATATGAGGACTGAGCCTGAGAGAGCCCTCAGTTCTGGCAGAGGATGACTTTGAAAGGAACATCCTCTGTAAAGAGTAGGACCAGGAGAGGCCTCTCTGATGTGATGAATAGAACGGGTCTGAGAGGATGTTTGCTCACCTCTGGAGCCTGGGTTCAAACCCTGACTCTACTACTCACTCGTCCAAATTATATAGTGTCGGGACCAGATGTCTTTCCATGATGCACTTTTTACTGCTCCCAGCCCTTCGCTTGGGGGTGATGAGAAAGTCATTCTTATTTTTCAAAGAAGCCCTGTTAATTATAGTACAGGCCTGTGCATAGCATTTTCCCTACAATATAGCTAGCTAGTTAACCTTTCTGCACCTCAGTTTCCCCATCCTTAAAATGGGAACAGTATAAGAGTTTACCTGGCATGGTGGTGGTGAGGATAAAATGCAAAATAAAGCACTTAGCCTGGTGCCTGGCACAATGCGGCCACCAGGCGCCTACGGCCGGTGCCACCCATTGCCATCTCTGCCGTCCTCACCATCGCTGCTTCCAGGCAGTGGCATTTGGTGCCCTTTCACTCTCAGGCGCTGTTTGCATTTCTCCTTGAGGGCTTATTAGCTGTCTACTCAGAAGTGGTCTTTAAGTGAATCTTATGACTGTGCAACTGTCATTTCAGTACCTCACCTGGTATCTACCAGCCAGCTTCCTTGCTGCTGGTGGTATGACCAGCACCACCAGTCAACTGGTATAATCTGAGAGAACTGGATTATTTCTATAGGATTAATTTGTGGTGTGAAATGCCCAGGGAGTTATGCAACTGTAACGAAATCCAAATGGCTTGGAACCATATGTGGGGGAATCGAGTAAGTTTCATCACAATTGTTACAAGAGATGGGTTTAAAATCAGGGGGATCCAGATGCCACTAGCTGTGGTGACATCCCTGCTTTCCTTCTGCTCATGGCTCTACTCGGGGAGGCACCACTCTCAACCGGAAGCTTCCAAGGAAAGGAAGTTGGGGGCTAGGATATTACATCACTGTGTTGACATTTCTTTAATGTGGGCCCCATCTTGGGCCCTCCCAGGCTGACCGAACCCTTGTCCTTTGTGTGGCCTCCAGGCACTGACGGATCACCCCTGGTTAATGGATAACTCAGGCTCTTCTTGGCAAATAGTCGCCTTGTTACTTATCTGTACGGTGCTATCTTCCACTGTCCACTTAGTCACTCATTTGTGTCTGACTCTTTAGGATCCCACGGACTATAGCCTGTCAAGCTCCTATGGCCATGGAATTCTCAGGCAAGAATACTGGAGCGGGTTGCCATGCCTCCTCCTGGAGTTCTTCCTGGCTCAGGGATTGAACCTGTGTCTCTTGTATCTCCTGCATTGCAGGGAGATTCTTTACTGCTGAGTCACCAAGAAAAGCCCTCCATTAGCACTGGGGACCCTCAAACCTCAAAACAACCAAGTGGGGTGTGTGTGTACATGTGTGTATGTATAGCACGAGTTCACACGTCCTCCCCTCCTTCCTAAGATACAGAAACCACTTAAATCAGTCATTTCCAGGCCTGGCTCATTGCTGAAATACTTTAAAAATTCATCTGGAACTCACCTTGGATGTATTAAGTAAAAATCTCTAGAAGTGGGACCAGGATATCTGTGTTTTTAAGATGTGCTTCAGGTGAATCCCATCCTCTGTCACTTAGACTTGGGTTTTGCTTTCAAGGCTCCTTTGAGAACATGCATTGGGCAAATGGCAACCTGAGCAACAGCCTGAGCAGCTAAACAACAGCAGCAGCAACTGGGCAAAAGCTCCCTTAGAGCTGGCATGTGAGGCTGCTCTGTGAGGGTCTCCTCTGGGAGCAGTGGGATGGAGATTTAGGTCCCTGAGCAGGAGGAGGTGGGGAAGGGTGTTGCCTTAGAAAAGAGAACCAACCTTTGTGGGATGCTGTCTTGTTTAATCATCTCAATCAAGCTGTGAGGTGATGGAGATAAGAACACAGGCTGATATTCATCTTAAGCTGATATCTTTGCCTATGAGATAGGACAATTCTAAATGATTTGCATGGATTATCTCATGCAATCCCCACAATAGCCTAAAGGTGTAGGTTCTATTACTTATTCCCACTCTACAGATAAGGAAAACTGAGGCCTGGAGACAGTTTAAATGACTTGGACTTCCCTCTTTGGTAGCTCAGTTGGTAGAATCTGCTGCAATGCAGGAATCCACCTGCAGTGCAGGAGACCCCAGTTCGATTCCTGGGTCTGGAAGATCCCTTGGAGCAGGAAATGGCAACCCACTCCAGTTTTCTTGCCTGGATAATTCCATGGACAGAGGAGCCTGGCAGGCTGTAGTCCATGGCTACAGAGAGTGATTGCAGAGAGTCGGACATGACTGAGCAACTTTCAATTCACTTCACTTCACTTCCAGGGTCACACACAGCATGTGATGGAACTGGAGGTTGAGGTAGTGTGAGCAGACCTCAGAGCCTGTAATTTCCATTTCTGAAAGCTGGCTAGAGTTTCAATAACCTAAGGATTATGTTTACGAGTATATCGAATAAGAATCTTATAAGTAGAATGTCAGGTTTTCTATAGGGATTCTCTGTGCCATCTCTCTTTAAGACCCTGTCCTTTGGCCTTGCTAGCCCTGGTTTTCAGAGGTTGGTTATCCTTCCCCCCGCCACCATCCCCCATTTCCTTCTTCCCTACTTGGCCCCTGCATGCAGCTCTTTTGGGAAAGCGGCCTGGGGTCAGGGCCTGCCTCCATAGACAAATCAGCCAGGTTCTGGGTGTGCCATACTCACCACGCAGAAGCAGACTCAGCACAGGCCCCTCTTTGCCAGCGTCCTTCCTAGTCACTTGTACTCAGATGGCCGTCCTCCTGTCTAGACTGAGAAGCATACAGCTTTGTGATTGAGGGCTTGGATGTACAACTGGGCTGCCTGGATTCAAATCCTAGATTCACTGCTTCCTTGACAAATTGTTTCACATCTCCATGCCTCAGTTTACTTGCCTGTAAAATGGAAATAATACTACATACCTCGTGTGATAGGAATTCTACCTTCTAAGATGCCTGAAACCAGCGCCTGGCATGGAAGTGTCCAGTGCAGTGGCCATTATAATGATGATGGCAGTGACTGTTTGGGGTGAGACGTCTTTGGTGACCCTTTCTGTACTGTGATGGGAAGCCCGCTCAGCCATGAGCACATGCTGAGCATTATGGTAGAAAGATCAAGGGCTTGGGAGACAAATCTGGGTTTAATCCCAACTAAGCTGATTTTTTTTTTTTTTTAATGTGAAGCCCCTCTTCCTGTTTATTTTGCTTTTTAATCTGTAATGTAGAGACTACAGTAGCTGCCTTGTGCTGTTGTAAAGGTGAAATGCAAAAATGTAAGCAAAGCTTCTGACAAGGTGCATGGCCTTAGCTGGCAATGAATGAATAGGGGGAAAACTAGGAGCTGAATGAACCTTAGAAATATAATAAGTGAAGATAAAAATTAGCCTCAAAAGATTACATACAGTCTGGTACGAGTTTTACAAAGTTAAAATTTTAAAATGTAGTGGAGAAGTTCATCACAGCTACAGTAAATACTGCATAAAGTAAAAAGGTGATGTGTGCAGACTTAGTCACTTCTGTCATGCCGGACTCTGTGACAAGATTACTGGAGTGGGTTGCCATTCCCTCCTGCAAGGGATCTACATGACCCAGAGTTCAAACCTGCGGCTCCTGTGAACCACCCGGGAAGCCCCAAACGGGGAAGTGAGGAATGGAAAACATGAGTGATAGAATGATGGGGAGGGGGAGGGAAGTGATTGTCAAGGCTCTAGCTTTTGTTTTAGAGGTGAATTCACATTATTGTACCTCACTAAAAATGGTCATGAACCAAGCATTAGGATACACTCAATTTGTGTAACTGAGGCTAAAATAATAGTGGGTTCTCAATAGGTGGCAACTATTATCATGACCCTGTGAAGCACCTCAAGGCACAGACCACCATTAATACTGCCTGAGATTACCTGTCATCTGTGCAGAATACCCCAAGAACCATGCTTTTCCGCCTCCAGCCACAGTGGCTTCCACATGGTGACACAGAACAGAGTGGGTATTTAAGCTGCCTTGCTTCTTAGGTTTTCTGGGCCGGTCTTGGACATGAGCTCCCGTGTGTCTAAAGCAGCTGGACAAAGACAGGTTTGTTCCTGCCCATGCTATGCTAGATACAGAGGCTTTCACTGGAACCATTTGAGCACTCATGCTAGCCAGGAGATTTTCTTTCCGAGGGAAGGAAATGTTTGGGTTGGACCTCATGGTATTTGCCTTGGTAAGATCTGAGACCTCTCTGCTTCCATTGCCACCCCCAAGCATCATGACCTTTGCCTGTGGCTTTTCTTTGCCTGTGGCTCCCTCTCTTAAGGGAAAGGGGAGCATGGGGGGGGGGGCTTGTCAGACACCCCAGTCTTGTGCTTGTCAGTCCCTGGCCTCTGGGCACTAAAGATCCTATGTCTCACTCCTCTCCTCTGAATCTGTGAAAGTGGAGGAGATGAGGGCATAGGCGTTGGAGGTAAGGACACCTGGCTTCAATGTGAGAACCCACTATTATTTTAGCCTCAGTTACACAAATCACTGTGTGATTTGAGATTGAGGCATTCTATTTTTTCCCCTAGTTTTAAATGGAGGTACATGAAAGGTAGAATCTTAGTGTACAATTTGATGAAATCTTTGCCAGGCACACACCTGGGTGGCCCATCCAGGTCAAGATCAAGATTCAAAATGTTCCCACCTCAGGAGGTGCCTCTGGGACCCTTCCCTGTCAGTTTCCATTCCCTTCCCTGCAAGCATCCATTATTCAGACTTTTGTCACCATCCATGAGCTTGGCTGTTCTTGAACTTCTGGGCGGCTAGGTACGTTATAGAATCTTTCTGAGCCCCAGCTCAGTCTCTTCATTCTTAAAACTGAAATTGTAGAACTTGTGTTGTAGTTTTGAGTTGAGAGAATCAAATGAGGCAACATGTGTAAAGCCATTAGTGAAACATTTGTAAAACAGTCAACACTCAGGTAGAGCTGGTGATGGTGGATTATTGTGTGGCTGACTTAAGCCTTTGCCTGTTCTTCACCCAGGGACATAGGCCCTTCCCTGGGTCTCACTGCAATTCCTGTGCTCCCTCTGCCCTCTGACCCATCACAGCCTGGGACCACACCCCCACCCCCCAACACACTTCTGAGATTGTGCCCTCTGTGGCTTTCAGCATTTCATAGTAAAACAACTCCTTCTCGCTTAATGAGCAGAGGAAATGGGCAGGAAAGGGGAGTTCTGGTGCTTCTGCCTCTTTTTAAAAGAGGGGTCTGTTTGCTCTATTAGCAGAATCAACAGAGGCGTTACTGGCAAGGGCTGAACTGGACAGATGTCCTTGGGTCCCCGGACACCAGGCTTGCCCAAGTACCCGGGAGTCAGGGGTCATCGGTGAGGTTTCAGAAGCAAGAGGAAGAGCCACCTCTTCCAGCTCATCCTTTAAAGAGCAAAGCACCCCAAACAATCTACCGCTGTGACTACCTGAAATTTGACAATTATAATTTATTTCCTTAGGTCTAGGGTGGGGGACATGGAGGGAAGCACAGGTGTCCAGGTCTGGGGGTGGGGAGTTGTGTGTGGTGGGGCTCATACTTTAATGATGTATGATTCCATCTGATGTGAATGGTTTTTATTGTGTCATTTCCTCAGGGGAGGCCCTTATGGAGGAGGAGGTAACACTGTGCAGTTGGTGGGTGCAGTGATGACACAGGAGGCAAAGAGAGCTTATGAGGGCAAATTCCCTGTATTTATGATGTGGTCTAGGGCTCGGTCTGGCCACAGGAACCTCTACACACATTTACAGGATACCTACATCACGTCACGTGTTGTGTCAGAAGGCAGGTGAAAAGTTACAGTCCCTGCCCTTCAGGGAGAAACTTTGAGTTGGGTAGAAAGAATTAAAGAGGCATTTGTAACACAGTTTGTTATGTGCTATACTTGGAAGACCCTGGCCCCTAATCCAGATGGGGGTGGGGGAGGCACAGGGTTATTACAGTTCTGGAGGTGGTGTCATTTGCATTGAGATCTGAAAGATAAACAGAAGTTAGCCCTCAAAACACTTGACCCACATCAGTGCATCCTTGGGACTCTCAGGAAATACATTTCTAAGGATAACTTCTGCCTACCCGATGAATGAGATTTTGTTTTTACTGAACTGTTTGACTCTCTTGCTGGTGGCCAGACCATTGATTTTCCTTTTCCCCTCAGCAATCTTATAGCCCCTCTCTCCTGTGCTATGGAATTTTGAATCCACAGGTCTTCTGATCCTGCACAAGATTTTTATTTCCCTTTGAGACGAGTGAGAAAGCCTGGGTGGGGAGATCCATCTGCAAACTGAAGACTTTATTAGTAAGGTTTTATGAGTAAGAGAGTAACCCTGCCACAGAACCAGATGAGATGTGTTTGTTATGGAAGAAGATACCCACTTGGCATCCCTCGAGGGGCCAGTCCTTGCGAACGGAGCCAACACGCCAAATTTCTCCAGTTACCATGGGACCCAGACTTAGACAGGAAATCATGGCAGGGTGGGAAAGAGTCCAAAATACACACGGCGGGTATACAGGCTGCAGTTAGAAAAGAGAGTCAGAGAACAATCTATCTATTTTCCTGAACGCGTACTGCAAAATCAAATGAGGTTGTTTTTCTAAGACTCCTTACATTTTATGGACCTGATTTTCAAGTTTTAATTTTTTCCACATTAAGCAATACTTAGGTTATTTGCAGGGACCCTTTTGTATGTTCCTAGTGAGTACTTCTTAGGCTTGTTTTTTTTTTTTTAAGCTCTCAAACTGCAAAAGAACCAGCATCCCTTTGGTCTAGGGGGGGACTTCTTCCTCTAACACCTGGAAGGAATATCTTTCTGGTTTTACCAGGGCTGTCTCTTTTCTGTGAGCAGCCCTGGTAAACCCCAGCCCTTACTTGTTTTATGGGATGTGCCAATGGAAAATGGGAGGGGTCCTCTGTAAGGAAACCCTCCTCACGGTTGGGTTTCTTGGAAATCAGTGCTGCCAAGACCAGCAACTGAAATTTCTCATTCATAAAGAAGAAGCACATTTTCATCCTGCCCGTGAAGCTGTTAAATTGAAAAATCAGGAAGGGGATCTTGTTCTTTTTGCAGATGTAGCTCTGGAAAAGTTCAGCACAGGCCAGACTGTTCATAGCCCGGGAACAGTTCCAGGCCTCCAGAGGAACGTTTAACAGGTCGCTATTGATCGCATTTTCCATGAACTGCCCCCATGTGTTTCTTGGGGAGTGTGCTACCCTGTTGACAAAATGACAGAGCATGGAGTTTGCACCCTCATGCTCCACTGACAACACGCTCTCTCTCCCTCTCTTTGCTGGATTGGGTAGAATTTATCAGTTGAATTCATTTTATTGAGTTTGTTGTTTTTATCCCACACTGTGACCTTATAACCCATGACTAGTTTAGGAGTGAGGGGACGTGATGATGATAATCCCTAACATGGGTATAGCACTTAATGGTTTTTACAAAGTACTTCGCAGTCTTTCTCATTTGGTCTTACAGCTATTATAGCTAACACTTATTGAGTCTTTATACCAGGCACATTGCTAAACATTTCACAAGCTTTATCTTGTTGTTATTCAGTTGCTAAGTTGTGTCTGACTCTTTGCGACCCCATGGACTGCAGCACACCAGGCTGCTCTGTCCTCCACTATCTCCAGGAGTTTGTTTCAGTTCATGTCCACTGAGTCAGTGATGCTATCTAAGCATCACCTTTTGCCTTCAATAGTCTCCAGCATCAGGGTCTTTTCTAATGAATCGGCTCTTCGTATCAGGTGGCCAAAGTATTAGAGCTTCAGCTTTAGCATCAGTCCTTCCAAAGAATATTCAGGGTTGATTTCCTTTAGGATTGACTGGTTTGATCTCCTTGCAGTCCAAGGGACTCTCAAGAGTCTTCTCCAGCACCACATTTCAAAAGCATTTTACCTTATTTAATCCTAAAATGACCCTGCATAATAATACTGATTATTTCCCTTTCACAGATAAAGAAACATCTTACCTGAGATCACTTAGTTAGTTGAGAGTGGACTGGGGATTTGAACCCCAAGCTTCCTGACTTAAAGCCCATGTTGTTAAGTACCAGGTAGCACTGCCTCCCATTCTCCTGGTGTTAGAGGCAGATGGCTTCATTCTCCATAGAAAAGGCTTGTTTGAGATCCTAGAGCCAAAAGCAACCCAGTGGGGACCAGAAGTCAGGTTTCCTGAGAGACCAGTGTTTTGTCATTACCCAAGACCTGTTAACCTGAAAAATATTATCCAACTGAGACTATCCCATTTCCAAGTCAGCCACCACTTGGTCAGAAATGGCCAGTCCTATATTCATTCTTCAGGGCAGGCAGATGGGAAGGAACTCTAGGAATCCAGTGGATTATGCTTACATTCTAAACAATTTCACTGATGCTAAGAAGTTATAATGCTGCTACTTATAAGTGTACTTCCATTTAAAATTTCTACATCGGGACTCTACAGGTTGCAGACACATTTCAAACCGATTAAAGCAAGAAAACATTTGCTGGCTCTCTTGAAAGTTCTGAAGGTAGCGTTGGCCACAGGGGTGTGTTGATTCAGGGCCTCAGTGGTGTCTTTGGGACCCTGTTTCCTCTTGCTGGCTGGCTCCTCTGGATTCTGCTCCTGGGTTGGCTCCATTATCCAGTTGCTTTTCTCTTGTGATTATAAACCGTCTGCAGCAGCTTAAGCTTCAAAGCCTAATAGCAAAGGGGACAGGGCAGCTTCCCCAACAGCGCAAATAAAACTGTATGAGCTCTGATTGGCCTGACTTAGGTCACGTGCCCATCGACCCAATCACTGTAGTCCTGCCCCATGCTGGGAGCCGCCCCCGCCTCCTTGCCCCGGTCCAAGAACCATAAGTGGGCTCTAGAGGAGTGAAGAGTGGATGTACTGGAGATGAGACACTGGGAGACCTGGGGGTACAGCAGGGGGAAGATGGGCAGTGAGATCCGGAGGGAAAAGTATAATGGAAAAAACCAGTCTTAGAGAGAAAGACATCTGCCACTTAAGGCTGGGAAGGGTAAATTTTTTATTTGAAGAGTTTCGACAGACCATTAATGAGAACGGGAAGCTTACAAGTAGCTTTTTGTTGCAGCTATTAGGGCAATTATTATTTATTATATCCATTGACTTCAGTATATATTTGTTCTAATGTAACCTTTCCTCTCTGAAAGAAAAGGGCTTCTTTGGAGTACCTCTTAAATATTCAGATTATAGGTTTGGGGGAGAGAGCCATTTAGGTCCTGAATAGCTGGTGACTAGGCTTGTTTCTGTCTTAATGGTATCTTCAAATCATGCCAAATGAGTTGAGTGCCACTTCTCTGCTTCAGTCTGTCTCCAACTTGATGCCACCTTGCTGTGCTTTAAGGTCTAGTGAGAATGTTTGGTCTGAGTGGCTTGTTGTCAAGTGTTACAGACGGGTTCATCTCACAGATCCCTGTTTTTAATCAGCTGCAGATGCAAATGGAAGGTGTGATAATATGAGAGACCACATGCTTTCAGGATCCTAGATGGCTTGGTGGCTCCCTTGCTTTTCATTTCAGAACTAAACCAGACAAGGAGAGGTGTTATTAAATGTTCCTTTGGAAGTACCTACAGCTAACTGGATCCAGAGAGTGGGAACGTTTAGCTGATGAGGGTTCCCTGAGTGCCTGTCCCTGGCAGGCATCCTGTAGCCATCATGGTGGACACAGGAGTGGTCTCTGCCCTGGAGGAATGAATGAGCCTGCTGCAATTCTAACAGGAACTGTTTATTCAACAGTTACTCTGAGACGGCCCCATGCTAAGGATTTTGCATACATCATTTCTTTCAGTCCTCATAACACCAATAGGAGAGCAGATGCTAAGTCTTTGGTTTGCAGAGGAAGCAGCATAGGCTTGGAGAGGTTAAGCCACGAGCCCCAAGTCACACAGCAAGCAAACCGCAAAGCCAGACTCACGCTCCAGCTCTCTCCAGCTGCAAATCCCACATCCCTCACCCAGTGCTGTGGATGGAGACTGTCGTTGCAGGATTTCTCACAGTCAAAAAACTGAGTTCTCCCCCGATAGCAGATTTCATCACTCATGAAACTGCAGGCCTGGGAAGACAGAAGATTGCCTCATGGCTGAGACCGGTGCCTTTCCAGAAGGGAGATACTGGGTGGGCCTCCTGCCAGCCTGTCTGACTCACGTGGCACTTCCATCTGTCTGACTTTTGACTCTGAGCTGCCAGTCCAGCGTGTCTGCGGCCAGGACAGCGAGACCAGTCTGAGTACGAACTAAACCTCTATTTCTGGAATCGGGCAGAATCAGAGTTGTCCAGAGTAGTGGAGGCCCCCATGATCTTCAGATTTTCACACATGGGTGGATGACACATCGGAGGTCTCAAGCAGTCTGGGGACTGAAGGTGTTAAACAGACTGCGAGGGGCTGGGTCTGGAAGCCAGACGGCAGACAGGGCACATCCTACCCGTGAAGCACATTGCCAGAGGCTTGTTGAAACCAACTCTGCCAAGGTCTTGGAAGCAGAAAACATAATCCAGAACCCTTTCTCCTGGGCGGGATCAATTGAGTTGTGAAGATTTTTTTCTTTCTTTCTTTTTTCCCCCCTATCTATCTAGTTTCACTTGGGAAAAATATATCTGGGAGGGGGGAGGAATAGAAGTGAGGGAATTTTTTTGCCCCCCATTGTTATCAATAGGGATGCAGAGCCCTGTGAATAGTATGATGCTATAGAGTTGAGAATTTACCGCTAGGAATGAGGGGATAATCCTGGGAATGGGATGACTTTTTCAACAAAGCCACTGACTCCTATCCCTTTTGGCATTGCTTTCTCTCTGAAGGTGGGCTTTCCAGGTGGCTTAGTGGTAAAGAACCCATCTGCCAATGCAGGAGACATAAGAGGTTCAATCCCTGGATCGGGAAAATCCCCTGGAGGAGGAAATGGCAACCGACTCCAGGATTCTTGCCTGGAAAATTCCATGGACAAGGGGAGCCTGGCGGGCTCCAGCCCATGGGGTTGCAAAGAGTCAGACATGACTGAGCACACACGCATGCATCCCTCTAAAGGTAATTGAGTTTGGAAAGGAATCTGGGGCAAGTGAAAATGAGAGAATGTGCCGGAGGCCGCAGAGGGAGGGCTGGCATCTCTGCTCCTGGGTCCTCAGAGGGCTGGGAGTATCCAGTGGGGAGAAGAAGACCTTATGCATGCTCCCACCCCATCCTGTAGAAACTTCATCTTCTTTGATGCTTTATATGAAAGCTAGAGTTGTAGTGCCCATCTCTGTCCCTAATAATTGTCTTTGCTCTGGTCTACTTTATCTGGTATTATAGCCACTCCACTCTGCTCTTGATACATGTTTGCCTAGTGTATTTTTCCATACACTTAATATTATTAGTTTATATAATTTACTAAGTGAGTTTCTGGTAAACAGTGTAGAGTTGCATATTCTTTTTTTTATCTACTCTTATAATCTCTTTCCTAACTGGTGCATTTAGGCTATTGAACATAACTTTTGGTATTTGGATCTAGCTTCCCATTTTTTGTTTGTTCTGTTTTTCCTCCTTTGATTATATTTTATTGTGTAGTTTTTTTTTCTTTTTAATTAGGTGCTCTAAGGTTTAAGAAGTATGTTTTCACAATCAACTTGAAATTAATATTTTCCTACTTCAAGTGTGGTATGGAAGGCTTACCACCATGTAGGTTGCTCCATATAAAATCTGTTTCAGAGGAAACCATCCTAATCCATCAGACAGTGTAGAGAAAGGAGGCAAACCTGGAAGGAATGACGTTTGTTTTTATCTCATTCATTCATTCATTTATCCAGCAGGCAACAGAATCTTCTCCCTTCTGGGTTGGGTGGTCTAGTATGTAGTTGGACTAGTATTAATAGTAAGAGTATTAATAATGTTGATGAAAAACTAATCAGTCAATCTAAGAAGGAAATGGAAAATGTTGCTCCAGCCAAACTGAGAATTAAAACCCTGGAACAGCCCTTCAGAAAGCTTTGAGAACTGTTCTGCCCATTAGAGGTCAAAGCAATTATATAAGTTTTTGAAAGAGGGGAAGGTACATTAAATGACATGTTATTGACAGATTACATAATCCAGATGTACACGTACAAAAAGTAGTGGGTCATGGCCCCTTACAAAATTAAGAAGGAAGGTTATCTCTTAAGGCATGGTGACCCCGGATGGGATTAAGAGGCAAGGTTATCTCCTAAGAAGGTCTGGTTAATACAGATGCACAATACATGCTGAAGGGGAGGGAGGAGGCCCAAATAGGCAGGGAAAAATTTTTTCTTGTCTTGCCATAAAATATGAATTTTACTTCATCAGTAGTAATAGCTAGCTTTGAGCACTTACTGTGAGTCATGTACTGTTACAAATAAGTTCTTTACAGGCATTACGTTATATTCCAACAACCATATACTGTCGGTACTATAATTATTTGCATGTTATAAATGAAACTAGGGCATCAAGAGTTTAACTTGCCCAGGGTCACCTAGCCAGTAAATAGCAGATTTTGGACCCATTGGTTTTATCCCATTATCAGAAGGTCTCACGGAGGAAGAACATAGCGGAAGGTATAAAAAGAAAGTGAAGTCGCTCAGTCTGACTCTTTGCGGCCCCATGGACTTATAGCCTACCAGGCTCCTCCCTCCGTGGGATTCTCCAGGCAAGAGTACTGGAGTGGGTTGCCATTTCCTTCTCCAAGCAGAAGGTATAGGAGCTCCTAATCTGTCTTGAGGATCCCGTGCTCTCCACCATCTTTAGTCCTTCTGCTGGAGCCCACTAATGGTCCACTTCAGAGGGTCCTTTGTTTCCAGCCTGGTCCACTTCCCCATCCTCCTGTGAATGCTGATAGGAGACCTTATCTTTGCCAGGATGCATGCCCATAATACCAAAGCTCTGAAAATGGACCTTGAATCTGAGGTTAGAACTATAGGGGTCTCCAACTGTGGCCTAAGCAGTGCACTTTTCAGGCATGGAATCCAAGGTGGGAGGTAGTGAAGCAGGCTGCCCCACGGGCACGCCAGTAGAAGGAGAGCCTGGGCTGGACGTAGGCCTCCTGACTCCAGCTTTTGGTCTTTGTGCCTTGGTGTGCTTTCTTGGCAAGTGGGTGTGGGAAGCCAAAGAGCAGCAGAGCTGGAAATTCTGATCTGTAACTGACAGGGACAGCCAGCGGTCCCCACGGGGAGCCCTTCCCTGCATGCCAAGCCTCAGAAGACTTTGGCAGCTGGGCTCTGCTATTTAATAACCTTCTGGAGGCTGATCCAGTGGTCTGGCAGTATTGCTTACCAAGGCTGAGGTTTAATCGGAGCCTTAGGTTTTGCATTTCCTGAAGAGGCAGGAATGGACCCCAGGAAGAACTATTGGAGGGGCAACTCTGTCACACTGGCACCTGCTTTTTAACAGCAAAACCCAGCATGTGAGTGACAAGTAGATACCACTTCATGGGCCACACCTAATCAAATGATAATCACTTCCTGGAGCCCTTGATGAATCCAGGCTCAGTGGAAAGAAAGTTCAATTTATTCTTATGAGTATTTGAGTACCTTCTCTATGCCTGGTGCTGGTTTGGCACTGGGGGAAGATTATATAAGATATACGAGGTCAGTTTTCTCATGGAGATTGTTCTATATGGAAGAAATAGACAATAACTAATAAATAGACAAGTGGGACAATTCAAGTAGTGGTAAGAGTGTTGAAACACAGTGACTACAAAATCAGACTAAAGTAGAGAAGGAATGAAGAGCTGGTAACATCAGAAGATGGTAAGTGGACAAAGTCCTGAATCTGAAGAGGAGCCGGTGCAATCATCCCTCGGTGTGTGCAGGGGACTGGTTCCAGGATCCCTATGGACACCAGAATCTAAGGATGCTCTGGATGGCTGTAATGCCTAATACAATGTAAATGCTATGTAAATAGTTGCCAATGTGGCAAATTCAGGTTTTGCTTTTTGGAACTTTCTGAAATTTTTCTTAATATTTTTGATGCATGGATACTGAGGGCTGACTAATGCAAAGATCTGGGCAAAAACATTCTAGGAAGATGGAAAAAAATGTGCAAAGGGTCTTGAGGATGAACAACTTAAAGGCTTGGTAGGCTTTCAGGAGGTAAGCTCAGAGACATCTTTCCTTACTTATGAAATACTTTAAAAAAATTTATCATGAAAATTTTTCAAACATTAAAAAGAGTAGAGGGACTTCCCTGGTGGCTCAGTGGTAAAGAATCTGGCTGCCAGTGCAGGAGACATGGGGTCCCTGATCTCACATGCATCAGAGCAACTAAGCCTGTGCTCTAGAGACCTTGCTCCACAAGAGAAGCCACCACAATGAGAAGCCCACTCATCACAACTAGAGAAAGCCCATGCAGCAACAAAGACCCAGCACAGCCAAAAGTAAATTTAATTTTTAAAAAAGTAGAGATGTATGTAATGAGCAACTGTATATCCATCACTTAGATGCAACAGTTACTACCATTTTGATGCTTTCTTCATTGTTTCCTCTCTTTGAAATAGGTTAAAGCAAATCCTAGATGTCGTGGTATTTTTATCCCTAAATACGTCAGTGTGCATCTTTTTTTTTTTTAAACTGGGTAAAGAAATTTTATTCATTCACTTTAACAGTAGGAAATTTATTGGAATATAGATATATTACCTACATAGATATATGATATAAATATTATATGAATGTGAAAGTGTTAGTCACTCAATCATGTTCAACTCTCTGCGACCCCATAGAGTGTAAGTCGCCAGGCTCCTTTGTCCATGGAGTTCTTCAGGCAAAAATTCTGGAGTGGGCAGCCGTTCCCTTCTCCAGGGGACCTTGCCAACCCAGAGATCAAACCCGGGTCTCCTGCAGTATGCATTCTTTAAAACAAGATTTGTTTATGTGCTAATGTAATTTCTCATGTTTGTCACAATGCCATTGTCGTAATAGTAATAATTCCTTCATATAATCTATAGGACCTAGTCCATATTAACATTTACCTGCTTGCCTCAGAAATATCTTAGATGAGTTGATTAGTTTGAATCAGATTCCAAAAATGTTCTTCACATTGTAAATTGTTGTTAATTTAGATGTGTTTTCATGATGAGCACAAAGGGAAAGGTATTTGACATCAGACCTGCAGGAGTGGGATGGTTTTTGCATGTCTTACTGGCTCAATATGTACTTTAAATTGTGAGGAGCCCCAGAGGACCTGGAACTACTGTAGATATTGTTGGATTGTCTCCCAAACCGGCATCAGAAGCCCCTGCTCCATCCTTTGTTCTCGTTAATGGAGCCGTGGCTCTACTCAGGAAAGAGAAGCCATGTGCTTTATGAGTCTGGGCCTTTCCTCCTGACCTAGACGTGAGACCTGACTATCTTGACAGCTGTGGCTCTTGTGCCCTTGATGGTGACTGATTGAAGAATGGGCCTGTGACCCAGCTCAGGCCGTTGAGGGAAGTCTGCTTGGTGGGGCTTCTTGGAGGACTTTTCCTCTCTTAAAGGGGTGACCCGAGTTTGAGGTCATCTTTTCAGACTTTTGGGTGTCGTGTGGGGCTGTCTAGAGCTGTGGCAGCAGTCATCTAATGACTGTGCAGGGGAAGTTGGGAGAAGCCATCATCCTGAGGCTTCCCTGGTGGCTCAGACGGTAAAGAATCTGCCTGTGATGTGGGGGACCCAGGTTCAGTCCCAGAGTCGGGAAGATCCACTGGAGAAGGGATTGCTACCCTCTCCAGTATTCTTGCCTGGAGAATTCCGGGGACAGAGGAGCCTGGCAGGCTAGTCCAGGGGATCACAAAGAGACACAACTGAGCTACTAACAGTTTCTCTTTCACTATCCCGGTGGAAACTGAGGGGTAAAAAAGGGAAATAACTTGAGTCCTTGATGACACAACTAACCATCTTGAAGCCACTCTTCCAGGGATGTCTTTTTATGAGACAGTAACACCATTTTTTTTGTGCTCAGAAGCATCCTTTTCACAGGCATCTTTCTAGAAAAAGAAATATCATCTCCAAATGTTTGATTTTCTTTGGATCAGAAAAGGGGGATTGACCTTCACACCCTATCTGCACCCTCCTGCTTAAGCCTATTTATTTACTATTTATTTTCAAATTGGTTGGTTAATGTTTCCCCTTTTTCTTTGAACTCCTGGCACATGGTGCTCTGATTTGTCCAGAAACATTTATGAAGGTTTGACTTATGTGGGAATGGGAAGTGTGTTCCTTCTCTTCTTGCAAAGACTTAACCCAAAGTGATATATAGTGCAAAATAAAACTTTATGGAAGATTTTAGCACAGATGGCTGCAAGAAAGAGAAAAAACCGTGCTGGAGATTGGTTAAACTTGCGTGTACCACTTGCCGATAGAGTGAGGTGTCCTCAGGAGACGGCAGCCAACAGTTAGGGCTTGTCCAAAGGAAATAAAGTTAGAATTTGGCAACACTTTAATGTGGATACATGGTGCTTGTGGAATAGGTACTCGGTGAAAGGAAGGTGAGTGAATGGGAAAGGCATTCAACTCAGTCTATCAAAAATGACCCCTTGGGTTTCTAGGTTGTACTCTGCTTTACAAAGAAAAGATTCTGCTGCAATGAGGCATGTCCATTCAAGTGACCTGTTGTCATAAATCTCTATATCTGTGAGGAGTTGCAATGGCCCATGGCCTTTCCAGTTGGGGAATCATCCAGGGAAAATTCGTTTCTCATCATCTGCTAGAACTGCTTCAGTCACTGGGTACATTTCTATCTAAGACTCTGTCTTCTGACATGGCTTGTCCAGGAAATGCAAAATATTTAAATGTTAGCTCAAGTCTAACATCCTTAAGAAAGAAAATCCATTCCTTCATCCAATGAAAACACCAGTGCCTTCCAAAGCTAGAACTATTAATAATTCCTGTTTGGGTCACCTATGCACACACACAGGGAGACTGAATCAGATCCAACTCTGTTGGTAGAGATCTCCAGGAAGAAGCTGGGTATTAAGGATAAAAATAAAATAAGTAATGTGTTAAAGGCTTTCTATGTTCCAGGTAATGGATTAAATGTTTTATGCCTATTAATTCATTGTAATGTACTTGCTCTCTAAGATCAAGTGTCTCATTTTCCAGATGACAAAACTGAGGCTTGGAGAAGGTAATTAACTTATCACAAGGTGATGAGTGGTAGTGAGGGGATTCATGCCCATGTCTAGCTAACTCCAGAACCCACCTTGTTAACCACTTCCCAAAGATGGCACATGGCAACTACTTGATTTGTGTTGGCCATTCCCTTCTTGCCCAAAGCCCATCTTTGGCTTGGAGCTGTCTCAAATTTAGGTTTTCCCTGCCCCACCTCCTAGACACTGACCAGCCCAGGCATCAACTGGTCCTGATTGGACCTGCTCCTCTATGACAAGGTTGGAAGAAAGCTCAAATGAGCCTTGGCTGAGGACTCTGTGACTTTCTCCACTTGGCTGTGGAATGACCACCTGAAGTCAGTGGGATTGTGAGAAAGACGGCTTGAATCAAGGCTTCCTATCTGCCGGGTCCAGGCAGCAGAGCTTCGCTGCACTGCCTTGCCCCCTGCTGTGTGCTCCTGGAGTTTGGGGTGATCTCTACTCCGGTGATGATCCTGCTGCTCTACAGGGCTGACAAGATGTTTCCGGCTTCAGGAGCCTTTGCTGTCACTCTTGCTAAGGCAGTGCTGGTGTCTGACTCTGGAATGAGAGCCTGGGAAGAGGTGCCTTTGGCAGCTGAGCTGACTCAAGACTAATAACTGGAGTGGTCCTTTGAAAGGCGTGCCGGCTTCTTTCCTTGGCCACGAGATGATACTTGGTATTCCTTCATCAAAGCATCTTGTTTCTCTAAACAGTGGGCTTTATGGATTTCTCGAGAAGGCCTGAGAGCAGCTTGTTGGATCCTTATCACATTATGGGTCACCTCCCAATTCAGAACACTGAGTTCTGACTCCTCAGCTGGCACTGAATGGAAAACAGTCCCCTGGGCTCTTGGACTCTCTGTTTACTTGGTGACTCACAATCCAGTAAAACCACCTTCCTTCGGACTGCCCAGAAATCTAAGTTGGATTCTGATGACTGCTCCGTCCTGTTGGTAGTGGCTGAGACTCAGAGTCATGTCCTGGCCCCACCACCAGCTGACTTGAGTGATCTCTGCCAGTCCCTTGTCCCCTCAGAACCTATGTTTCCTTCTTGGGGAAGTGTTGGGGTGTGACATTTCTAGGTGGTCTCTGGTTACCTTTAAAATCAGCAATTTTTTTTTTTTTAATATTTATTTGACTGTGCTGGGTCTTACTTGTGGCACTCAGGATCTTTGATCTTCCTTCTGGCATGTGAACTCTTGGTAGTGGTATGTGGGATCTAGTTCCTGACCAGGAATCAAACCTGGGCCTCCTGCATTGGGAGCACAGAATCTTAGCCACTGGACTGTGAGGGAAGTCTCAGTGATTCTTAATCTTGTTGATGAGCTCTTCTCCTTGCTAGTCAGGGCTGCCTGTGTCCTCCCAGTCAGCACCTCCCCATGGAGCCACCTGTGGCCAAGTGCTGTCCTGGGAAGGAAAAGTACCATATAGGGGAGAGGCCACATGTCCCAGCCCCTTTGCCCACAGGAAGACTGTAGTCTCTGGGGTAGACAGGGCTGTGAGCAATGCGATAGTGACTCTGATAACCGTCTGAGCCAAGGGCAGCAGAATCAAAGGGTAAAGTTTCCCTGAGCTAGGCTGTGTCAAGCTGAGCTAGAGTAGAAACCAATCTCATGGGTGACACATTTAACCCGCCCAAGACAGATCATGCCACTCTGCATAACTGAGGATTCTCCCCTACACTCCTAAGTACAGTTACTCCAGCTCTGTTGGTTCTAGAATTGGCTGCTAGTGGCAGAGAAGCAAACAGGCCTTTATGCCTCTCGTGCCCTATTACCTCCTGCATAAGAATTCTGGAATTAATGCTGGTCAGGCCTGGGTGTTCTGCCCAGATCTTTCTATCCCTTGTGCCTTTCTGGGCTTCCCCCAAAGAGGTCATTAGTGTGTCAAGAAACTGTGTAAACTGTGTCATAAGCTGCTCACCTATCCTTGGGCCCACTGCCCCGTATCGGTCCTTGGTATACGCATCATAGGGGGTTCCCAGGTGGCTCAGTGGATAAAGAATCTGTCTGCAGTGCAGGAGACACAGGAGACACGGGTTCAATCCCGGGTTGGGAGGATCCCCTGGAGATGGGCATAGCAACCCACTCCAGTATTCTTGCCTGGAGAATCCCCATGGACAGAGAAGCCTGGCAGGCTACAGTTCATAGGGGTGCAAAGAGTTGGACATGACGGAGCACGCCGCACATATGCCCATCGTATGGTCAAGTAGGACAGGCCCAATCCAGCTTTATTTTTGGAAACATTTTGTGTGTGGTTTTTATTGTTACAGTTTGGTCATATTTGAGCACACAGTGTGTTTGAAGAAACAAAACTATATCTGTATCTGTATATGTATATTCTGAAGCTCACAGATTATCTGTAAAGTTGGGTTTTAGCAACCCAGCACCAGTGGAAATAGTAGCTTGGCCTTGCTGTTTTCACCACTCTGGCCTGGTGTGTCTGTAGTTGATGAAATATTTGTGGTAAACACATGTTTGCCCTTGGTCACTGACTTAAGCCTGTGGGTTTTAGGGGAGCAAATGAGAAGACTGTAGGAGTTAATCCAAAGAGTATCTTTGCTTCCCAAAAAGGATAAAAGGGAGCAGTTTGCAGCTTTTCGAATACTCATGTGACAAGTGCTCCTGTGAGGGGCAGGGTCTGGGGCTGACCGCAGAATACAGCCTCAAGCTCAGTGCCCTGGGCTGGTTTCACACCCTGCCCCAGGGCTCACCCTTTGGAGGCTGGAAGTCATTTCCATCCTGCTGGGCAGGTAAAACAGAATGCTGGCGACATTTTTAGCCCTGTTCTAACAAATCCCGCCACTTGGTCCCAGAGTTGGTTCTGATCACGTCAAGTTGTAGGACGAAGGAAGATTTTTTTCCTCCTTCCCTTTGAACTTGAATTGCACGTGTTTACTTAGCAGTGGACATAGGTTGGTTAGAAATTGCTGTGTAAGCTGGCCTGGGACAAATTATCCTATGCCACTGAGAGTCCTTTCTCTGTAAAGGGGCTGACCTTCATGGGGGTTTGGGGGTTCTATCTGTGTGTCAGGAACACTGAGATTCTGCCACGAAAGATGGTCTAAACCATGCAGGGTAGCTGTTCCTACCTGGAAAAGGGAAATTGAATTTGAGGACACCTGTGCACTTAAGAACTGAACTCTTGGTGAAGAAAAGTCTCTAGGCCAAGGCCACCTGGGGAGTCAAGCCCTCACTTGGCCATGGGAGGGCTGTGATCTGGGGTTTCGGGGAGGAGGATGGAGCAGGAGGGAGCTGGATGGTGGGAAAAGGGGTGAAAAGGAACCCAGAACTCAGCTCTGGAATCAGCCTAATTGTTTCCATTCCTCCTCCTGAATTTCGGAGCTGTGTTCCCCAGAGCTTTTTGGAGTTTATTTCAGAATTTCCCAGAGATGCGTTTTTGAACCCCAGGGAGCCAAACCCCAGACCCCTCAGGGCCCGGGGTCAGGAAGGGCCCAGACACAGGTGATTTCCGATACTCATTTCTCTCCATCAGCAGAAACCGGGCAACCCTGAACTGGGTGTGTTTACTCAGTGAAATCCAGCAACCTCAGGCCCCTGGTTTTAATCAGGACACCGCTCGCTTTGTGGTAAGTGAGGCTCCTAAGCCCTCGAGGCTCTGGTCCCACTTAGGCCTCCAAATGCCAGGCAGGCTGGTTTCTACGGATAGACTGTCTGCTGCTCACGTGGCCTCCTGCGAACACAGACTCTCCAGAAGACAGACTCACCCAAGTGCAAGCCTCCTCTTAATGTGGAATTTCCAAGTCTTCTGGCCGGGAATTTTCCAGTCTTCCCTTTTTCAAAGGAGGGTAAGATAATACGTGACGGCCTTTCTGGAGAAGTCATTTGGAGAGATGGGCTGGAACTTGGCAAAATGAACATTGGGACCATTAGGGGGTTCATTAGCCTTGTAAACTCCATGTCACCCTCAACTTCTCAGCACCAGCCCCAAGAGGCAGGGCCAGCCTCACAGGTATACAACCTGTGGGGTCTCACAGGTCGTGCACAATCAGCTCAGTGACTTGTCATTGCTGTCTGAATTCTTGTGAAATACTTAATTTTTGAATGAGGGGGGGGCCCGTTTTCATTTTGCCCTGGACCCCACAGCCACGTAGTCAGCCTTGTCAAGAGGGTTCAGGCTTCAAGGGTGGGTATCTGGGATGAAGGCTGGACTCTGCCATTCATCAGCCAGGTGTCTTGCACTAAGGCAACTCTGATCTCTTTAGCCTCAATTCCCTCCTTTCAAATGAGAACCACCGGGCACCTCTGCCCTAGAGCTGCTGGGGGAGAGAAGAGATTATACCCTGTAGCACCAAGCATGGTGTGTGGCATAGTAGGCCCTGGAAAGCACATATCTGGCCTGCCTTTCTAGTTATTCCTTTCTCCATGCAACAAGTACTATTGAATACATATGCTCTGGACTGAACTGTGAGTCCCTCCACGCCCAGTGCATGTGCTGAAGCCTTAAACCTCAAAATGACTCAATGTAGAGATATGGTCTTGAGAAGGTCATTAAGGTTAAATGAGGCCATGAAGGTGGGGCTCTCATCCAATAGGATTGGTGACCTTATAAGAGGAGTTGGGGGTGGGGGGGATGAGAGAGAGATGATGACAGACAGATGTGGAGAGAGGATGAGATGGAGGATATGAGACCTGCCATGTGACGTCACAGCAAGAAGGCAGGAAGAAAGCACTCATCAGAAACCAAACCCTGCTGGACTTTGATCCTGGATTTCCCAGCCTGCAGAACAGAGGAACTGAATTCTGTTGCCCAAGCCGCCTGGTCTGTGGTGCTCTGTTATAGCAGCCCTGGCTGACTTATACAGCACATGTGTGCCAGGCACTGGGTCAGACTCATTATAGAAAATCATCAGGACTAAAGTATAAACTTAGACCCCACCTCCATCTCTGAACAGATTGCAGAAGTCTCTGTTCTGTCTCGATATTTCCAAGAAGAACAGCTTTGAAGTCTGATGGGACCAGCTGGTCCATGGGACCTCAGGGCATGCAGAACGGCTGTTCATCCAGCCTTCCCTAGCCCTCCAGGGTGCCCTTGCTGGGTTTGGGATGCTAGATATCCAAGAATTAAACAAAGCCATATGCATGGGGCCATTCCAGGCAGTATTTTCCATCGTCACTCTGTCGCTGGCATCAGTCAAGTCCCCTTTGCTTTTGTAGATTTTGGGTCCGCTCTTTCTGAGCGTGTTGAGCCATTCATCCTTCCCCTTCCCCCCTTTACCCTCCCTCCCCTGCACTGTGTGGCAACCGGGTCATGCCCTTGTGATCTGTCCCCAGCTTGGAGGAGAACTTCCTGAGATGGTGCTGGGGGAAGTCCCTCTCCAAGGGCAGCAGGGGTTGAAATTTTTCCATAGTGAATCTATGAATTCTTGCTACCCATCCCAAGGGTAATAAGAGTAGTAACAATTGCTAGCAACACTTGATGAATGTTATAGTAAGCAGAGGCACTGTTCTGAGTGAGGGCTTACACATTTTGCCATAGAGAGTGAAGCCTTACTCTTAAAGAGGAAGAAACAGGTAGGCGAGTCCTCACAGTGGCATTGTTCTCACTTACATGGAATGGCTAATATCATCCAGTGTGTACAGTACCAGCTCCCCTGTCTCTTTGGGTGTTTGAGACAACTTCTCCAGATATCCACCTGTCAGATGCTGCTGGTCACAATGACAAGCTTGTTTATGAGGGGAAGGAAGGGCCTTGGCTTAACCAGGAAACACTGGCCCCACTGGGGCAAGAGGTGAGTGAGTCTCACAGTGACCCAGGCTGCCGCTCAGGTGCTGGCTTATCTTCTGAGTCAGGTGGCCTGCAAGGAGCTAACAGACACTTGAAAGAATGTGGTCAGACCACATCCTCCCCAGGAGACAGCTGGAGTGCCCAGGAGCCAGCCAATAGGGCGGTAGTCTGGGAGCCGGCCCTCGGAGCAGCGCCTGTGAGAAGCGTCTGGCCGTCCCCTCACTCCTTTCTCTGCCAGCTGCTTGCTCTCCAGAAGCTGACCTCACTCCACAGAAGGCTCCAGAACCTCTTGAGCAAGAAATGCACACAGGCTCCTGTATACATTACCCCGCTGATGATGACAAGCTGCTATGAACCCTTTTGGTCCCTGGCCCGTTTCCAAATCAAGGGTATAAATTTGACTTGATTGTGCATCTTCCACTAGGAAAGAGGTTTTTTTTTGAGAACACGGGTTTTATAATCACTTAAGCTTGTGTTTGTGGCCCCACTCTGCCACTTGCCTGCCCTGTAAAGCAACGCAAGTTCCATACTCTCTCAGAGGCTGTTTCCTCCCACAAAATGAGAATAATAAAAGCTACGAGACAGGACTGTCAAGGGGACTGAAGGTTATAATGCACGACACACACCTACATAGCTCACGGCCATTGCTAGGTGCTCAGTGTACCTGAGTTGCTGCTGCTGAGCATAGTCTGAGATAAAGGACTATTCTTGGGGAGGCGTATTTTTCTTAAATCAGTTGAGAGAGGAAAGGACAACAGTGAGAACTCTGAGGATTGCAAACCACTTGGGAGCAGGGAGCATTTTGGAGTGGTCTTTTTTGGTCTAAATAATAAAGTACTGAACACTCTACTGGAAATAAAAGCTGGAGACTCAGTTCCAATGTAGCAGATATTTGCCCAACCCTGTGAAGGCTGGAGAATCCCATGGACAGAGGAGCCTGGTGGGCTACAGTCCATGGGGTCGCAAAGAGTCGGACACGACTGAGCGACTTAGCACGCGTGCACGTGCAGTGTTTGTAGGTCACCACTGTCCCTTGCAGCAACCCCCTGAGGGTAGTTACCACCCCCAGTTAGAGCTGAGCACTCTTGCCCCATTTGCAGATTTGAACCAGAAGCTTCTGACCCTCAAGTCCAGTGTTTCTCACTTCAGAGATCCTCTGAAAGTGGGTGGACAGTACAGGTTCTCCTGGGATGCCAGTGTTGAACCAAACGGGGGAGTGTTTACGGTCTATCTGGATGTTTTCTGTCCATTTGAGATGCCCTTCTGGGCAGACCTACCTTTTGAGTCACTTTTTCTGAATGAACTGACAGAAGTCCTGTCTCAGCACAAGGTAGGGGTTGATTGTCCTTCCTTTATGCTTCCTCTCAAATGAGAAATTACCCTGAGACAGAAAGCTAGTAACTAGGGCTGCACTTGCTGAAGTTAAAGCTCCAATACTTTGGCCACCTGATGTGAAGAACAACTGACTCATTGGAAAAGACCCTGATGCTGGGGAAGATTGAAGGCAAAAGGAGAAGAGGGCGGCAGAGGATGGGTGGTTAGATAGCATCACTGACTCAATGGGCATGAATTTGAGAAAGCTCCAGGAAATAGTGGAGGACAGGGAAGCCTGGAATGCTGCAGTCCAGGGGTTCACAAAGAGTCAAACACAACCGTCACACCACACCTCTCAACACACCCTAAGTCATGTGTTTAAATAATTGTATCCCATTGGGAAAAAAACTTTAAAAAAATACTCAGCCCTGGAGAATGATGTCAGCTATTACCCTTAGAGAAACATTTTCTGTCCTCACTTACAATGTCAGTGGCAGCTCCAGAATTTCTACTTAGGTGAGGTCTCAGCCTTAACTTGGTTTTAGGGTGTGATTGAGGGATCGGTGTGAAGCTTGTGTGCGTCAGGAGTCTATAGTTTTCTTTTTTAGTAAATCAGTTTGGGTTGGTTTGGAGCTAAGGGGAACCATAAGAACTGAGGCCTTGTCCAAGTCACTCTGAGACTCGCATGATTAAGCTTCACCTTTGGTATTTTTAGACCTCGCGGCAGCAGATAAATTTGGAAGCACTTGCAGCGTGCCTCTCTGGGTCTGTAGCCTGGAGATACTGTGCTACTGTCCAGCCTCACTTCACAGGTCTCCACTCTCAGGCACAAGGCAGCCCTTCTGGGGCCTGACAAACCGGGGTGTGCGTGAGGCCTGGCTGGGTCCACTGGAATGAAGACCAGGGTCCTGGAGCAAGCTGACAGGCAGAGTTAGGAAGTGATTCTTCTCGCAAGACAGGGGTGTGAGATGGGGGTAGAAGCAGCAGCTAGGGAGAGGAGCAGGTTTGGGCCATGTCCAGAATGCGGTGTCTGTGACATATTTAAATCAAGCTGTAACTAACAAGTTAATCTGCAGATCATGCCTGGAAAAGAATCAGCATTTAGATGAGCCACATTTAAAGGTACTTCTGGAGTCCATCCTGGCTCTCAGCCCTTTCTGTGCTTTATCTCATTTCACTGACAAGCATGAGGCACTCATTGTGCTTATCCCCCTTTTAGTAAAGAGAGTGGAGGCACAGTTCCGTGGAGGGAGGTACCTCTCACACCGCATGGTTAGTCTGTCTCTGGGTCAGGCTCACGCTCTTCGACTGTCAGGGGCAATTCACATTTTGTGAGATCTAAAGTTTATCCAGTTGAGAAAAAGAATCCAAAATCGCAATGCAAGGGGAGACGTAAAAGTAAATATTTATTTAGAATGAGAAAAATATTGCAACACACTTTTGGGGTTTTTTTTTTGGCCTGGCCACATGCAGCATGTGGAATCTTAAGTTCTCCAGTCAGAGATCAAACCCGTGCCCCCTGCAGTGGAAGGGTGGAGTCTCAATTACTGATCCACCAGAAAAATCCCCCAACACATTTTCAAAAGCTGACATGTGTCACAAAACCAAGAAAAATCATTTTATTAAACTGCATGGCAATTTCGACAATATTTTCCCCCTCCTTTTGGGGAGCTTTGATCGCCTTTGTATATGACAATGAATAGAATATACTGTTGCCTAGACAATGAATAGCATTTATTATTTTCCATGAGAATATATTAACTATACTTGGAAATGACTGCTTACCAGCCACTAAACTCAACTGACTATCTCCCCAACTCAGCTTCCCTTCAACCAGCTCCCAGAAATGCATTCCTGATGTCCAGGGACATGTAAAGGGAGGTCAGTTGGACTGGGGAGACATGGCAGCCCTAACTGCTGTAGCCGACCTTCAGTGCAGTTCAGTTCAGTCGCTCAGTCGTGTCCGACTCTTTGCGACCCCATGAATCGCAGCACGCCAGGCCTCCCTGTCCATCACCAACTCCCGGAGGTCACTCAGACTCACGTCCATCGAGTCCGTGATGCCGTCCAGCCATCTCATCCTCTGTCGTCCCCTTCTCCTCCTGCCCCCAACCCCTCCCAGCATCAGAGTCTTTTCCAATGAGTCAACTCTTCCCATGAGGTGGCCAAAGTACTGGAGTTTCAGCTTTAGCATCATTCCTTCCAAAGAACACCCAGGGCTGATCTCCTTCAGAATGGACTGGTTGGATCTCCTTGCAGACCTTATGTTACCTAAGCCCTGACCTTACATTGGTCACAAGTTATGAAAGCACATGTTCACCTGAACACATTGCTAGACCCCCTCAAGGTTTTGGAGGGGACTGCTACAAGCAGGGGCTGCCGAAAGTTGAAACTGCCTTAGCCTTGCAGTAAATCCACCTCAGCTTGAAATGTCCACCCGCAGGGGACATATGATGGGAGGAGGGAGGCCATAGGGGCGCCCATCATCCAGGGCCACTGCACAGTCGTGTCTTGTAAGTGCCTGCACTTCATAGTCACACTGCTTAACTCTTGAGGGCCAGAGGCTTTTTGAAGCATTTCACACGGTTTTGTTTTCTTGAACAGACTGAGCAGAGCAGATGTGTTTATCCATGATTCAGGGTTGTCGTATGAGTATTTTTACAGCCTTGTGCTTGCTGTAAGGGAATGATTCACTCAGGGACCCCAAGATGTGACCTGGGGTTGACTCCAATACTAAACAGCCCCACATTCAGTCTTGTTTTACATTTTTTATACTAGCTTTCTCATTTTTCAGCCCTTATAAAGCTGTTAGCTACCATTTCTGGCTGCTTTGAACAAGCTGTGGTCTGAGAACCAAAACCAGCCAGCTTCCTTTCAGTTAATAGACTCTTTGAATATCTGCTGTGTGTCGGCTGATAAGCGGGAAGTGTACATGTGCTGTGTGCTAGTTGTTGTTGTTTAGTTGCTAAGTTGAGTCTGACTCTTTGCGACACCATGGACTGTAGCCCACCCGTCTCCTCTGTGCGTGCAATTTCCCAGGCAAGAATACTAAGAAGAGTGGGTTGCCGTTTCCTATTCCTGGGGATCTTTGTGATCCAGGGATTGAACCCGCATCTCCTGCACTGGCAGGCAGATTCTTTACCGCTGAGCCTCCAGGGAAGCCCACATGTGCTCATAGTGGTTAGTAATAGCATTCATTGATTGCTTGCTCTACACTGCTGCTGCTGCTGCTGCTAAGTCGCTTCAGTCGTGTCCAACTCTGCCCCATAGACGGCAGCCCACCAGGCTCCCCCGTCCCTGGGATTCTCCAGGCAAGAATACTGGAGTGGGTTGCCATTTCCTTCTCCAATGCATGAAAGTGAAAAGTGAAAGTGAAGTCGCTCAGTCGTGTCCGACTCCTAGCAGCCCCATGGACTGCAGCCTACCAGGCTCCTCTGTCCATGGGATTTGCCAGGCAAGAGTGCTGGAGTGGGGTGCCATTGCCTTCTCTGTGCTCTACACTAGGTGTTCTCATCTCATCACATGTGTTCATTCAGGTAATCCTCATAGTCATCTATGAGGTAGATGCTGTTATTTTCCCCATCCTGCCAGAGAGGACGCTGAGGCACAGAGAAGTAAAGTGACTTGTCCAGGGTCACAGAGCAAAAGATGCTGGGCTGATATTCAGTCCCCAGCAGGTAGTCTGGCTCCAGAGCCAGTCTTAACCACAGTGCCCTGTGGCTCAATGTATAATCTCTTATCTTACAATACCCTTAGAGAAAAGTTTTAGACTGTTTTAAGAATAAGGAAATGAAAACTCAGAGTAGTGAAGTAACTTTCCTGAAGACGTCAATTCCAAGACACCCAGCTTTTTACTTTCACTGTGTTGTAACTCCTAGAGATTCGTCTACTGGTGGGGCCAGACTCATAACCATTGATAATCTAAGACTCAGACCCAGAGAGCGTTATCTGTGTCCCCAAGGAAATTGCACTCTTAAACATATGTGAAAGGAAAGAGTTGTGGTATGAGTCTGAAGAACTTTCTCAGAGCCGTGAATGGGGGTCATGGCATTTCTAGAGTGTAGGTTCAATAGTTGTAGCACACAGGTTTAGTTGTCCTGTGGTATGTGGAATCTTCCCAGACCAGGGATCAAACCCACGTCTCCTGCATTGGCAGGCAGATTCTTAACCACTGGACCACCAGGGAAGCCTGGTTATGGCATTTCTGTTGGTAACTTAGACTCTTTTCCATCATTTCCTGATCATGGCCGGGTACTGGATGGTGGAGATTGCTGAAGAGCTGGGTTCGAGGTATGTGGGGTGTGGAGGTAATGTGGGTTATGCATGTGAGATCAGGGAAGACAGAGGGATAAACGTGTGACCTGGGTGAGAGAACAACTTTAGTCATTTCTTGGTCCTGATCTTGTGGGTACTTTAGAGAAATGACCTAGTTGTTCTGAACTTCTTCTGTTGGAGACCCTTTTGAAGCTGAGCGAGCATGGGATGGTGTCACACTGTTCTGGCAGCAGCAGGAGGAAGTCTGGGGGATGATACCTGCTAATTCGGGATGTCATTGTAAGAGTTCTTAGGATACCAAGCTCTGAATAAGTGGATCATTCAGGGCTGCCTACAGGAAAGCCAATCTCACTCTCGGTGGCCCCGTAGAGTCTTGATTAAAGCTTTGTTCTGCTTTTCCCTTTTTTTTTTTTTTTTTTTAAGTCCTCTATCTTCTCATGCTATTAACATGTTAGTTGTCATTTATTGCTGTGGCTGGAAAACTAAGCATGCAAGCTGTGAGTCAGTCATGAGGCCCTTCTGAGTACCCCTATGTGTTGAGCTCATCCAAACCCTCATATAGCGAGATTTTCTAAATATTATAAAATAATATTTATTTATAAAAAGGAAAAAAACAACAACTAAAGGAAACAGTTCGCCTTCCAGTCTTGTTTTCCCTGAAGGAAAAGTACTTTCTAACTGCATGGCAAAAGGCAAGAACACAAGCAAATAATGGAATGCCTTTTAAAAACAATCTCCCAGATGTGTGGTGGGGTCCAGGTGCATTGAGCTTATCCCCATGTGGGGTCTACAGTGTTGAATAATGAGAAAATTAGTTTAAAATCATGCAAATATTTATCCATCATATGAAAGTTATTTTACAGCATTGTTATACTTAGTGTGCTCTGGTACGTTATAGAATTATTTTTCCCTCTAATAGTTTAAGTGAATCCTAGTTGTTTCATTTTATTTAAATGAGATTTTACTGACTCTCAGAAGTAAATATAATTATATTCCAGGTACATATATTTACCTTATAACATTAATATATCATTAATTATAATTGTATCACAAGTCAACATAATGTAAAAATAAATATTAGGTAACATTACAGTGTCAACATGCACTTTCTTGAGAATGGCGGTCTATTTTTTCAGCTGCACTGTGCAGCATGCAGGGATCTTAGTTTCTCAGCCAGGGTTTGAACCCATGCTTCCTGCATGGAAGTGCAGGTGCTTAAATACTGGGCTATCAGGGAAGTCCTGGCAGTCTTATATAGAAGAATGTCTCTCATATTAAGTGATACATGCTAAATTTTCAGTAGAGGAAGCCCAGTGTCTTCACCTTTCAAATGGTTCAGTGAAAAAGGAAAAATAAATATGGCAACGTATTAACAACTTGTGAAGCTAGGTGAAGGGTATGTGGGTAAAGTAACATTCTGTCCTTCTTTTGTCCCATCCTCCAAGGTCTCTGAAGGCAGAAATCATCATGAATGAAATACACTGAGATAGTAGGTCTTTATCATAAGCCTCCTGTTCTTTTACTTCATTCATTTCCGGTGAAGCCTCAAAGCCACCAGTAGAATATTCATTTGTGTGACTTGCAAGATTACTTTCTGCCAGGAAGGCAAAAAAAAAAAAACAAAAAACAAAAACACAACCAACTGCTCTGTTAACTCAGTTTTTCAGTTTGCTGGAAAAGAGGTCCATGTGGTATTACTACTTCAGTAGCGATGCTTTTGTGAGTATCATGTCAAATGTTGCAAGGTGTTCTTTTTTGGAGAGAAGACAGATCAGCTTGTCTGATAAGGGCTTCCCCTCTCACATGTTTCAGGAAAACACTGCCATTTACCAATGGCCCCAGCGGTCTCTTGGGTGTGTTGCTGAGTTTAGTGTGGAGACTTTAGGCATTTTGATTTTAACTTGCAGATGCAAGGAGCTCTTCCAGATCAAGTGTGGGGTGCACTCTCATTTAAAGTCCACGTTTTCTTGAGCCTGAGATATGTGTTCCGATATGGGCGATCTGCAGATGGGCATTACTGCAGATGTCTCAGATGCTCTCCCACAAGTCCTAACCTCACTCAGGGGTGAGGCTCCGATGTCAGTGGACACAGCAGAAATCATACGTGGCCAACATTTTTCTGCAGAAAATTTTTTCAACGGCTTGGAATGTATACTACATGAGGCACCTGGAAACTGGACCGACAGGGAGCACAGGTTCATGGTCCTGTCCATGTTCACCCTGGGGCCTACGCCCTTTGAAGGGGAGGGCAGTGCAAACGCCAGTCGATAGGGCCTCTGTGGCCACGTGGTTGGTTAAGAACCCTCTGCAATTGCATTGCTGGGTTCAAATCCTGGCCCCGCCACCTCCGATCTATGTGTCCATGGACAGGTTACTTGATCTCTATTTTGTTTTTTCATCTGTGAAATGGGAATCATGCCTACCTAATCGGTTATTAGGAAGATTAAATGAATTCACTTATAGGAAGTGCTTGCAACAGTGCTGGCACCCCATTAGATTCATGTAAGTATTTACTACTAGTGTTTTTTCTTTCGCATGTTTATATTTGCAATCATGTATGTTAAATGCATTTAAAGAGCAACTCCACTGAAAAGGATAGAGTGTGCATTGGTGCTGGCAGTTGAAAATGAAAGCATTTGATCTCTTCCTCCTCTCGACAGGAAGCTTCCACACTATGCCATTCATACCTTCCTTGCAATTGATTCCTATCGCCTTGGATGTAGGGAGGCTGTTTCCAATCCTTTTATCATGGTGACAGTGCTTGACTGGTTGATAGAAAAGGAAGATGGAGTTAAAAAGGAAATGTTTGTAAGCAATCCTTGGTTGATGGTTGGCTGGCTGCGGTTGGGTGCCACTCCGAGGAAGCACTCAGCACAGGAAGTGACCTTTGCACCCCTTCCTGTGGCTCTCCCTCTTGACCAATGAAGTGAGTTGACCACTGTCATATTCATAAATACCACAGTCCAGTAAGATTGTGGGGAGAGGGAGAGGCTAAGTGTGTGGTCTGTCTATTTGTGAAAGACCTGAGAAAGTGTCCTGGGTCCTCTGCCTGAAATCAGAGGACAAGAATGTTGAGAATGAAACCCATCAGGAATATATCTGCCAGAGACAGGAAACTGAACTGGAGTTGCCTTATCGGATACCCATCTTAACCCTCCATGAGAAGCACCAACAACCCAAGATACAGATCTGCAGATAAGGTTCCATTTACAACTGGAGGCTTGATAGCTCCAGACCCCTGGGTAGCTTAGAACCCCCTGGTGAATCTGTAATGCCTCTGGGTAATAAATCAACTGCCAGGAATGTCCCAGCTCTCCTGATTGGGGCTCTGGGTACCAGGCTTCAGTAGGTCTGGTTTCTGAGGGCTGGAGGCTCCATAGCATTAGCTGGTCACAGGGAGCATCTTGCTTTGCTTGCTGCCCCCAGGTTTTCACAAACACTGGCACAAGTTGGTGACAGAAATAGCAGGCAGACCAAGTTGATTTCAGGGCTTGGTAATCTTTCTGGCTGCAGTTTGAGCCCCTCTCTGGGGCGTGGAGAATCAGCAGGCCTTCCCATGCCAGAGATGTTTATGCAGGAATGCCTGCTGTCAAGTTTCCCCAGTTGAATGTCCATTGACAGGTTTGAATTTATCTAGTCTTGGGTTTCTGATAGGAAGGTAAGAGTTTAATTTTAGTTAAGTCAGGGAGAGATTTTTTATTTTTGTATTTTTGTTATTGTAGTAAAACGTACATAACATAAAATTTAGCATTTTAAACATAAACATTTTCAGGTGTACAATTTGGTGGCATTAGTGCACTCAATGATGTACAGCTGTGACCACCATCCATTAAAGAATACATTTTTGATGGACGCCTCATGGCATAGGAAAATGCTCCCTGTATGTCCAGCAATGGGAGACAAGAGGGCAGAGACAGGACCCTGTATGCCGTGGTTCAGTTCTAGGAAAATATACATGAATGTCTTATGTATGAAACGAGGCCAAAGTGTTAACAGTGATTATCTCAGGATGGTGGAAACACACATAGTTTTTGTTTTCTTCCCTATACTTTCTGCGATTTGCCAAATTTTATGCCCTGAGCTAACAAACATGTTGAAATGTTTTCTAATGTTAAGGGTTCCAGAGTGAGGAGAAACGGAAGACTTCTGAATCCTCAGAGGTGGATCCCTCTTTGGGTTGTAGACAGAATGGAGCTAAAACATATGTGTGCCACAAAGTTCACAGGCCTTTCCCCCCTTCTCTCCCTTTCAGCTTTGAGGCTAGGCCTTCATGCTCTGCTGGTTGATGTGATTATACCAATTTAAGCTTGCTTATGCTAACTTTTTTTCCGCTTTAGATTTTTTTAAACTTGAAGTACAGTTGATATACAGTATTATATGTTACAGGTGTGCAACATGGTGATTTTCACAATTTTTAAAGTTATACTCCATTTATAGTTTTTGCAAAATACTGGCTGTATTTCCTACATTGTAAAGTATATCCTTGTAGCGTATTTTATTCTAGCTTTCTGATGGACAGGAAATGTACACACACCAACTTGAAAAGTTTATGATTCACGGTCATTTCATGAGAATGGAACACACAAGAAAGGCAGAGCAAAGGAACGAAAACAGAAGGGTGGAAAGAAGCATTTAGTCCTTATGGGGTTGTGGCAACCTCCTCTTCTCGTTGGTTACCTTTGTTAAACACCCAGAGTTTGAGCTCATCCCCTACCCCCAATTTTCTTTTGAAAGAAAGGATGAAAAAGCTATGAGGAGATGTATGAGCTCTGATTATGCCCAATTACAATTGGCAAGCCCAAGACCAGAATTAATGGGACCGGATTATTCTCCAACGTGAGATGCCGTGTTGCCCAGCCTAACGATTTTAGCTCTGGCCGTGCCGTAGATTGTCAAACAAATTAATAGCATGCTAATAGGTGCCTTTCAGGCGTCTCGTTTGTATTAATGAGTTCCACTCCATCCGATAACCAGTGATTTATAGCTTTGGAACTTGGAGCCTGGCTATAAAGATTGTCTTTTTGTCACTGTTTCTGGGGTGGGGCAGCCAGCCTAACAAGCTAAATGGTAGGGTTTTGTAATTGAATTCTAAAACGCGGAACGCCTGATGCGAGAACATTTCATTCTGATCATGGCTTGGGAAATTGAAAAGCCTTCAGTGTGTCTCCCACCACCCAAAGCTGAATGCAGTCTGATTCGGGTTTCCGTGACTTGTGAAACAAGAGTGTGACATGATTCTTAATGTAGGGGTATTCATGCTGAGCTAGCATGGCAGTTAGATTCAGTGCTCCTCTAAAGAAGACAATGTATTTTTAAGAGCCATATAGGAAATCCCTTCCTTACCTTGGAGGTGCAGGCATCCATCACCTTCAACCCCCATCCCTCCCAGCCCGCCCCTCATGAATAAGAGGCAGGGAGCGCTAACTGAGTGCCAAGCACTGAGTGTGCTAAGTTAACTTCAGTCGTGTCCGACTCTCTGCAACCCCGTGGACTGTAGCCTACCAGGCTCCTCTGTCCATGGGATTCTCCAGGCAAGAATACTGGAGTGGGTTGCGATTCCTTTCTCCAGGGGATCTCCCCGACCCAGGGATCGAACCCATGTCTCTTATGTCTCCTGCACTGGCAGCTGGGTTCTATACTGCTAGCACCACCTGGGAAGCCCATTGAGCACTGTACCACCTACTTTATTCTTGTCTCATTTAATCTTTCCAATGACTCTATGAAGTAGGAAGTAATATTATTCCCATTTCACAGAGATGAAGTTGAAACACAGGGGTTAAGTAGCTGACCCCAGTTCTTTGAGCTGGTGAGTGGTAGAGCCAGGATGCCAACCTTGGCCACACTCTGCCACCCTGCCCAGATGGCCCTGCTTCTATCTTCCTTCCAGTGGAAGAGCTATGCAGAGTGGGAGCCCCAGATGAGCCTCCTCTTGACAGGAGGACCTAAAGTAGCTGCTGTCCGTTTGAGCCTGGGGGGAAAAATGCCAGTTTCAAATGGAAAGGGCCATCTCTTAGGCTCAGGCAGCGTTCATTTGCTGGCCAAAAACCCCCACCAGGAGCAGTGGGCTGGCAGGTTCCTGGTGGACCTGCAGCCTCCCTGGGCTTTGCAGACTCTGCCTTCATTGTTTTCCATGAGGATTACACTGTCACAACTTTCCAAACACATGGTCCTTCTAAACCGGGGAACCCAATAATACCCTCAGAGATCTTGGCTTAAACATCACAGGAACATCTTGCTTGAAAGATTTTTTTTAACATCAATTTAGGTTCACTTTCTCTGGTCCATGGCCACTGTCTATAGCCATGTCCTAGAAACAATCTGAAGACAGCTTCTTTTTCATAAGCAATCATCTGGAAATTTAATTGATGTGCCATTCCTGCCTTCTGGTTCAAACCCTTGCCCAATCCAGTCTCTTTACCTACTTTGATTCAAAGTCTTTTAGTTCTTCCTATTTTACAATCACCAGCCATTCCAGAAAAACATCTGCTAAAAAGATTCATCCACTGTAGTGGGAATTAAGTACATATTTTAACTTCAGACAATTTTACTTAATGTTTTCTACATTGCACAGAGCAGAGGATTAATGCAAACATCCCTGAGAAGCTTCTATGAAACGTTAAGCTGTGTCTTCAATCACTCAAACCTTTCAAGGACCAGAATTTGAAAGAGAGTGAAGAAGCACCAAGAATAAAATTAGAACAAGGATCTTTATTAACTTAAACATTTATGCAGGTCCAGTTGTGTGTAGGAAACTCTATAAACTTTTTTGCTTCCGTGTACCCAAGCTGAATGCTGTACTTTTTAATGGAAAGACCAGAAACTAAAATGGTTTTTTAAAGTAATTGGTTTAAAAGAGAAAAGGAGTGAGAGTCCACCACCCCACCCCACCCCCCACCAATTTTTTTCTGTAATCTTCTGTATTTTAAAGGTAGAAATTAAGACCTGAGTTTTATGCCAAAGGTACGCCATGAGTGATTGAGTCTGATCGGTAATGTGGTGGTGAAATGTGAGCACGTGTTTTATGATGTATTTTGGGGTGGTTGGTAGCCAGGAGTCCTGGGTTCTGGTTCTATTTCTTGCACACCAAGTGTGATCTTGGGTAAGTCACTTAGCCTCTCTGGGTCTGAGTGAGATGATAAAAATAGGTCAAATTGTCTGTTTACACTCAGCTTGAAAATTCTCTAGTGTGGTTTTGTTTTCATACTAAGATATTCTGCTCAACAGCACATGAGAAAAAGTTACCAGAATTTGACCGTCTTTCTTTAACTACTTAAAAGACTGGAGAGAAAGAATAAGCACAAGACACAAAAGCTTCAGAGGGGTGGGGATCTTTAAGGAAAAGCGAATATATTCCTAAATTCACAGAGCATTTGCTGTGTGCCAGGTACAAGGGTAACAAGTTGAGATATAAAATGAATGTGTACACAAGTGGCTAAAGCTAAATCTTATTTTCCTTAGCTAAATACTTTTACAAAGTGGTTTTTTTGTTTGCTTTTTTCTTTTCCTTCCTTTGCATAATATGCCATATACACAAAGCTAAATTGTATATATGAATAGTAGCCTAACTTACTAAAAGTCTTCTTCAAACTCATTATGCATGGTGGTAAGTTTTTCAAGGTCTTTGAGAAAGTTATCTAGAAATCCAAGGCTTAAAAAAAACAAAGTTCCTTTTCCATCTTGCTGTATGGAAATCTGCATGAATCTGGAGTGCATTACTATCCCTACAGCCTTCTGAATTCATGGCTATTTATTTCTTTCACACCCTGGATACACAGTTTGGATACAGGTCAGGACTCTCCTCTGTTTCTTATTGTCATTTCCAGACCATTTCTCCCTTATTTTCTCCTGAAAAAGAAAAGAACATCCAGTTTCTTTGAAGCATATAGCACTTCCGGTTATGTCACCTGCTTTCCCTCCTTCAATTCTGTTCATGTCCTCAGACCTCATCCCAGCCTCACTGCCTCTCTCTTGACAGTAACTCCCACCTCCTTGTGGGCAGCTTTAAAATCCACAGAGGATGCTGGTCTTCTGGTTCCTTCACTCCCTCACTTCCAATGATCTTGCCCTTTTTCTGACTTCAGTCACTTGCTCCCAGGGTCAGACTCAGGGCTTTTTTATGACCAAGAATAACCACAACATATCTGAAATTATCTTAAGCTTCCTTCCTTCTGACCACCACTTCCTGTCTTTCAAGCCTCATGGCTCAAGTGATTCCTCCATTCCAGGAGGACTTCCAACCCATATTGACTGCACTATGAACACTCTTCACCCTTTTTCTCTCCCTACTCACCTTAGATTTCATCAGCATAATTACTGCCTTTCCTTTCACTCTATCTTACACTCTCTGGAAAATTCG
Source organism: Oryx dammah (assembly GCF_014754425.2). Classification (NCBI taxonomy): domain Eukaryota; kingdom Metazoa; phylum Chordata; class Mammalia; order Artiodactyla; family Bovidae; genus Oryx; species Oryx dammah. The sequence continues at coordinate 62,574,647 of NW_024070201.1, read as the reverse complement.
AACCCTGGTTGAACCAAAATCTGCCTTCTCCATGCCATCACCCAAGCAGCTGAACGTGGCTCAGAAGAACATGTACACAACCATGATGATTAGATTCACGTTAAATTTATGGCCACATACTTCAGCTGAGCCTTCTGCTTTGCTTGGCACACCTACTACGTTCCATAGTCAGTTCACTCTTATTTTCCCACACCTTGTCTTCTCTCTGAAACTTTAAACACCTACTCTCTTTCATGTTCAACTGCTGACTTTGTTTTATACGTCATTGAGAAAATAGAGGTCATCAGGAGGAAATCTTATTTTTCCTTTGCCAAATTGAAGACCCCCCTGTGTCTGAACCTCTGAACCCCCACACTCTGCCCGGCCTCCAGTGGTTGACCTCTCTCTCCTCCTAACTAGTGCCAACCCTCCACTTGTACATCAGCGCCCCACCCCCTGTAGCCTATGGAAGAGCTTTGCTTCTGTGGTTCTTCCATCTCTGCTGGGTCATTCTCATCAGCAGACAAATACCCCATCTTAGATAAGTACCACCTTTAATTTTTTTCTCTGACCCCTTGCTCACTGTCCCCTCCCATTTCTGTTTTCCAGCGTATAAGGAATCCTCTAGGAAGTGTTGTCTGTAGTTACTGTTGTCAGTTTCTCAGTTCTCATTCTTTGTAGGACCCATAGCAAGCAAGATCGGAGAAGGCAATGGCACCCCACTCCAGTACTCTTGCCTGGAGAATCCCATGGACGGGGGAGCCTGGTAGGCTGCAGTCCACAGGGTCACGAACAGTCACATATGACTGACCGACTTTTTCACTTTTCACTTTCATGCATTGGAGAAGGAAATGGCAACCCACTCCAGTGTTCTTGCCTAGAGAATCCCAGGGACGGGGGAGCCTGGTGGACTGCCGTCTATGGGGTCACACAGAGTCGGACACGACTGAAGTAACTTAGCAGCAGCAGCAGCAAGCAAGATTCCAGCAGCAGCACCCCATTGGAGTTGCCTTGTTAAGGTATCAGCAACTTCTGCCTTGTCAGACTCTGATCCCTTCTCAGTCCTCATCTTACTGGCTCTCTCAGAAGCATCGTTTTTTTTCCTTTTAACTTTTATTTTGACAAAATTTCACATATAGAGAAAATGGCAAGAACAGAATAAAAAAAATCCCGGTACGTCCTTCATCCAGATCTCCGGCTGTTAATTAATATTTTACGTTTCCTGTATCCTTACCTCCGTCCATCTCTCACTGTGCACGTGTGTGCATGCACACATGCAGATTTTTTCCCCACCTTTCGAGGGTGTCTTGGCAACATTTGATACAGCTGGTAACTCGTTCCTTCTTGAAACAGTTCCTTCCCATATGGCCTCTGGGGCCCCACGCTCTTGCCTCACAGTCTCTTTCGTGAGTTCCTCCTCCTCCTCCTCCTGAGGGAGCTCTCTGGCACTCAGCCCTGAGACCTGATCCCTGGGGTAATCTCATTTGGTTCTGAGATCTCATTTTATACCTGCAGCCTGGACTGCTTCCCTCACCCTGGACTCTCCTTCTTCCTCCATCAAATATTCCACGCCCAAAACTGAGGTCCTGATTTTACCTTCCCAGACTCTGCTTCCAGCCCAGGGCCTCCCTGTATCAATGGCACATTCTGGTCTCGCTGCCAAAACCCCAGCAGTTATGCCCCATTCTTCTTTCTCATCTCACAGCCAGCCCATCAGCCAGCCTCTTGGCTCTGCCTTCAAAGAATCGTCTGTTCCTCTGGTCTCTCTCAGCTATACCATGTCTTCCTCCCCCACTGCATCCTCCTAACCTGTCTCCCTGCCCCCACTCTTGCTCCCTGGAAGCCAGTTCAGACCATGGCCCTCCACTGGCCACAGGCCTCTCCTCACACTTCGAATAAAATCCAAAGTCCTTCGGTGACCTCTGTCCCTTTGTGATCTGGCCGTTGCCTTCCTGGGTGACCCCTTTGTTACCACCCCTCAGGGCTGTGTACGTGCTGTTACCTTCACTCACGTGGCCCCATGCCAGGCTCCCCTTCTTGGTGGCAGGTCTTGACTTCCCTGCCACCTGCTCCAGGAAGCCTTCCTTGACCTCCCCTTAAGAGAGCTCCATGCTCCCATCCCTTCCATTCTTTCTCCGCTTCATTTTTCTTCGTTTCAGCAGCTGCTCACTGCCATATGTATTTGCTTACTGTCTATCAGACCCTCGAGGCAGAATGTTGCTCTGTTTACTAGCAAATGCCCTGGCACATAGAAATATTCTGTGTTCCAGAGGAGTGAAGGCAAAATGACTGACTGGTCTCTGAGAAGAGTAACGACCAGCAACCCTGGCCTGGTTGCCGTCTTCACAGACCATGACTAAAAAAATCCTCAAGGAAACTGGCTGGTTTCAGTCGAGGCCAACGTTTTACCAATGCAGAGTTGGAAAGATCATCTTTGTGCCACAAGACATGTAGATTCTTGCAGCTGTTTTAAAAAGTTTCCAAGTAAGTCTTCACTAAATCATTCCCAGTCCTCTCTCAGAACGCTGAGGCTTTCCCTGCCTTCATTATTGGGGAGGGAGTGGGGTTATTGGATGAACAGAAGGAATCCAGTGAACTTCAGATAAGGCTTCATACAGATTGAAGTATCTGTTTGCTTTAAGGGCTACTTAGATGTGCCTCCCACCTTCCCCAGTTCATTAGATCTAGAAAATATATGGACTGGGGTTGGGACTCAGCAAATTAGTATTTATGGCCTAAGTTTTAGATGTATAAATCAGTCAAGCTCAGATTCCTACTGCATTCATTTCAACGTACCTTTTTTGTTATCTGTGTAAGCCACTCAAAACCTTGAAAAAACCCAACTCTAGTTACTAGTAGGGATGGTGCTGTGCAGACCATTTTGCCCAATTAAAAGCCCATTTGCATTAAATAATAATATTAAAAACAATTTTCAAAAGCAGATATAATCAAGATCAGCTAATGAAACTGTCTTCAGTCCTGTGTCCGCCCCACAGAGAGCATGGAGCCATCTCTGTCTCAGCCTGTGATCTGACCAAGCAGGTCCACCAGTTTTGCAGCCTGCGTGTTCAGCCAACAAAGGAGCCTCCAGCTCTGGCTCCCTCCAGGCTGACAGTGTGCTTACAGACCCCTCACCCACCGGGCGAAAGGCTGGCTGGGAAGCAGAAACTGGTCCACTCGGGATGAAGACATCAAAGCGGATTCTGATCCAATTAGAAAAAGATACTATTGTCCTCTGAATTCCCAAAGTTAGCAGGCTGTTATGAACACTTAGCCCGTTTCCTTGGGGATTGCTGTGGCATTGACTTAGATCCGAAGCTCATTGATATGCACACATCTCAACAGACCCCAGTCTCTGCTATGTGCAGGGAGCCTGGGAAGCCCGGCACCACCGCTTCCTTTCCACTCGCCAGATCAAGGTTTTCAGAGTTTGTACAGTGGCTGTAAAATGCTGTTTTTCCTCAGTTGTTCTTAGGCGAGTGTTAGTCTCTTGCGTCTTGGAAAGGAGAATATGAACACTTTATTAGAGAAAAAAATTTTTAACTTTTTCCATTTATAGCACTTCAGAGAAGGAGCATGGGAAACAGTTTAAGCTGGTAATTTTAGCCATTAGTCCTGACTGTGGAATTCCCGGAGACACTTATCCATCTGTGTTCAAGTCACAATTATTCTGCCCTCTCTGGCACACACTTTTCTTTTGTTCTACTTTTATTTCCCCCTCCGAAGCTTTTCTGAAGGCCACCTGTGCTTGACGATGTATAGATGATGTTCATATCTGCCATGTGTGACTAATGAGCTGGTTAAAATATCTTTCTTTGTAATAGGTGGCCACCTATTACAGGGAAGAACTACACTCATAAAGTTTAGAAAGTGTTTTCCTGGGGTAACTTGGGTTCGTATAGATTGCTGAGGTCAGGGAGGAATTGGATATGTTCTTGACAAGAGAAAGTTGAGCCTTCTCTGTTCCCAGTCCACTGTGTAACGCCTAACTCCAGCTGCCATCTTGGAAATGCAGATTATGGACCTTAAATGGGAGTGAGCAAGGGAGGGTAGCTATTATATTTCCACCCAAATTCAATCTTCCTCTGCAAAGACACATGCCTTGTCCAGTGGTTTCTATACTTTAATCCTCTAGTGATTTCACAATCATTTTGTCTATATCTAAATACCACATAACTACATTCTTCTATTCAATATTTCTCTTGAAATCAATTTTTTAAAAATCTAGCTTTGTTCTGAGTAATACTATCCATAACACTGAGTTTTTGATGGGCTTATTGTTTTTTCCTAACACATTAAAATTTTTTGTTTCATGTTAATCCAAGTACCACTAAATTTCTCAGCACTGCAATTGAAGAAGTATTTCTTTAGTATAAGAGCTGTTTTTCTGAAATAATGATTTAGATATTACTTTGGGGAAATCAGAAAGTCTATGTTTAGACTATACATAGATGATAATCTCCATTCTGATTTCAGAAACGCAGAAACTCAAGACAAGGAGTCATGTGCATAAACACAATATGGTTCTATACAAAAGTCAGGAATTTGCAGAGCCCTCTCTGAATATAAAAAAACAGAGTTTTTAGAAGCATGGTTCTAGAGAGAAGCGTTTATATGAGTGTTTTTGGATCTCTCTTGCTCATACTCTGTTTCAAATAAGCATAACTTCAATGGCCAGCACCCTGGCCCAGATATCTCAGATGGAACCTATTTGCCAAACTATTCCAGAGTAGTACATCACCCAGGCAATCCTTATTAGTGAATAATCCCATAGCCTATCCTTAGAACCCTGTTAACCATTCTTTCTTTCTTTCTGACATCCTTTCTTTTTTTTTGAAAAGTGCTATCTCTACTTATTTTTGTCTGATAATATCCAATCATTGTTGAAAGAAAAAAAAAAAAATTTAAACCAACCCTGAGGGTACAAATGGATTCAATGATCCTACCTCCAAGGACTCCCAGACATGAGCAGTATTCATCCTTCCTATCGTCTATCATTACTTTTTTTCATTTTTAATGGTTTTTGAACTGTGGTAAAAAACCTAGCATTTACCTTCTTAACCAGTTTTTTAAGTGTTTAATTCAGTAGCGTTAAATATATTCTAATTGTTGTAAAACATATCCCCCAAATTTTTCATCTTGCATATCTGAAACTCTGTACGCATTAAACAAGTCCCCTTTGCCCTCCTGCCTCCAGCCCCTGATGCTCTACTTTCTGTTTCTATGAATTTTACTACTTTAGATACCTCATGTAAGTGGAATCACACAGTATTTGTAACTAAATCGTGTCTCTTGGCATGATATCCTCAAGGTTCGTCCATGCTGTAGCATGTAACAGAATCCTTCCTTTTAAAGGCTGAATAACATTCCATTGTATGTATGGAGCATAGCTTGTTTATCCATTCATCCATCGATGCACACTGGGTTGCATCAGTCTCTTGGCTATTGAGAATAATGCTGCTGAGAACATGGAAATGCACATAGTCTCTTCCAGACCCTGCTTTCAGTTCTTTTGGATGCTTGCTCAGAAGTAGGATCGCTGGGTCACATGGTTCTGTTTTTAATATTCTGAGGCACCTCCATGCTGTTTTCCACAGTGGTTGTACCATTATTCAGTCGCACCACAGTGTGCAAGGGTTGCAGGTCCCCCGCATCCTCTCTAACACTTGTTATTTTCTGATTTTTGAATCATAGCCGTTTTGATGAGTGTGAGGTGGTATGTCGTGTACCCTTCCTGTCTTTATGTGTCTGTGTAGATGCACTTTTGAAACATAAATGTAATCATAATTATATGTGCTCTATCTGTAGAAAATGGCCTCTCTCTCCTGCTATATTTTTGTAAAAACCTATTAACCTACATAAATATTTTAACTCTTTAGTGTCAAAGGAATAAAACGAGCTAAAGCAGAAGGCTAGGTTGGATTTTGTTTTGGTTTGTGACCAGGTATTTTTTTAACCACAGTTATAATGGTTCCATTTGGAATCATCTTTTAATTCCATTTTCACGTATGAAATTTTTTATAATAAAAAATTTTAACACCCCATTGTTTTTATTAATTCACATTTTTTCTGACTTTCAGTTCAGTTCAGTCGCTCAGTCGTGTCCGACTCTTTGCGACCCCATGAATTGCAACACGCCAGGCCTTCTTGTCCATCACCAACTCCTGGAGTTCAATCAGACTCACGTCCATCGAGTTGGTGATGCCATCCAGCCATCTCATCCTCTGTCGTCCCCTTTTCCTCCCGCCCCCAATCCCTCTTCAAGTGAGGTGGCCAAAGGAGAACAAAAATTGGAGTGAGCTAGTATCTGTTTGAGGACTTTTATTGGTTTACTTACTTGGAGCTTCCCAGATGACTCAGTGGTAAAGAATCTACTTGCCAGTGCAGGAGACACAAGAGACGTGGGTTTGATCCCTGGGTCAGGAAGATCCGCTGGAGGAGGAAATGGCAAACGACTCCAGTATTCTTACCCAGACAGTCCCATAGAGAGGAGACTATAGGGCTGTAGTCCATGGCGTCACACAGAGTTGGACACGACTGAAGCAACTAAACAGCAACAACAATTGGTTTACTTAGAGAAGTGTTAGCTTGCAAGCTAACATGGAAATTGGTGTTCTGAGACAATCCAAGGTAGGAGCTTTGGGATATGTAGAATTCAAGACACTAAGAGAAGCATTTGGGGGCCTGTATCAGATTTCCATGGTAGGGTCAATACAGCTGATTCGCTGTGATTTAGCAGTTCCATTCAAATGTCTTCAGGGGCTAGGACATTCATCTCTGTTGATTTGTTTTAATGAGGATGTTGGAGGTGAGGCAGTTGGGAATAGTGGGGACTCCAGTCAGCTGCAGGTCCTGCCTGAAGACTGTTCAAACTTCAGGCTTAACGAAAGCAAACTGTGTGGGTCAAACAATACACATCTGGTGTAAATTGGGCCATGGGTGCAATCTGACATCTGCTGTGGCTTGTGGTTCTTTATGGGGTATTGTTTGCCTTGGCGGTTGGTTCACCATCTCTCCGGTTTTAGTTACCTGCCCCCAGGCCTCCCTTGTTCAGGCCCTAGGCTGTACTCCTGGCTCATGGCCTGGGCCCCACACTGCCCCCTGTCCGAAGGACCGTCTCATCAGTTGACTTTAGTAAACCTTCTGGATGGGAAGGAAGAGTTGAGGCCGGGGGTAGCTGCAGGTTATGACTGAGCAGAGCTGGTTTATGGGCGTCTCCAGAGGCCATGAGTGTTGTGGTGGTTCTAGAGTCAGGTTTGGGGAGGTTCCAACTCAGTCACTTACCAGTTTCTGGAGTTTGTGTACCAGTTCTACCAGTTCGTGTTTCTAGGAGGCAATTGCTTTGCCTATCTAAGCCTCACGTTCTACCTCTGAGAATGGTAGAATGATAAAAGGTTTTTGTAAGACTAAATAAGACAATATAGGAAAAGTGTGCAGCACATGGTCATATCATGCTACATTAGCCTTACCCATGACTTTTGGGATATAGAGGCCTCATGGATGTACCATGGTGAACCCTAAAATTAATTGCAAAATGTTGTGTTGTTGAACACTTTAGTTCTCCTGGGGAGACGACCCCTTACCTTCCATCAGATTCTAAACTTCAGCCATGGTAGACTAGGGACCCCGATGCTCAGGGATGCTGAGGAAAAGTCACAGGACTTGGATGTTGGAGAACTGGCATGCAGGTCCTCCTGGGCCTGGAAGCACAAAGTCGAGTTTGATTCGCTCTTTCCATTGCTGTCAGGCAGGGCTTGACTGATTTATGCCACTGACCCACTTTCTCCAAGGGCAGAGCCAGTTTTCCAGGCAGTGCCGATGCTGAAACTAGAAAAGCAGATTCTCAGTCAGCCAACGTGACCTCGCTAAAAATGGCCATGGGGCTGGGTTTCCATTTGAAGGCAGGGGTTAGGGATGAGGGTATGGGACGAATAACCTCAGAGGGACTGTGATGGTCACTGCTGATGTTGGGACCAGATGCAGGAGTGTCCAGCTGAGGAAGGCTCTGCCACATGTTGGGCCAATAAGGTGGAACTTCTCGCAGTACACTCGGCCTCAACACCTCTCTCCACCTTCCTCGTGCAGCTGGGGACAAGTTTCTGCAGCAACACGGAAACCTGGCTTTCTAGGGTAGGGTCTTGGCGATGTGGCTGGGGCCATCTTTCACTGGCATGCCTGGTGGACCTGTGAGTCCCTAACCACCCCATTCTGCAACCCCCTCACCCCCCAGCTGGAAACACCACTTAAAAGACTCATGAGATAATGGGATATTGACACATCTTGTGCTCTGTCCTTCTGTCTTGTTCTTTCAGATCCAGTTCAGAGCACTCATGAAACTTGGGAGGGGTGCCCGGCTTCTAGGGACCAGTTGTTGGAAATCTTGGATGATTCTTGCACTTAGGATTACCTCCAAGAGGGTCCTCCTCTCTGGTTTGTTTGCTTTGTTTATGCAGTGGGAGTTTTTAGATGGCTGAATAGAAATTGATGGAGAAAGAGGGGACAGTGAGACAGACAGATGTCCAGATAGGTGATAAATAAGAATAGCAAAATGTTAGTGATCGCCTCTAAATGGTGGCTATACAGGTGTTCACTATAAAACACTTTCAATGTTGCAGTCTGTTTGAAGATTTTAATAATTAAGTGTCATAGGAAATGAGATGAAGTATCTGAGTGTAAAACCTTTGGAAAATGGCATAAGAGAATTCATGGATTTGGAATTCCACCTCTCCGTTTACTCCCCCGAAATGGTTTTCTATTTTTTTTCAAGCTCTTCATGGCCTGTTCACTCCATTTGGGGCATTCAGGGGCTTGTTCTTGGTGATGTGGATTCAATAGTGAGTAAGGTGTTCCTCTGACTGTGGAACACACACTCTTTCATTCTTTCATGGGGAGGTCAGACAAGCGCGAGTAAAAAGTTCTATAAAAAGAAAAGATTTTAAAAACAGCCGTGGAAACACAGAGTGAGGAGCGAGCAGACTGCTGTATACTGAGGGCTCAGGAAGGCCTCTCGCCTCCGAGGAGGCATCTGAGCTGAGACCCCAGTGAGCCGAAGGCCCTTGCTGTGCAGGATGAAGGGAGGGGCAGTTCTGGTGGGGAGAAGCTGCCACAGGCATGGCAGGGGACAGACACCGGGTGGATGGGAGGAAAGGAAAGAAAGCCAGCGCATGAGATATGCAGTGGCTGAGAGGCAGGTCGGGCTGGGGGGGACGTAGCCAAAGGCTTACAAGATAGGCCTAGAATGTTCCTCTGATTGCAAGAAGCAGTCAAGATGAGGGAGGCATCCTGTGGGGATGTCTACATCTACATATACATTACATATGATGAAGGGGGGTCCCCAAAAGTCAGGTCATGCAGGCAGAGGCCCTGGCTTGGGCAGAGAGGCTGTGCATGTTGTATAACAGCTATCTTCAGAAACTGGAAGAGTTTTGAAGAAGTGGACCTATTTGTTGACTAGGATCAGTTGATCATTCATAATTGCAGAATGTTCCCACCCCCATCCCAGGAATTCAGTTCTGTTGGTGCATATATAATATATATATCTGTAATGATAGTACAGTAAGATCAGCTTTGGGCTTCCTTGGTGGCTCAGTGGTAAACAATCCGCCTGCCAGTGCAGGTGATGGAGACATGGGTTCAGTCCCTGGGTCAGGAAGATCCCATGGGGAATGAAATGGCAACCCTCTCCTATATTCTTGACTGGGAAAGCCCATGGACAGAGGAGCCTGGCAGGCTGCAGTCAATGGAGTCGCAAAAGAGTCGGGTACGACTTAACGTCTGAGCAGGCAACATCAGCTCTGGGGAATGTTTATACAGTTCTGTTGTACACATTTGAGTAACCACTGTCACAGTCAAGATATAGAGCAGTTCCATCACCCCAAAAAGCTCGCCCTGTCTATACTTAATAGTCACGTCATCCCCTCCCCCACCCCCTGACAACCGCTGATCTGTTCTCCATCAGTATAGTTCTGTCTTTGAGAAGATCATAAGCATGGAATCTTGCAGTATATAACTTTTTGAGACTGGCTTCTTTCATGTAGCATAATGCCCATGAATATGTTTTTAAGCTTCCAAGAGGACATGTTGAGAATAGTAATCAAATGGCTTTTGTTTTCCTGGGAGTGAGGGAAGGGGGAGGAAGCAGCATGAAAATGGCAATGGATGGTGAAAACCTAGGACATAGTGGGGGACAGAGAGGCGGGCTCGGGGAAAGGATGGTTAAGGAATTAACAGGGTATGTAAAGGGAGATCGTATCGAGCTATCTTCTATAAACATGCAATGTAAATCTCCTTTGATTTTCCCCAAGAGACCTTCAGTACTGGAGGTTGGGCGATGGAGTTGAATTTATCTGGGGCTTTTTGGCTGACTCCTGCCAGGTACACATGGATCAAGGACAGACGCTGCCCACTGGGTTCCAAGCTGCAGGGGGGCAACTTTTGGCTTAAACAGAAAACAGTGGAATAAAAGGATAGGGGAGAGGGTGTCTCACTGTGTCCTGGGTCCACATTCCTGAAGGCAGTAAGAGGCTGGCTGGCTGGATGCTGCAGTCTCAGGCTGGAAGAGGGGCTGGTGCGCTCCGCCCAGTTCTTGACAAAGCCTGCATCCCCGAGTAAATGGAGCAGTTTGTGCACACGTGTGATGGGGTGAATGTAACAGGACCCAAGGGCAGGGGCCCGAGCCCCTGCCTTCTCAAGCATCGACCCTTCCCTGGCTTCTCTGAGATCACCTGTATAGAAAGACTTTGTAAACTACCAACCTATTGTGGCCTTTTCATTGTTACCGTCCATTTCTGCACCTTCATGGATAAGAGGCATGCCAGATAATTAAAGGGGGGAAGTGGAAATAAAAGGCCAACCTGTTTTTCCATTAGCAAGGATGCATTGCCGTGTTCTTCTGGTTACCGCCGGAGCAAAGCGCACACTGGGTCGTGCTGCATAATGACGAGTCCCCAGAGACCCCCGATAGTGATCGATAGCGCCCGCCTAGCTCCAGGGCTCACATAATGAGCTGCGCAGCCCCACCAGAGTCACTGGCCAGCCTCAGGGAAACCTCCCCTCCCCCAGCGTCCACTACTACAGCAAACGTCCCCTCCCCACCCGCCACCCCGGTCGCGGTTCCCTTTGATTGGCAGAGGCTCTGTTATTTCCGCCTGGGCTGCCTGACAGACTCTCCGCCTGGTCTAATTATGCTAGGCCTATTCTCGGGCCTCGGCGACCCCAGGAAGGCTTTATCAGATTGTCCAACTGACCGTGACCAGATCTCCAGCACCTGCCTTCCTTGCTGATTGAGGAGGGAAGGTGTTTATACACAGCCGAGCCCGGGGCTGATTGACTGGCCAGGGTCCTGGGCTGGGAACCGCCTGTCTGAGTGTCAGTGATGAAAAATGGAGTCAGCCACACCACCCAGCCTCATTAACGCCCCTCGGGGTCCAGACAGTTTCAAGTGGGATGTGTGCAAGCAGAGTGCCTGCTGCCATTGTTCACGGCCCTCGGGGACAGGTGTCCAGCTGCAGCAGTGTTCCTCGGGTCCATCTCTTCACGTTTTCATTGTCCTCTGCTTTCTCCACCTTTCCTGTTCCCACTACCCATTCTCCGCTTCCTGCTCATCCTTCTCTAGTCCATCCTACCTGTGACCTCTCTCCTACCACAGGAGGAGAAGTTGGTCTTCCACCCTCCTACCTTCCTTCCAGTGTCAGCTCTCAGAGCAGCCAGTCAGAATTCCTATTTGGGGTTGATTCACTGGGGTCATGAGCCTTCTGTTTCTGAAGGGAATCTTTGGGGTTGCCAATCTTTTTCAGGCACCCAAGGCTGTTTCTGGTTAATCACAGAGTTCCTGGAAGGCATCCCAGACACTGGGGCTGCTCTCTCTGGTAACTGTGGTAAATGACCCGTATTGATAGGAACATTGAATCACCAAGGTCCTTAGGGTTCCATTTGCTAATTGATTGCTGGTATCCTGAGAAGGTAAGAGTTTTCCAAAAGCCAGGCCATTTCTCCCCTCCTAAGTGATGGGGTTTGGCCCATTGTCGCTTGACCTCAGCTTCCCTGGGCTGAGCCAAGTTCTATGTGAGAGGCATGGCGAGGGCTTTACTACTCCAAGCGTGATCTCTAGACCAGTTGCAGCCTCACCTGGGAGCTTGTTAGAAATGCAGAATCTCAGGCGCTATCCCAGACCTCCTGAATCAGAGTCTGGGTTGTGACAAGACCCGTAGGATTGTGTGTACAGTGCAGTTTGAGAAACTCTGTACCAGTACATGAATCTGATAGGGAGGCCCTCCTGTGGATTTGCAGAAGTAAGAGAACTCAGCAACATCCATCAAGCCAGCTGGTGAAACAGTCTCCCTTCCTTCTGGCCTGCTGAAGGACCTTGTCAGGAAACAAGAAAACCAGTTTAAAGCATGTTTGCCAAGACTAAGAAACTAAATGTGGGTCTTGGGGCCCTGGGACTAAGTTCTTGGCAGCAGCCTCGCCTTATTCTCAAGGAAATATTTTGGTATTGAAAGACTGAAAAATAGTGTCCTCTCAAGCCACCTTGGATGGTACCCTCTAGGTTGAGTGGTATTTAGTGACAGTTTTTCTGTCTTGATCTGTGCCCTAAATTACTACTACTTATCTTTGGTCAAATTTGAAACTTTGAAGTTTGGACTTATGAGATTTTTTTTTTCCCCTCAGTGTATATTTTCACATTTGCTAAGTGAACACATATTGCTTGCTTCTTGAATCAAAACAAAATTTTTATAATTTTATTGTACAGCCAATATGTTTAATGTAGACATAATTTTTAAATATGGGTCATCAAAAAAGATAAAACAGTCTGTATTCTTATTGTTTGGAGATTATATCTTCAAGATGTTGATTCACGTATTGAGAGCTTTGTTTCACATACAGAGATTTCTTTTATTTTCCACACAATTGGGCTTTCCTGGTGGTTCAGACAGAGAATCCACCTGCAACGCGGGAGACCCATGTTCCATCCCTGGATTGAGAAGATCCCCTGGAGAAGGGGATGGCAACCCACTCCTGTATTCTTGCCTGGAGAATCCCATGGACAGAGGAGCCTGGTGGGATACAGTCCATGGGGTCACAAAGAGTTGGATGTGACTGAGCAACTAACACTTTCACTTTTTCACACAGTTTTATAACCTGCTTTCAATTCAATAATTAGCGATATCTTTCCAAGTCAGTAAATAGAGCTCTTCTACATATTCATTTAAAATACCTTACAAATTATTCCTTATGGAGTGTTCTGTATAATGAATTTATGTAATTCATCACCTGTTTCTGGGCATTTTCGTTTACAGTGTTTTCTGTTATATCAACATTGCCATCTGTAGCTATTTATTTGCACATGGTGTTAATGACTTATATAGAATAACTTTTCAAATAAATATTAAAAGAAAGACAGTGCTCCAAGAATGAGAGGGTGGACTGTGAGTCATGACTCCGTCCTGGGATGTAGCTTTGTGTCTTAATGGCGGCGTTGGGTGATAAGCCATCAATATGCCAAAACAATGTGGTGCAGCTCCACTGTGGAATCATCTAGCTTTTCTTTTTTTGTTTCTTAGGTAGTTTTTGTTTTTTTGTTTTTTTTTTTGTTTTTTTTTGCCATGTACCTTGTAGCACATGGGATCTTAGTTCCCCTAGCAGGGATTGAACCCGGGCCTTTGGCAGTGAGTGCATGGAGTCCTAACTACTGCACCACAGGGGATTCTTTGGGTTTTCTGAAGAAAACAAATTATTTGGTTATGATTATACAGTGGAAGTGAGAAATAGATTTAAGCCTAGATCTGATAGAGTGCCTGATGAACTATGGAATGAGGTTTGTGACATTGTACAGGAGACAGGGATCAAGACCATTCCCATGGAAAAGAAATGCAAAAAAGCAAAATGGCTGTTGGGGGAGGCCTTACAAATAGCTGTGAAAAGAAGAGAGGCGAAAAGCAAAGGAGAAAAGGAAAGATATAAGCATCTGAATGTAGAGTTCCAAAGAATAGCAAGAAGAGATAAGAAAGCCTTCTTCAGCAATCAATGCAAAGAAATAAAGGAAAACAACAGAATGGGAAAGACTAGAGATCTCTTCAAGAAAATTAGAGATACCAAGGGAACATTTCATGCAAAGATGGGCTCGATAAAGAACAAAAATGGTATGGACCTAACAGAAGCAGAAGATATTAAGAAGAGGTGGCAAGAATACACGGAAGAGCTGTACAAAACAGATCTTCACGACCCAGATAATCATGATGTGATCACTAATCTAGAGCCAGACATCTTGGAAAGTGAAGTCAAGTGGGCCTTAGAAAGCATCACTACGAACAAAGCCAGTGGAGGTGATGGAATTCCAGTTGAGCTGTTTCAAATCCTGAAAGATGATGCTGTGAAAGTGCTGCACTCAATATGCCAGCAAATTTGGAAAACTCAGCAGTGGCCACAGGACTGAAAAAGGTCACTTTTAATTCCAATTCCAAAGAAAGGCAATGCCAAAGAATGCTCAAACTACCACACAATTGCACTCATCTCACATGCTAGTAAAGTAATGCTCAAAATTCCCCAAGCCAGGCTTCAGCAATACGTGAACCGTGAACTCCCTGATGTTCAAGCTGGTTTTAGAAAAGGCAGAGGAACCAGAGATCAAATTACCAACATCTGCTGGATCATGGAAAAAGCAAGAGAGTTCCAGAAAAACATCTATTTCTGCTTTATTGACTATGCCAAAGCCTTTGACTGTGTGGATCACAATAAACTGTGGAAAATTCTGAAAGAGATGATAATACCAGGCCACCTAACCTGCCTCTTGAGAAATCTGTATGCAGGTCAAGAAGCAACAGTTAGAACTGGACATGGAACAACAGACTGGTTCCAGATAGGAAGAGGAGTACGTCAAGGCTGTATATTGTCACCCTGCTTATTTAACTTCTATGCAGAGTACATCATGAGAAACGCTGTGCTGGAAGAAACACAAGCTGGAATCAAGATTGCTGGGAGAAATATCAAGAACCTCAGATATGCAGATGACACCACCCTTATGGCAGAAAGTGAAGAGGAGCTAAAAAGCCTCTTGATGAAAGTAAAAGAGGAGAGTGAAAAAGTTGGCTTAAAGCTCAACATTCAGAAAACGAAGATTATGGTATCCGGTCCCATCACTTCATGGGAAATAGATGGGGAAACAGTGGAAACAGTGTCAGACTTTATTTTGGGGGGCTCCAAAATCACTGCAGATGGTGACTGCAGCCATGAAATTAAAAGACGCTTACTCCTTGGAAGAAAAGTTATGACCAACCTAGACAGTATATTCAAAAGCAGAGACATTACTTTGCCGACTAAGGTCCGTCTAGTCAAGGTTATGGTTTTTCCTGTGGTCATGTATGGATGTGAGAGTTGGACTGTGAAGAAGGCTGAGTGCCGAAGAATTGATGTGTTTGAACTGTGGTGTTAGAGAAGACTCTTGAGGGTCCCTTGGACGGCAAGGAGATCCAACCAGTCCATTCTGAAGGAGATCAGCCCTGGGATTTCTTTGGAAGGAATGATGCTAAAGCTGAAACTCCAGTACTTTGGCCACCTCATGGGAAGAGTTGACTCATTGGAAAAGACTCTGATGCTGGGAGGGATTGGGGGCAGGAGGAGAAGGGGACGACCGAGGATGAGATGGCTGGATGACATCACAGACTTGATGGACGTGAGTCTGAGTGAACTCCGGGAGACGGTGATGAAGAGGGAGTCCTGGCGTGTTGCGATTCATGGAGTCGCAAAGAGTCGGACACGACTGAGCGACTGAACTGACCTGAACTGCGGTGCAGTGGCCCACCTACCAGGCAGCCACAGAAGGCTGTGTTAGAATTCTGAAGTCTGGTTGGCAAGGCATTGGTGATAGTCTCAACAGAAAGGTCCAGGGGAGGTATGGAGGCTCCTGTGAGTGAGTGGGAAGCGTGACGCTGTATGTGTATATTGGGGCCACACCCTGGATTTTAGCAGAGCCAGAGAGCTTGAGGCTTGGGTGTGGGCAGCTGTGCTCAAAGGGGAACAAGAGGTGGTTTCTAGCCAGGATGGAGCTGGGAGCCAGCACTGGAGTGGGGAGTGGCCTCAACACCAAGGGGCAGATACGGATTTGCCAGGCAGCCTGGGTAGAACCAGGACGAGCTGTCTGGGGAGAAGGTGTTAGAGATCTCCTGCCAGATGAATGCGCAAGGGACATCGGAACCTCGGTGCATACTTCTGGTGTGGGAAACAGTCTGCTGGGTGTCATGCCATAGCTGAGACTGTGGTTTGGGGTGGAGGTTCTTGTTCCGGGAGTGTCGAGAACTTAGCTGTTCAACCCAGCATGTTCCTCTGTGAGAGGCAGCTGCAGCCACGTAAATGCCACCACCTCCTCCTGGCTGGAGGCAACCTCTCCAGTGTTGCTTTATCTATGTCACTACCAGGGCCTTTCCCATTTTCTCCTTTATGCTCTAGTTAGTTTCATGCATGTCTTGGGAAAAGCAGCACTGTGTGGTGGGATCTCCCAGGGATTACAAGTCCCCCAAGCTTTTTACTTAACATTTTGCCTCCTGGGTCACCCTTGGGTGAGTTACTTCTCTGAGCCTAATGATCCTATTTATAAAATAGGGTGATCATAAGAATTAGAAGTAATAACATAGAAAGTATCCCCTTAGTAGCTGGCTGGATAGTAAGTGCTTAAATTGCCCATTTTTATTGAGGGCTTAACATAGTCTAGTCTGTAAGGGTTGATGGATCATTGTCTGTGGGCAGATTGCACTAGACATGCCTGTTAGGTTAGTAATGGGGGCCTTGAGGTCAAAAGGCTTAGGACAGAGCTGAGGAAAAACGATCACTGCCAGCAGATGATTGAGCTGTGCCTTTCTGACAAGGCAGAGAGAGAGGAAGAGGGGCCCTGGGCCAGGTAGTTGAAGCTTGAGAAGGGCATTCCGACCCAGACGACTGCAGCCAGAACAGCCCAGCAGGCAGGCTGCAGAGCCACTGTCCAGGAGCTTAGCCTAGTCTCATCAGCTCAGCCCCAGGCCTGCCCCGGCCTCTCTTTGCTATGCCAAGTAGTGCAGTGGTCAAGCCCACACGTGCCAGGGTCCCATCCCAGCTCCATCCTTTCTGTTTGTGTGACCTTGGGCAGGTTCTTAACCATTTTGTGGCTCAATGTTCTCATCTGTACAATGGGAATAATAGTACTCACCCCATAGGGTTTTCATGAGGGCCAAATGAGTTTATTTATACAAAAAGATTTAGAATAGTGACTGGATACAGAAGGCATTTTATTTATCAGTGTTTGCCAGTGACTCTGTCTGTCTTGGGCCTTTCATCTTAACCTCTTTCTTCCTGAGAGCAGAAGTCCTGTCTGATCCATTTAACCCTGTCTTAATAGGGATTCCGAAATATTTGTTGGATGGATGAAGGGGAGGCTCAAGCTATGATACCAGAACAACCCAGCTTCACATTCTGACTTTGACCCATCTGTGGACCTCTGACTTTGCTGACCTCATTACCTCATTTGTAAAATGGGATAGAAGAGACTCCTCCTAGGATTGTATAAAGGATTAAAGAACGCATACAAAGCCCGTGACAGCAGTGAGCTTTCAGGAAACAGTGGCACTGAGGTGGATGAGTGAAATAGTGCCTCAGTAAGGCTCATTCTCCCACACTGAGTAGGTGGTTCCTGCATGTTTTCAGGTTTCACTTTGAAGTAGGAAGGTGATTTCTGGTTTCTGTTTCGTTTTCCCTAGTGACTGTCAGACTCAGGAAGGAAAACAGGACGCCAGTGCATAGGCACCGTTCCCACCTCCCACAGCTGTACCTGTAGAGCCGCTTTTCTGGATGCCCTTTACATACACAAGCCAGTATCAGACCTTAGACCACCTTGGGAGTTCACTGTGGCCTTCGGAGTCCACTCTGTGTCTGTAGTGGCCAAGATCACTGGCCATCTTCCCAGCCTCTCTGTGGTGGTGGCCTGGCTTGGAGCACATCTCTGGTTTCCTAGCTGGTGCTTGGACACGCTAGCACATGGCTTTGTGTCTATAGTGATTTAGTTCTCATGAACCTGGCCATGTCCACTCCCAGAAGGATGTTGGAAATTTGAGAGACTTAGCTGGCCTCCCTGGTGGCTCAGTGATAAAGGAACTGCCTGCCAATGCAGGAGGGGTGGGTTTGATCCTTGGGTCGGAAAGATCCCCAGGGTCAGGAAGAAGGGAATGGCAACCCACACCAGTATTCTTGTGTGGGAAATCCCATGGACAGAGGTGCCTGATGGGCTACAGTCCACGGAGTCGCAAACAAGTCAGACACGACTTAGTGACTAAACAACAGCAAACGGCAGATAAGCTGTGTTACTGACAAGCTCAGACCCTACAGGGTGCTACAGGGAGTCAGAGAGAAGACATAGTTCTGTCCCACAGGGCCTGATGACACTCAGCCATTCCCTCAGTGCATCAGAATGGAAGCCAGCACACTGGACAGCTTTAGTTTCCTTATCTATGAGCTTAGGACGATGATTATTAAATAGAGGACTTACTTCAGCCTCAACTGATCCCCAGAGTAATTCTCAGAATACTGGTCATGTGAAACAGACCACAGGAAAAGGTTCCACGGCCAAATATGTTTGGGAAATGAATTGCTTGGCCTTTCCTTCTTGGCATTTTATTAATGTTAACATCCCTAGAGGCTAGGTAAAAACACTGAAGATATCTAATTATCCTACAAGAGTTTATAACAAGCGATTATATGAACGTTAAGAAAGGAGAATCTGTTATTTTTTAAATAAGACATTTAGAAAGTGGTAGAATTAAAAGTACTTGGCAAAAGTATTTTGTTTTGGT
The DNA here is from genome assembly GCF_014754425.2 of Oryx dammah. Taxonomy (NCBI): domain Eukaryota; kingdom Metazoa; phylum Chordata; class Mammalia; order Artiodactyla; family Bovidae; genus Oryx; species Oryx dammah. Next base: position 62,555,856 of record NW_024070201.1, on the reverse strand, counting down.
AACTCGGTCGCTTTTAGATTTGATCATAAAATACTCAGTATTTCACCAACCCATGGCCCTCTTGAAATAGCAGGGTGATGACTTGCTAGGAGATGCCTCCGGTGGGGGTAAGACTTTAACTTGAGTGATGGAGGTAAATTCTGACATTTCGAAGATGCTCTTTACGAGACACTGGATTAATTACGGCTGTTCATTCGAGTACCTTCTTTAACTTTAAACACATATTTTTAGACAAGTGAGCATCTCCTGAGCCTGCCCTTCGTCTAACTGTTCCAGCTTGATCCAGAAGTATGAGATTGGAGCACTATGAAAGATCCGGAGTCATCAATTTATCCTGAAAAGTATTTTTCATATACTTTGTGTCTTTGGGGGATAGCATTCATCCACAAAACTGCCTCATAATGGAACTGCTTCAACAAGAATCATTGAAAATGTCAATGTCCTCACAATGCTGGACCATGGAAATCAGGATGGATGACCAGACCCCCCCCCCCCGCCCCGGACCCCCACCCTCAGGCCTCCCTGAGCCTCATTGCTTGCTTACTCTGATTGTCCTGGTAAGAAATGAAAGTGTGGGCCTGCACATCACCACGATCCTGGATCTGAAAGTTGATTAGGTCACCTCTGAAACCTCTGCTCCAGCCCAGCAAGAAACAGTGGATCCACCACAAGCTTTTGTTTGTTTTTACAGTTCTCCAGTCGTCCATCCTTCTCACCGCCTCACTCCTGTGGCTGGTCAAGCTAATTTGATTTGACGTCCTGGCATTCGAGATTTGTCAAGTACTGTAACCCTAAGCGGTACTAATATTGAAAACCATACTTGAAATTTATATAATCCAGATGTGCATGCCAATAGAGCAGAGATGAGATGGCAGGCTTGGGTCGGGGAGGGGGTTGGGAGGTGGGGGAGCGTGTGTGTGCATGCGTGGAAGAATCTTGTTGCTCTATATTTTTTCCACATGGTATATAGCCAAGAAGGATTTTATGCATTAATATTTTCCCTTAAGAATAATAACTGGATTATGAAGTATAGCTTAAAGTAAGTCCCACCATCGGTTTTATTCACAGCCAAGAATAACTGATTAAGTTTGGGGGAGCAGGAAGGTGATCTATTTTAAGTGCTTTTTAAACACTCTTAAATTGGTCAGGACCCTTCAGCAGTGTGGTCTTGAGAATGGTTAGTCACGCCGAGTCAGGATTTTTGACATGGCTTTCTTTAGCTTTGAATGTTTTCTATTTTAATGTACCGTTTTTCTCACTGGAGGGCCTTTGGCCATTTGGAGGGGTAATTCGGAGGCCCCTGCTTAGACACAAGGGCTTTGACCCCTGAGCTGTCAGTTCTGAGCCCCCAACATTGGTAAAGCCCAGTTGCCATTTCTATTTTCCAGAATCTCATTGAGTAGCTGAACTAAATGTAGAAAGGTCTCTGTTCAGATGTTTGATGGTGGCCTTGCTTGAAGTGCTTATCCAGTATCTCCCTTCTCCACCCCCCATCGGGGCCCCTTGTACCGTCTCCAGCAGAATAGGCACCTTCCCTAACCACAGCCTTGCCCACCTGTCTAGATGACTGTGCGGTTTTGTCCAGCTGATAGAACTACTGCACATTGCTCGTCTGACAGGGAGACCTGGGGCGGAAGCTTTAGTGTCCTAGACACGGAAGGAGAGCAGAATGTGTTGTTAGTCCTAGGCTCACTGTGTGTAATTAACATCTGCCCTTAACCAGAAGCCCAGGGAGAACTGGTCATTCCAGCTAGTAGCAGATGACAGTGATACAGAGAGGGAAGCAGAGAGCTAGGATCCACATTAGTGGGGTGGCTTCCAGAGGGCCTGGATGTTCATGGAAACCAAGGCTGCGGTTGGTACCCATGCCATCTATGGTTATTTCTAGTGAGAAATCTGAGATCTGGTTGCTCTTTTAGCCCGCTTTGAAGGCAGAATAAAAGGAAAACGATGTCCAAGATTCAGGGGGAGCTTGTGGCCTGCTGCTGTTCCTCCCTCACTAAACAGCTCTGGAGAAAGTCTCGTGGGTACTATCCTGCAAGCAGGAGTGGAACGTTCTCCACTGGGTGCACCAGCTTTTCTTTGGTCATAACTTAGAGCCCTGGTTCCAGGAGGATTGGGAGGACGATGCCTGCCTCTGGGGCTCTCCTGAGCTGAGCCTTGGTCTGTGGGCTGCAACCCCATTCTGACTCAAGTCTTGGGTAAGGCATGCGGTCGTGGCTCCAAGCCAAACAGATTCCACATGATGGAATCTGATTTTTCCCATTGGGTTTTGAGGTAAAGGAGTCAGTGTGGAATGTGATCAGGCCTCCATGGTTTGTTTATCTGATGTTCAGGTGCAGACTTGGGCTCCGGACTGAGTGGGGCAGAGCTGTGAGCCAGGCCGGCTAGGAGCACGGTGAGTCATTGCAGTCCACTCTGCGAGGCTCAGCAGCCTGGGACTGGGGCCCAGGCAGGAAGTAGACGGTCAAAGCTGCTGGTTCAGTTCTCTCCACTGGCGTCATCGCCTCGTGTAGTTCTAGAAGGACGGAGGATGAGAGCAGGCTGGAAGTGGAGAAGCAGAAACTTCCGGGACAGGAACGTTTCAAGGCAGGTTTCAAGGCACGTTTGTACAGTATAGCTCCAGGCCCAGCCGATGTGAACTGACCCATGTATCTAATGGGATCCCAGGACAGAAATGGGGTTCTGCGAAGCCACTGGTCTGACTTTGTACCTCTCAGCTTGCAGACTGAGACCTGCTTGGCCAGAAAAGAAAATATTCTTCTTCCTTTTCTTAATGTTATCTAACTGAGGTGTGCATTGTTTTGTTGTCGTTTGTTCATTTTAAAGATGTAGTATAACCATTTCAATGCAGTATTAATGCAAGGATGGATGCATAAGGTCATTGTAGAAAGGCTATAACCAGAGCTGAACCATAGCATTAATAAAGGACAAAATGAGAGCCCAGTCAGGAGGAGCTGCGGTCATGAAATAGGGAGTGCAGCCTGGTGGCTAAGAGCTCCAGTCTGGGAGTCTGTGATCCTGGGTTTGGATCCTGGCCCTGTGGCATATTTAGCTGTGACCTTGGCCTCTCCAGCCTCCTGTTCTCTTCCTATAAGATAGGAAGATGGGGAGGGATAATATAGAGGTAAGGGTAAGAGGTACAAACTATTAGGTAGGAAAATAAGCTATGAGGATATATTGTACAATGTGTGAAATATAGCCAATATTTTAAAATAACTATAAATGAAGTATAACCCTTAAAAACTGAATTCACTGTATGGTACACCTATAACTTCTGTAACATTGTACCACAACTATACTTCAATTGAAAAAGATTTTTAATACAGAAGTTGAAAGATGGGAAGATGCTACTACACCAAAAATTGGCCTGAGAACTGAGTGCTTAGAAGTGGGAGCTGTTAGCATGATGTTTGTCATCCCTTCACTCATAGCCACAGGCTGTTTTGGGGTGAAGCCCTCCATGCAGCTGGATGTGTGTGATTTCCTTCCTCTTTTCTACCTCGTTGCTCTAATACTAGTGCATAAGGGGATGTAAGTTCTTAGGAAGTTTGACCTTGAAGCCAGACCTTGTGGCCAGGACCAGTTCTCCTCCCATGGGAGCTGTTGTCAGGATCGGGTCCTGTGTCATCAGTCTCCTCTGAGGTGGGCTAGTGCTGCTCAGCTGTGAAGTCCATCTAGGGGACCACCATCCAGATGGATGAAGGAGTCTTTAAGAGGAAGCAAGAGCACTCTGCGTTGGTGTTAATCCAGGGTCAAGCGCTGGCCGTTGCCGGCTCTGCCCCTCCCACGTCCCTTGCCAGCTTACCCTCCAAAATAGTGAACCTGGAGTCAACTGAGGCTCCCCAACAGAGACCCCGCCCTTCCAAAGGCAGGCTCCTCAGGCCCGAGTTTTCTATTCAAGTTACAACATGGGTTTATTCCAAAATAACAAAAGCAGACCCCTGGTGTTTCCTTGGCTCACTTCTGTAAAGCATCGTGACCATTAAACAAAGGAAAAAAAGGTCTGATCCTTGCAATAGACAGAAGTTAGACTAAAATTATTCTTCCCACTCCCTTCCTGGCTCCCAGGAATGGTGAAACTAGTGAGCATAATAGTAGTTTAAAAAATCATGGAGTTTTAATTAAGTGCCTGCCTGCTACTGTTTAAGCATATTACATATATTAGGTTATTTAATCCTCCTAGGAACCCAGTCAGAGAAGTACTATTATTGTTGTTTCCCTTTTACAGAGAAGGGGGCCCACGACACAAAGCAGTGAATTAACTTGCTGAAGGTCACACAGCTGGGAAAGGCCAAGTCAGTCTGAGAATCCAGCCTGGCATCAGATGCTTCATCCACCCACAGTCCTATACTGCCTCTCATAATAGTTAAAAAAATAGTTGTTATTATAAAAATAAATCATGTACACGTGTGATAAAATGGTCTAAAACTGTAATACTTTTCCAACGTTGGTTTCCTAGTTTTGCTGTTGCACTGTAAGACATAATCATCTAGGAGAAATGGGTGAAGGATACATAGGATCTTTCTGTATGATTTTTGCAGCTTCCTGTGAATCTATAATTGTTTTAAAACAAGGGGTTCCAGCAAACAGACTATGGCTAACATTGTTATTGAACCAGGATTTTATGCCAAGCACCATGCTAATATGCACTTTCCACTCATTGTTTAATACTCCCAGCAGCCCAGTGAGGTACAGGTGCTTTTATATTATCTTTAGGTACAGATGAGAAAATCAAAGGATGACAAAGTTAAATAAGTTGCATAAATTCAGGAGAAAGCGGTGAGGCCCCTGAGTCTTTCTGACTTCAGAGCATAAACTCACAATGCTTTTTTGGATGTGAGAATACTTAGAAGGCGTGTGATGTAGGGGCCTAACTCTGTGTCGGGCTCAGGTGTAGAGTAGGTTGAGCTCCCCAGGTGACAGCAGCCTTGCAGCCTTGTTTGGTCTGTGGCAGCGCTGTAAGGAATCACATCTGACAGTTGCCATCATCATTTCTCTTTCCCCATCATCCCTTCCTTTCCATGAAGGAGCCATACGAGCTCAGCCACCCTAGATGTATGTTTTAGGATCTGAATTGCAAGCGCTCTTCACATCTCAGTGAAAGAGCAGGCTTTTGGTTCCGACCTGGATTCATGTTCTAGTTTGACTTCCCACTAGCTTTTTTACCTTGAGAGAGTTAAACTCCTAGAACAAAATAGGAATAATAGCAGTCCCTATCTCCTTGTTTTTTTTTTTTTTACAAATATCAAATGAGATAAAGTACCTGGTGCATGGGTATTCCATAGTGTTGATTTCCACACACTTGCTCAACAAACATGGCAGGTGCTACAGAGTGTGAACTAGGGAGAGGGTATCTATCCAGCCTAGAGTGCCTTCCTCTGGATCCAGACGGAGTCTGGGTATTGGACCCAAGCCAGGCACCTTCCTGGGACTCAAGGACATTGCTGTGATTTGGAAGAGGGAACATTATCAATCTCCATGTTGGAGGGCATCTGTGATTATCATCTTCATTTCCATCAAAGGTGTCTTGTGACAGGGAATCGTCAAGTTCAATTTAGTCTGAATCAGGACCCAGCCAGGATATATTTTTTATTTCTGCCCTGGGCTGAACCTGTCTTGAATAATTCAGTATCTATTTCCAAAGACTAAGCTTTCACGCCTCCTAGCTTCCATCCTGCTTTATTCAGGGTCATGTGGTTGCTTGTTTCTCAAAAAAATGCATGCATCCTCCCCTCTCTGGCTGCCAGTAATGAGTGTTGTTAGGAAAGAGAATCATCTTCTTATATGTACTACAAGATGGCAACAGCTGCTCAAAGTCTAGAGACCAGCCTCAGGGCAAAGGCTGCACACGGTGGCCTATGGATATCTTTCGACCTGATACTCTTAAAAGAAAAATTTGTATGCTATCATTAAAATATTAGACTTCCAGATCTGGCAACCATTGGCTAAAACTGAGTAGCATCTACCTCCTTTGGGTGGAGCAAGGAGCAAATGTTATCCAATTTGCTGTAAGCCTCCACCCCTCCCACCCACCGCCCCCACCAAGGTCACTCATTTACCTTACATTCTCAGTGTTCACAAGCATCTAGTTGCCAACTCTTGATGTAGATGAAGGAACTCTGTCTCCAAAGGTGCAGCCTATTGATGCTTTGGGAGTTAATTGGTCCACAGTTGATCCCGAGACTCTGCTCCGTACTGTATGCGGAAACGTAGAAGCAGTAGGCAGCTGCTTATTGTCCTTCCTTCTGTGAAGTCAGTGTCACATCTGACTGTCTTAGGTAGGAAGCTGGGATTCTCAAGGAGAATTCTCAGCACTGTACCAACACCCTAATTGTGGCAGGATTAGGAAAAGTGATCTGAAGGGTGACACACACAGACTTGGGGAGTTGTGGGTGTGTACTTGTATCCGTGGGGAAGTAGCTGACTTGGAGTATAGTTCTGATGTGAGAGATTCACGGGGATACCAGACAAGGAGTTGGAAGACATAAGTTACAGTCTGGCTTTACCACTTGCTAACTGAGCACGTGACTTCTTGGAGTCTGTTTTCTCATTGGTGAAATGGGAATAATGTCAAGTGTGCCTCGCAACAGGGTCGATAAGAGGATCAGGTTACATGATCCTGTGAAACTGTAAAGCTGTGTTGAAAAGTCGGGTGAAAGACAGAATGGTGTGCTATGGATGAACACACAATACACAACCTCTATTTGTAAAGGATTGTGCTATTTGTAGATCAGGGATCAGCAAGCTGTGACCCACAGGACACATCCTGCCCTCTATATGGAAAGCTTGAAAAACAACTGAAAGGCAAATAGCATTTCACAGTGGGCAGAATTTCTATGCAGTTCCGATTTCTCTGTCCATATCAAGTTTCACTGGAACACAGCCACGCCCACGGGTTTAGGTGTTATCCCTGGCTGCTTTCTCCATGCATTGGCAGAGCTGGGTAGTTGTGACAGTGACCAGAAGGCCCTCTGACGCTTTACAGAAAAAGTTGGCCAACCCCTACTGTAGGTGGTGGAGGGGCAATGACTCAGACCCTTCTCCTCTTTCCCTCACTTCTTCTCCCACCCAGACGCAGGTGCTATTGCAAATGGGTGGCCCAAGGATATTTTCAGATGTAAAACCAAGAATTTCTCTCCATTTAACTGCCATAGGGGAACACTTCCATCTGGGCTCCAGCTAGGGGTACTTCCTGGTGAAAACCACAACATTTTTCTTAAACTAATCTCCATTTCAGCAATAACCGCAAAAAGAGAAGAGGCTGTTCCTGTCACAGTGGGCATTTCTCCAGCATATTAACCATCCAGCAGGCCTGGTCAGCAGAGTTTCCCTCAGCCTGGGACTGACAGGACGCAAAGAGGGCAGCTACGGCTCTGATAAGCTCATGAGGGTAGTGTTAGAGCTGAATTGCCGTGTGCTCAGTCGTGTCTGACTCTTTAAGGTGACCCCATGGACTGTAGCCCACCAGGCTCCTCTGTCCGTGGAATTTTCCAGGCAAGAATACTGGAGTGGGTTGCCATTTCGTCCTCCAGAGGATCTTCCCAACCCAGGGATTGAACCCTTGTCTCCTGTGTCTCCTGCATTGGAGGCAGATTCTTTATTGTTGAACTGCCTGGGAAGCCCAGGGCTTAAGTCCCCCAAAAGATGGGTTGAAATCCTAACCCCTGTCACTTCAGAATGTGACCTGATTTGGAAATAGGGTTGTTGCAGATGTAATTAAGTAAAACAAGGTCCTGCTAAAGTGGGGCGGACTCTGGACCTAGCATGACCAGCATCATGTAAATAGTAAGAGGGAAATTTGAACCTTTGAAAGTGGAGGCAGAAACTACAGTGGTACATCAGTACACCAAGGAAGGCCAAGGATTGGTGGCCACCAGCAGAAGCTAGGAATGAGCTAGAAAGACATCTCCCCAGGGTCTCAGAGAAAGCATGGCCCAGCTGATACCTTAATCTCCAATTTCTAGTCTCCAGAAGTGTAAGAGAATACATTTCTATTGTTTAAAGCCACCCCGTGTGTGGCATTTTGTTACAGCAGCCCTAGGAAACTCATGCAGGCAGCTTGCCCACCCCTGGTGCCACCTTCTAATGCCATTCAAAGCTCTTGGCACTGTCCACATTCTACAAACGAGGCTGTAGAGGCACTGCGGGTTTCAATGACCTGCCTGAGATTTTGCCTAGTGGCAGAGCAGGATACAAACCCAGGCCTTCTGATTCCAAGCTGCTGGGAATGGCCGTCCTCTGCCTGGTCCACAGCTTTCTAGTGGAGGGAAGGGCAGGTCCTCAGAATCATGGAGCCTCCTGCTTTGCGTTTCTCATTCCAGGAGCTCTGCAGAGAGTATTTCTTTACTGGGTTATCTGAGCTTGTTCACTTGGGCTCCCAAGTGGGTAAGAGGAAAAATTAGTCACTAGCTTAAAAAAAAAAAAAAATTGAGACTTCCCTGGTAGTCCAGTAGTTAAGACTCCATGTTTCCAATGCAGGGGGTGCATGTTCAACCCCTGGTTGGGGAATTTAGATCCTACGTGCCTCATAGCATGGCCAATAAATAAAATGAAGGTGAAGATATGTTTTGCATACATCTCTGTGCTTTTTACAGTTGTAAAATTGGAAGAAGAGTGAACTATCATTTTCATAATCAACTTTCAGAGCATCTGAAGAATGTGCCTGAGAGATCCTTGGGGAGATACCCCACATAAAACTCCAGTGTGGAAGGCGATTTAATAAGGGAAGTCTCTGGTGACCTCCTGGAAAGCATAAGAGCCCTGATACTTCCTTCTTAGGTAGCGTCTAGTTGGCCAAGCTCATTTGTATGGCAAACAAATGAAATCAGCACCCAAAGCTCCCGAGATGCTGGGCTTCTCTGTACAAGGGCGATTGCTTGAAAACTTGCAGCTCACACACTAGTGAAGAAACTCAGGTTGAGAAGGAAATCTTACTGTTGAAAGTCTGGGATTTGTTTAAGATGGTCTTTGTCTCTATTGCAACTATTTTCAAATGTACAGAGAAGCATCAAGAGTTGTATGAAAAACTCCCCATGTTCCCACTGCCCAGGATCAGAACTTCCACTTCTCCTATTTTTTGCCCCACTTCACCTATTGCTTTGTCCTTGTTGTTGCTTAAGTATTTGAAAGCATGTCCCATATCGTGCCATCTTTCCCCCTCCTACTCGAGTGAGCATCTCTTAAAAAAAAAAAAATCGTTGTTTTTATATCCACAATTTCATCTTTGTGCCTAATCACATTAACAGGGATTCTCTGGAGCCAGTGCTACCCAGGTCATGTCCAAGTTCAAGTCAGTAGTTTTTAAACTATGTGAATGGAAATGTGGGCTGAGGGGCAGGGAGTGATGCCCACGGGACAGGTAGGAGGCTGAGGTCCAGGAAAGAGAACTTGAGCAGGTCCTCTTGGACTGCAGGGGTTTTCAGAAAGTGTGCAAGACTGAGGCCAGGTAGGGCATTCCTGGCCATTGGGTATCTCCCCCTCGGCCGTGGTGACCCAGGTTTCTCCGTAGAATCCTGCTAGCACTGGCTGGCTCTCATGAGGGTCACTGCCTCTTGGACACTGGAGAGTTAGGTGCCCAGCTTCAGCTTTGGAGGACTTAGCATTCATAACCTATGGCTGGCGGCAGTCCCTGCGCCTTCTGGTGGCTGCACTGAAAGAGAATTCTTTCTTTCTCTGAACGTGGTTTTTTAACATCAAGAGAACTCTTCTCTCCTACCTCTACCATCCCACCTACCCCCCCAAAAGGAGGAAAGAGCTTTTCTGGAATTTGTTTTTAGTGGACTCACTCAAAAGGAGCTTTCTGTTTATTTTTTGAGTGGCTCTCTGGACTGTTGTGTCCATTTATCATGCCTCCCTCCCAGCTCTCCCCCAGTCTCTCCTTTACTCTGTGAATCTAAACTTCATCAAACTGTTCCTAACGACTACCACATGTCCGCAGAGGGCGCAGGGGGCAGGGAGAGGGGGAGCTGAGAAATGAAGGAATCCTCCAAGGAGCACAGTAGCATATTAAAATTCAATGGCTTAGTCATCAGAGTTTTCAGCCCCAGCACCGAAGAAAAATAAATGAATGTTCTGTAGCAGTTTTGTGGATCTCAGAGGAAGAGGGTGGCAGTGGGGAGGGAGGGAGGGGAGAGGTTGTGGTTTTGTGATAGAGGAGCTCATGCTGCAGAGAACAATTAAGGCCTTTGCTCAGAAACAACAAAACACACTACTGTTTTCCTGCCCCGTAGAGGAGCGCGCGCAGTGTCGGCAAGAAAGGACTGTTCTGATCAAATAGCTCAGCTCTCAAATGGGGAAACTGAGGCTGGGTAGAGGATGTGACTTCTGCACAGTCCTAGAATGAATTAGTGGCAGAGGTAAGACCAGATCCCAGGCCTTGGCACCTCGTGGTCAGTATGTCCCCCCTGGCCCCTCCATTCAAAAAGAGTATTTTCCTAACAAATGCTGGAGTGGGTATAGAGAAAAGGGAACCTGCCTACGCTGCTGACGGGAATGCAAACTGGTGCAGCCACTATGGAAAACGGTGTGAAGGTTCCTCAAGAAACTAAAAATAGAGTTGCCATTTGACCCAGCAATCGCTGGTCTTCCGTTGGGGTTCAGATGGTAAAGAATCTGCCTGCAACATGGAAAACCCGGTACGATCCCTAAGTCGGGAAGATCCCCTGGGGAAGGGAACAGATACCCACTCCAGTATTCTTGCCTGGAGAATTTCATGGACAGAGGAGCCTGGCAGGCTACATTCCATGGTATTTATTGCAAAGAGTCAGACACAACTGACCAACTAATACTGTTACTTTCCAGCAGTCCCACTCCTGGGCGTATATCTAGACAAAACCATAGTTCAGAAAGATACATTCACCTCAGTGTTCATGGCAGCACTCTGAATGATTACTGACAAGCCAAGACATGGAAGCAACCTAAATGTCCATTAACAGAGGGATGGATAAAGAAGATATGGTGACTCACTTTATTAAGATATTTACTTTATTGCAGTGACCTGGAACCGAACCTGCAATATCCTCAAGGTATGCTGTTTAGTTGCTCATTCATATCTGACTCTTTGTGACCCCGTGAACTGCAGCATGCCAGGCTTCCCTGTCCTTCACTATCTCCCAGAGCTTACTCAAACTCATGTCCATCGAGTCAGTGATGCCCTCCAACCATTTCATCCTCTGTCATCCCCTTCTCCTCCTGCCTTCAATCTTTCCCAGCATCAGGGTCTTTTCCTATGAGTCAGATTTTTGCAATTGGGTGGCTAAAGTGTTGGAGCTTCAGCTATAGCATCAGTCCTTCCAATGAATATTCAGGATTGATTTCCTTTAAGATTGACTGGTTGAATCTCCTTGCAGTCCAAGGACTCTCAAGAGTCTTCTCCAGCACCACAGTTAAAAAGCATCAATTAAAAAAAAAAAAAAAGCATCAATTCTTTGACACTCAGCTTTCTTTATGGTCTAACTCTTACATCCATACATGACTACTGGAAAAACCAAAGCTTTGACTATTGATGTACTTTTGATGTGCTGCCATTTAGTTGTATGGGCAGCAGAAATCGAAGCATTCATTTCACAGAGGGAGAAATTAGGACAGAGAGCTAGAGAGGATGGTACCAAGGGAGGGTTGAGGTTAGAATCCCAGCCTTGGGCCCTGCTCACTGGGCTCCCCATCCAGTGCTTCCCTCCAAGCTGTTCCTCAAAGATCAGGTGGGCTTGGGGACCCTCCTAATGGAGCTGGGACTCCCTCCCATTTTGTCCTGCTGGAGAAGCCAGGTAAGGCCTGCCTGGATCGCTTCCCTCAGAGGAGATGCTGGGAGACTTTCTCTGACAGACTGCTGATCTTCCAGAGCAAAACCAGTCAACTGCCAGAATCTACAAAGTTGTCAATGTGGAAAGGAGAGCTGCCTGGGCCTGCAGTAAGCCCCGCCACCAGCCTTACTGGCGGGCAGTTTCGAGGTCTACCTCCCAGGCCTCCAGATCACAGCCCTCCTGCCCCCCTCACTGCCCTACACACACACGCGCGCGCACACACACAGACGCATGCACGCACACACGCACACGCACACGCACACAGACGCGCGTCAGCAGGAGGGCTGGGGAGGAGCAGAGTGGCGGCTGTGTTGTGCATATTAGATGTGCCTCTAATTTCTGACTAGGATCTTGCCCTTTGGACTTGGAGGACTCCTGAGGTCCGATGTGGGCTCGTATGTCTGTGTTTCCCCACTGGGCCTGGAGGGAGATGAGCTCTGTCCACGGCGGGTGCTCATTTACAGGGAACGAGGCAGTGTGTTTGTCTTGGGCAGGTGTGTGTCCCGCCCGCCTGCCTTCCAGCCTCCCCAAGAACACGCCAACTCACACCTAGGAGACCCTCAGGGAAGAGCCAAGCTCTTCTGATTCAGATAAACTTGGTTACCTGGGCTTGTCCCAGGAGACAGTAAAAGTAAAGTATGAGGAGACCTTATGTTTGTCAGCGCGGGGGTGAGTACTGTCTACAGTGCTCATCCAGAGGTATGTTCATTAAAAGCTGAGTACCTGTGAAAGAACTTTTGTCCAAACCCTCCCCCGCCCCCTTCACATTCACTCTGCCTCCTTCTGCTGGTGGCTTTCGTGGCTGTAAAAGCCTCTGGTTTCCCCCACTGAGCCTGTATTAATGAATTTCTAGTAGAACTCCAATGATTCTCTCTGAAATCTTGAGAACCCATGCTCTCATGCAAACACGTGCACATGGGGACTCCTACACAGGAGCCCTGACGCGCAGTGGTTCCCCTCTGTGTCCTCTCCATCAACACAGGTTCTCCAGAGATGCACCCTTAACTTGCCACAGCTGCTGCTGGCCCAGGTGTCTAATGCAAACCAGAGTTCCCCCGGAGCATTCCTGACGCTCAGCCATCCCAGAGCCATTCAGCTCTAGGCCCTGGGCTGCAAGTGAGCTCAGTTCAAACAAACCTGGGGTGCATCATCTCCTTGGCCTGGTGCTGTCCCCGTGGCTGCCTCGTCCATTCCTCTGGCGGGCCTCTGGCGGGCCTCTGGCATGCTGTGCTGGGCCCTTCTCCCCTGTCAGGTTTTCGGGGCCCTGGAGAACCTGTAAAGGTGTAGTTCAGGCAATGCCATGTGGAGAGGGCCGCGCTGTGTAACAGGGCCCCAGGCAGCTGAGGGTTTGCAGATGAGAACCGCCAGCGAAAGGCGGTGGGGAGTGGCCTGGCGCTGGTCTGGCCGGCCCTCGCGGAGGCCCTTGAGAAAACAGTATTGCGTTATTGTCACTATTAATAATGGCCCTTTATTTGAGCCTTGCTAGGACAATGCTCCAAACAAAGCTGAGAGGAAGAAACAATCCCTGCTGTGGAGCCTTGTAATTTATCAAGGCTGGTGGAGAAAGACAGATCCACTGGGGCAGCTTGTGGGGGTGGGGTGGGATAGATTCTCTAGTTGCTGGAGGTGTAATTAGACGATGCCCCTGGCCGTACTGTGCATCCCGGTCACTTTGTCACAGGAGTGTCTCCAGCCCCTCCTTTGTCTTTATTCCACTAGATCTGAGCCCCTCCAAGGCTTTGAGAAGAGAGAGGATAACACTGAGCCAACTCAGATCTACATCTTGCCTCTGATACAGCAGGGTGACCTTGGGCAGGTTCCTTTATTTCTCAGTCTGATTCCCACCTGCAGGGAGCGTCCCGATTGGAGATTATGCCTCGCTCAGGGAATACTAGCTGCCCAGAGCCTGTGGCAAGAGTGGTACAAAAGAGAACTTCCTGGAAGTGCCTTTGCACCCCTAAAGGAGAGAATCCATGTGCAGTGCTGACAGCTAACAGCGCTGTTATTGAGAGCCATGTGCCAAGCACTGAGCCTGCTGCATTGTTGGACCTCATTTGCTTCTTGCTGAGAGAACGGTCGTGACAATGATGGCCTTCCCACTGTTCAGACGGGGATGTGAGGCTGTGTTGTTTTCTTGTTGGGTGCTGCACTCACCGTACCAGGGGGTGTGGTGGCATTTTGGGACTGGACGGGCTCTGTGAAAACCAGCAGACCACCGTGCCAAGTCGGAAGTCCCGCTGTCCCCCAGAGATGCTGGCAGCCGGTCGTTGCAGCTGTGTGGCAACAAGTCTGATTTAATTTGGGGGGTGGTACAGACAGCACTGTGCGGTGTTTGTTAAAAAGCAGAAGAATGCAGCTTATTCACCAATCTGTGAAAGTGGCTGTGCCTTGGGTGGGTGGGGAGCCAGAAGAGAATGGGTGAGAGCATTTTAAAAGGGTGAAAATGTGGATAATTATAAACGTATCATAATACCCATTATGCATGAGGTCTACGTGGATTAACTGACTACAGCTAAGCAGGCTCCGGGTTTCCTTGAGACCTCTCTTCCGGGGTTTATAATTCTCTTCAGACTTCTCTATTAATCTAGAAGATGGGAATCTAATCATTGTTGTCAGTAATCATCACCTTCCTTCTAAGTCCTTTTATCACCACCTTGGTTTCTCAGAAATAAAAGCCAGGCAGGAGAGAAAAGTACATTTTTCACATAATACACTTGGTGTAAACCCAAAAATGTTGGAGGAGGGAGGGTTTTGTAGGTCAAACCCTCTTTCAAGGCATGAGAAAAACAGGCCACTTATTAGAATCCTATGGTAAATAGTTTCATCAAGCAAAGAAGTAAATGCATATTTATCTTTCAGGTAAATCTGGATTTTTCACATCCACAGTTACTACAGTGTGTACTCAAGTGGCTAGGTCATCCATTCCAGCAGTATTTCTCTTTTCCTATCAACTTGCATCTTTTCTGTGAAAAAATCTTTCAGGTTATTAAACCTAGGTGAGGGTAACTGAAACAGAAGACATGAATGTGCCTTATGGAGTATCATTTAAATGTAAAGATGCTGTGAAGCCAGACAGGAGAGGAAAAGGCATTTGGAGGACGTGTGGCTATGAACAGGGTGGTGGGAAGCTTGGAGAAGAAACTCTGAGCTGTGGTGTCCCCTCAGCTCTACTATCACCTTTGGTTGGCCTTGGGCAGGATTCTTGGTCTCACTGGGCATCAGCTTTTATATATGTAATAGGGGGATTTGAATATTTAAAAAAAGCCATGAGATAAACTATTGTGGAGTTCTTCCTAGTTGCTGGGCCAAATGTTAGTTTAGAAAAAACTGTGTTACTCCCAGTTATCAGTACAGGTTTATCCCTGGAAGATACAGGCTTGTTTCTGGACAGGTCTGGGGAGAAACTTGATCTGGGAATTCTGCCTTCTCGAAGTCCCAGAACTTCAGCACTCAGTGGTGTGTCCTTTCTGGAGACCCCTCATTGAATTACACCGTGATCAGCAGTGGGGACCTCATTCATGGATTATTCAGGAGGCAGCACACTGCCCTGTGAGGGCAGGTCCTTTATCAGCTGGGATCAGGTGGGTTATGGGATTCAGAAAATCCTCGTTTTTTATTTGGCTTGTTTCTCCCTGTCCACTCGGCCAGGTCCTCATCCTCAGCTCTTGGTGCCTCTGGGGAAGCCTCAGAGGCTTTCTACAACCAGGTGTCTAAGCATACAGTTATGTTCCCCGTGCATGTACACACACACACAACACCCTTCTCACCAAGAACAGACGCCTCAGTAGCGCTTTCCCTGTGCTGGGGTCATGGCCAAGCAGCGTATATACTCTGACTCACAGAGATCCTAAGGGGCAGGCCCTGTGGTTCTTCCCCTTTTACCGATGACTCGGAAGCAAGAGGAGTTTCAGTGACTTGTCCAGAGCAACCCGAGATCACCCTCAGTGTTTCGCTGGGTTGTTAACTCCACCTCTATCTTACCTCCCTCTGCCTCTCTCATTGTGAGGATCAAATGGGGGAAGAAAATAAAGTGAGACAGAAATTGGTAAGTTTTCCTTTCTTCAAATGAGCCGCAGGGAAAGCAGGTGAGAGGTATACTATAATGATCAGTAACTTCTGAAATGAGTGGCGTAAAGCTTATAACATGACAATCCGTAAAGTATGCCATGGGACTTCATCTTCGAGGTTTTTGTGGGACAAAACAGGTTGGGTTTCTGATGGACAGTGGAGTTTTGGGGGTCATTAGAGCACTCTGCCTGCAGGCCCCAAAAGGGAGCTGGGGTACTGCCTTTATTCCAGCCTTGTCTCCCAGGGACTGGGGAGAGGGGCGGAAGAGAGCCAGGCAGCGTAGTCCATGGTTGGGATGTGCTTTGGAGAGATTTGGTGGCGTCAAGTGATTGATAACAACGCTCAAGTGGAGAATGTCTCCTCCAAGGTGTGCTTTGGTGTCCATTAGGGCTGGAAGATGGTTTCTCCCTAGTCGGCCTCCTGGGTGTTGTTGCCCTATGTCCTGGTGTGAGAAGATGTGACTTTGAGAGGCCCTGAAGGGCCAGGGGCTATAAAAAGGAAAGAAAAAGAATAACTGTCAGATAACTTGGCTGGAGATGGTTCTTGGACTTTTCCATAAATAGTGCTTTGTGATTTGATCTTACTGTGCTGCTCAACTTGCGAGACTGTTTAAATTTACATTTTAATTAATAGTAAATAAAATTAAAACTTCAGTTCTTCAGTCGTATGAGTTGCGTTTTGAGTGCCCAGTGGCTAGTGACCACTGCGTAGGGCAGCACAGGGACAGAGCATTTTCATCGTTACGGAAAGTTCTAGCAGTTACCTGCTTCTTCTGGGTATATGTAAGCACGTCTGCTCTTTCCCAGGCTGAATTCTGTGGCCGCTTTTAGTCTAAAAGTGAAGTCAAAGTCGCTCAGTCAAGTCCGACTCTTTGTGACCTGATGGACTATACAGTTCATGGAATTTTCCAGGCCAGAATACTGGAGTGGGTAGCCTTTCCCTTCTCCAGGGGGTCTTTTGAACCCAGGGATCAAACCCAGGTCTCCCACATTGCAGGTGGATTCTTTATCAGCTGAGCCACCAGGGAAGCCCTTAGATTAAAAAATCTTCTTCATGTCTTAGAGTCCAGAAGTCTCTTGAAGACTTGGTTGTTCTGAGTTGCTTTTGACTGGTTCTAAATGTTTCAGAATTGTGTTCTCTTCTCTGGTGCTGTAGAACCAGGTGTTCCTGGAGCCTCACATGACTGCCAGCTTCATTTTCTTTGCATTTCTCCATCCCATGTTGAGGGATCAAGGGATATTCATTCATTCTGGAGCATTTGTCCTCTGCGTGTGCTCAGAACAGACTCTGCTTATGCAAGTCAGAATGGACAGGTCAGAGGTCAATGTCAAGACCTATCTTCCTGAGAAGTCAACTTATGGGACCAGGACTTGCTGCCCTTCATAATTTCATATGTGAGGAATAATGGGATTTTATTGCATAGTTAGAATTTTTAAATATGTTCTTGTTTGAGCAGCTAAATGCCTGAGAAGGCATTTGAGTCTAATGAGTGCCCTGTATCTGGGTGAACCATGGTATGTTAGTAATTCAGAGCAACAAGATATGCGGGGCTGCAGACAAGGCAAATTCTGTCTCACTCCTGCAGCTGCGCAGCTGGGACAGTCTGCAGAAATGGAGAACTCACCAGCTAGGTTTTGCAGGAGATAGTTTTCCTTTGGGGTCGTTCAGGGCTCCCCTGGACCATCCGCTCTCAAGTGACTGAGTGTGTATGTGTGTGTTGGGGCCTGACACCGAGAAAAGAGACTTCTTGAAACATTTTTGACTTGGGAAAGAAAAAACAAAAAAAAGAGTCGTTGGCAATTTTGCCTTGAGTGTCTGGAACCTGACACCAGCCTCGTTTTCCTCCACTGTCCACATGTCACACCGTGCAGGTTGCCGACACCGTGTCTTATTACTGACTTGGTCCTCCCCACACTCGGCCTCCTTTCCCCAAACAAACCCCTTACATCGTGAAGGTCAGAACCCCGGACAGATTTTTATGCAGCCACCAGATGGTGTTTGCTTTAGCATAGATCCACAAACGATGTGTTATTACAGTAGAGGTGCCGAAAATTGTATGACAAGACTGGGTTTGTTCCTCTGCTAGAAACCCAAGGCTGAAATACTGCAGTATGCCTTCAAGCCTGACTCAGAAAACGAAAAGGAGCCTTTCCCAGAATTAGGGGGCATTCACCAGGGACCAGAGGGAAGAAAATAACATTGCACTGGTCACCAGTGGCTGGGCTGATGGTTTATTTTCTGTCTGTGTTTTATTAAATTTGTGTTTTCCATTTGACTTTTCCTTGTGTGATTTATTTCTGCTTCTAGATGTTCTCCAGCCCCACCCCCACCAAGAGATTATAAGTTGATGATAATGTCGGCGTCACAGTTAGCCAAG
Organism: Oryx dammah; assembly: GCF_014754425.2. Taxonomy (NCBI): domain Eukaryota; kingdom Metazoa; phylum Chordata; class Mammalia; order Artiodactyla; family Bovidae; genus Oryx; species Oryx dammah. The sequence goes on along the minus strand of NW_024070201.1, from coordinate 62,537,607 downwards.
ACTCATCCGTTGGATTTCACGAAGGAACAAGAGTGGGAATGAATATTAGTTTAGCGCCGGGGTGTTTGGTAAGGACCAAATGCCCACCCAGTGCATTATACCACTTCTGATGAAATGGCCATATCCTAAGGATTGGATTGATCCTAAAGGAAATGATCAGGAATTTAATTTCATTTAGGGGGGCTTTGGAGGCCAGCACAGGCTCATACTATTTTTTTTCCTCCTTTAATTATGGCTCCTGGGACAAGACTATTGGAAGAGGGAAAAGAATTAATCTAATTTCTCCCTCCCTCTCCTCATTTTTAGAAAAGTCACTTGGAACCACAGCAACTTTAGAAGGATCTTGAATCTTGAGCACCTAGTGGTCCCTCCGGTCTGAGGAGACCGTGCCCCAGGCTCTCTGAAACCCTCTGTCCTGTGCCTCTCAGTACAGAGGAGAAGGGTGCAAAAGTGACTTGTCAGGTTAATGATGGAGCCTGACTGGGCCTCCATCAGGACCGTCCCACTGGCCCTCAGGTCAGAGGTCAAGTTTGGGTGTAAAGGTCATGCAATGGAAATAGTTTGGAAACTTATAGAATGAAGGATTCAACTTCACTTGAGCAAATCTAGTTTTCTCATCTGTAAGTGAAGTGCGTAGTACTTACCCTGCTCACCTGAAAACTGAATGTTATGATATGGATGGAAGTACTTTATACCAAATACAATCCTATATACCTGTGTTCTCCAGTGTGGTAGCCACTAGCCACATGTGGCTATTACAATTTAATTAAAATTAAATGAAAATAAATACGTGGTTCCTAATCCTTGCCAGCCTTATTTTAAGTGGTGAGTGACTACCACATTCACTAGTGCATCGTAGAGGAACGTAAGGAAGGGGGGGAAATAGAAGCTTTCCTTCATTCTGGGGTCAGAAGGAATAGGAGCTTGGGAGCTTGCAGTCGTGAGGAAAGTTCAGAGAGGGAGGAAGGGGTTTGATTCCAATCTCTGCCAGGCACCAGCCATAAGCCTCAAGAGGATACATCGACTATCTGAGCCTCCACTTCCTCATTGGTAACACAGAAAACCTAAGAGTCCCTTCCTCCCAAGGTGCTTGTGAGGGTTTCATGAAACCGTGTCTGCCTAGCAGTCAGCTCAGTACCTGGCGTGTCCTAAGTGCTCCGATAATTTCTTGAATCATTGAAATCATGACTTGTTGAGCTATGGGTGCTGCTATCACTCTAATGCTGTAGCATACAGGAAAATACAAGTCAGCGCGTTCACTGCCTGTATACCATGGCACCCCACTCCAGTACTCTTGCCTGGAAAATACCATGGACGGAGGAACCTGGTGCTGCGGTCCCTGGGGTTGCTGCAAGTTGGACACGACTGAGCGGCTTCGCTTTCACTTTTCACTTTCATGCATTGGAGAAGGAAATGGCAACCCACTCCAGTGTTCTTGCCTGGAGAATCCCAGGGATGGGGGAGCCTGGTGGGCTACCGTCTCTGGGGTCGCACAGAGTCGGACACGCCTGAAGCGACTTAGCAGTAGCAGTAGCAGTATACCTTCCTCAGGGGAGAACGGCACACTTCACTGTGGGAGATTGAAAGAGGGGAGTGGTAGTTTTAAGCCCAAGGGGGTGATGGCCAGACAAGGTGGTTTTGTCTCAGGTGCCCTGAAGCAGAGAGGAGCCCATCCTTCAGGCACAGAAGGCAGCACTGAGCTCCCTTCCAGGGTGGGGGTGGGAGGAGGGCCCTGATCACAGGTAGGAAGAGGCTGAGATAACCGGGCCTTTCAGCTCCCTCTGGGGCTCCTGTGGAGTGGTGGCTGCAGAGGGTGGAGGGGCTGGGCAAGGGGAGGGCTGTATCATGAGCGGTGCCCCCAGTCTCTCTGAAAGAAGGAGGTGAAGAACCCCAGTTTCCTGGGTCTCCTGGCCCAGGTGAGGCCTCCTGGCATGCAAGTGACCCAGATGCGGGTACTGAGATGAGAGACGGTGGAGGTGATGCTCCCAGCCTGGAAGGGACCAGGGTGTTTGACTTAGAGTGAGCAAGTCCTGATGTCATCAGGGGAGAATGCTGAGGAGATAACAGAGCTGGGTCTTCCCCCAGGGTGGACCTGGGGATTAGCTGGGGGTGGGCAGGGAGCGCAGGGCTGGCACTAACAGGGGGTGGTTTTTCTGCTCAAGGCAGCCTGTGGAAACGGCTCTTCTTCCTGTGGATGGAGGGATGGAGTCGGGCCCTGAGCTGAGCCCAGGCCAGGAGAAGGCCAGATGTCCAATCACCTTATGGCTCCGTGGAGACCACGCCGCCTCCTCTGGCCCAGTCGGTAGTTTCATTGGCCCTGGCACTAGGTTAGGAAGGACTCTTGTGGTTGCAAGTTATAAGAAACATACTGGAGTATAAGGTGGAAATTAAAAAGGAGGTTTATTAGAAGCAGATGGAGCCCAAGGGCAGGAGAGCAGAGCCTCAGGACAGTCCTGGGACCCAGCACTGGGAGGATAATGCCCCCTTTCTTCTCCTGCCTCCTCTTCTCCGTTCTGCTTTCCTGTCTTCCAGAGCTTCTTCAATAACAAAGGCATCAACTGAAGGGTGGGGTCAGGGAATGCTCTAAACACACTCTCAGGAACCTAGTCACTCTCCCTCCAGCCCTATTCTGCCTTCCCTGGCTTGAAGGAGTCGGTGGCCCTCCCGTGGTCCAGCCGGGCTGGGGTCCCGCTCCCCAGACTCCACCTTCCCACTGTGACGAGGTGACTAGTTAAGCAGTGGTCACTACGAGCTGCCCGCACACCCCAAAAGGTGCTACTCCTGAGGAGTTCTGCCCAGCAGGGGCGCAGATGCGGCCGCTTCAAGGAATAGACCAAAAACAAGTGGGGAAACGTGAAGACTCAGGAAGGGGCCCGTGCACCTGGCCCCTCGCTGTGGCCCCGGTTGTCACCTTCCCTGGTGTGGCATCCTGGGGCTCCGGTGTGGGGGCCAGGCCATGTCAGGTGGCTCACCCCTCTTTTCTGAGCCCCGGAACCTGAACTCAGGCTTTCCTTCTCTCAGGAAAGTCTCCTCCTCCCCAGCTGAGCTGGGAGCTCCTTCAGGGAAGGCACTGGGGCAGGAAGAAGGGATGACTCCGGACTCCTAGCTCCGCGAGCAGCCTGCCCACCGCACTCGGGGAGCGCTCCGGGTGGGATGGGTGAGGAGAGTCCTCCGTCGGCTCCCAAGTTCCCTGAGCACAAGCAGAGCGACGGTAACCAGGAGCCTGCACACTCTTCTTCCATCTTCCCTCTGCTGGGGCTCACTTCTCATGTCCCCGTCAATACCCTCGCATTGTCCTTTAGTTACTTTGCGAGGGACAGTTGTGACAACTCCATTATAGTTCCTTTGGCATGTACCTTGTGTCTGGGCAGTGACTGGAAGAACATTTTAACCTGTTAGCATTGCGTTTGGGCCAAGGGGCAGCTGGGGGGAGGGTGGTGGAATGCTAAGGATTCTTACAGAGATGTATGTAGTATGAGATAAAGTAAGTACAGAATTCTCCTTTTATCCCTCTGGTATGTGGCTCCCCTGCCCCCAGCACCTAACACCCTGCTGGGCGTGGCCATGGGCACCTGGTCAGCAGTGTCCGAGGGGAGAGAGGCGGACAGGGTCTTCCACAAAGCCAGTCACCCCAACATCTCTTTGGTGCTTGGGGGAGGGGGCCGTTTCTGAGGGAGGGGATGCCGTATTTCTCCATTTAACAAAGCGCCTGCCTCGCACCCTCCAGCCCTCAGGCTGGCAGAGTAGAAATAGTGTCTACTGTCTGAGCAGCACCTCGCCCTTCACAGGCATGATTCACTTGGGAGCGATGTGCTCCCACGCCCCCGGCAGCCTCTCCCTGTCTATTTTGGTGTGGTTGTCATAGGAGAAGGGAGGAGCCACACTCCTTGCCTCTGAGAGGCCTCTCCTACCTTCCCTGTCCCACAACCCAGCTGAGCCCTGCTCCTAAGCCAGGGGGAATGTCCACCTCTTTGCCGCTGGCTTCTCCTTGCCAGTGCTCGGGCACCTGCCCTCCTTCCTTTCCTCTTTGGTGTAATGTCAGAGATTCAGGAGGGATAAGTATAGAGATCCAGGACATGTACTTTGATGTCAGACCAGTATTAGTCCTGCTCTGCCCCTAACCAGCTACGTGACCTTCACGTTACTTTAACCTCTCTGAATCTCAGTTTTCTCATCTGTAAAATGGGGATGTGGTGCCTACCTCTCTGCATCATCCTGAGGGTTAAATGAGCCGAAACTGATTTGCACAGTGCCCAACATATGGTATGGGACTTCCCTGTAGCTCAGACGGTCAAGAATCTGCCTGCAATGCAGGAAATGTGGATTCGATCCCTGGAGGGAAGATCCCCTGGAGGGTGGGCATGGCATCCCACTCCAGTATTCTTGCCTGGAGAATCCCATGGACAGAGGAGCCTGGCAGGATATAGTCCATGGGGTCTCAAAGAGTCAGACGCATCTGAGCAGCTAACATACACTACTGCCATGTGGTAAGATTGCAGTAACAGCAGCTGCAGTTTCGTTAAAGGAGACACCTGATCTACGTGCTTCAGAAAGAAGTTTGGAGTTCATGCTGTCCCTCTTGAAAGGGAATTTCAGTCAAGGCTGCTGAGGATGTGGAAGGAGCTGGCGTGGAGACTGAAAGATTGTAGTTTCTTTGTGCTGTGACTGTTCACTTTCCGCATCCATCTGTCCTCTCCCTGCACTGAGTTTCATCTTCACATAAACACAGGGCTGATCCTCCAGGTCATTTGAGGAGTTGTCTCAGTTGGCCAAAACCTTGCCGTGTCTCTTCTGTTCTGCTGATGGTGTGCAGAGACGGTACTGAAGAAGTATTTTCCTGACCAAGACAAAGCTCTGAGCTAGGTTTCAGGTGGGGTCAGATTCAAATGGCCTTGCCTTTCTCAGAAGGTCATGGAGTGACCTAGCCAGGTGGCCTGACCTCTAGCCAATGTTCTGGGCCTCAGCGGTTAAGGCCTTGTCCTATTAGAGGATGATGCCAAAGTGCTTCTGACTCTCTGAGAAGCCTCAGGGATTTTTCTGGTCAAAGATGGTTTAAGCTGTTTGCTTTTGTAGAATCTGATTTAAATTTCCTCCCAATTATGGTTAGTTTGGGCTTCTCTGGTGGCTCAGTGGTAAAGAATCTGCCTGCCAATGCCGGAGATGCAAGAGACATGGGTTCGATCCCTGAGCTGGGAAGATCCCCTGGAGGAGGAAATGGCAACTTACTCCAGTATTCCTGCCTGGGAAATCCCATGGAAGTAGAACCTGGTGAACTATAGTCCATGGGGTCTCAAAGAGGCAGGCATGACTTAGTGACTGAGCATGCCTAGTATTTCACCACTTCTTTGCAATGTTTTCAGTTGCTCTCTGATACCTATGTGATAATATCAACCCATCCACTGTAGCTCAGGGGCCAGACTCAGACTTGTCCCTAAGGGCACAATCCACGCAGGTGCGGAGCACTGCTGAGCTCCCATCAGAGTCAGCGCTGGTCCCTGGGTCCCAGCTCTGGCCAGCATCCACAGAAATGCAGGTCATGCTCAACTCTGCAGTGGGTTTGTGTTGCAAGCGTCATTTCTATAATACATACAAAGTTTTAGGCTTTTAAATAAACATCATATTATGACTTAAGTAAACACCATATGGGTGGATCTTGCAGTTGAAATACTACCCCCAAACTCAACATGTCCTTCTTTTTAAAAATTATACATTTGGATTCATTTATGAAAACCACACTTGTGAACTAATTCACTCTTTTTACACACACTTAAGTGAACTGAGGAGAGGGTGTGGTGATCACGTCAGGAGCCTGAGCAATGCCTTCAGATCCTTCTCCAAAGGCAGAGCCACCTCTGAAGCAGACTGGGTGGAAATTCCGCTTCACAAATCCTTCCCGCTTTGGGTGACAGCTGCCCTGGAGTCTAGGAAAGCAGAATGAGAATGGAGTGGTAATTAAAGATTGTGAAGAAGTCTCTCCTTTAAATAGGAGACTTGCAGTTAACCCTTTGAAAGAATGAACCATGATTCCATGGCATCCTTTTGTGTAAATGTGGGGTTTTCCACAGTGCATTCCCAGCTGAGTGGGACCCCAGCACTAGACACACACGTGCCTTTCACCCAACAAAAAGCCCTGAGATACTCCAATTTTAAGTTTCTTTCTCCCCTACACCTCTGGACCTACTTCTTCCCACACAAAATAGTGCCAATAATAGCTTATCTCACAGAGCTGTCGGAAGGTTAAATGATAGGATGCTTGTGAAGTTTTTAGCAGGGTGTCTGGTTTGCAGTAAATGTCCAATCGCCACCAGCCTTTGCTGACACAAGTGGTGAGAGTTGCTGGTTTGCTAAGACTTCGGGGCCTGCTCTGTGGCCCTGGTGGTCCTTGGTTCCTCAGTGGATGGATCTATAGCACTTCTTTCAGAGCTGCTGAGGCAGAGGCAGTGGTGGGGGATGAAGCCCACTTGGCAGCCTGTCGGTGCCCACAGTGCCAACTGGTCAACAGGCCAAGGCAGATTCATACAGGAGACACTAGCCCGACATTTTAAGAAACAACTTCTGGCAAAAAGTGATCTGTTGAGCCTTTCTAGCCTGAAAATAAAGAAATTCATTTGTGTAAAATCAATATGAACTTTATTTTTTAAAAAAGCATGAACCTATAGAAATAAGTAGGGTTTTCTGTTGTAAGAGGGTACAGCGCAAGTTGGGATGCTGGGTATGTAGATATTGAGAAGAAGGTTTAGGGAGGCCAGATTCATCTTCTAAAAACCAACAGAAAGCTCTCTCGTCACAGATTGGACAAGAGGCTGCCTAACCTTGGCCACTCTTGCTGAACTTGTTTAAGAAACCCACTTGGTGTTCTGACTGGTTTCTTGTTTGGCTGAAGAGCCTTCATTTGAACAGAATTCTCTCCATTTAGGAGGGGAGGTGAGGACTGAGAACCAGATGGTGGCTCCTGTGGCTTGGGCTCTCAGAGTCCCTACTGGTCCCGCATACCCTGCCCACAGCTCTCAAGTCCTCCTTGGGGATTGTGCCAGTCCTGCTGGGGTCATTGGGCCAAGGGGAAGGCTCACTTGCACCCGGTTTCCAGTGGGTCTGGTGGGGAATCGTCCACACCAAGGCTGACCCCGAGGGTGTGGATATGACCAAGGCAGCCTTAGGAAGGAGGTGCTCTGGGAGTCGCAGGGGCAACTGACTCAGGTTGTTGGGGATAGGGGAGCAAGAAACCCAGGCTCCCAGCCAACCCCACCCCCCTGGCATCTGTATGGGGGCGCTGCTGGTGGACACATGTTGCCAGGAACTGACAGCAGTGACCAGTCCATAAAAGACAGACATCTGTGGCCCCAGGATGAGGAAGACCTCTCTCCTCTGCTCGGGTTTGTGTGTTTCTCTGTCTGCAGCATTGAGGGCTAGGGTTCATCCTCAGTGTACAGTGTTGTCCAGAACAGCTCTCTGGCTCTAGACACTAGGAGAGGACAGCCTTGGAAGAAGGAGCTGGTGGGCCCTGGGCATTTCAGCCATACCTAGCTGCTGGATCTTTTAGCCAACTTCCTACAAGTAAGGTCAAGCACAATTTAATTTTCAGAAAAAAAAAAAAAACTCTGCTTGGAGGATCCTCTCTTTGGAAGAAGCATTCTGTGAGGAGCCTGTGATACAGGCAAGGAATATCATATCAGCCTTGAACACAGACGGCTAGTGTTTGGATCTGGCTTGGGCTCTGGGTACCTGGCGAAATTGGTCCAGGTTATGTCATCTGTCTGTGCCTCAGTTTCTCACCTGTAAGCTGAGGATAGTGATGGAGTGTGTGTGTGTGCTCAGTCATGTCCAACTCTTTGCAACCCTGTGGACCATAGCCTGCCAGGCTCCTCGGTCCATTGGATTCTCCAGGCAGGAATACTGGAGTGGGGTAGCCATTCCCTTCTCCAAGGGATCTTCCTGATCCAGCGATTCAACCCGCATCTCTTGTGTCTCTTGCATTAGCAGGCAGATTCTTTACCAACAGTGCCACCTGGGATGGAGTAGCAAACAGTTGAAGAGCACTTTCTGTACGTTCTAAGTATTATACGTCATACTCCAATCACCTTGTGAGGTGGGTCTACCTATCACCGTATTGAAGGTACACAATTCATTAGTAATTAAGCAGGTTAACAATTTATAATAGCGCCTGGGTCAAAATGTGCTTTCAATAAATATCATTTATTTTTAATTTTCTGTTGGGTGCTTCTGTTCTGCCCTTCAGCCTCATAGCTGGGGTTAGACTTTTTCTTTAGAAACCTCAGCAAGGATTTGACTGATAAGAACTTTTAGAGATCCAGGCTTTAGAGAGCAGCTGTCTCTGATGGAGTCTTCAGACTCTGAAGTGGAGATGCTTAAGGCACCAGGAGTGGCTAGGATGGCCATTGTCAGACCTACTGTCTCTTGGGATTATCTCTTTGGGGAGGGGCCGGCAGCATCGCATTCACCCTGCCTCAGGCAGGACTGGTAGGAAGCCATTCCCTCCCCTCTTCTCCCCTCACGATCGGGGGTGTGGGGAGAGAGGCTTTCCCTGACCCCCCAGACAGAATTAGCTCGTCTTCTGAGTGCTCACAGCACCTCTTCCTCCCCTCTCATCTGTTCATTCATTCTTTCACCCACTCAGGAAATATTTACCAAGTGCCTGTGAGGTGCCAGACACTTTTGGGTGCTCAGGACATGTCAGGAAATAAAACACATACATCCTAGGGGGGCTGGGGGGAGATGGGAAGATGGTGCACAGTGAACACAGGAAGTATACACCAGAAGGCGTAAAGAGGGAACGAGCAAGGTGAGGTGGACAGGGTCGGGGGGCGGTCACAGGGGTTCAAGGAGTGAAGTTGGAGTTTGAGATAGGTTACTCAAAATGGGTCTTGTGACTGTTAAACACAGGCTGGAGAGAGAAGAGAGATTTTTGCCATGTGGAAAAATGAAAGAGGGATATTCCAGGCATAGAGGACAGCCTGTCTGACGGCCCACAGGCTTGACCAGTTCCAGTGGGGACGTGGGCGGTAAGATCTGAGGAGTTCCAGAGCAGCCCTGTCGGGCCTGAGAGGACATCTTCAGACCTCACCTTTGGCTCAGAGAGATGGGGGACCCTCCGAGGGCTTTGAGCAGAGGAGTGACGTCATCTGAGGTGTTTAATGAAAGATTATCTAGATAGGAAGTGACTTCATTGGCATTTCTTTTTTAAAATATTTGGCTACACCAGGTCTTAGCTGCAGCATGCGGGATCTTTAGTTGCAGTATGGGGGCTCTAGTTCCCTGACCAGGGATCAAGCCCAGGTCCCCTGCATTGGAGTGTGAAGTCTAGTCATGGGACCACCCAGGAAGTCCCTCGCTGGCATTTCTTGATCCAAATCTCTTTCCACGTGGATTGTACACCTGCTGTGGGCACAGGCTGTGGTCTTGTTCTTCTGCTCTAAGCCCAGCAGGCCATCATCTGTTCTCAATGAATGAATCAAGGAAGGCTGTACTGGGGCCTTTGGTCCCAGGTGTGATAACATCAGAGGGAGGCGTGGATTTTCACGCTTAAGATCAAGGCTCTGGCTGGGTTCTGCCAGTGGCAGCCAAGCTATGGCCTCCAGCTCAGGGTAGAGGAAGCAGTCCACCAAAAAGCGTCTGTTTGTCTTCATTATGAGACTAGGCGTGTTGGAAAGGAGCCCAGGGTGTGCAGACATGTATGAGGAGCCACAGGGAGGAGGTGGGCTGTGGCCAGAAGACAGCCTTCCTGTGAGTAGCCCCAACGTCAGCTCCTGTTCACCCTGCCCTCTCCCAGCCCCCTTTGCATCAGAGGAGAAACAAACAGCCGAAAAAAAAATTGCTTTCAGACACCACTGGTTCCAGGTGTCTCAGCACCTCGAGTCTGCCCAGCACACATTTCCAGTGATTGGTTTGCAGTCTGCTTCCACAGACCCCAAAATGCATTCCTGTTCAGGAGGTGATTTCCTAATGGGAAAACCCAAAGAATCTACAGGCTTCTGGCCTTGAAGCAGGTCTTGGGGGAGATGGCCTCAGTAGTTTCACCCACCGTCCCCAGGGAGGCCATGTGGCGAGCTGGGTGCGAGCGTCAGGAGACTACACAAATGTGAGTTGGTTCTGACCTTGGGAAGTTTCAGTTGTATCACATGTAAAATACAGAGACGACACATAGCCTGTCATCGGGCTGTTTGCAGTCATCAGAATAATAGCAAAGGCTAATATTTTTGGAGGACTGTGGCCCAGATCCTAAGTTGAGTTCTTTCTATGGAGTTTTTTATTTATTTAATGTTTAGAACAATCTTATAAGTTCTAGTATCCCAGTTTTATAGACAAAGAAACTGAGGCCTAAAGAGGTTATTAAACAAGGTGCCCAACATCACCCCTGGTGGCTCAATGGTAAAGAATCTGCCTGCAACAGAGGAGTTGTCATTAATTCTCTCGGTCGTGGCCGACTCTTTGTGACCCCATGGACAGCAGCCCACCAGGCTTCCCTGTCAGGTTCAGTCCCTGGGTCAGGAAGATACCCTGGAGAAAGAAATGGCAACCCACTTCAGTATTCTTGCCTGGGAAAGCCCATAGACAGAGAAGCCTGGAGGGCTGCAGTCCATGGGATTGCCAGGGTCAGACACAACTTAGCGACTAAACCACCACCACCAATGTCGTCCAGCCAGGAGGGTGGGGGTGGGGAGGGTGAATGGGGGTGAATATTGACAGTAACACAGCTAGACTAGCTCTAAACCCAACTCAGCCTTTACAGTGAAGACTTGATAAGTTTCAGTGAGATGATCTGCTTGAAAGGCTGAATACAGCCGGCCTCACTTAGTTCTAAGGAAGGCTGTCCCTGATTTCTGCATGCTTTATTATCCTGCATTTTGTGCTAGGGGCCCAGCTGTGGATTATTCTAGTCACATGCTAAAAATGTGCAGGATTTTCAGTCTCTTTGTTGCCAGTGAAACTGCTGGTTATCTGCTTTTCCCTCAGCCAGCCAGCTGAGGCCTCCTGGCATTTTCACTTTGAGCTGTCAAAGGTCAGGCAAGTCCTGATAGAGTGTGGTCTTATCTCCTTAGTGTTTAGAGCTGTTTATTCATTTAACGACTAGAAGTGATTTTAAAAAGAAAGCACCTCTTTTAGCCAACAGTGACATCTCCAGAGGTGAGCATCTAGGTCCCCAGGACAGGCCTGCTGTGGCCTGCCAGTACCCAGGATGGCTGCTCAGAGAGTAGCCACTCTGATTTCTCTTTGTATCTCCAAGGCTAGTGCAGGGCCTGGCATGGCATTGGCAAGAAGGAAACAAGTGATTTGCGAATTATGACCCCAAATAGTAGCATTAGACTCAGGACCCAAAGCTTCAAATTCCATCCATTCACCAAACACGTCCACTTGTCTCCTCTAGTAATAAAGCGTCTTGGTCGCAGGCAAGTGGGGTTTTCCAGACAGTTTCCTATCAGTCAGTAGAACGCCCTCCGCTGAGTCACTGCACTTTGGGGCATGGGGGGCTCTTGAAGAAAGAGCCCCTTGGGGCTGTAACCTGAGGGGCTCTGTCTGTACCCCCTCAGGATTCCATTCTTGTCCAGCCTGATGCATGACCTCAGGGCTGTCCCTGGCCTTCCAGTTTTCACCTTTCAAACACTGAAGTCTGCGCTAAGTGCATTCCATGCAAGATCTTATCCGATCTTCATGGTAGCCATCTAAGAGGATCAATATTGCTGCTCTCCTTCTTATAAATAGTAACAATCTCTAATATAGGGGCTTCCCTCATAGCTCAGTAGGTAAAGAATCTACCTGCAATGCAGGAGACCCGGGTTCGATCCCTGGGTCGGGAAGATCCCCCGAGAAGGAAATGACAACCCACTCCAGTATTCTTGCCTGAAGAATCCCGTGGACAGACGAGCCTGGTGGGCTACAGTCCCTGGGGTTGCAAAAGTTGGACACGATTTAGCGACTAAACCACCGCAATATAAGATTAAGGCTAGGATTCTTTTTAAGGATTAAATGAGATACTTAACAGGGCATATTGAGCAAGAGTTCTAGAATGGACTCATCTGGAGTTGGTGATTTCTGTGGTTGGAGGCGGAGGGAGAGAGTGGTGGTTATGAAAGTGGGATCTAGAAGGGTTAAGTGACTTGTCCTCAGCAGAAGCAGGATTTGACAGGGGCTATGTCTCACACGTCTCCTTTCTTTCAATGGGCGGTAACAGCCTCCCCTCCTGCAGCTGCAGAGTGTTCTTGAGAAGCCGAGGTTATCTTGGGTGTGATAGGAAAGGTGGAAACTTCCACCAACAGCCATTTCCCCTCCTCAGTCCTCTGCTTCTTCTCAGCAGGCTGCCTGTGAGCTGGGTGGAGGGGGAGAGATAAGAAGGGAAAGGGGAGGGCTAAGAGGGGTAGGACAGTCTTGTTTGAATATCAGCTTTGATGATTTTCATCAAAAATCATCAAGATGATCTTGTTTGAATATCAATTTGAAGACCGCACAATTCTTAAGAATTCTTAAAAGAGTCATAAGCCTGGGAGTTCTTACTAGTGGGAAATGGTGTACTCTTGGCCCCCTTGCTTCAGTCATAAATCTTGGTCTACCTGGGGCCATGCCTGGGGTAAACCCTCAGTAAGCATTTGGAGTTCTCCACTCAAGGACCAGGAAGTGGGAGGGTTGTTTGACCTCCAAGCTCCAGTTCGCTTTTCCAGAAAATGAAGTCACAGTGGTGCTTGTCCCGTGGAGACTTTGGTGAGGAGTCACTGAGGGGACGTACCCGAGAATGGTTCAGCTCAATGCAGGGGTGCTCAGAAGCCTGCGGGGACTAGCTAGCTCCATCCAGCTCCACCACGCCACGTGTGTTAGGACCGAAGACCCCACCTGGCCATTTTTTCCCACAAGTCCACACTCCCCAGGACACCAGTCCCTCTCTTTCCTCAGAGTTAAGACAGGAACACCTGGGGAATTCTTTGGAAGTTCAGGGGTTAGGAAGGACCTCAGGTTCAATCCCTGGTCAGGGAAATAAAATCTGGTGAAAGTAAAGTTAGTTGCTCAGTCCTGTCCGACTCTTTGTGGCCCTGTAGAAGGCAATGGCACCCCACTCCAGTACTCTTGCCTGGAAAATCCCATGGACGGAGGAGCCTGGTGGGTTGCAGACCATGGGGTCGCTAGGAGTCAGACACGACTGAGCGACTTCACTTTCACTTTTCACTTTCATGCATTGGAGAAGGAAATGGCAACCCACTCCAGTGTTCTTGCCTGGAGAATCCCCAGGACGGGGGAGGCTGGTGGGCTGCCGTCTCTGGGGTCGCACAGAGTCGGACATGACTGAAGCGACTTAGCAGCAGCCGAGTGTAGCCTGCCAGGCTTCTCTGTCCATGGGATTCTACAGGCAAGAAGACTGGAGGGGATTGCCATTTCCTTCTCCAGGGCATCTTCCTGACCCAGGGATCGAACCCAGGTCTCCTTCATTGCAGGCAGATTCTTTACCATCTGAGCCACCCAGGAAGCCCATAAGCTATTAAAAAAAAAAAAAAAAAGTACGAGTACATCTGCTACAGAGTCCTCTTACTGTCCCTACCCCTCCTGCCACCCTGTCCCCCAGAAAGAAAAGCCACAGTCCAGCAAGAGCTTCCACTCCCTGAGGGCTGTGTGCAGAGGTGTTTGCAGTGGGCAGGTGTCTGCCTCACCACCATCACCATCGGGACAGTGTGTCAGATTCTATGTATCAGGAACCTGCAGTCATCGTCTGGTTTGAAGATCAGACCACATAATTCTTTGAGTCATAGGCCTGGGAGTTCCTACCAATGGGAAACAGTGTCCTCTTGGCCCCCTTGGTTCAGTAATAAAGCCTTAGATCGGGAGGGCATGGCAAGGTCTGACTCATGGGTGACACCGAGGCACGTCACAGCCCTGCAGTCCTAACCAGAAGGCAGCAGCACAAGCCCCTATGGATTCTCGTTTCATGTACAGAAGCCAAGACTCACTCTTTCCACACAGAGTCGTTGTGCAGTCTTGGCAGTTGAGTAGGGAGGAGGGTGGCAGGGGGCCGCAAGAGGACAGTTAAGGTGAATAGTGACTCTGCAGAGAGATTCAGATGCTGGCATGGGTAAGTTCACTCTGCTTTGTGATTCTCTGGTTTGTTAAAGCAAACGAGGGTCGGGGAGGTAAGATCAACCTGTAGGACCTTCATCAGACACCTCAGATGGGTTTAACTCCCACAGCAGCCTTGGATCCTAAAAGTTTACCATCAGTTATTGGTTCTTTTCCCCTCTCAGTCCTAGACTCCCAGAGAGAGCTGTGTGATTCCTGGTGTCCTTCCAGTACCTTCCCATTTTTCACCCCTTTCGTGGTTCTTGGGTGGCACCGATGTCAGCTGGTTGGAAATCCAGAGGATGAGGTGAACACCCTTGGAATTCCCTGAGGAACACCTGTCTCCACCTTCCTGCCTCATCCCAGAAATGCCTAGTTAGATTCTCTGTCCCTCACCCGTTATGCTTTAGAAGCAGAAGTGTTAATCCTCATAACACTCCATGAAAGAGTGTCCTCACTACTTGTACAGATGAGGAAACTGAGGCATAGAAGGTTTAAGTAATTTGCCCAAAGTCACACAGTTACTGGTAGAGCTGAGACTGAGACTCAGCTGGCTATCAAATCCTTTTAGCCACCATGCCATAAGGTACCGCTTCTAGAAAAAGGGCAACTCTGACCTGAAAAGTCTCCAGCTCCCTCCCCCTCTCATCCCCCAAACCTTGAGAACTTGGCCTCTCTGAAGATTTCAGCCCAAATAGTCATGGCAGGCTCCTCTGATGGGATGGGGCAGGGGAGATCCGTGACTTGAACATCTGTGGATGCATTATTCGTTTATTATGAGAAAATCTCTCCTATCTCTGATTACCTAGTGCTGATCCAGGGGGACCCTCTTTGGGGGCTGGTTGGCAATGAAGAAAGTGAAACCCTTTCTTGGGACTCCCTCAGTGATGAGGTCATCCCTTATGCCTTGGCTAGGTTGGATCATCAGAAAGTCCCTAGAATCGTGGTTTCCAGCCTCTGAGCTGTTCCTGTCAGCAGCTTGGCTTCCCTGCCAGCTAATGGAGTCAGTTCATCAGATGGAGACGTTTTGCAAACTGTGGGAAGGCAGATGCTCTTTAAGAGTTCACTTGGCTTTAGGATGGGGCTGGGGGTTAGAGTCACACACGTGCAACCTTTTTCTTTTCATTTGTTCTCAGAAGCCTGGGGGTGGGGGTGGGGGGCGGGCAGGAAAGGTCTGTAGCGAGTAGCAATTGAGGTTATGATGATTTTCATATGAATAGTCAGATCTTCTGTGTCCATTAACTATCTTTTGTGGTGAGGAAGTTGATTGTGTAACTGGAAGAAGAGACTCCAGAGGACTGTTAAATGATAGCTCCGTCCCCCAGGCTCTTGGCTCTCTATGCAGTGGAGGGTGGGAGTGGGCAGTGTTCTTGACAGTAGACAACTTGCTTCTTTGGGAAAATGGTCGACTCAAAGTAGAACGCCATCCTGCTCTTCGGATGGCGGTGGGTCTCTGGTGGATCCTTGCCAAGTGGTTGGGAGGTGATGGGGGCGGGGGACAGGGCCAGAGGAGAGTAGCAACTGCAGTCAGCCACCCAAAGGTCAGTTCTTCCCATAGGCTTGTCAAAGGGACTTACCTTGTACTACTGCAAAGTCAGAGTTACAGCCTGTCTTACAGTCTGTTTGGGTAGTTGTTCTTTGCTGGCAGAGAGCCCAGGGTGGGGGTGGGCAGGATAGGAAAGAGGTAGAGGCCTGAAAGTGAATTCCTGGCTTGGCTCAGCCTCAGGGTAAACTGCCTTACATGCTGCTGAAAAACTGTAGATGGGAAGGCAAACCCAGGAGCTGGCAGTGAATCCCCTCCGCTCCTTATCAAAGGGATTCATTCAGATACTTCCTGAGTGCCAGAGATGGAGTGCTGAACAGGCCAGACACAGCCCTGACCTTCACAGAGCTTCAAATCCAGCAGGGAAAATAGATGCCAGTGATCACAAGGGAACATAATGAGTAATGAGATCAGATGCAATGGAAGAGAGCAGCCCAGCTCAGGCAAGTCACTTAGCTTCCACTTGTCAGTCTCATCATTTATAAAGTGGGGGCCAGATCTCCCCTCACAGGCAGTTGCAAGGCTAACTGGGATTGTAGATGTTAAGTAATTGCTATATGGTAGGTACTGGGTTAATATTTATACAAACCCAGGGATGAATATCCAGGTTTTCCTGGTGTCTCATTGGTAAAGAATCTGACTGCCAAGCAGGAGACGCAGGTTCCATCCCTGGTCCGGGAAGATCCCCTGGAAAAGGAAATGGCAACCCACTCCAGTATTCTTGCCTAGGAAGTTGGACAGAGGAGCCTGGCTGGCTGCAATCCATGGGATCATAAAAGAGTCGATTACAAGCAACTAAACAACAATAGATGAATATGAATATGGTCATAGCAAATCTCCATTCAACAGCTTCATTCAAGCACCTCCTATATTCCAGGCATTGTTCTGGACATTTAAAATATGAATTAAATAGATAAAAGCCCTGCCTCTTGGAGATTATGCTGTATTCGGAGAAGACAGATAATACAATACAATAATTAAGTAGAAAGCATAGTATGCTTGGTGTTATGGTGACAAGATGTGAAGAACTGACTCATTAGAAAAGACCCTGATGCTGGGAAAGATTGAAGGCAAGAGGAGAAGGGGATGACAGAGGATGAGATGGTTGGATGGCATCACCGACTCAATGGATATGAGTTTGAGTAAGCTCCAGGAGTTGGTGATGGAGAGGGAAGCCTGGTATGCTGCAGTCCATGGGGTCGCAAAGAGTTGGACCTGACTGAGTGACTGAACTGATGGCAACAAGTACTACCAGAAATGTGAACAGAGAGAGACGGAAGTGGGCAGATAAAGGGCAGGGAAAACCTCACCGAAAGGCAGCATTTGTGAAAAGTCCTGAAAGGGGTGAGGGAACTAGCCAGTGTAGATCCCTGGGAAGCATTTCAAGAAAAGGGACAGCAAATTCAGCTGCCCTGTGACCACAGCATGCCTGGTGTGTTTGAATACAGCAAAGAAGCCACTGTGATGTGGCCAGAGAGGTGGGGGTATGGAGGGTGACAAAGGGTTTTGAGGTCAATTTAAAGATTCATTGAGAGAGCTGTGCTGGGTGAAGGGTGGACATGCAGAGGGTGGGGCCCCAGAGGGCTTTGAATAGAAGAGTGACATAATCAGACTTGGCGTCTTTGGTCTGAGCAGGTTCCCTCTTTTGGGAATGGAGCACAAAGAGTGAAGCTGGGAGATCAGCTAGGGTATTACAGAAAGCCAGGTGAGCAAGAACGGTCTCCTGGACCACGTGGCATCAGGGAAGGCTGGAAGAGGGAGATTGGCCTCATAGGGAAGGAGAGTACATTTCTGGATAGAAGTGTCTGCCCCATCCCATCCCGACCTTCCTTCTTAGATGCCAGAGGAAGTTGATGGTAACCACAGTGCCCTGACCCTTGGGTGCCCTGGCTCCCTGCCAGTTTGCCTTGAGGAAACCAGAGTAGCTCAGAAGGTCAAGACCAGAGTTTTTCTCCCCAAGTAAGAAAAGAGCTACAGAAGTACAGGTGGGCTGGACCTGATCTGGCCTCGGAAAATGGTTGTTACCAGGATCTCTTTCCTTTGGCTGGGGCTTTGTTTTCACTGAGGTGTCTTTGAGCCTTCACAGTTGTTTATACCTGTGGTCCTGTCCTTTCCCAATCAGTGGCTGTCCTCTCGGAGAAGACGATGGCATCCCACTCCAGTACTCTTGCCTGGAAAATCCCATGGACGGAAAAGCCTGATAGGCTACAGTCCATGGAGTCGCAAAGAGTCGGACATGACTGAGCAACCTCACTTTCACTTTTCACTTTCATGCATTGGAGAAGGAAATGGCACCCCACTCCAGTGTTCTTGCCTGGAGAATCCCAGGGATGGGGGAGCCTGGTGGGCTGCCGTCTATGGGGTCGCACAGAGTTGGACACGACTGAAGCGACTTAGCAGCAGCAGCAGCAGCAGCAGCAGCTGTCCTCTCTAGGAGATGCAGATCCTGAATTATCCATACTTCTATGAGGACCGTTGGCTTCTTTACAATGTGGCCTCAGGCTCTTCTTGAGTTGGGGCCCCATTTCACAGCATTAAGTGGGCAAGTTCACATTTACACAAATAGTTCAAAGAGTAAGAATATTCTTCACAAAGAGCATATTCTAATCACAGTAGCAATTATAAATAATCTGGCAGAGGGGTTTTAGAGATAACAGGAAATCAATTTGAAATCAGAACATGCAGAAATAGGGACTTTCCTGGTTGTTCAGTGGTTAAGACTCCACACTTCCACGGCAGAGGGCATGAGTCCGATCCCTGGTTGGGGAACTATTAATAAGATCCCACATGCTTCTAGGTACTGCAGAAAGAAAAAAAACATGAAGAAAAAAAAAGAATGAGAGGGTATAGTCAGGGTAATCGTTATAAAAACGGCCAGTATTGAGTGTTTACTTTACCCATTAGCCCATTTACTCTTCATAGCAATCCTATAGAGGGGGTGTTGTGGACTCTGTTTTACAGATGGGGAAAACCACACACACAAACATACACACACAAGGACACATACACACAGGAGGATTCAGTAACTTGCCCAGGATAATTCAGAGGTAGATGATCTATCCCCAGAGCCTGTGCTCTTGGCCACAACTCCTTAAGATACCTCTAAACAGCTTGCTTCCTTCTTACAATTTAAATGATGAATTTTGTCTTTGTGTTTATATTCAACTTTATCATAAACTTGAGGATCACAGATCATAACTGCCAAAACATTCCCAGGGAACCAAGAGTCTGGATCCCTGAGGGTTCCCAGATACTGGCAGGTCCGAGATGCCGAGGCCATCCAGAGTGATTAGGGCAGAGGAAGGGGCTCATCCATCAAGGAGAGGCACTTTGCCGCTGATGTGAATTCGTTTATCCCCCTTCCTCCTCTTTGTCTCTTTATCCTGCCTCCCCCTCCCAGCCCTGCACACAGACCTGATGTATAGGCATCTCAATCACTTCTGCTTCCCCTAGAGATCAAGGCCCGGCCTTGGGCCCTGAGGCCTCCCAGAGTAAATCAGTAAATTGGGAGGAGGGGGGCAGAGAAGGGATCAAAAGAAAGTGGGGTCCTCTCTGCTGCCAGCTACCTGTCATGTGCCGCTTCTCCCAGGCGCGGGGGAGGAAGAGAAGGAGCTGCCCTTGGGGAAATCTGGAGGGAAAAGGTTCTTCTCCAGCCCTAGAAATTAGGTCTCTGAAACCCTTCAGACAAAGAAACCCAAGTCAGGGAGAATTCTGTTCTTAAAAAGCATATTAAACTGAATCCTGTGTTTTCCGCCCTTCATACAAGGCCAAGGTGGAAGGCAAGCATGAATTTTCTAAACTTCAACTGTAAGAGCTAAGGAAGGAGAAAATTTCCACATTTTCTCAGCTGTTTCAAAATGTATTTTTAAGCATTCAGATGAAGAGATTGTTCCGAAGGACCTCTTCTTTCAAGGGATAGAACTTGCTCTATTTTGATTATTTTTCCTCTCCCTTCTTCTCCAGCCTCTGTCTTTTTCCATTTTCCCTCTCCCAACAAGAGTCTCCAGGGATTTCCCAACCAGAAGCTCTCCTCTCCATGGCAAAGCAGTCTCCACTAGCCCTCATTTCTCCCTGCAGCTCCTCTTTCCCCTCCTGGAGATGGACCTACCCTGGGTCTGGGCAGTGGAAAAGACAGGTGCTGCGTTTACCTCGACCAAACCGCTCTCTCTTGGTTTAGGGCTTTGCTACCTGGAAAGTTCATGTCAAGGGGAGACGAGTTCCACTCTGCCTTCCTGTCTTTGTCTGTTACCTGGAGCACAAAGACTGTTAAGTTAGCTAATGGCTGGCCTCTTGCGGCTGATTAGTGCTGTTAACCAGCCTGAGCAGCCTGAATCAGGACAAGCTTTGTGACAGTTAGTGATGGATTGCCTGTTGCTGCTTCCTAGGGGTCATGTCAGCAGGACCCATGACTTGTGGCTCACCAGCTTTGGGGCCTCCAAACTTTGGGGTCACCCCTCAACAGGGTCCTGGATGACTTTGATGGGCAAATCCATTTAGGAAGGTGGGATTGCAGGGACCAGGTCCTTTGATCTTTCACTTCCTGTGCGGCTGGTTGAACAAAGACTAGCTCATTAAATATTGGAAACGTGGCATGTATTGAAGGGGCCCAGATCTGTCCCTTACCTCTGATGATAATAACAGAACAGAGCCCACTTATTGGTTCATTGGCAAACTCTTGCCACGTGTCAGGCATAAGGGCTTTGTGTGCATTTGCCCTTTTTAGTATTCACCCTAACCACTAGAGAAGAAACCACCTTCATTTTACAAAGGAAGAAACTGAGGTCCTAGAGGTCAAGTAACTAATGCAGGGTCATGGTCAAACAGCAGGTTGATGGCAATCATCCCCCCCCGCCCCACCCAGAAAGTGTTTATTGAACATCTACTATGTATCTGACATTGTTCAGGTAACCCCTGCCGGAAGGAGTTTACATTTTGAAGGGGAGCACCAGACATTGCACAGCTGAGCAAATACACAGACACAAGAAACAGCTCTGTGTAAATGCTTCCGGGGAACTAAAAGGATGGCAGAGCCAGTATTCCCAGAGCTCTGAGGCTGAGAAGAGCAGGCAGCATCACCTGGTAATCTCAAGGCAGATTTAACTCACAAGGCAGACTTAACTCAGCTGAATGTCCACAGTGCTTCGCCCTCGCTGGTAGCTGTGTGTTCGCGTTGGGAAACGATTGTGTGCCTTGTTTTGTGAGAGGCAGAGCCAGAACTGGCGTGAAAAGTGAAGTTCTCATGATGCTGGCACTCTGAATTGCATCTCTCCTCTGCGAGCCTGGAGTCACACTTACCCAGCCTCACCCTGGACATAGATGGCCTTGTTCTCAGTGAAAGTAACCCAGGAATCCCCCTGATGGGAAAGCCTGGGGAATTTACTGTGGTTCTGAAGTTCGGGTTACAGCCTCTGCTCTAGGAAGGGCTGGGAGTGGTGAGCCCAACAGCTCTCATTCTCAGCTGATACCTGTTCCCGCCTGACACGGAACCTCTTCCATTCACTCCTGCCTCTCTGAGTCACACTCAGCTGGCCCTGCTGGGTGTCCACAAATAGCGCCTCAGTGTGACTTCACACCGGAAGCTCATCTGCCTGACTCATGGCCTGCTATGGGCATCTCCCTGGGGAGAGGCTTCTGGCCCTGCCCCCACCCCCGTAGGGGAAGAGCCAGAAAAAGGGGAAAATCCCTCGCTAGGGCACCTGTTGTGGAAAATACCTGCAGCCCCAGCTTGGCTCTGCTCAGGTGCCCTGGAGCTGGCAGCTTCACTAGATGCCTGTGAGATTGGGGGCAGGGGGTGGTGGGCACAGTTCAAATTTGGGGAGGCATTTACAGCAGAAAACTGCAGATCTTAAAGTACATTGATCTGAAAAAATTGTCCACAACATATAGGATTCAGTGTTAGGTGAAAAGTAATGTCATTAAAATCCTATCTGAGATTCCTCCCTGGCAATCCAATAGTTAAGACTCTGAGCTCCCAATGCAGGGGGCACAGGTTCGATCCCTGGTCAGGGAACTAAGATCTTACATACTGAGGTGCGGCATGGCCTTAAAAAAAAAAATCCCCTTTGTGATGAGAGGAGGGAATATTGATATGGTTAATTTATGCACCAAAAGAAATGCTATTTGAAGAAAAAAATATAGTATAGGTAAGAGTACAGAAAACTTTCTATATTTGTTTGCCTTTCTGATTTTTAAATAATAAACATTTATCATTATAATCAGAAAAAAAGATCTGGAGGGAAAAAATCCAAATAAACCAAACCCAAGTATCCTAAAACATAACAGCCTTGTTAAATGCCTAACAGTGACCCAAGGGTGACCATTATGTGCAAGTGACTGGAGTGAACTTAACATTGACCCAGCAAGCTTCAGCTGCCTCCCTAGCTACAGAAGGAACAAGTCAATTCCCCAGGGCATCTCCCCTCATGGTCCCAGCAGAGCAGAGAGGAAAAAAAACACCTGTTCTCTGGACCAGTACCTCCTTGAGGCTCAGCACGGTGCCTAGCCTCCAGTAAGGGCTCAGTAGAAATGTTTTATTTGGAATGGACACATGAATAAATAGTGTTTAAAAAAGGATTGAAGAAGATGATTTAGCTAATACAAACTTTAACACTTGATGAAGTGGACTGTCTCTTTTGGAGAACTGCAAAATAGGGTGGAAGGCAGGAAGCTTCTATGGAATAAAGAACAAGGAGGAGGGGAAGAAAAAACAGCTGATTGGTCAGAGCCACGTGGTCAGCCTTGTTTGGGTGGAAAAGCCCAGAGTTGGCTTGGCACTTGGGGACCAAATGACTGGATCCATATAGCATTTCTGGTCAAGTGGAGCATTGACAGGGACATAAAAGTCATCAGCGTTTCAGTGTGCTGATGTGGCACTTTGGGCTGGAGTGGCTCCATCTGGGGCCCAGAAAGTTATGTCAACAATAGACATGCTGTGCGAAGTCCCTGTCAATCCAGTAGTTAGGACTCTGAGCTTTCATTGCCAAGGGCCTAGGTTCAATCCCTGGTTGGGTAACTAAGACCCCACAAGTCTCATGGTGCAGCCAAAAAAGTTTGAAAACCCCAACAGATTCAATGCTCTTCCCCTCACTAGGAATTAGGGAAGTCCACATGATGCCACTTCTGAGACATTCCTTTTGTTGTTTGTTTGTTTGTAGGATTTACTTATTTATTAACATTTACGGTGTTCATTGGAAGCACTGATGCTAAAACTGAAACTCCAATACTTTGGCCATCTCATGCAAAGCGTTGACTCATTGGAAAAGACCCTGATGCTGGGAGGGATTGGGGGCAGGAGAAGAAGGGGATGACAGAGGATGAGATGGCTGGATGGCATCACCGACTCGATGGACATGAGTCTGAGTGAACTCCGGGAGTTGGTGATGGACAGGGAGGCCTGGCGTGCTGTGATTCATGGGGTTGCAAAGAGTCATACACGACTCAGTGACTGAACTGAATAAATTTTAAAGAATAGTTTTTGATTTAGAGAAAAGTTGCAGGAATATTACAGTAAGTCCCCAGCTGCCTCAAACCCAGTCCTCCCTATTATGATCTTACACTTGTCACATGTACATTCGCCGCAACAAGTAGCTCAGTGTGATCCAGTGTTAGTACCTGAATCCATACTTCATTAGGACTTCCCGGGTTTGCACCTGTTGTCCTTTTTCTGTCCCAGGATCCCCTGTTACTACATTTAGTCACCCTATCATCTTAGATTCCTCTCAGCTGTGATAGTTTGCCATCTAAGCCTTTCCTTGCTGCTGCTGTCTTGTGTTTTTTAGAAGGTCCCTCAGTCTGGGTTTGACTGAGGTTTTTCTCATAATTAGGTTGGGATTGTGGGTTTTTGCAGGGGAAGACCACAGAAGTGAAGTGCCTTTCTCATCACATCGTGCCCAGGGTACATGCTGTCAACATGACTTACCACTGATGAGGTTCACCTTGCCCCCTGGGACGTTTGTCGGGTTTCTCTGCTGTGAAGCAGTAGAAGATTTGTCTGTTTTCCCCTCAATTATTCATTCAATCAGTTGTTCAATTATTGTTAATCATATGGATACATGGATATTTAGTTTATACTTTGGATTGTAATCCTCTATTGCTGAAACTGTTCCATCCCGGGTCATTGAGAGCTCTTTTCTTTGGCCCCTGCATCCCTTTGACATGCCCCATCATTCTGGTTTTGTTTTGTTTTGTTTTTTAGCACTCTCTTACTTTCTGGCATTACAAGATGCTTCAGTTTCATCTTGTGTATTCCCTGCCCCATTCCTAGAATTTGCCATTTCTCCAGGGAGCTCTGGGTCCTTTTGGTGGTATTGGAAACCAGGATCTGGGTGTGGGATGTGCTGGTTGCTACTGGGGAAATAACAGCCAAATCTGTACAATAGTTTTGTGATGAGAATAACAGGGAAGGGGCTGGAAGATGTGGTCACTAACTAAGCCTTCTGCCAAATCAGCAGCTTTAGGTAGACACTAGTCAGCCCTATTTCACTGATGAAAGACTAAACACTTGCCCAGCATCCCAGGGAAATGGGAAGGGGGTGGGTGGGTGTGTGTGTGTGTGTGTGTGTGTGTGTGTACTCTCAGGCATGCATGTGCACTCTCACACAGGTGTGTAGCTGTCCATCCCATGAACTCTCCAGGGGCAACCAAAGGCTCTGCTTCGTGAACTGAATGTTGGGAAGTTTTACAAGAAAGTGGACACAGGTAGAAGAGCAAATGTCAGGCAAAGTAGTAGAACCTGAAGCAGGTGGCAATTACTGCGTAGACACTTAAAAACTTTTTCAAAGGTATTTAATGTCAAGAAAATAGTGTGTAGTAAGTAAAATGAAGCAACATTGTATGTTTAAAAAATATATCAGTACCTCTAAGTGATGGGATTATGGGTGATTTTTATTTTCTACGTTAGACCTGATTTTATTTTCTGTATTTTTCCGCAGTCAACATGCATTGATTATAATGATAAAAGTAATTTAATGTGAATCCAGTGAGTGAGTTTCATTTAAAAGATTATCACATAATAAGATACTTCATGCACCCTAGTAACCAAATAGACAGTAATGAATATTGGCCAGGACGTACAGAAATCGAAACTCTCATGTACTGTTTGGTGGCAGAAATGTAATGATGCAAGCATTGTGAAAAAATATTCTGGTAGTTCCTCAAAAAGTCAAATGTAAAATTACCATATGACTCAGCAATTCCACTCCTAGGTGTATACCTACGAGAAATGAAAATACCTGTGCTCAGAAAACTTGTAAGTACATGCTCACAATAGCATTATCTGTAATAGCTGAACAGTGGAAAGAATCCAAATGTCCCTCAACTGATGCAAAGGTAAAGTGTGGTCTATCCATACAGTGCAAGATCATTGAGCCACAAAAAGAAGTAAACCACTGCTACGGCACGACATGGATGACCCTTAAAAATACTGTGCCACATATGTAAAAGAAGCCAGACACAAAAGGCTACTTATTGTATGATAGCATTAACATAACATGCCTAGGGCAGGCAAATTTATGGAGACAAAGTAGATTACTAGTTGCCAGGGCTGGGCAGGGGTGGGGAAGACAGGGAATGGGGGTGTCTTTGGGGGGCTATTAAAAATGTTCTGGAATTAAATAGTCGTTATGGTTTTACACTTCTGTGAATATTCTAAAAGCCAGTGAATTGTACGTATTCAAAGGGTAGATTTAATGATATGTGATTTATAAAATCAGATTTTTTTTAGACATCTTCAGTTTTGATTTATCAGTGCTGAGCCCAGACTCCCTACAGTGGAGCAGTGTAGAGCATGGACCCTGTTGCTTCCTGGCTTGGAAGTGGGATCCTGGGCAAGCTGCTTAACCTCCTACAGTGTCGGTTTTCTTTTATTTATTTATTTGTGGTTGTGGTGGATCTTAGTTGCTGTGCAGACTTTCTCTCGTTGCGGTGAGCCGGGGCTACTTTTTATTGTGGTGCACAAGCTCCTCGTTGCGGTGGCTTCTCTTGTTGCAGAGCACAGGCTGTAGGTGCCCGGGATTCAGTGGTTGCAGTATGTGGGCTTAGCTGCCCTGCAGCCTGTGTAATCTTCCTGGACCAGAAAGTACGTCCTCCGTATCGGCAGGCAGATTCTCAACCACTGGATCACCAGGGAAGTCCCAGTGTCAGTTTTCTTAGAGTAAATGGGGCCCATTACGTTACCAAGGGTCCTTGGGCATTTTGTGTGGACCCTATACTCCCCTTCCATATCCTCTTCTAGTCTGCCACTGTTAACGACTTCCTAAGGAGATGGGGTCGTCATTCATGTAAGGGGACCTTGGGTTTTGCTTCCCATTTCCCCAGGAAAGCCCCTGCATTAAAACTACCTCTTTCAAGAGACGAGGCTTCTAGGTAGGGGCCAGAGGGATGGCTTATCCTACCAAGCTGTTTCCGGTGTTTGTTTGAAGAAATAAAAGTCATCTACGCATAGGTGACTTCTTCTGAAACGTCCTGGGGCTTCTGAACTCAAAGCACTCATATAGGCATGTTTATTTTTCAGACACACTTTCTTCTCTCCCTTTCTCCCTCTTCCCTCCTTGAAATGTCCCGGGGCTTCTGAACTCAAAGCACTCATATAGGCATGTTTATTTTTCAGACACACTTTCTTCTCTCCCTTTCTCCCTCTTCCCTCCTTTTCTCTCTCTTTCTAAGGGAAGGGAGTAGGTGAACTAGGAGCTGAGGGTGGGCTCTGTAGTCTGCACACACAGCGTGGAGTCAGAGCTGTTGTTAGAGCTGTGATGTCACTATGACCACGCAGGGCCTCCAAACCTGCACCTCTGAGCGCCCCTCCAGCTTGTCTGTGGACCGGGACCAGGACCTGGAGTGGGAAGGTGGAGGGCAGACTGACTTGCCCTTTCTCTTTCCATCCTGCTTGAGTCCCTGGGCCTGCAGAGTCAGCGTCCGACCCTCTGACATCTGTCCCCCAGACGGCCATCTCCTAACAGACCAGGCAAAGGGAGAAGGCGCAGTCAAGAGAACGCTATTCGGAAGCCAAAGCTATTCTGTGGTTTGCTTTACTAGTGAGAGGGTCCAATGTTTTCACTAAGGCTTAAAGTTAAAATAAATTCGTGTTCTCTGAACATGGGTTTTTCCTACTTATGAAGCATCTATCATGTTCTTGGAACTGCAGAGATGACAGAGAGAGGGAAGCAGTAAGGCGAAAAGCATAGCCTCTGCCCTTCATAAGCTTCTGGTAATAAGGGTTGCCGATATCACAGCAGCTCCTGTGGGAGCCTGAGAACCCTGGGAGAGGGCCGAGGGCCCACGTCCTCACATGATGGGGACGATGGCACAGACAAGGACACTGACCTTGTATCGTGCCCAGCACTGTGCATTCCTGGGGTCTCAACTGACTGTCACGGGTGCTCTCTGAGAGCAGGTGTTATCCCCATTCTACAGATGGGGAAACGGAGGCTCTGACAAGGTGTCACATGTCCAAAGCCACAGGGTGAGTAAGTGATAGAGCCAGATTTGAGGCTGGGTCTGCCCAACACGTAAGTTTGTACTCGTGACCACTGTGCCATGGTCTACAACGGCTCTGAGAAGAAGGTGTTGAACAGTCACTGGGTAGAAAGAGGAAGGACAGGAACGGGGGTTGCCACCAGGGCAGAGACTGCAATCACGAGTGTTTCAGAATTTGGAAAGAGGGGAGTGGACCATCCTCTGCTCTTCTGAACCAGTCAGGATAGACGTATACAACCTATTCTGGGGGTGTGCTTGAGTCCTGGGCTCCCAGATCTCAGTGAGCTAGAATCACACCAGGTGAGGACTTGTGATGGAGGGAGGGGCCCCGGCATGGAAACGGGAGGAGGTTTACTGGTGTGGACACAAGTCAAGGGCCGGAAGCTGCAACAAGACAGGTGGGATTAAATAAGAACTTTCTAGCAGCTACGACTGAGCAACTTCACTTTCACTTTTCACTTTCATGCATTGGAGAAGGAAATGGCAACCCACTCCAGTGCTCTTACCTGGAGAATCCCAGGGACGGGGGAGCCTGGTGGGCTGCTGTCTATGGGGTCGCACAGAGTTGGACACGACTGAAGCAACTTAGCAGCAGCAGCAGCAGCAGCAGCTGGGGCTGCACATGAGCTCCTGATCACCAGAACTGAGTCCTCAGGCAGCTACTCAGGGTGTCGTGCGGGACAAACATCAGGGACTGATCACACAGTGCCATCTGTACTGGGGGGTGTGGTTGGTGAATATTGATACCATAGTGGCAGCGTATTAAATAAAGACGAATCATGGGGATGTGCAAAATGAGAGGCTGTATGGTTTCTGTAGTCCTTTCCAGCTTTGGCTGTTAATAAATACATGTCAGGCTCTTCTGAGTTTGCAAGGAGGAGATGCCGTGTGTGTTATAGTAAAGCCCAGGGACAGAAAAGTGACCTCCTGAAATTTTAGTCTAGGCAGTTAAGATTTTGATGCTTTCTCAGCTCGACCATCTGGCAGGGAGCCTGGGGGTGGACAGTAAGATCTCTAAGGTGACATTGCTTCCACCTCGGAGTCATCTGCGGCATGCTGACTGGTCAGTGACTCGAATAATGAGGCTGATGCTGGGAAGCAGGAGTCTACTTTTCTCTGCCCTCCATTCACTGCAGCCTTCCGCCTGCAGGGCACAACCCCCCACAGGGGCATGAGCTGCAAAGCAGAGCTGCTGGAGCTAGAACAGGAGGCCACCGGAGGCACCCAGGCAGGAGAAACGCCCCCACAGAAAGACACGGTTAATGTGCTCAAGGTGTGAGGGAGAATGTGCGGAGCTATGTTGTTGGCAACCGCCTCTGCCTGTAAGGATGGTTATAGGGGTTTGGACGCAGACTTGGGGTGCTGCAAAGAAAGTGAGAAAAGGCTGAGAGCCGCAGAGGGTGTCAGAGAGGCAGTTCTTTCCCTGCTGTTAGTTATGCTGCTCAAATCCAAGTGCGATCCAGCCCAGCTGGCCTGGAAGGCCGTCCTTGGCCTGCCTCTTCTCTGGCCGGTGGCTGACACAGCCTTAGTGGAGGAGGGGGTACTGCCCGAACAGGCTGATTCACTGTTTCCACCAGGTCCAGACCATCGTGGTGGGCGGATCACTCGCCAGCCTTGTAAACTAACGCTCTGCTTGTCTATGTGACGTTTATAGCCCCGTGGGGAGCTGGCTTTTTAATGAGCCTAATTTGAGACTCTAAGTAGGAGTTTGTAAAACAAACAGAGAGGGACTCCGGCCAAAGCCCGAAGAAGTGCACAGGGTCACGTCCAGCTCTGAAGATGGGCCATGGCTCTAGGCACCCAGGGCAGCAAGCAAACGTGCTCCCCAAGGACAGGCCTCTCTTCCCAGGCAGCATGCTGCAGAAACCCCTGGAGGCTTAGCAAGACCTTCCCATTTGGCTTCTGCGTGGAAAGCACAGGGGTGTCCCAGCTTTCCTGGTGAGA
The DNA here is from genome assembly GCF_014754425.2 of Oryx dammah. Classification (NCBI taxonomy): domain Eukaryota; kingdom Metazoa; phylum Chordata; class Mammalia; order Artiodactyla; family Bovidae; genus Oryx; species Oryx dammah. The sequence goes on along the minus strand of NW_024070201.1, from coordinate 62,508,596 downwards.
GGAAAGGAGCGGGCCCATGGTGCACATCCAGAACTGGATGTCGGTAGACCAGATGGCCTAGTTGCTCCCTGACTGAATGATAGACCTATAGCCAGCCTTCCAAGGCTTCTGGGAGCCAGAGTCTGCAACCCACAGACACCTGTGAGGAAATGCCACCTCTTCCTGCCGCTTTAATTCAGTTTTTGTGACACCCGGTCCTCAAATTCAGAATGAGATGATGCTGACGTCTATCGTGAGGCTCTATTAGAGTCAGCTCTCTCTAGCAGTTCCCATGTGGATGTTTGGGGCTCAGTTCTAGGGCTGGGACCACAAGCAGGAGTCCCGGTCAGTGCTCGAGCACTGGGGTTTGATATGACTAGGAGGCCACTGCCCACGGTGAAGTCATACTGTGGGACTCTCCTGACTTACCTAAAATAACAGTGCTTGGTACTGTGAGCCTTTAGAATGGAGTGTGCTGTAGCCATTGAAAGGGATAATGTGAAACCATATTTGGGGCCTTGGAAAGATGTCTGTGAAATATTAAGTGAAAAAGGGTGATTAAAGTATTAATTTCTTAAAATTAAAAGTATGCAAGCATGCAGAAAAATATGCACGCACACTCCAAAGCAGAGGTGCATGTTCAAAAGTGCAAAAAGATATTAAACTATAATGTCACTGGTGATTATTTCAGGGCAGTAAAATTACTATTTTTATTCTCTTCTTTTTGCCTTTCTGCATTTTTTTAAATGGAAATAAGCTGTGGGGATTCTGCCATGGTAAGACTCCATGCTCTCATGCCCGAGGGCCCAGGTTCAATCCCTGGTTGGGAAACTAAGATCCCACAAGCCATGTAGCATGGCCAAAAGAAAAGAAAAAAGTCTGTGAGTGGCCTTCTGCCGATAGATGGTCTGCCAGGAAGATTCCCCCATGAAGGGAGATTCCAGCCCTTATGCTGAACAAAATGAGAGCTGGGGTTGCTGCAGCCATGTCAGGCTCTTGGGGAGCTAGACCACACGGGCCAGAATGCTCTGTTCTTAGCAGAGTTCCCGTCTGGCATGTGCACAGTCAGTGCCGCAGAGAGGAGGTGGTGAGCTCACATTTTCAATCTCTACAGAGATGCAGGGGCCCTGGGAGTGGGGAGACGGCTTTATCATCAGACTCACCATATGATTTCATTTGAACAAACGGTTCCATGGTTTAGAAAAAAATTTTTTTTTGCAAAACTAATGATTTACAGAAACCATCTTGTACTAGAAAAGTTACTTCATCTGCAAGTCAGAGAAAACTACTATGGTGATCTGAATTGTGACCCTCCGAAATTCACTGGGGCTTCCCAGGTGGTGCTAGTGGTAAAGAAGCCACCTGCCAGGGCAAGAGACTTAAGAGACACAGGTTCAGTCCCTGGGTCGGGAAGACCCCTGGAGGGGGTATGGCAACCCACTCCAGTGTTCTTGCCTGCAGAATCCCATGGACAGAGGAGCCTGGTGGGCTACAGTCCCTGGGGTCACAAAGAGTCGGACACCACTGCAGCAACTTAGCACACACCCATGCACACAAATTCATAGGTTGAAGTTCTACCCCCAGCACATCAGAATGGGACTGTATTCAAGGTAACTAAGGTGAAAATGAAGTCCTGTGAGTGGGCCCGAATCCAGTCTGCCTGGTGTTCTTATAAGAAGGGGTGATCGGGACACAGACACACAGGGAAGACCACATAAAGACCCAGGGCGAAGACCCCAGGAGACAGGTGTCAGAGGAAGAAAGCAGCCCTCCCCACGCCTTGATCTCAGACGTCCACCCTCCAGAACTGTGAGAAAACAAGTTTCTGTTGTTCACGCCACCTGCTCTGTGGTATTTTTCTCCTGCAACAAGTTCAGAGATTGGCAGTTCCTGGTGGTGGCTAGCTTGCTCAGTGAGATGGTCGGAGACCCAGGCTCTTTCTACTTTCTGTTCTGCCATCCTCAGCACGTAGGCTCTGGTCTTGTCCCTTCCTGTAGCTCCATGCCCTGCATGGTTGCCTGCCTCCCGGAGGCATAATGGCTGCTGCTGTCCTTCTTCAGACAGCGTGTCACATTTAAGACTAGGAGAAACACAAAGGTCCTGCCAGCTGGACAGCCTGTCCTTTTAGATAAGGAAAAGCAGCGCTCTCCAGAACCCCTGATGTCCTGAGTTTGTGTCTCATTGTCCAAAATCATGTTGCACAACTGTAAAGGAGTCTGGGAAGGGGGCCCCCCAGGGCATGTACTGCAAGTCATCCTGGGCAGTATCGGGGTTCTCTTAGCCAGGGAGAAGGACAGCACTGGATAGGTCACTGAAAACATCAGTGCAATTTCAAGTATCCGGATAATAGGCTGAAAGTTTTCATGCATCTTGGCAGGGGAAGATCATGGGCTCCTGGGAGAGAGCCAGTGAGGTTTGGGTGTCCCCATCCTGAGAATGAACATTCTGTGGGGACATCCTTCCCTGTACCTCCTCCCCACCTTCAGCCCACCCCGTGTTGTGTGGTGTTGCCCAGCCACAAGATGGCTGGGGACTGTTTGCAACTCATAAAGTCTGTTCAGTCCCTGTAGGGTTCTTGGAGTAAGCAGGGGCTTTGTGAAACATCCTGTTATTTTTCTTCCCTTGCTGATGCTGACAGCACATAGCAAAAGCCCTCTCTTCAGATTCCTTCTAAGCTTCTAGTACCTACTTCAGAACCCTCTCCTCTACCATTTATTATGATGTCTTTTGAATATCTGTCTACATGTTTTTCCTCTCCTCTAGCATCAGGGACCTGGGTCTTACCTCTGTATTTCTAGCACTAAGCTCAGTGTAATTAATAGACATGTGATGAAGGTTTGAGTGGGTGAATGAGTGATGGGAAAAGCACAGTGATAACTTTCCCTGAGCCTACTTAGATACTTGTTCCTTATTTGAAGTCATCAGTCCACCTTGGGACAGAAGGTCCCATGGCCTTAGAGTATGTGTTCTCTGTCTGTGGGTTTTAACTGCCTGCAAGCTGCCCTTTCTGGGGGCGGGAAGGCAGGGTGGTACATGGGTATGTCTGTTTGTGCCATATATGAGCTGATGAAGGGAGTGACTTCAACTCTGGGCTCTGGTGTCCCCAACCCACTTGGCATGGGGATGTCTTTTGTTGGCCCAGATTTTAAAGCATGTGTTGAATTCTCTCATTTTTTTTGTGAATTACCTTTTGGAGCCATAACAACTGAGACTGAAATTTGCTAAGTGGTTTATTTTCATCCTGAAACATCACCTATTTTAAAAGTATTCCAACATGTTTTTCACTTCTCTGGTCTTAAAAATGATTCCTTAATGAATTTTAGTTCCAAAATTTTACCTCCGTCTTTGATGTTTAAGTACGTAGCGCGAAAGCTAAAAGGAATGAGCAACTTTGTTGAAATAAGAGTCAAAGCAGTAGTCCAGGTGGACAAAGAAGATGTCTTCAGCCTGCAGTGGGGTTCTCTAATCTAGATACTCCTTCCCACCCCTTTCCACAGTGCTGCCCAATTTATCTGTCTCAATGTGTGTATGACCCTATCATTCACGTGCTGAAACCCCTTCAATGAGTCCTCCTTGCTCTCAGGACAGAGTCCCAGCCCCTTAGATTCCTGTGACCAGTGTCCACCTCCCTGGTTCCTCCCCAGGAGGCCTGTTACACTCGCCCATCCCTTCGAGTTACCCTCTGCATCCCTCTGAGGGGCTCTGGATTAGTAGTGAGGTGGATAAGCGCAGATCTGGGGCCTGATCCCACCTGACACCTGTTTTCTTTTTATAGCCTGCAAGCCAGTAATTAGTTTTATATTTTTAAATGTTGAAAAAGTATTAAAAGACTAGTTTGTGACACATGAAGGTGATATAAAATTCCAATTCTGTGCCCATATGGAGACTTCCCTGGTGTCCAGTGGCTAAGACTCCACACTCCCAAATGCAGGGAGCCCAGGTTGATCCTTGATGAGGAAACTAGACCCCACATGCCACAACTGAGAGTTTGAATGCTGCAACTAAGACCTAGAGCAACCAAATAGTTTTTTTTTTTTAATTACTTTAGAAACAGGGAAGATGCTCTTTTAAAAGTCTGTGCCCACCTGTTTATGTGTATGCATATTACACTGGCAGAGTTGAGCAGTTGCAGCAGAGACCCACATAGCCAAAAACATTTACTCTCTGACCCTTTGCAGGAAAAGTTCACCGATCCTAGCTTCATACTGGCTCCAAGGGTGGGTGGAGGGAAGACAGTGATCTCCCTTAGCCACCTCCCAGGCTGCCCCAAATAAACACATAGTCTAAGTATGAATAACGTGCTGACTCTACAAATACAGCTTCATGACAAGTCCCAGGGGACCCCTCCCCAGCCTGTCACTGCCCCAGATCCTCCCTATACAGGCCCTTCCTCTGCTTGAAAGCCCCATCCAACCGATGTCCACTCATCAGCTATGTCTCTTCCTTCAGGAAGCCTTCCTTGACTACTTGGCCTACATAGTCCACTTAGAGACCCTCCTTTGGGCTCTTTGGTCCCACTCCATATAGCCCTTTTCACATATTATTGACTTGGCTGGTTTACTGTCTGCCCTTCTTCACTAGACTGCAAACATCAACAGGTCGAGACTATGTCCTGTTTACTTTTCAGTCCCCAGAATTTAGCCACTTCTGGCAGATTATTAGGTCATCAGTAAACAGAAGAAGGGAGTGGATGAATGTAGAATAAATGATCTATCTATGGTGAGTAAAGCATGACTCTTTATCAGCATAGGCCTTTAGGAAAATAATGGGATAGATTGGCCTCGGGTCCCTTACTTCCTGCAAATAGTGTTAATACTTTTATATGGTATCTGATGGCTTTATCCCAAAGCCCTTGGCCCTGGGAATCAGGGAAGTCTTTTATAAGAATATTCCCATTTATTACATGTTTGCTATGTTTCAGGCATTTTGCTGAATGCTTACTTAACTTCTAATTCTCAAATAATCCTGTGAACTAGGAGCTATTATTAGGCCTATATCAGTTCAGTTCAGTCGCTCAGTCATATCTGATTGTTTGCAACCCCATGGACTGCAGCACGTGAGGCTTCCCTGTCCATCACCAACTCCCAGAGCTTGCTCAAGTTCATGTCCATCAATTTGGTGATGCCATCCAGCCATCTCATCCTCTGTTGTCCCCTTCTCCTGTCTTCAATCTGTCTCAGTATCGGGGTCTTTTTCAAATGAGTCAGTTCTTCGCATCAGGTGGCCAAAGTATTGGAGCTTCAGCTTCAGCATCAGCCCTTCCAATGAATATTCAGGGTTGATTTCCTTTAAGATTGACTGGTTGGATCTCCTTGCAATCCAAAGGGACTCTCAAGAGTCTTCTCCAACACCACAGTTCAAAAGCATCAATTCTTCGGTGCTCAGCTTTCTTCACAGTCCAACTCTCACATCCATACACGATTACTGGCAAAACCATAGCTTTGACTAGATGGACCTATATACAGATGAACAAATTGAGGCTCAGGGAAGTTAAGTAACTAGTCCAAAGTTACACAGTTAATAAGATTCATAGCTGAGTTTTAAACCTTCCTCCCTCTGATTCATGTTCTTAAATCACCTGAAAGATCTAAACCAAAGCAGGTTATATTTTTAGAAGGACTCTAGCACAGTACATTTCTGACTAATGTGCTCATATTCTATTAATAAATATCTTGGCCATCTGCCCTGGACTTCATGATACTTGCCTCTTTTTTCTTAACCCCCAAGGAATGACTTGTGCTCAGGCTGATTTATCCCTCTCCTTCCTTTGGGCTGACACGTGGAGACGTCTTCCGCCCGCCTCTTTTACCTGCTGGCAGCACTGCTCTCGCTGGGGATGTAGCTCAGGGATCACTCCCGGGAGGAGCTTTGCCTTCTCTCCCATCCGTGCGCCCACCTTTGCCCCCACCCCAGCAATGGCAGTGGCAAGCCCCCCTTTTAACGCTTGGTGATTCCAGCCCTGTGACATTAAGATTTCCCCCAGCTCTGAGACCTCTCAGTCCCAGCACATTGCAGCTTCTACTGGCGGCTGAGGCCACTGTTGTAGGTGCGTCGCGATCACACAGGTTCACTGTGCACATGGCTGAGCTGAGTGTCAGCAGGATGCCACAGGAGATGGCTCCTCAGTCACCACCATCTGGCCAGGTGAAGGAGCTGGCCTTTAGCGAGGCTGATTCTTGGAATAAGACTTGCAGACAAAATCTCACCTCCTGCTTAGGACTATAGAACAATTTCTGAGTTTCTTGTCCTTATTTTTTTAATTAACATTTATATAAAACAATTAGGTGTTTTTCTATTTGCTTTTTGTGCCTCCATGAGCTCACAACAGTTGTAATAATGGTTTTATTTTTATTAAAATATGTCTGTTCATTTTTTAATCAGTAGAAAAAAAAGTATGAAGTATAATGGAGGAAAAAAAAACCATCTCAAATTCTCCCCGTGCAGGAATAACTTTTACGTTAAATGACCTTTGTTCTGGTCTCTTTATAAGTAATTAGATCATAGTTTTGTTTTTTTCCAAAACATTCATTTGTTTTCTTACATAAAAACTTAATTTCTGTTAACTTTCTGCCATATTTGAAATTATAGATATTCCTGTACTCAAAAGAAATGATCTGTCATCCTCTTCTCCTTCTATCTCCCCCATCTCGTCCCCTATTTCTCTTATAACAGTCACTTTTTACAACACCAATAAATCAAATTTGTATAAAGTTTAGAAAGTGTAGTAGTTGAAAACATTTTTATAGCCCTAACATAGAATAACTCTCACGGTGGTGGTGTGTGCATGAGCTGGGGGAAGGGTTGATATTTCAGGGTGATGACTGTGTGTGTTTGCATTTTAAATGTGCTGTTGCCTTTATACAAATGTGGATGGATGTTGTCCTTGGCTCACGGGAACCGATGTGCTCAGTCACCATGGGTCAAGGATGGCATTTGACAAAGGACCATGGTCACGTGGTGGATTTTCCTTTTTTTTTTTTTTCCTTTTTTTTAAGAGGCGGAGGAAGATTCAGGCTTCCTGGGTCACTCAAGTTCTTGCTGTGTTACATCAATACTTTGGAGATAGGCCACCCAGAATCTCTTAAAAAGTACTCTAAACACCCCAGGGATCTTATTCCACAGGAAAAAGTTCAGTGGTCCACGTGTGAGTTCTGCACTCCATACTGCCCCATGTTGTGACAGTTGCTGAGTTTTCCAGAGTTCACCTTTAGGTTTAATTTCCTGAAATTGATCTGCTTGGTTACTCTGGCTTTACTTTACTCTCTTGCAAAGGAGGGAAATGGCAATGAAGAGGCTGCATTTTGTTACATCTTTACTTCAAAACAATTAAGCAGCAGTTCATGATCTTGACTCGTTCTTTTAGGGGCGTATTTATTCATCCTCTGGGTCTGGGACAGAACTGATATGAACTTTAATTAAACAAATCACCAAACTGCCTGTGAGGTGGCATTCCTAGCGGAGATTTCAAGTTCAGCCCCTGCCCCCACTGCTTTGTTGGTCTGTTGTTTTTTTCCTCTGGTGTCCCCTCTCTCCATCTAAATCTTCACCCTGCTTGGAGCCACCTGGGAATTGGGTGAGCCAGTCCTGAGTTCAGAGGTGCTGCTGCCAACTGGAGGGAAAAGAGGCAGCCCAGGGCCAGCTCCCCAAGCTGGAGCCCCACCAGCAGGCCCAAGACTGTCAAGGATTCCAAAGAGAGATGAATTCCAGCCCAGTATTCACTGTGAGGTTTGCTTTTTACCATTTTTTTTTTTTTAAATCATCTTTTTAAAGAGAATTTGGTTCTGGCAACAAGCGTGTTGCACTTCATCAGCCTTTGATCTTGCCCTAGGTTCTCTGGCCCCTGGCTCCCCGGGCAGTCATAAACCGTTATTATTTCACGGTTTAATGGCAAGCTCCCAGCCCTTTGGGCCTCTCTTAACCAGAAGACCACCTTCAGCCCTGGTGGCGTTCTGATAACTGAGAGTGGAGTGTTAACCAGAGCATGGCTATGTTTGCTTTTAATTTCCTGACCTTGAGGAAGAAGGGGAAAGGGCAGTCCTAATTGGACTGGTAAATGGTGAAGAAATCTTCTGTCCCTGAGCTTGTGGACTGCCCCATGGGAGAGGCAGTGTGGACTCAAAGGATGAGCGGGCTGAGTCTAAATCCCACTTCCACCACTAACTTGGTGACCTTCGCCAAGTGACCAGTGCCATCCAAACCACAGTGTCCCTCATTGGTAAAAGGGGCTAGTAGCAGTACTGCAGTGGCACCCCGCTCTGGCACTCTTGCCTGGAAAATCCCATGGATGGAGGAGCCTGGTAGGCTGCGGTCCACGGGGTCGCTGAGAATCGGATACGACTGAGTGACTTCACTTTTACTTTTTACTTTCATGCATTGGAGAAGGAAATGGCAAGCCACTCCAGTGTTCTTGCCTGGAGAATCCCAGGGACGGGGGGGAGCCTGGTGGCTGCCGTCTATGGGGTCGCACAGAGTCGGACTTGACTGAAGCGACTTAGCAGCAGCCACAGCAGCAGTACTGGCTGATAGTAATGAGACCACTCCCAGGGTCTTCCCAGGGGCTCAGATGCTGCTTCATCGGACTGGCAGTGCTGCACAGTGAGGGGTCAGATCTCCATTACTAATTCGTGTTAACCTGCTTCCCAAACTCAACTTGGACCCCCACTCTTCTCTCTTCCCGTCTCCCCACCTTTGCTCCTCACTTGAACTCTTGGGTCTCACAGTATCGTGCTCTCATCTTTAGGTGGGTGCTGGCTGAGAATTACATGAGTATTTGATTACTCTTGAGGAACCATTTTTACAGGGAAGACTGATAGTTCATCAAGTCAAGCAGATTTCATTCCAGTCCTAGGTTTTCTTCCTTATTTCCTTCATCTTTCCCCTGTTTCAACACTCCTCCTCAATCTCTTTGAACTTAGACTATCAGGAGAGACACCATTCAGTGAAGTGGGTTGTTTTTTTTTAATCAACTGTCTTTATATTCCATTTGGGTCTCTCTGGAAAATATTCTGGCTTTAACTCTTCAGCACTTTGTTCAGTGTGACTAATATACAAAAACTGGACATTAAACGTACTATATATAAAATTCCAGATCGGAGAATGGAAACACTTTTTAAAAAAAAATGGTTGGATTATGTGAGCTATTTGGAAACTGTTCAGTGGGGCAATATAATTTTTATTTTCAGAAGCTTATGGATTGAACCTCACCCAAGCTTCCAGCTCCCAAGAAAACTGGCAAAAAGATCCCCTGCCAAGTTTCCTCTCAAGGGCAGTAAAAGAGCAATCCTCTGCATCCTGGGTTTCATTATAAAGAAGCAGGAGACAGACGGTGGCCTTTGCTGTCTTCACAAATGAGCCGGCTAGTGAGTCAGGAGGAAGTGTGTAGGAGACAGGGACGGGGACGGTGCTAGACACACGGGCTTGCACAGGTCTCTGGCTCCACCACAGTCACAGCACCCTGAAAACAACATTTGCAAGTCTGCACAGAGCTCTGGGAGTGGAATGTCGAGTTGAGGGGACAGTTAAGCCTTTTAAAAATTTTCCCACTTTTAATTTTATTATTTATTTTTAATTGATTGCATTACAATATTGGTTTGATGTCTGTCATACATCAACGTGGATTAGCCATTGATGTCCCTCTTGAACCTCCCTCCCACCCCCCACCCTTTCCCACCCCTCTAGGTTGTTACAGAGCCCCAGTTTGAGTTCACTGAGTTATACAGCAAATTTCTGTTGGCTATTGATTTTATATGTGTTAGTATATACTTCCCTGCTACTGTCTCCATTCATCTCGCCCTCTCCTTCCTCTCACCTACGCTTGTCCAGAAGTCTGTTCTCTATGTCTGCGTCTCCACTGCTGCCCTGCAAATAGGTTAATCTTGATGGCCTGTTGATGACTGGTCAGAAAAACTGAACTTTAAATCGATCTAGTTTTCACAAGAAAAGCTTATCTTTACATTACAATTTTGTGTGTATATGTATGTATGGGTAGGGGGTGCTGTTATAACTGGGCGGGGGGATGAAATCATAGGAAATAATACTATCAGGGCCTATTTGTTTCCACTGTTGACAATTCAGAAGATAAATAGTGAAATGAAAGTAGGGGAAAAGGTTTTGAAGTGTAGACTTTAGTGCTAGATCAGACTTAAGAAGCCATCCAACTGACCACCTTACCTTACAGAGAAGAGAATGAAGTCCCCACTGATTTGGTGTTTGGGCTGAGTCCTGCTTCTGAAAAAGCTTAGCACTGAAAGTCTGGTCTGTCAACTCAGTGTGCGGTCCACTGGCTTCTGCCTTGTTGCTTGCTTGCTTGGAGGAACCAGCACCTCTGCAAGCTGAAACCCAGCTTGAATTCCGGGTTGACTACCAGAAAGAAGGCAGGACTCGCCTTCTAGGCCCTGGATTTCCCATCTGACTCTATGGCGCCCTCTCTGGGGACTGGTGGATAATCACTGGGAAGGAACCTGAGACTGAAGCCGAGCCAAGTGACCAAACCCAGAAAACAGCTTGAGAAACCAGGATCGGGTGTGCATAGGTTTCTTAATTCTGCACGTTTCTTGAGAAGTGCTGGGAATTTCCCCCTTTACTGGCAGAATTATTTTCATGCCTAAGTATCATAGAGAGAAGAATATCATCTATTCTAATCTGTGGAAAGGTGTTTGAACCTATTCAGGAGGTGGGGAGTCATTGGAAAGTTTAAAGCCAGAGAAAAGAGTGTGTATCCAGAGTAACGCTAGTTACTTGGGCTTTCCAGGTGTCGCTAGTGGTAAAGACTCCACCTGCCAGTGCAGGAGATGTAAGAGACGCAGGGGGTTCTATCCCTGGGTCGGGAAGATCCCCTGGAGGGGATATGGCAACCCACTCCAGTATTCTTGCCTGGAGAATCCCACGGACAAGGGAGCCTGGCGGTCTACAGCCCATGGGGTCACAAGGAGTCGGACGCGACCGAAGCGACTTAGCACCCACGGCCAGAGTAAGGGATGTCAGGGACTGGTGAGATGGAGGTGGGAGACAGGGGAGGGGCTGCTTGCAGGATCCAGAGGGAAGCCCGAACCAGCAGTGACAGAGTTTTGAGATAGGAAGGTGATGAGAGCACCAGGGCTTGGTGGTTGATTGGATGTGTGGGGGAAGCAGGAGAGAGTTGATAAGAATGACTCATAGGTCTGTCCTTGGGCAACTGGGTGGACGCGGTGCTGTGCTCAAAGAAGGGACTGGCGGCTTTGGGGAATGAGATAATGAGTTCTGAGATTCAAGGGTTGGGCAACCTGCTCGAGAAAAATGGAGTGACGGAAGATTGTGGTTGTGTGTGTAGATTGAGAAACCTAGAGGCTTCACATAGAGCCAAAGCAGATGGGGTGGAACCTTGTTTCAACAGAAATGCTGATTTTGGAGATGAGAGAGGCAGAGGATGCCTGGATCTTCTACTTCTTCCCTGCCTCTCACGCAGTAGTTCATTTCACGGCAGTGATCTGAGCCATGCATGTCGGTTTTCTCTCTAACTTTTACAGTGTTCAATAGGGATTGATTTGGGTGTGCTTATTAACTAGTAAAGGAATAAAGGTTTCACTCCAACTTGCTTTCTTTTCCATCATGACTGAAATAAACTTTTTTCTAAAGATTTTAGTAAAGGGAAGGGGGATGGTTTGCCTTTCTTTTTTTTTTTTTTTTTTTTTTTGGAAAGCCCTTTTTCTAAAATAACCTTGCCCCGGGCCCATGTCATAAAACTGGGAATTTCTGTGGGCAAAGAAGGCATAGTGTTGCGAGAACTTAAGGCAAACGTTTTCCATCTCCAGCGAGAACGGCTGAAGAATAGGCTTATGTGGGAGAGAGAAGAATTTCACACTGGCAAAAAAAAAAAGACCTTTCTTAGGGGACAGACTCAGCAGATTCAGAAGGCAAGCTGTGGAACTGCATTCTGGAAAGATCAAGGAGAATAAGAGAGGTAGCCTTCTGTCCGTAGAGCTTTGTGCAAGCCCTCCAGGGATCCTTGGCAGGTGGTACCTGGAGACACATTAAAAAAAGAAAGTCATATTTCTGGATCTTTATATTTCCTCCTCTCAGACTCCAGGTCCAAACAGAACAGAACCCCTTTTCTCGCACACATCCTCCTTCTCTAACTAAAGGACAAGGTGGTGAAAGTTAGGATGTCATTTTTATTTCAACATCTTGAGACTTAAGAGATTGACATCTAGCCCCAGTTCAATTCCTGACCCTCAATAACCTTGGGAAGATCACTTAACTTTGGGGGCAAGGGCCTTGGTTTTCTCATCTATAAGATGGGTGCAAACATTACCTCATGAAGCCTTGGGAATTGAATGTGACCTTGCATACAAAGTTACCACAATCCTGGCACATAGCGAGCCCGCTATAAAAGTCAGCAGTGGCTATTACTGATAATGACCGCCCTACCTCCCTTGCCAGGAGAATAAATTAAGCACTTAGTGTTAGAAGTCTCTTAAAAGCAAAAGGTACTATGCAAAAGCTGTGAAGCTATCAGTTACTATTATTAATAAGAGGCTCATAATTACCTTTGCCACAGTATTAAGTGAAAGCCCCTTTGGGTGGGTGATGACTGGGAAAGTGGGAACAATTATTAATGGAGCTGCCAGCTCTTGTTACTAGATCCACTGACATAATATTTCTCTCTGGGAATCCTTTGACAAATCAGCTGACCTTCCTATTCCCTTCCCCTAAGCACTGTAAATTTGATCCACATGTCTCCAGCATTGTTTCTTTGGATTAATAATGAAGAGAAGGGGGAGAGTGAGGCCTGCATTAGGACCTCTCATTGCAGAGAGACCCTCCCAAATGTTTGGGCGTTCCGTGGGGTTGAGCTTTTTTAGTTGAGGCGGTGGGTGGGTGGGGGGTGTCTTTTGTTTTACTTGTCTTAATGCCCCGAGCCACCCCTTCCTAATGTGTTTGGGTCCTCAGCTGTCAGGGAGAGGTTCCGCTTTGGGGACCTAGTCATACCCTCCTCCTCCCACTGGAAACAGAGCTTTGAGGAAGTGCTTTGATGCCCTGCTTTGCCAGGTCAGTCACCACTGCCATCCTGGAAGGGCCGAAGGGAGACTCAGGGCGCAGGTCTCAGGCACACAGCAAGGCAGAGAGGGAGCACAGAGGAGGTCTGGAGGTGGGGTTGGGGGAAGGGCAGGCTAGTGGGGCAGGGCTGCAGAGCAGCTGAACCTTGAGACTGGTCAAAGTCCGCTGCCAGGATCTGGGCAGGAGGAAGACTGCTCTGCACGTGAGGCCCAGCACAGGGACTCCTGGAGTGAACCGAGCAGGAATAACAGCGCTGAATCAGGACATCCATAGGCGAGCTTGGTGGTGGGAATCTGGGCTCACGGAGGGATGAAATTCGTGTGTTCTAGAGCCAGTCAAACCTGGATTCGAATCCTAGCTCTGCCACTTAGTAGAGCAAGTTATTAAGACTCTCTGCACAGTATCTAAAATGGAGACAGAGGTGCCGACCTTGGTGAAAGAATAATACGTGAAGTCTGCATTCCCAGCACATAGGAAAAATACCTGCAATAGCAACTGAAGAGCCTTTAACTCTGAACCACACCGCAGTCCAGACATTGACATTCAACAGCTCAAGTCACTCCTCACTGCCACACTGTAGTAAGCTCAGTAGCCTTTGTTATCTGTAGTTAACACGTGAGGAATCTGAGGCACAGAGAAGTGAAGTAACTTGCCCAAGATCACACAGCTGGTTCAGTGACAGAGCCAGAATCATGGACCCAAAGGCTCCAGCTCCAAGGCCCTGTCTTGAGCTCTTTGCTGCAGGACCCATGGTTGTTGTCATCCTTGTGACAATTTCTGTGGGCAGGATAGGGAATCCTAGCCCGGATTTGGCCACATCCCAGGGGCTCTCCCATCATCTCAAGGAATTTTAAGAGATTTTTCCCAGAAGTGACTGATTAAATTCCTGTGGGTATTTCGCTTTTTCAAAAAAAAAGTTCAGGGGGGGTTGGACAAAGATGCCTTGATCAAAGAAATAGCGGTTATCAAAAACTGGGAATCTCTGTGCCCACATGCTCTTAACAACCAACAGCTCAATTTTAAGCCAGTCTGATTTTGCTTCTCTGGTGTTTTCTAAGAAGCCACACAGTGAGTTGAAGAAATTTACACGCTGTCACCCTCTGGGATTGATTCTGACAGCTCTGCTCCTCTGTTGTTGAAGTGCTAATGAAAAACACTAATTGGCCCTGGCCAGTGGCTGGAGTGGGGAAAGCCAGCATCCTTTTTTCTGGTTTCTCTTAGTCCTGTTCTTGGCTTGAAGAAGAAGGGGGTGGTGTGTGGGCAGCATGAGGAATTGAGAGGACTCCGGGGGTGATGCTGGCCTTTGAGTGGGCAGGATGGACCTTTATATCTGATGCCCCATTCCCTGAGCAATGTGAGGACAAAGCCAGGTCTCTTTGTCACCCTGGAATCCTGAAGACAGCACAATGCCTGGGAAGCACTCTGAATATTCAGCGAGTGAAGAGGGGAAGGAATGAGTGAATGCTTGTGTGGCCCACAGGTGTCTGGAGCCCAGTTTCTTGTGCAGCTTCAGGAAGGGGTGGTCTCCACCACTTTAAACCGCATACGCAGGTGGGCCACCCCGCATTCTGGCTCCCACAGCACCGGCCTCAGTTAAAAGTCAGCTGTCCTAAATGGAGCCTTGCAATTGGCCCACTCCAGCAGATGGGAAACAGGGCTATGGATTTCCCGCTTTGCTTCCTTCCTCAGGTGACTTGTTGATAAAAGACGTTTTCACATATTGAGATATAGGGAAGTCATTCTGGCTTATACATGAGTTAATCTGATTTTTTGTTGTTGTTGTTGTTGTTGTTGCTGTTTGTTTATTTATTTGGCAGCTCCGGGTTTTAGTTTTGGCATGTGGGATCTTTAATTGGGGCATATGAACTCTTAGTTGCAGCATGCAGGATCCAGTTCCCTGACCAGGGGTTGAACCCAGGGCCCCTGCATTGGAAGCTTGGAGTCTTAGCCACTAGGCTACTGGGAAAGTCCCTAACTTGAATTTTATGCTAACCAAAATAACCTGTGGCCTATCAAACATACACTGTACATCTGCTTTAATTGCTGAAGAGAAGGGCACATTGACTGGAAGCAAATAATGTCTACGTTAAAAATAAAGTTTAAGGACTTCCCTGGCAGTCCCGTGGTTAAGACTTCACCTTCCATGCAGGGGTGGGGGTTCGATCCCTGGTTGTGGAAGTAAGATCCCACATGCTGAAAACCTGAAATATAAAACGGAAGCAGTGTTGTAACAGATTCAGTGAAGACTTTAAAACTGGTCCACAGCCAAAAAAATCTTTTTAAAAAAATGTAAAAATAAAGATGAAATGCCCCTCTTCCGGGGATGGTGCTACTGGCTCTCCTTTGATGATAAAGAACCCCTTCCCAGGTGCGAAGGCCTTAATGACTCTCTGTGTACGTGCTGGTCTGTTCTTTTTTTTTTCTTTTCAAACCTTAAAGAGATGTAATCCTGATTTGTTTAATATTCTTTATTCTGACAAGATACAAAATTAAGACTCTGCTTCTCTGAAGCAGTTTCTCAGAGTAATTTGGGCAGCACACTTCTAGGCTAGTCCTCCATTTGGCTCAAATAAAACTCTATTTTATTCGTATCATTGATTGTTTATTGATTATACTCTCTGACACGCCACCTTGTCTCCCCACAGGTGTCCTCTCCCTTCCCGCGTACTTCAGCCCCTACAACGGGGGGTCCCTGGGTCACGACGAGCGAGCCGACGCCTACGCGCAGCTGGAGCTCCGGACCCTGGAGCAGTCCCTCCTGGCCACCTGTGTGGGGAGCATCTCCGAGCTGAGTGAGTGGAGCCCCCACAGCCCACTGGCTCCGAGGGAGAGGTGGGGAAGAGCCCGCCTTCTGGGTCCTGGCTTCCTCCTCCTCTGCCCGTGTCCTGCCTTCTCCGAAAACTGTCCATCCCTTAAGGCCAGAGGTTGCAAACCAGTGGCCCACAGACATGCGTGGTTTGACCAGCAGGTGCCTTTAATCACATCCAAACCCAGATCTCTGGTTTCTCTAGAGAAATCAGACCATCTGACACCACTGTGCCCCAGCCCTGAATGCCAGTGATCAGGGGAGCTGAGCGGCAGCTAAGGGGACAGCAGGCGTTCCCTTCATTGTCACATACCTTGGTATCTCATAGCTGACCTGTCTCATGGATTTATTTTACCTGCCTGGCCCCCAAAGACTGAATTTATAGCCAGTGTTAGAAGGAACGCATGTCTTGAAGCCTCAACATAAAAAAGAAAGAAAAAAGCAGAACTTCTCTGGCTGGCAGAAGACGGGTGTGGTCTGCGGACTCAGCCCTGCAACGCCCTGAGCATCTACCAGGACCTTGGGGCTCTCTGAAACACACCGGGAAACCCCTGGGTCTAGGTCATTACCGCTTGACAGCTGCTTCAAAAAAGCCTGTTAGGAGGCCAGAGATCCCCGTGCCCCCAGTCTCTCCCTCTCATTATCCTGATTATTTGAGCAATCAAACTGCACTCTCAGCCTCCTCAGTTCTCCCTTCCCGTGTCATAAGCCCACCCAGCAGAGGGTGGGCACACACGCCGGGGGTCGTAGCACACAGCGTGGAAACAGATGGAGTTTCACTCTGCTCCCGCCTTTTCCGCTTGTGATTTCTCTGAGGTTTCTGGCCCCTGAATAGTGAATGGCGAGCCTTTCTGCTTCTTTAGGACACAGCTTCCTCCCTTCCTGCCCCCAGCCTTCCTTCCCTCCCCAAGACAGGAAGTGAAGGTGCCTGGTTCAAGGTCATAGAGCAGATTGGTAAAAGGGCTGGTTCAGAAAGCGGGACTTCAGGCTCTTTGTCTCCTAGGGGCATTCCAGCATGGCCACCTGGGTCTGCTGCCCCTTGGGGCCCCTGTAGGAAGTTGGCGTGAATGTGTGGGCTGTCTTTGGAGCTATGCAGAGTCTGTGTGTTGAACTCTCCTGGCCCGAGGACAATGGGGAACACATGTAGGCTTCAGTCCACTGGAGAGCACTTGGGTTTTGTTTCGCATTTGGAACATTGTGAGCACTTACTGTATGCAAGGCACTGTATGAAGCACCTTGGTCGCGTGATCTCATTTACTCTGCAGAACAGCTCAGCAAGGTATGTCCTGGTGAGGGAACTGAGGCTTAGAGAGGAAAAGTCATTACCCCCAAGTCAGACTGCTGATTGGAAGAATCCGAGTGAGGGCTTGACTTCTGCTGTGTCTGGCTTTAGCCAAGCTCTGAATTACCTAGGGCTATGGTGGGCTACAGCCCATAGGGTTGCAGAGAGTCGACTCAAGTGACTTAGCACACACACACGCATGGGCTTCCTAGATGTGGCTAGCAGCCCAGCCACCAGCATCTCAAGGCAGCTGAGGTCAAGATTGGAATCTGATCTTGACTTTTATCATAGAGCCTTTTATTGTAGTAGTCTCCATGCCCGTTACAAACCACAGTCAGACACAAGGGGGGCATTCAGAAACTACTTTCAGGGGACAGGCTTGTCATCTTTCTGTCCTTGTCACTCAGCCCAGGGACCAAGTCCTGTTGTTTGTACCTTCTAAAATTATCCCAATTTTTGGTTTTCTCCTTTCACCACCTTTACTTCCAACTCAGCCCAAACTGGGGCTATTTAAAACCCAAATTGGATTTTGTCACTCTGCTGCTCAGTATCCCCTCCATTCTCCCCATGGCTTTCCAACACACTCATGAAATCCAGGACTGGACATGTCATCCATCTGGCTTCATCACCTACTATTCTTCCCTTGCTGACCGCCCTGCAACCACCCTGGCCTCCTAGCCAAAATCCTCCTACCCCGGGGCCTTTGCACTAGTCATTCCTCTGCCTGTGACCTTTTCCCCCAGGTGCCCAATCATGGCATGTTCTCCAAATTTCTGCCAAATAACACTTACTAGACAGGCCTTCCCCACAGACCCTGCAAGACTCAAGGTCCCACCCTCGTTCCTCTGTGTCCCATCTTTTGGCTTTGGTTTATTCCAAGCACTAATGGACACTTGGCAGGTGAGCAGTTGGTCGTCTCTCCCATGTGATTAGAAAGTCACCATCACAAGAATGGAGACTTTCTCTGTTGTACCCCTGGAGTACGTATCACTAGTGTGGAGAACAGTATCTGAGCCATGTGTTTGTGTGTGTGTGTAGAAATGAATTCGCTGTGTGCTAAGTCACTCCAGTTGTGTCCAACTCTTGGCGACCCTATGGACTGCAGCCCGCCAGGCTTCTGTATCCATGGGATTCTCCAGGCAAGAATCCTGGGGTGTGTTACCATGCCCTCCTCCAGGGGATCTTCCCAACCCAGAGATTGAACCTGTGTGTCCTGCATTGGCAGGCAGGTTCTTTACCACTAGCGCCACCTGGGAAGCCCAGTGAATCGTCTGTCATCCGGTTTTTGCCTCCTAAAGCCCACCTAGGATTGGTCCTCATCCTGGCTCAGCCATTCCTCAGGCCAAAGGTAAGAAGGATGCCCAGAGCATCTTTCACCGACAACCCAACTGGCTATGTCACGTGCCAAGACTCCCAAGCTTTCTCACTCTGAAACCAGTGTTTTTGCTAATCATCTTGAAGGAGGAAGAAGCTGAAGGTGGAGGCAGATATTGCAGTTTTTCCCTCTGAGACTAAAGAACTTAATGAGGTTAGTGATACTTGGCACTGAGTACCTCGTCCCTGAGAGTTTAGCCCAGCTTTAACATGCATCTTCTCACTGCACCTCGCCAGGACCAGCCTGCCAGGTAGGTCAGGAAGTCTCACTTTTGTATCAGCTGCACAGAGAGCTCCAGCCACTTGTCTTTTCCTCTGTCCCTCTCTACTTATGAGAATGTAAATGGGAGGGAATAAGAAAGAAATGAAACACTTTTTTAAAGGGAACCAGGTGGTGTGGGCCTCATTTTGGAGACAGTGTTAAATCCCAGGTTACCCCTGCTCTTTTTGTTTTTTTAACTGCCCCAGATCTTAGTTGCAGCATGTGGGATCTTTAGATGCAGTTTGCAAACCCTTAGTTGTGATATGTGGGATCTAGTTCCTTGACCAGGGATTGAACTGGGCCCCCTGCATTGGGAGTGCAAAGTGTTAGGCACTGGGCCACTAGGGAAGTCCCTCCCCTGCTCTTTTTATCTCATGGCTCCTGATGGATGTTAGACAGTCCAGAGGGAACCCATAGCACCTCTGATCAAGGCTCTCATAACTAGTAAGCAGAAAGGGTGTTTCTCCCTGCTCCTGGGTGTTCCTGGACTTTAGACTGAGGTCTCATCAAGCTTAGGGTCATTTGATTCTTGAGTACAAGGACATCTCAGAAGCAGCTCTGAGAGTCCAGTTGTGCCAAACCAAGAGCACAGCCCCGTCAGGCCACAGCTTCTCAAACTCACTGTGGTGACGGGTCAGGAGTGGTATATCCTCACCTCTGTTGGGCTTCCCAGGTGGAGCTAGTGGTAAAGAACCTGCCTGCCGATGCAGGAGACGCGGGTTTGATCCCTGGGTTGGGAAGATCCCCTGGAGGAGGGGATGACATCTCACTCCAGTATTCCTCCTAGAGAATCCCATGGACAGAGGAGCCTGGCAGGCTACAGTCCATGGGGTCGCAGAGAGTTGGAGATAACCAAAGCGACTTAGCATAGCTCTATTGCAAACTGAAACTTCTATAAAATAAAAAGGAGTGTCTAGAAACACAAAATAAAGCACAGATCAGATGCAAGTCATCTTATTTTATTATTAGATTAAATAGGCATAAAAATCACTCTGTCAGACTGCTCTGGAAATCTTTTCAAGCTCACTTTCAGTTTCTGAATTGAACTTCTGAACCAGTAACCACCAGTTTCGCAGACCTGTTCCAGTCTGCAGACCGCCCTTCGAGTAAGCAATGTTGCAATAGTCGAGAGCATCCAGTTGGGACACAGGGACTGCAGTTCAAGTCCTGGCTGGTCCCCTTGCTGCTTGTGCCCATGGACACATTTAACTTGTGTAAGCCTGTGTCCTCATCTGTGACGTGGAAATGCCTCGCTGATGGGGTGGTTGTAGAGACTGGAGATTTTGTCGTACCTTTCCGTGTCTGTCACGAAGCCTAGAAAACAGAAAGTGGCAGGGAGGACATTCTCTCAGGGAGAACACCCAGAGCATGCCGCTGTCTTTGCCTGTTACACGGCCCTGCAGCACAGCTTAAGTCTTTAGGTGCCTGATCAGTGTTGTCTGCAGACATCCATCTTTTTGGTCTTTGAGAGAGACTGGTCGCCTGCAGCTTGGCTTGGAGCGAAGTATCCAGGGCCTCCATCTCTAGTTCCCATGCCTTCATGGTTTTCTGAACTTTCAGAAAGCCTCTCTCTCCCTGGCTTCCCTTTTAGGGAACCCTTAGGAGGCACATCTGTTCCTTCCTTGACTTTCTTGCCTGCATTCTGGCTGGAAACATGCTGCCACGGGGTCTACACCAGTAACAACGCAAAAATTTTAAGTGTAATGAATGGTACCAACTTCTACCTTATCAAACTTTGTAATGATATTTCACCAAGGTTTCTTTGATGCTATCAGGGATTCTGAATTCTCCTCCTCATGGTCCTGTGGTCGTGCCAACGGTTATGACATTCATACCTGGAGACACGGGAGCCAGGTTTCAACTTCTTGCAGCCAACGTAACTCTGCAACTAGCTTCTGGGAGGTGGCTTGGCCTGGGGTTATTGGGACCAGTTTCTACCACCTAGGACCTGAGGGCAGAGCTGGGATCTGACATTGCAGGGCTGGACTCCTCCTGTCCTGGGAAAGGTGGAGCAGCACTTGACTGCAGGCAGAGGTCCCAAGAGGAAGAGCATGACAAGGTGGCCTGCAGTCTAGAAGAATAACAACAACAAAGGACAGTAATAATAATGGTGATGTATTTAACTTCACCGGAGAAGGCAGTGGCACCCCACTCCAGCACTCTTGCCTGGAAAATCCCACGGACGGAGGAGCCTGGTAGGCTGCAGTCCATGGGGTCGCTAAGAGTCGGGCACGACTGAGCGACTTCACTTTCGCGCATTGGAGAAGGAAATGGCAACCCACTCCAGTATTCTTGCCTGGAGAATCCCAGAGACAGAGGAGCCTAGTGGGCTGCCATCTATGGGGTCGCACAGAGTCGGACATGGCTGAAGCGACTTAGCAGCATTTAACTTTACCAAGCCCTTTGTGCCAAGCATGATGTTAAGTGCTTCACATTGGTTATTTGAATTCTCAGAACTTGTGGTTAGAAGCAATTATTTTACAGATAAAGAAACTGAGGCTTTGATAAGTAACTTACAGAAGGCACACAGTTAGTTTGAAACCCAGGCAGGTCTGACTCTGGAATCTACGCTCTTAATCCGCTTACCTGGTGATTCGCAAATCTGACTGGACACTAGATTCAACAAGGGAGATTTTACAAAATATAGACACCTGGGTCCTGCCCCAGGCCAATTAAATCGGTTTTGGGGATGGAACTAGGTATCAGGGACTCTGTGCTCTCAGCCCTCTTGGCCCTAGGATCTGGCAGGAGGCACCCAAGCTACAGCTGTGGGCTGAGCAGGGTCCGCTGTATAGAGAGGAGTAAGAACCCAGGGGTGAGGGGGCATGGAGGGCTCTTTCCCTGCATGGAGGTCTCTAGTTCCAGGGCTGTCACTGTCCCTGCTTGGAAACCAAACGTTTTCACTCTGGCGGTCATGGGAGGACTTGGCATCTGAGGAGCTCAAGTCAAGTACCACCAGAAGTGTTTCAAAATGAAGTGAATGTGTAAGGCTACGTTTTCATTCTTCAAATGTTTGCTGAGCACCTATTTTGCAGTAGAACCTGTACAGGGCCCCAGGGATACATAGAACAGAGTACGGACCCAGATGCTCTGTAGGGAAGTTTAAGGGAATAAGTGGATGATTTGGTCCTGCCGACATCAAATGACACTTTACCTGCCATAATAAAACCTGCTGGTTTCTCCCTCCATAGGTTCAGCTTTGCTCAGAGACTTTCTATCCAAGGGGCTATCTGTGAGGAACTGCATGGGGGGATGTAGGAAGCTGACCCACAGGGGACGCTCCCCTGAGTTCTCAGGCCTGAGAAGAATGGAGGGCGCCACTTTTCCTAGAGTGAGGGGCCCGCGGGTGCCTGGGGCTGTTTCACCCATCCTTTCTCAGCATTGTGGCCTCACACAATGATGGGATATTTCCTGTCCTAAGCTGGTGGGGTATTGAAAAGACTTGACTGGGGAAGAAACACAGCACAGGATATAGGAACCTGAGGACCCCATGACCTTCAGGAGGGCAGGCTGTGGCCTGGGTCTCTGCTCAGTTCATGGACTTACAGATGTGGATTCAGATCTAGACCCCACCATTTACTTAACCTCTGGACACCGTGGCATCCCTGTGATCAGGGAAATGCATGGGATCAGTAAATGTTTACTTACCGGATGAGCCTCAGTTTCTTCATCTGTAAAATGGGGATATACTTGGACCCCAGCAGTGTACAGATCAAATTAAAGACTTTTTCTAGAAAATGGAACACCCGGCACATAGTAAGCATAGTGGATGGTAGTGGTGAGAGTTTTCCTTGGGGACATTGAAAAGGGAAGCCCTGTTCTGCAGAAGTACGTGCACTTTGGGGACTCCTCTGGTGGTCTAGTGGTTAAGAATCTGCCTTCCAATGCCGAGGACATGGGTTCCATCTTTGGTCTGGAAACCAAGATCCTACATGCCACGGGGCAGCTAACCCCTCACTCCTCAACTACTAAGCCCGTATGCTCTAGAGCCCATGCTCTGCAACAAAAACCCGAGGGCCACAACTGGAGAAAAGCCCCCCATTGCATCTAGAGAAAGCCCACACACCACAGCAAAGGGCCCACGTAGCCAAAAATTTTTAAATAATTTTTTTAAAAAAGAAGTACTTGAACTGCCGCCAGACAGCATGGGAAAGAACCACCACACAGCCTGGCACAGGAATTAGAGGCTGAGAGGAGAGGCCCAGAGAGATTCCCATGGTCGCAGCCGGGAGAAGGCCCGTGGGATGGTGGAGAGAGTCGGGATGTTGAAAAAGAAACTGTATTAGCATAAGGTCTGGTGGGGCCAGGCCCTGCCAAGTGTTTCATTCAACTGTTAGGGCAGGACTGGAAGTGAAAGGGAATCTAGATTGCTGTTGTGCATCTGGGTGACAGTTGCCACCTCCGCCTGCTGCCTCTGGGTAAACAGTAATTATGCATGCCGGCTTAGGCACTGTTCCTCTAACCAGCAAGGATCCTTGGAAGAATGTGCCCTGGCGACTCAGACTTTTTCTTTTTCTCCCGCTCTCTCCTGCCCTCCTCCCCTCCAGGCGACCTGGTCTCTCGCGCCATGCACCACATGCAGGGCCGCCACCCGCTGTGTCCAGGCTCCAGCCCCGCGCGTCAGGCCCGCCAGCCGCCCCAGCCCATCACCTGGTCCCCCGACGCCCTCCACACACTGTACTACTTCCTGCGGTGTCCACAGATGGAGTCCATGGAGAACCCCAACCTGGACCCCCCGAGGATGGCCCTGAACAATGAACGGTAGGGCTCTGCCTTGGGCTGGGTACCTGGTGGGCCACGCGACCCCGTGTGCATGTGGAGTGACTGACAGGGTGGCCGAAGAACCCTGACCCTGGCCTGTTTTCCTGTGGGGAGGTGGCCTGACACGGCGAGGACTGTGCATTCAGACGGAGGAAGGTCTGGCCCTGGAGTGCAGTGGGGTTTGTTGACCCTGGGCTGATGTATTTGGGTTGCTGAGGCTCTGAAGTTGAGCGTTGGCCCCTCTCAGCTCTAGTACTCATCACCTGGGCTCTCAGAAATTCATTTGCCTCTTCTATAAAATGAGGTATTCACATCTACCTAGAAAAGTGGGTGGTAAGACGCGCGTGAGCTCATGCTCTGAGAAAAAACACTTAGGACAATGTCTGGGTGGTAACTGGCCCTCCGTCAGTGGTAGCCATCACCTCTGTTGATGACCGTGATGTCACTGTTACCATCATCCTTGTTAGAAATCTCAGGCATGTTTTGCCCCGTCCACTCATTTTACAGATGGGGACGTCATGGCTCTGGCCGATTATCTGATCTCCAGCAGCTTAGTGGATGAACAGCCCCAGGGCCCAGGCCTGCTGGCTTCAGTCTAGTGCTCTCCCGTAGGGGCCCAGCCCTTTCCCAACTGATGGAATTGGATCATCATCGTTTTAATCCTCTGGGAGCTATCTAGCGAATGCAGGGCCGAGGCAGGCAGGGCCTGACACAGAGCGAGAAGGTGGCAGGTGGAGGCCCCGGCTTCCCTGAAGGAAGCACCAGCAGGGAGGTGGGGTCAGAGCACGCTCCAACTGTTTCTGCTTTGCGGAGAAATTGTTGTGGTTGCCAGAGCTTGGCTGGGAGGGCGAAAGGGCCAAGAAAACATCTGGAGAGGGTGGGGATGCAGAGAGAGGGGGCTTGCTTATTGGTCGGTGAGGTCCCCGAGGGTGCCTGAGGCTGGGTCACCCAAACAAAGGTGACTGGGAGAGGAGGCAGAAGTACCTCCCTGGGACCCGCTGCCCCAGGCTGGGTGGCTTGGCCCTAGGGCTGTGACCGTGGACGTTGGCTGTGGCGCCGGCCAAGGAGGTGCTCTTCTGCAGGCACTGTGCCCAGAACCCCTGGGATGTCTTTGTGGCCACCCTCTGGCTTTCCTCCTGGGAGGATTCCCAGGGCCTGATGCTCCGAAACATGGCATCAGGGTTCCTGTGTGACCCAAGCTGCTTGTCGGTATGTGATTGTTGCAGCTGAGCTGGAGTGGTAACATACACACGAGTGTGTGTTTAGCCCATTATTTACAAACCGCACTGTCTGTGGCACAAAGAAATTGGACGCAAAGGCATTTTTCCATGAATCATTTCAAATGAGTGTTAGACACATGGAAAATTGGAACCACCATGAAGAAAAAAGAATCCCCAAATGTCAGATTTGGGGACAGTAAGGAGGACACCTTAAGAATACCCAGGCGGGTGGACAGCCCAACAGCTCTCTGATGGCCCAGCTCCTAGCTGCTAAGCAGGTCCTGCTGGACTTGGGCTCCCTCTGGGAGCCCTGCCACCCAAGGGAGGCCCTGCCGCCCTTGGAGAGCCAGGCTGGCCTTCCCGCCGCAGGCCAGGCCACATGTCCCTGTGAGGCACTGCCGCTCTGACACCCTTAGCAGAGCTCTGGGGCCCCTCTTTGCTCCTGTACACAAAGGGGCTGGAGCTTGCTAGGGCTCCAGGGAGACACCCTTTGCTTCTGTGAGTCTGGCAGTGTCTCTGTCCTCTCCTGTCCCCTTGAGGTTCTTCCCTCTGTCCTGGGTCTGGAACATGGGGTCAGGTCTCCCAACCAGAATAAGGCAGAACGTCTGGGTCTGCTTGAGGATTCGATGGTTTGGGGATGTCTGGCTCTGTTGGGATTAAGGGACCTCTTCCATGACCTCACACACATGGGCTAAGGAGCTCAGCTCGGTAACTTGGGTTTGGCCCATGACACCATTG
Organism: Oryx dammah; assembly: GCF_014754425.2. Classification (NCBI taxonomy): domain Eukaryota; kingdom Metazoa; phylum Chordata; class Mammalia; order Artiodactyla; family Bovidae; genus Oryx; species Oryx dammah. The sequence continues at coordinate 62,483,139 of NW_024070201.1, read as the reverse complement.
ATGGTGCCACTCCAGTCTGTGCTTGTAGGTTTCCGCTTTGAAGAAACTGCCCTTCTCCCTTCCCGCTGGGTGCTGTGTGTGACCACGATAATGCTGACAAGGGGCGGGTGGGTCATACGTTCATCCCTCCACGAAGCTCATCCTGGGTCCCTGCTATGCCACAGGCCGCCTCTACACTAGTTGATGGGGCTCCGGTATCTCTCCATGAGGACCATCCTCCCCATGGCTTCCCGCTCTGGGTTTGGAGGGAGGAGGGAAGTAGGGACTGCAAGGGGGCAGCTTTGCAGGGGCACAAGGAGGCACTCTTACATGCTTCCATTTGCCACCGCAGTGAGCCAGGCAGCAGTGGGGAAGGGAGCACAGCCTTCAGACAGAGACCTGAGCTCAGATCCAGCCTCCCACACAGGCCCCTCCATGCCTCAGGCTCCCTATCTGTAAAATGGGGCTGTGAGATAACACACGTGAAAGGAGCCACCTCTTCCCTTTAAAAGGGAAGCTCTACCTACTTCTGGTTCTTCCATGCCCCACAATGAATCAGCAAGGTGCATGCTAACATTACAAATGAGGGCACAGGGCTGGGGGTCACCGAGCTGCTGAGTACCCGGGCAAGGACTCAAATCAGGTCTCTCTGACCTGAAGGCCCTCGCCCTTCACCAGCCACGTTACAACATTCCCAGCCGTGGCTGAGAACCAGTCCTAAAGCTCTAAGAAAACCTGGGTGGGTCCCACCTCCTCCAGGGCTGTTCTGGCCCCACCAGCCTCTCCTCTCCCAGGACACCTTCCTTGCTTCCTGGGGAGGGCCCCTGCAGCTGAAACCTCCCTGCACCCTCCCAGGATCCCTTTCTTACTGGCAGCTTTGCATCACAGGCACCAATGAGGCATACGGCAGGGTCTCAAACACAGGATTAGTCCCAGCTGCCACCCTGCAGGGCTCATCATCCCCTGTGACCAAGCTTAGAAAGTGAAAGCACTTGCTGTCAGAAATCCAGGGTTACCCAGGGAGATGGCGGGAGCCTCCTTCCCCACACTCTGTGGTCTGGAGAACGGACAACCATCTGGCTCAGCATGGTCCTCACTCACTGTGCCTAGAGGCAGAGGGACCGGGAGCCAGAACAGAGGGCATGGTCCTCCTGGGAATGAGGAGTTTGGGGAAGTGGGGAGGGAGGTCGTGGAGACGTGCAGGAGCAGAGGGAGGTCTGCTGTCTCGCCAGTGAGTTGCTGGACGAGAACATCATATAGCAGAGCACATGGAGGGAGACAGGTACAGCTAGAGAAGCAGAGAGGGCGGAGGTGGAGGAAGGCAGAAATCTGGCTTTCTGCCTCAGAACCTTGGGCACTGGGGATGCTCAGACTCCTCAAGAAGTGCTGCCAGAAGCCTGGAGAAGCCAAACACCTGCGGAATACTGGGAATGAAGGTGGGACGCCTGTCTACACCCCAGTCCATTTGCTTGAGCTTCACACCCTGGCCCCTGGCTTCTGTCTCCCCACCCCAGCCCTGCACGGTGCCCCTCTGTGGAGAGAAGCACGCTCCAAAGGCTCAGGCCCTGCTGGTGTTCAGGATACTGAGCCAGGAGGAGCGTCTGATTTGGGATGCAGCTTAGAAACATCTGGTGTCCTGTTTCTTAGTCAACGGAGCACAATCAGAGGGGAAAACTGCAATTCAAAGAGATCTCACTTCTCACTGACTGATTTTAGAACCTTCAACTTGTCCCTTAGTCTCTGCAAAGCCCTAGGGTACATGTTTCTTGTACTCCTCACAGCCACCCTTAAGTTACGAGTGCTAGGGAGCTAATGCAGGCAGGACTTTTTTAGAGCAGGACCTGGGCACCGTGAATGCTTGGTATTAGCTACTATGATGATTAGTATCAGGCAGAAGGAACAAGCGAATGCCACGACCACGTGGCAGGAGATAGAGGGGGGACCTGGGGGCGAGAGAGAGAAACTGGGTAAGAAGAAGGAAATACAGTCCAGAATGATGCCCGAGGGGGCTGGGACCTCAGGGGCCAAGGCAAGGGGAGGGCTGAGCCTGTGGCCTAGAAAGTCCTGCCCCGCTGTCTGGCTCCATGGTTTCAGGATCGACTGGTTTCCACTCGCCCTCTCCCCCGGCATCTGCTCTCAGCCCCTGGACTGCTCTGAGAATGCAGGTGCACCCATGCTGCTGTGAGGAGAGGCCCTCCTGCCAGGAGCCAGCCCAGAGCTGTCTGGTACGTGGTCCTGCGCCCCTGGCAGGGTCAGAAGTGACATGGGGCCCAGAATGCTGGTTTGATACCAAAAGTAGTCCCCAGTTCCCATGGAGCTATTTTTGCTCAAAGTCTTTTTCCAGGTGGGATCCCAGAAAAAGGTACTGTGTGTCCAGCCCAGCCCTTGGGTGCCCTGATCTGTGTCTTGCTGGCCAAGAGGGTTCCTGAAAGTATGTGGACAGAACTCGGAAAAGCTGGAGTTAGCAAAGATGTGAGCCCACAGGGTTCTGGCCCACTCTACCTAAAGTCCATACCATTACCGCAGGTACTGCCCAAGGTTGGGGGCTCCACCAGCCTCTAGGGTCATCCTGGAGGTGTCATCGCTACTATCTTCTAGCAATGTGACATGTCAGCCCATCTTTCTAGGCCTCCAGTTTCCTTAATGGTAAAATGGTGAAGATAATAAGATGCTACTAGGATTAAATGAGTTGAGTACAGTAAAGCTGTGCCTGGTCCATAAGAATAAACGGTGGCTGTCGCCCTGCCCCGCCTCCCATTATGGTTATCAGCATTCTTAGATGACATGGTTGACATTGAGAATAGTCTCTCTTCATTGATGATGAATGTTTCTTTAGGATGAGGTTTCTTTTAAAGTGGTTCTCAAGCAGCATCTGGGTTAGTAATACGACTACAACTCATTCAGTTACTACTACTACTAACTACTATTGATACTACTAAGATAACTACTGCCACTACCAATATAATAATTAATAATGCAACTCCTAATATTACTCCTGCATACAAACACCCCTACTGATTATAGCCAGCCTTATAGAGCACATATTAAGTGACAGATACGATACCATCTTAAGCACTTCGCTTATTAACTCACGTTGCTCGCTATACTTCTGTTGATCAGCAGGGAAGGGATATAAGAGAATTATGAAGGAGTGCCTTATGTGATTGAGTCTTTTGCCTAATAAGAGAGGCAAAAACAAGACAAGGGGGGAAAATGAGCATGAGCCAGCAGATAGTGTTATAGGAAGCTTGATTGTCTGGTATTTCGTTAGGTCAGCTCTCAGGGCCTGCCACTGGCCTGGATTCAATCCCAGCTGTGTTACTTACAAGCTGGTGGCCTCGGTCATTTAGCCTCTATGCCTCAGTTTCTTCTCAGCACAGGACCAGGAGTGCAGACTGCATGGAAGTGTCATGGGGATTGAGTTAGTATGTGCGAAATATTAATGTTTGGCACACAGTATGTGTCAGTCATCATTTTCTTTTCCTTCTTCTTCATCATCATACTCACCATCCTGTTCCAGAGGATCTTGGAGAAGGCTGGCATCCTTGGAGGGGGGTGGGCATGTTAGAACAGACTGGGCTTTTAACTGGGCCTTAAAGACCAGCCACAGGACACTGGGACAGATGGGATGTGGGCAGCAGAAGTCACAGAGGATCTTGTTGCTTCACAGTGTGTATTTTGTGACCGACATGCATCTCTCTTTTTTTTTTGCTACGCTGGGCTTTCACTGCTGTGTGCAGGCTTTCTCTAGTTGCGCTCTCACTTCTGTGTGCAGGCTTTCTCTAGTTGCGGCACATGGGGGCTACTCTTCATTTCAGTGGCTTCTCTGGCTGCAGCCACAGGCAGTAGGTGGGCATGAAGACTCAGTCATTGCAGCCCTCCGGCTCTAGAGCGTGCTAGCTTCAGTAGATTTTGTGCACAGGCTTAGCTGCTCTGTGGCACATGGGATCTTTCCAGACCAGGGATCGAACCTGTGGCCCCTATATTGGCAGGTGGATTCTTAACCACCAGGACCTGGACAACCAGGGAAGTAAGGATCTACATTTTTTTCAAATACAGAATAGACGTATGTGTGTGTTTTTAAGTCATCACTGGTTGTTGTTTGCCTAGGTAGATGCTTCTAGGTGGGACTTGAGTGGTTTTCTCGTGGAGACCCGCATTCTCAAGGGTCTGTGAGGATCAAGCCAGCCCCTCCTCCTCTAGCCACGTGATCCGAACATGTCTCCTTACCTTCTGAGCCCTGGTTTCCTCCTGTGTAGAGTGAGGATCCCAGCAGTACCTGCTTCCTGGGGGAGCCTCAAAATCCTGGGGCAGGGCTCCCAATCCCCATGACACATGAAGCCCACAGTGAGGAGAGGCCCTTCTTTGTTCCAGTCCGGATGCAGGAGGGGGCTGTTTCCCCTTGGATGAGCACTTTACATAAATAGGAGGCACCCGCAAGACAGGCTGAGTGTTCAGTCTGAAGAAATGGGCTCGTTAATCTTTTGCTCAGCTTGCGAAAGTGTTTTCTTATCAAATAATAGAGATGATGGCAGTGATGGCTTTGTACTCCTGACTTGTGGTTCCCTTAAATACCATTTCAAGAAGATTTGCAATGTTAAGCTCTTTTCTTTCTACTCCCCCCTTTTGTGCATTAAATTTCCATCTGTTTACCCAGAATGGGAGTAAAAGAAATAAAAATAGCTATTGGGTGGGTTAAGTCCTCCTCTCCATGCGCTCCTCAAGCTGCTGTGTCCAGGGACCTCTGAAGCCACATGTCTGTGGTCTGCGGTGCACACAGGGAGCCATCCCTCCCACCCTAGTCATTCTGCATCCTTCTGTCTCCTTTTTATTTTCCTCCAAGCACCCTCCTCTGTCTGAAGCTACCTTGTCTATGTATTTGCTTACTTCCTTTTCTGCCCTCTTCTCACCCCTCTAGAAGGTAAACGCCAAGGGTCAGTGTAACCCCTGTGACTCCAGCACATAGAACATTCCCTGGCACAGAATAAGCAGTTAAGTATTTTGTTCAGTGAGATAGGCTATAGAGCCTAAAGGTTGGACTTATGGAGTCAGAAAGACCATCCCTGGGGTCTCTGCTCTGCTGTTGATGAGCTGTGTGACTATGGGCACATTAATTTATCAGGCCTCAGTTTCCCCAGATTTTCATGAAAAATGGCTTGATCTGCTTGCCACGGTTTTTGTATGGATCCAATGAGGTAATCCATTGAAAGGACTTAGCACAGAATAAGTCTTCATACATGGTAGCTGCTATTAGCTGTATAATTACTATTTTCATAAACCTGTGAAAAGACTCATAACTAAATCATGTTTAATGCTTAAATAACCCAAAACAATGGTGATTTTAAAAATCACATCTACTCATAATGCTTGTTTTCTTTTCCTCTCATATATACCTCCTTCAGTCTCTGCCTTTAATTCCCTCTTAACTCACCCTGACAATAGCCAGTGAACCAGGCAAGTGACAAAGATGAGGTAGACCAGATGGACCAAAGGACTAGCTCAGTGAGGACTATTTTGGACAGAAATATGTACAAACTTTGGATTTATCACAACCCACCATCCAAGAATCTCAAAGAACTCTAAAAACTGGATTTCATCCATCCATTGGTTTGCAAACCGAGCAGCAAGTCAAATGCTCCAAAGTCAGTGGTGTACTTGTGTCCCAGGCCCCTCGCTTGCTGGTTTGGTCCCAGTGCCTATGCAGGACAGGCTGCCACCAAGTGTTACGTGGAAGTGGTGTGAACTGATAGATATTTACATGGGCTACAAGCATCTGGGGGCTTCCCTGGTGGCTCAGCTGGTAAAGAATCTGCCTGCAATGCGGGAGACCTGGGTTCAATTCCTGGGTTGGGAAGACCCTTTGGAGAAGGGAAAGGCTAGCCACTCCAGTATTCTGGCCTGGAGAATTCCATGGACTGTATAGTCCATGGGGCCACAAAGAGTCGGACACGACTGAGTGACTTTCACTTCACAAACATCTGGACAAAACTTTTTTTTTTTTTAATATTTACTGTTATTTTTGGCTGCACTGGGTCTCGTTGCTGTGTTCAAGCTTTCTCTAGTTGCGGCAAGCCGGGGCTACTCTCTAGTTGCAGGGCACAGGCCGCTCATGCTGCAGAGCACAGGCTCTAGGGTGTGATGGGCTTCTGTAGTTGCAGCTCACAGGCTTAGTTGCCCCATGGCATGTGGGATCTTCCAGGACAAGGGATCAAACCTGTGTCCCCTGCATTGGCAGGCAAATTCTTAACCGCTGGACCACCAGGGAAGTCCTGGACAGTTTTATGGCTTATAAAGCACTTTATAACCACAGCTGTCTAGTAGTTCCTCACAAGCTCTCGAGGGAAGCTCTTGAAGGAAGGCGCAGACTGAGGCCTTCTCCCGCAGCAGAGGGCAAGACGGACACCCAAAGTCACAGCTAGAAAGAGACAGCTCAGAGCTTAGACAGGGAAAGCCAATGATAAGGCTACAGCGAATTCACGGTATCACAGGCAATACCTCCCTCCCACCTTCCAGGGGAAAGAGAACAAGACCCTGGAAGCTGGTCCCTCCATCAGCACCTCCTGTGACTTGGGCTGCCCGCTCTCAACTTCTCGGGGCCTCTTCCCCCGACAGGCTTGAGTTTGCTGGCTCTGGGTAGCCAGCACAGGTGGGCATCCATCCAGCTTTCGAGAAGGAGTGAGCCAGGGATAGGGGGCAGACAGAGGAAGTAGCAGTGCCAGATAACAGAGGCTGGAGACAGGATCCCAGCCCAGCCGTTGACAAGTGGCCCGGGGGCTGCCTGTTGCGTATGACTTCCTGTCCCATTGTTGCGCCCACCGGTCCCACCGGGAAGGAGAGGACGGGGAACTGCCGGGCCTGGGGATGTTTTTATAACATGTAGCCACAATCCCCTTTGTCTACAGCATCGCCAGGCTCCCCAAGAGAGCCTCGGTGCCGGGAAGTCCCAACTCCAGGGAATGGCGTTTGCTTTCTCAAAGAAGGCAGCTTCCAAGGCTGAGTGTGGACTTTCCAGACCCCTGGGGATGGGACAGGATAGAGCTCAGGCGATGTCTACAGTCACATGGGCAGGCTCTGGCCTGCTCCTACTTGCCTGTCAGCCAGCTCCCATACCTCCCTCTTCCCACAAGCCCAGCGCCTCTGATGGCCACCTCCTTGGCTGTTTTCATATTTCCGATTTGGGGACAAAAGGCTCTTAAGGGGTCCGGAGTGTTCCCTTGGGGCTTTGGGCCCCAGCCAAGCACCCCAATCCCTCCTGCCTTCAGTGCTGATGAGGCGGTGGGCACAGCAGGCCTGTGGGCGCACTACAGTAACTCTTTTCTCCCTCATGCCTGCCTTCCAGTTCTCCACCGGCCAGGGGCTCAGAGCATTTCATGCATGACAGTTTGTTTGGTCTCTGGAAAGACCTAGGAGTCTTTCGCTTTAGAGCCAGACAGCTCACCACTGGCTAGCTGTGTGACCTTGGACATGTGTCCAAACCTCTCAAAGCCTTGGTGTTCACATTTGTAAAACGCAGACTAATAGTTATACCTCCCTTACAGGGTAGCTGTTAGAGGGTAAAGTTTGCAGAATGGCCTCATGCTTACTTGGCACATAGTAGGCCCTCAGCAAATCTTAGCAATGTGGCTTTACTGCTTTACTGCCCAGGCCAGCATCTTCCCTGAAGCTGCAGTTGGGGTGGGGGTACAGAAAGCCTGAACAAGTGCTGGGAACCTTTTTCTCTGACTGAGTTGGAGTGCACTGCCTCTACAGTACAGGTCAAATTCACTGGTAACCAGTCGAGAACGTTCCCCTTACACATGTGCTTCTCTGCCAGGCCTCAACAGACATGCCCCTACCTCCTCCTAGAAGTTTCTGGAAACTTTTTTTTTTAATCCTTTCATCACGTGCTCAGTTGCATCCAACTCTTTGCGACCCCATGGACTGTAGCCGGCCAGGCTCCTCTGTCCACGGGACTTTCCAAACAAGGATACTGGAGTGGGTTGCCATTTCCTCCTCCAAGAGATCTTCCTGACCCAGGGATGGAACTCTTATGTCTCCTGCACTAAAGGTGGATTCTTTACCACTTGAGCCATTGGACTGATTGGTTGGTTGATTGATTTGGGTGTGCTGGGTCTTAGTTTCAGCACTTGTGATCTTCATTGCTGTGTGTGACATGTTTTAGCGGTGGCATGTGGGATCTTAGTTCCCTGACCAGTAACCCAACCCAGGCCCCCTGTATTGGGAGCATGGAGTCTTAACTAACCACTGGGCCACCAAGAAAGTCCCTTCTGGAAACTCTTCACCTGACTGTGTGAATGGGTCCCCTTTCTGCCTTAGACTCTGGGGTATGGGAGAAGGCAGATGCTGTGTGATAATACCCAGCTGAATCCAGACAGGAATACCTATTCAAAGACTAAATAAAAGACCCAACCCCCACCCCACTGCTCAGCAGTTATCCGCGGGATAAGTGGAGCAGGACAGCTAAGCCACAGGCTCCTCTCCAGCCTGACTTGGCTGAGGTCCATGAGTGGCGACAAGCACCGTCACCGTGTTTTGAAAGCGTTGTGTTCAAAAGAAGGAGCTTGTACTTGAGCAGGCTGGAGGCCCTTGCCGGTCTGACTTCTTTCACAAGGTGAAAGAACTGTGGTTTCTTGTCAGCCATCACAGACGCTGAGCCCGGGTGATTCTACATCTCTCACACCTTCATGCAACAGCGAGCCCCATGGGTGGGGTGTGGCCGGGAGGCCAAGGGAGCCATACCCTAGCCAGGTGGAGAGAGGCCTGCCTTCACCCCGCTCCATTCCAGGTGCGTGGGAAGCAGCGATACTTTGCCGGCTGGGCCAGCTGCTGACCAGCCAGGCCACCATGCGGGAGGGCCTTGGCCTGAGAGGCCAGATAGATGCCTTGAAGCTCGCAGCACTGGGAGTCCTCCCTGCTGGGTGGGAGAGGGTGGAGGGGTACAGTCTCCACTGAAATCTGTAACATCCACCCACATAAGAAGCCACCCTGGAGTCAGGCCCAGTTATCAAAGATAGATGGCTCTGTCCCCTGAATCACGGCTCAAGGCCACATGGACATCTGCTGAACCACACCTGCCATTGCCTCCCTGGGACAGCTCCAGCCTCCCAGAAAAACCGCCTTAGCCCCAGTCTGCTGAGTTCCCCCAGGAAGTGGTTCCTGGGTAGAAAATTCTCCTGTGAAATGGTTATCTTTTTATCAGGGCAATATTTTCTTTCTTTTCTGAAGAGAACCATTTGTTAATACCCAAGTCAGCTCAGGCCTCCAAGCATGGAAGACAAAGTGCTTCCCCGTTTCATGAGCTCATCTGGCTGACTTAGAGCTCAGAGACCCTGTGGAGAGCACTAGAGTAAAAGCAGACTCCTGAGAACATGTTCGCAGCTCGAGGGCTCTGCCTCCAGGAGTGAGAGGCATGCTGTGCATTTCTAAATTCAAAAGTTGAGTCTCTAACATGGGCTTCTGTCCTGAGGGACAACAGCAGTCTCTGCCTTCAGAGAGATTATAGTCTGAGGACAAAGCAGTCAATGCCAGCTAGCAAAATGATTACAACTGGCGTATGTTTTGGGGCTTCCTAGGTGGCAATAGTGGTAAAGAACCTGCCTGCCAGTGCAGGAGACATAAGAGGTGTGGGTTCAATCCCTGGGTCAGGAAGATCCCCTGGAGGAGAAAATAGCCACCCGCTCTAGTATTCTGGCCTGGAGAATCCCATGGATAGAGGAGCCTGGCAGGCTACAGTCCATGGCATAGCAAAGAGTCGGACACGACTGAAGCAAGTTAGCGTGCGTGTGCTGTGCAGGAGCAGAATGGAGACCAGGCTCAGGGCGGGTGGGCAGAGAGGGCCTCCCACTGCTGCAGGGACCCATGAGCCAGGCAAGGTGCTTCACCCAAGTGCTAAATGCTAGGGTGACCGGGTGTTTGTGTTTGCCTGAGACACTTGTCTCTCATGCCTGCTGTCCCAGTGTTGTTGGCAGGAGCACTCTTCTTCCTTCTCAAATGTGGTCCAGCTTGGTGACAGATTACATGGTTAATCTGTGCTTAGTACTCATCATTCCCAAGATGAAAGTGGTGGCGTAGAGTCCAGAAAATGGGAAGCCAGAGTCAACTTACTAAGCTAGGTGGCGGTGGAGTATACTATTTGGGAGCTTGGATCTTGGGGGTACCCTGCCTGGGACTACCTCCACTTACTAGGTGTGTGACCTAGAGCAAGTTACTTGACCTCTACAGGCCTCAGTTTCCCCATATATAAAGTGGGGACAATAATAATACCTGTTTCCTAAAGTAGCAATGAGGATGAGATGAGTCAATAGATGTAAAGGGCTTAAAACAGGGCCAGGTGCTTAGCAGATGCTCTGTACACACTAGCTGTTTGTGTTTCCTGAGTAATCCTGGCTGCCTGAGGAGCTGGGCCAGCATACCCCAGGATACCCCTATTGTTACACTATTGGCCTTCCATCCATAGCTCATGTTGAGGTTCCCTGATGGGCAACCAATAGGAAGAGGTAGGGAAGTCGTTCACAGCTAATCACGACTGGGTTGTAATCTAAATTTATATCCATATGCATATCTGAGGTTTTTCTGGTGCCTCTAATCTGTACCAGATGGGTTTTAATAAGAAAAGCATATTTCCCCGAAGAAAGCCCTAAGCCCTGCCTCTCACAGAAGTCACCTGACCCCAGGTGGCGATTCTGCTAGGGGTCAGCTGCCGGGTTCAAGGCCAAGGGGCTGTTGGGGGGAGATAGTCCTCAGAATCAGAAGAGAGATGCCTGCTCAGCTCTGACTCCAAGCTGAGCCAAACCACTCTGGTTTACCAAGCCATTCTAGAAAAATAATTAGTCCAAGATGTGAGCCAGACTAGAATCGCGTCCTTTGTGCTGAGAGTGGAATCTGACTTCATTTGGGACAATGTTGGTTTCATTCTCCATGGATGTTTTGGCTTGGTGTTAGGCCACCACAGACCTCCGGAAATCTTGGGATATCTGGGGGTGAGGGCCTCAGAGTTGGCAAAGCAGAGCCAACCTTGACTTTCCCAGAGCAGTCTCTGTTTGAAGAGCTGGCACTTGATTGGGAAAAGGTTGGCATCTTTGCAGGTTCCTGATGGTGCCACTTACCAGGCCCAATCCAGGCAGCATGGCAGGGTGGGGTGTGGAAGCAGTGTGCTTCCGAACAAGGTCCTGAAGAGAGAAGGACTGGAGGGAAGGTCACCCCATTCCACCCTAGGGCTCAGCAGTGACCCTCACTGAAGGCAGGGCAAAGTCAGTGCAAGAATTTAGGGCTGAGGGTGGGAGATCTTCTGGCCAGCCCCTCCCTCAACCATCATCTGTGTGGCTGGTCCTTGTGAGATTCCTTTCCTAGACTAAGGATCCTTATCTCAGGGTGGGCTGAGCTTAGATGGTGATGAAGACATCTCCTTACGGAGCTAGCCTAAGGCATCATGGGCCTCCCCAAACCCTCCCAGCCCCGGGAGCCAGGCCTGTGCCCCAAGGCCCCCGTCTTCTCCCAGTCAACAGTGGAAGTTAAGAAACCATGGCCCAGGTTTCCCGGGGCTGAGCTCAGGCCGGGTGTCTAGGGCCTACCCAGCCAGTGGGCACCTCCCAGACCCGCCTGCTTGAATACTTGAACCCCGTCCTCATGAGTGGGCGCAGAGGGGACATACCTACTGGCCCCAGACTTGGCCTGCCTGGTGGGGACAGAGGCACAAGGTCTTATCATGCCTGGGCCTCCAGTTCTGCCAACCTGACTCTCTCCCCAAGGCCCCTGCCCACCTCAAGGAAGAACAGAGCCTGCTTTGAGCTAGAAATCGGAGGCGTTTCCTGTTTCATGTTGTTAAGACACCGCTTATGGGACTGTAATCCCAATAAATCATACGCTTGCTGAGTGGGGCAGGGTTTGTTTTTTTTTTTTTTTTTTTTTTTTTCCCAGGCTGCAGGGACCTCTTAAAACCAAGGCCTTAAGAAGTTTCTTCTCTTTCATTTCTTTTTTAATGGGAAAAAATGGCTTTTGCAGGCCTGGTCCTGGTGAGGGGCCTTGTGAGCCTGTTGGCTTGATATACTCAGGCTCAAATGTTTGATTAAAGAGGGAGAAGAGAAACTGAGTCATGACGCTTGGAGCTGGTCTCCCTGTTGCTGCTGACGGGTTCTGTGACCTTAGGCGAGACACGGGGCCTCCTGGGGCCTCTGTTTCCTCCTCCTCACCCCACTTCCTGTTAAAGGCCCACTTTCTTTGCTATATTTTATGAGTTCTCCTCATGATGTGAATTGCTATTTTATGCACACAAAGACAAATGCTTGGAGTCGGTGACCCTTTTAAGTGGCCTTGTTTGTCACAGGAGCAGCCCGACCGGATGTGTTTGCACGTGTACGTGTAGTGTTTCCGAGGTTAGGCCGCCAGCAGCCCTCGAGGACTGCAGGTCCCTCACAGTATCCCGTGCCTACCCCCTCACGCCCTCGCTTGCTCATGACCCCGAAGCTCCTGGGTCTGTGTTGTCCTTGCCCCTTCCCCCGTCTAGGATTCTTGACAGCCAAGGCCCTGCAACGCCAGAAACAGTCTCCAGATCACACTCGACATAGTGGTTGCGTTTGTTGCTCTGTTTTATGAGCTGGGGTGGAGTGGGTGGTGGGCAGCTCGCTGGCAGGCTTTTGCAAGCTTTGCATGTTTATACTTGCCGGAAGGTTGGGGGATGTGGAGAGGGAATTGGCTGGGCTTGATGAAGGCTGGAGCTGAGGCATTTAATAGATTCTTGTAGCCTTTTCTGCTACTATGTATTTTCTCTATCAACAGACACTAAAATGACAGTAACAGCTAACCTTTACCAAGAACTTACCATGTGCTAGCACTTTATATACATACTTCTGGCTGTCTTTTGTGGTGGCCCTATTATTGATACCCATTTTGTTGATGGGACAGCTGAGTCTAGAGAGAGAAGATAACTTGCACAGGATTATAATTTAATTCATCGAGAGTGCAATGGATTGCAATCTAGGGCAGTCTCCCTCAAGAGCCCATGTACTTGACCTCTGTACAGAAGGTACAGCTTTTATCTTATGGAGGCTGTGAAATAACAGCAAAAGGGTTTCTCATGATGGTAAGTGTCTAGAAATCACCAACCTAACCCCATCTTTAAAAGAAAAACAGGCCCAAAGAAGGTAATGATATGCCCAAGGTTATAGACTCAATTCAGTGGCTTCTAGAAACTAGGGTTTTCTCCCAGTGGAGATTCGGTGTAGAATCCTCAGATCCTTCAGCCAGGAGTGTGCATGTACACCACACACCATTCTAGAATTGGACTGGGGTGGGATGCCAGCCCCATGCCTGAGAGCAGCCTTGCCCCAGGGCAAGGCTGCATCTGTAAAGGCAGCAGTTCTCAAAGTGTGGTCTGGGGACCCTCTGGGTCCCAGAGACTTCTCAGGAAGCCCCAGGGTCAGCATTATTTTCATAACAATGAGATGTTATTTGCCTTTTCACTCATTTTCTCACAAGTCCCTGGGGAGTTTTTCAGGGAAACATAACAAGCACAGTATCACTCTGATGGCTGACAGAATGTGTATTCAGAGGTTTGAAGTTCTCTGTTTTAATTTCGGATACAGTAATTAGCGATAGAACAACACACAAACAAAAGCTCTCTGAGGGCATGAATAATCTGTAAGAGAACAAAGGGGATCCTGAGACCAAAGCACTTGAGAACCCCGAGTCCAAGGTGCCAGGCCCAGCACAGGGGACAGTCAGTGGCTTGCAGCCAACCGCAGTCTGGGGAAAAGGCAAAAAGAGAAAAGCAGGCCTTTTTCTCTGGAAGGGAACCAGAGAGACCCTGGGGATGGTGCATAGCCAATCATTCCCAGCCTTGCTCCTCTGGAGCCCTTGCACCCTGTGTTAGAACACAGCCGTGGCCAGTACAGATGGGAGTTTTTATAGGGATTTTCCAGAATGTCCAGTAACGAAGGCCAGCTTCTCAGCATGCCCAATGGGCTAGATGAAATAACCTGAAAGGAAGTAGTAGCCTGGAACCCACAGGCCAAGGGAAGGATGTTATTGAGAAAGTCCATGAATTGCTCCTCATTTTACTTTCCTATGGGCCACAGGTCAACTGGTGGGTAGGCCAAGGAGAAAGGCCTGAAAGGATCATTTGGGGGCCTGCAATGGCCTTGGATGTGGACAAGTGGGCACCAGAGGCATAGTGATAGCTTTAACCCTGGAGTATTTTTGTATGTTGAGAATATTAATCAGTGTGCAATTCAGGGAACAGAAACCACCCTAGGTGTTTTCAACAAGAAGGGATTCAATGTAGGGAATTATGTGCCAAAAGAATCATTGTGTGTGCTCAAGGAGCAGGTCTAAGGCTGAACCTCCAGGAATGACTCCAACCAAGAACAATACAAAACTTGCTATTGGAGGGTTTCTCCCTCTGAGATGACCCCAGAAACTGCAATTCAGGATTGAAGCTGGAGTCAAGAAGGTTTTGCTGTTGCCTTCAGTAGCAGTACTGCTGTCTCTGAAGCACTCAGGAAGTCAGGAAATGGATGCTGGAATGCTCTACAAGGGGAAAGTAATACCTCATGTTTTATGATTTGGTCTGCTGGTAGAACCAAGCAAAGAAGACACAAAGGGGACCTCCGCCTCACATCCATTTATCAGATCTCATGCAGCTATGTCTTAATGGTGAAGTCTAATTACAAAGGAGTCTGCGAAATGTAGTTTTCAGTTTTCCACATCTCCAGCTAAGTTGGTAAATTGGAGGCTTAATGAACCAGTCCCTAGTATCTGCCCACCAGTTACCAATACTCTATCTTTTCACGTGCCGAGTTATAAGAGGCATAAGCCTGGGGAATGCATCATGACACCATCTAATTAGACTTCATGGTTTCCTGAGTTCCCTCTCAGATTTCCCGTAGGGCAGCTGGGAGATGCTGCTCAAAGCGTTTGTGGCAACACTTGGCTCTTTGTCTTGGCTGTTGGCCACAATAGGGAAGAATGGCTGACACATCCGTGAACTATCTTTTTGCTTACCCTTCAGTCTCCAGTGCTGGTGGATTAAATAAAGCCTTCCCCTTGAATCAGAAGGACTGATATGTAGACATATGTCTCTAAGCTTACCTTGCAGCACTGTGGTATAAGAACTGTAAAATTCCAAAATATTTGGGGGGAATTCAAATGGGCATTCACAACCAAGGAAGATCTTACAAACAGGAGGGTAATTCACAAATGAATTGTGGTTCCTTCCTGGATTCTACAAGCTCCCCATAAAGGGTCCTGGCTTCCCACTCTTAACTAGTCTACATTGTGCCCTTGAAAAGTACATGTGTTTTTTTTTTTTTTTTTCCTGGGCAGAAAGAGGACTTGGTCCAGAACTGAAAACTCGGATGTATTCTGCCACATTCCTGATGCTTAGCCATCCTTTCAGTATTCAACTTAACTGAGGATCTGTTGTGTCCAGGCCCTATGCCGGGTATACTTTGGAGAGGGATGGTAGAGGCATCATTCTTGTCTAAAGAGAAATAGTCTAGTCATGAACATGAGACATACTTATTCTCGAATAGAGTTCTAAGGGATCTTGGAGAAGGAAGAGTATTTTCATTGGAGAAGGGATATGGGAAGGCCTCTAGAAAGAAGTGGCATTGGAACCAGTCCTTGAAGGATAAAGAGGATCTGGATGAGCAGAGGTGAGAGCTGGTTCATTCTTTCGAGGAGATGGGGACAGCCAGGGTGGGCTTGAGAGCCATGAATGCCTGATGGTCTGGTGTGTCCTGATGAAAGGTTTGAGTCAGGGCTGGAAAGGAAGTTGGGGTGATGTTCTGAGCATCCCTGAAGGCCAGGGCTACAAGCCTTCCCCAGCCTTTGGCCACCTTGTCATCATAGCAGTCGGTACAGTTAGCACACTTTGGGCTTCCCTGGTTGGCTCAGACGGAATCCGCCTATAATGCGGGAGACCTGAGTCCGATCGCTGGGTTGGGAAGATTCCCTGGAGGAGGGCGTGGCAGTCCACTCCAGTATTCTTGCCTGGAGAATCCCCATGGACAGAGGAGCCTGCTTGGCTATAGTCCCTGGGGTCACAAAGAGCTGGACACGACTGAGTGACGAACCACACGGTGCACCAGTGAAATGATTCAAATCTAGGTGTATTTTCAGAACGCCAGAACCAGGACATCAAAATAACTTCCAAATGAGCCACTTTTACAAACCCCATCTGGTTATCTTATTAAATAAATAAATAAATAAAAGGCATCCTTTGCCCACAAGGAGAGAAGCTTTGAAAACTTTGAAGATGACCTAAGCTTTTGGAAACCTTAGAGAAGTCTCGAAAGGACATTCCCTGCAGGGGGTTTACTCAGAAGCTGAGGAGAAAGGATGGAGGTCTTCCTCCTGGACAGAGTACCTCTCTGCCTGTCTGAGGGAAAGATGGTAACAGCAGGGACCTAACGCATGAGGAGCCCAGGGTATCAGAGGAAGTTGGAGGGGTGTGGATGGGGGCTGCAGGCATGAAGCCAAGACCAGCTTGGCTGAGAAGCATGCCAGCTTGGCTGCAGGCATGAAGCCAAGACCAGTCAGGGCCTCTCTGCAGCATGAGCTATGCTAGGCTGTGGAGCATTCTGAGGTCTCACTGTTGGAGACCAGAACAGGCAGAGGACAGACAGACAGGAGTCCAGCTTGGTGGGGAGGGCAGGGACCAGCTCTGAGTGGCAGAGCCACGATATTGCTCCACCAGGGGGCAGTAGTCGCCTTCCTGTGAATGGCGCCCCCTGGTGGCCCACAAAACACCCGCGGCAGGTGCCCCCTGAGTTTGTAGCTCCAAAGCCTTGCTGAGCTGCCTCTCCCGGCCTCCTAGCTGCCTCACACCATAGCCGTGGGTTCTGGGTGCGACACAGGCCCCGGGGCTCCCTCCCTGGAGGACCTGGAGCACCACGGGGCCGCCCAGCCTGCCACAGGAAGTGGCTAGATCCGCCTCAGCCCAGGGGTCAGTTGAGGGAGCGGCTGTCAGCCATGCACGTATAGTGTGATATGCGTCATCTCACTTGGCCTCCCAGTAGTCCTGAGAGGTGGGGATCACCTCGTCTCACAAGTAAAGAAGGAAACAGCCTCGGGGTGTTGTCTGTGGTGATGAAGGGGCTCAGCCCTTTCCTCTCTGCCCCCGAGCACCCTGGAGAGCCCGCCTGAATTCTGTGGAGGGGGCAAGAGTCCCCAGTTCCTCTTGGGCCACCTGAGGCCCTCAGGCTCTGCTCATGGCCCATGACAGGAATTCCTTCCAAGCCCTGACAGAGCTCCTGTGGAAGGGGGCAGATCGGGGTCTCCCCGAGGAGGAAGGTCAGGTCCCCTCCACACAGAGGTCTAGGGGGGGTGGGCCCAGCCTCCATGGCTGTCCTGAGAGGGGGTGCTCAAGGGGGTGCCTGCCCAGGCCTGACCCTCTCTCTCTCTCTGCCGCCACCCCCCACCCCCAGGCCCTTCATGCTGCTGCCACCGCTGATGGAGTGGATGCGTGTGGCCATCACATACGCGGAGCACCGCCGCAGCCTCACCGTGGACAGCGGCGACATCCGGCAGGCGGCCCGGCTGCTGCTGCCCGGCCTGGACTGCGAGCCCCGGCAGCTCAAGTATGCAACCTGGCAGGAGTGAGGCGGGGAGGGCCGGGGTAAACCCGCTGCTCCCTCACTCTCCTGGATTGGGAGGGGGCTGAAAGCAGGGGCTGCAGCCCACTCGTTGGATCTGCTCTAAGGTGCTCTCTTCGTGAGCCCACCTGTTAGAAGTGATCTGTTCTGGACCTGGGCTGCTCTCCAATGTGTCCTCCGCAGCCACGGGTCTGGCACAGAGCAGACTCCCATTTGCATTTTGGGTGAGAGAGCACTCACAGTGGGGCTGTTGGGGTACACAGCAGAGTGGGCCCTCCTCCCTGCGGTTGCCACCACTTTCTGGAGCACTTCCTAGGTGCAGGCCAGTGCTGAGCTCTCCTATTTTATGTGCATTTTCTCAGTCCTTTGACAACCTCAGAGAAGGGGCTTTAATGCCCATTTTACAGATGGAGAAGCTGAGAATCAGGAGGAGCAGTAACTTGCCCACAGATGCTCAGCTAGCAAGCTGACCATGCCTCAGTTTGAAGTCAGGCCTGTGTGGCCCCAAGCCTGGGTCCTTAGTTTCCTTCCCAGTGTGCCTCTGTTGTGTTGGACTGGCCTCTTGAAGTTGTTCCAGAGGAACGGTCGGTCCCCTGGCCATCCTTGACCTGGGAGAGGCTCGCTTTGCCCTCCCCTTCTCTGTCTCCATTGTAAATGCCATGACCTTGTCCTGTGACACATGTTTTCTACTCTGTGGCCCAATCAAGGCTCCAGGCAAAAGCCACCTATCAAAAGCCCATGGGCACACCCTCTGCAGACCATGGCCATCCTTGGTAGGATGGCTTGGCTGCTCCTGGGAGTCTGGTCCACTCTCTGCCGTCTCTTTGGTGCTTCTGGGCCTCACCAGGAAGCATGGAGGGGAGAGGATGGGGCATCGAGGGCTGGAACTTGGCCTCAATGACCATTCCTGAGAACGAGTACAGCCTACTCTGTGCAAAAAAATACACAACCGAGTACTGTGTGTTGCCCAAGCCCCAACCAGAGCTTCTTCCTCCTCAGAAAGTCCCAAGAGATCATTTTGTGGGGGATTTCATTTCTGATCGTTGACAGCTCCCAAGAGCTCAGAGCACTTCTTTAGCGTGTTTATAGAAAAGCTGAAGCGTGTGCTCTTCCTGTCACCGAGCATGACAAGGCCAGTCACAGCCGATTAGATGGTAATTCCCTGTCCTCCCCATCCACGCCATCCTCACGCTGCACATCGGCCTAGCACAGCGGTATCACCTCTCGTAGCGAGGTCGTGTCTTAGCAGAAACAGCCAGGCTTAAACACCTGGTCTCCTCTGCGCAGACCCGAATGCTGTTTCAGTTCCTTCCGGAGGCTGGATGCCCGAGCGGCTACTGAAAAATTCAACCAGGACCTGGGCTTCCGCATGCTCAACTGCGGAAGGACCGACCTCATCAGCCAGGCGATCGAAGCCCTGGGCCCCGAGGGGGTGAACACCATGGATGACCAGGTGCGTTCTGAGTGCTCCGCCAGGCAGGCTCAGGACCACAGTCCGCAGTGATGAGAGACTGTGGTAACCGGTGTTTCAGCCTGTTCTGTCCCAGACCTGAGACCCACCCACTCGGCTGTGTTTCTAAGAAGTGAGTTACTCCCGAATCGCACTCTGCTGCCTACGTAGATGGCTAACTCAGAGACTTCCCTGGCACCTTGGAAATCATTTGTAACGGGCATTCGGCTTCCCCTCACTGGAAGGCTGGAGGCTGTCCCAGATGGTGCAGGGCTGGGAGAACGTCCAGAGAAATCAGCTTGATAGTGAGCTAGGGATAATTATCACTGAGACTTGTACTAGGGCGTCCTGTGTGCCACGCTCCAGTAGAAATCCTTGCCTTCATGAGTTAACATGCTAGAGGAGGAGGCAGATACTAAGAAACACAAAGTCATGAAATGCAGCGTATGTTAGTGAAAAGTGCTGATGCGTTAAATGAAGCCAGAAAAGGGGACAGGAAGTGTTGGAGGCGATGGAGGAATTTTAGGCAGACTTTGATTGGAGTTTTTTGACCTGCTTTCTTTTTTGTTTTTGCTGTGAATAGCTGGCATTTATACAGCACTTCCTGTGTTCCAGGCACTGTTCTAAGCGCTTTGCACAGATTAACTCATTTAATCTTGACCACAGCCCTGTGATGTAGGATTCATCCCCATTTTATATAGAGAGAGACTGGGGTACAGAGCTCACACAACTAATGAGGAGCAGAGCTGGGATTAGAAGAACCCAAGCAGGCCAACCCCAGGCCCTTCCCCACCTGTGGGAGATGCAATTTTATTTGATGCGGTTGCGTGAATTTCCCCGGGGTAATGGCACTGTAGTTTGGAAGTCCACACAGAAGCTTGGGGGAAGTTAAATGGCAGCTGAGAGGTCATGTAGCACTCTCAGATGAGATGGTGACATGGCAGAGGCTGTGATGAGGTGCCTGGTGAACCCAGGCCACAGTGGATTTTGGCAAGCCCGGCAGGAGCAGTCAGGGAAGGATTCTTCCTGAGTCATGCTGGAGGGAGGGGCTGGGGGGTGGATGCAGCAGAGAGGAGTGGGCGAAGGCATCCTGGGGAAGGGAGATGCTGGGAGCCAGAGCATTGGGACGGGACAGTCAGGCACGTGCTGGGACAGGAAACCACGAAGCTGAGGGAGTTGCTGCAGGAGGGCTCCGGGAGGTGACAGGCTGGGTGTCGCATCTCCCCAAGGCGCCTCTGTCGACGCGAGCTCCTGGGCTTTCATCCTGGGGGAGATGTCTTCCTCCTCCAGCAGCGGGGTGGGGAAGCCCATGGACGCCAGCCTCACAGGGCTGGAGTTTAGTCCTCCCATTATAGCTGTGGCAGCTCGGACAAGCTGCTTTACCCCTTGAGCCTGTCTCCTCGCCTCCAACTTGTGGGATAGCAGTGCCTGCCCCCTAGACTTCTTCATCACACCTAGTAATTGCTCCTTGAAGGTGCCTCCATGTCTGTTGGTGTTGATAGGATGATTATCCCTGAAATCTGTTCATCAGTGTCTCTTGATTTAACCTCTTTAGGGGGAGGGACCAACATGCAAAAAAAAGTAGTTTCTCCTTATAGAACATGTCGACAGCTTATAGCCTGAATCACATACAGACCTGTGGAGAAAAAAGAAGTCAAGCTTGTGCCAAGGGGAATAAAACAAAGTCAGGTTTTCACTCGGTGGCTTTTCTCTCAATGCCCCAGTCCTGTTTGTTCCCTCAGCCTCGGTGTTTGTAGAATGATCTGTGGGGTAGATAGACCTCTCAGCCATGATTAATCTCGGGCCATTTCTTTATCTCTGGGCGCTAGGCAAGGATTTATGAGGTAAGGAGATCTTGTCTACACAAAAATAACCTAATAAATAACATCGTGGGGCTCCAGACAAACGCTTGCCAGCATCCAGCTGTGGAATAGTGCTTTCCACCGCGGCCTTTGCTGTTACTGGCTACAGAGGAGATTCACGGCCAGGGGGTGGCTCCGTTAACTGCCCACCTAAATTCGAGTAGGGATTGGGCCTCAGCTTTCAGAAAAGCTCAGAACTGCCCACAGCACGAGACGTTCACATCAACCTCTCCACCCTGTGTGAGACGCCTCGGGGAGAAGAGCTTCTCGGCTCATGCAGGCCCGGGTTCCCTCTGAGTCCATCCTCTTACATATTGTGTGACTGTGGGGCAAGTCAGTCCCCGTCTCCACTCCTCATCTGTGAAGGGGGGATAATAGCAGAACCTCCCCAATAAGGATGGCATGGTCATGAAATGAGATGATGCATGTAAAGCTCTTCACACGGTGATTTACCAGCGCAGGGCCTGGGGTGGACTTGGATGTGTCAGTGTAGCATGGCAGCCGTGATGATGGTGGTGTGTTATTTTAATTAGTTAGCTCATCCTTACTTAGCTGGGCCAAGCAATTTATACATAGTAACTCATACTCTTTACAACAACCCAGTGAAGTAGATACTGTTGTTATTCCCATTTTAAAGATAAAGTAACTGAGGCACAGAGGAGTACAAGTAACTTGTACAAAGTTTACAGCAGGGGTTGCCTTTGTACTGGAGTCTGGCTATAGCGCCTGTGCCCTTTGCCCCTCTGATGACCTGTAGTGCTCATGGAAATGTCCCCTACTCATCATTCAGGTGTCATACGTCCCCTGAGCCTGGGAGGGGCAGGCCCACCCCCTTCTGTCTAGCACAAGACCCAAGCTTGTTCCAAATGAGCAGCTGGTCAAGCAGGAGACCTCTGTCTGGTTTTCAGGGCAGACACCTATGGAACACGTGTCCTCATGTTCTATTTCTAGACAGTTTAGCATCTGCATTTGCTTCACACAGGGTATGACGCCACTGATGTATGCCTGTGCTGCTGGGGATGAAGCCATGGTCCAGATGTTGATTGATGCTGGAGCCAACTTGGAAATCCAGGTGAGAAAGCCCCAGAGGGCTGTCCCGGGCCCCCAACCCAGAGAGAGAACACCCCAAGGTCTTCATCATCCATGCTGGCTGTGATGATTTGGACAACAGAGTAGATATGTCTCAGAGAATTGGAAATATAAGATACACAGAGATCATAGTTAGCAAAGACGGTTTTTTCTCAAGATTCGGGCTTTCTGCCAGAGAAGTGAGCTCAGAGGGGAGCCCACTGGAGAGAATGGCCATGATTCTGTTCCTGTAGCCCCTTTCCCCTTTTATCAAATTAGTCCCCAGCCATCCCTACCATCTCCAGACACTTCTTGCTCTACCTGCTCCTGAGGCATAAAGTGTTCCCCTTCTGCCATCTCTCTGTCCAGAGCAGACATCACTAATTGAACATCCTTTTGAGCCTTGTCCACAAGGTACTCCAGGCAGACGTTGCCAATCGAATATAGAAAGCACTTGAGTTGACTCCTGGCCACCATCCCTGCAGGGCTCCCCCTTAGCTCAGGCCCCATGTCACCTGCCCAGGAATGTCACTCACCTTGGAAACACTGATCCCTTGTGGCATTTTCCCAGGTTCCAAGCAACTCTCCCAGGCACCCCTCCATCCACCCGGATAGCCGGCACTGGACCTCGCTGACGTTTGCTGTGCTGCATGGACATATCTCTGTGGTCCAGGTGAGCTCCTGCCAGGTATGCCACGCGCCCCCCGCTTGCCAGATGGGCTGAACCCCAAGCACAGCCCCAGCCTCACATGTGTTGAGTGGGATCAGAAACACTGGTTAAGGCCAGCTCACTGGGTCAGCAGGACAGAGGATCAACTGGTTTGCCCCAAGGAGCAGGCTCTAGTGAGCAGGATGTGAGCAGGCTCCAATGTGAGATTTTAGGGAACACAGTGCAGGCCCAAATGATACCAGGCCTGCCTGGCCTCTCTGCATCTGTGGGTGAGTCTCGGGGTGTGCTGGAATCTGGAATCTCTGCAGATGTGCTCAGATCTGCACAGATGTGTTTCTTTCCTCCAACCATCCTTCCAACCCTGAGCTGTTCTTACTCCCTCATGAATTCTATGGCTTATACCATGTGGTCCTTCTGGTTCTGCCCCTCTCTGTTAGCAGCCATAGTCTCTCAGCATCTCAGTTCCTGAGAGAAGATTGACACTGCTCGCCTGTCAGCCAAGTCACACTGTGCCCACCTTGGCCCCGGTAGCTGTGGCTGGCTGAGGGTCAGGGCAGGCCTGGAATGGAAGCTGTGGATGGGGCATGGCAACACTGCCACTTGGCTCCCAGGCTCCTTCACTCCTCAGGCCTGCAGGGTTCCAGCAACTCCTTCCTGGGAGTCTGCATGACACCCTTGCCATCTGCTGGATTGAGGGTCCCTCGAGGGCAGGGGTCATGTCAACCTGTTCGCTGTCCACACAGTCCTGGCCTGTACGAGAGATTCTCTAGCCGGTGGTCAGTAGGTTGGCTGCCACATCCTGCCTGCTTTTTGGTGACTGTCCTCCTGAGACCTTGAGCAGAGTTCCACCCTGGCCCAGACCGGCCTGCAGGGCTGTGCCCTGGGCTTGTCTGGACTGGTGCCCAGTTTCACCCTGTCGGGCAGGTCTCTGTCTTCCTCCGCTGCTTTGGTGCTCTGGCTCAGACAGCGCTGCTGCAGCTGCTGTCTGACTGATAAGAGCCTCCTGCCAACAGCCACCCCCACACCCACATTGCAGGGAGACTGAGACGTCAGCTTGGACCCTTCACACCTGGTCCCAGGTGAGGGGTGGGTAGGATTGGCCTAATTGCTCAAGTGCAGTCTTGAGGAGGCTCAGTCTCTGGAAACCTGGGAGGGTTGGAAGGGCAGCTCCCTCCAGAGCAGCCAGTCAGGAAAGGTGAGATGGACTGAAGTCACCTGTGGTGCTGACACCACCCCCGCCCAAGGCAAAGCCAGCCAGCCCAGCGGGAACCGCTTGGTATCTGTTAGCCCTGCTCCGTCTGTCCCCTGCAAGGCCTGCCCTTGCTAGAACCAGGAGAGGCCACCTGGTGTCCCAGACAGCCAGGTTCTGCTCCAGCCCTGCACTGACCAGCCTTGGGCAGCTCATGGAACCTCTTTGAAGGGAGCCCGAGAAGCCACTGGTTACTGAACCCCTATGGAGAATTGAGCACCTCTTCACTTAATCCCCAACAATGTTGCAAGACAGGCCTCTCTCCCATTTTCTAAATGAGGAAGACGGAGGACTGGAGAGTTGAGATACCTGCCCCAGCTCACCCACTCGCTGGTGGCCAGCACTGCCACTCGGCTCTGACCCTATTGGCTCTGCCTTTCCCACAACCTCTGCTGTGTCAAGAGCCTCAGATTCCCCTGGTTGATTGGACGGTGTTACCTTCTATTCTTGGGCTCCCCGGGTGGTGCTAGTGGTAAAGAACCTGGCTGCCCATGCAGAAGACGTAAAAGATGTGGGTTCAGTCCTTGGGTCAGGAAGATCCCCTGGAGGAGGGCGTGGCAACCTACTCCAGTATTCTTGCCTGAAGAATCCCATGGACAGAGGGGCCTGATAGGCTATGGTCCATAGGGTTGCAAAGAATCAGACATGACTGAAGCGAGTTAGCACACACCTACCTTCTATTCTTCACTGTGGCCAGTCTGTAGGAAACTGAAAGGGGGAGATAGCTCAGAGGTCTCTATAGCTCAGGGGCTTGGTCCAAGACCACAAAAAGCGGAGAGGAAGATTCTGAGCATTTAAAGCCATGAAGGTAACCAGGAGTTCTACAGTTCTGGATGCCCGAGGGAGCTGGCTCTTGGTCACATGCCAGGAGGAAACTAAAGGTCACTCCCCTCTATGCTCAAGTGCCCTTCCTGTGCCTTGGCAGTTGCTCCTGGATGCTGGCGCCCACGTAGAGGGCTCTGCAGTGAACGGCGGCGAAGACAGCTATGCGGAGACACCCCTGCAGCTGGCCTCTGCGGCCGGTAGGTGCACCGCTGCCCTGCCCAGCCAGGGTCCCTGACTTCCCTGCGGTTCCACCTGGCCCTCCTCACAGTGTCACCCTGCCTGGCTGAGCCGCACACAGAGACCCCCATGGCAAGCCTTGAAACCCCTGCTTCAGGTCGCCAGGGGCTCCCCCTCACTCCATCGTCAGTGTTTCTATGGTGCTCAGTGCTCAGACAGGCCCAGCAGAGGGGCAGCGACGTGGGTGGTGGAAGCATTCCTGGCCCATCTCTTTCAGGGAACTACGAGCTGGTCAGCTTGCTGCTTAGCCGCGGCGCCGACCCCCTCCTCAGCATGCTCGAAGCCAACGGCATGGCCTCCTCCCTCCACGAGGATATGAACTGCTTCAGCCACTCAGCCGCCCATGGCCACAGGTACCTACCTGGGGCTTCCTGCCCCGTGTTCTGTGGAGCATGAAGCAGACTCTCAGGAGCAGAAGAGCTAGGCCTGGAGATCTTTCCAGAGATGGAGGGAAGGGGTGGAAAGAGGGTAGCTGCCTGCACACCAGCCAGAAAGAAGACACAGGTCTTCAGGCAGCATGTGGGCCCAGAGGATGGAGGCCTGGAAACACAGGGTGGTGGGTGCCCAGGGCAGGCCCTCCCATTCCCTCATAAGACCCTCCACCTGCAGCCACCCAGGGCTGCCCCAGGACCCCATCCCTTCCTGTGCCTGGGCTGCTTCTCCATTGCCTGAGCGCTAGGGGCTTCCACCCAGACTTCAGCTCCACCATGAAGATGCTCCTGGTCTCTGCTAGAAATCACATCCTGCTCCAGGAGCAGATGGTGGACCCTGCTTTTTAGGGGCCAGGCCTGCCTGGGGGTGTGACAGGGCAGAGGTGAGACCAGAGCAGCTGGTCTCACCTAACCAGAGTTAGGCCGCTCTGGGGTCAAAGGGCAACAGGGAAGAGGTGAGTAGAAGACAAAGCGGGACTCCCTTGAGGGACCTGGGTCATCCCGCTGTTACTCTGTCAGCTCAGCGGGTTAACAGAGTACCCATTGTGGCACAGCCCAGCCTCCATCACAAGGTGGGGAAGGGGTTGGGGAGGGGCAGGCAGGTCTGCAGGGAGACGGCTCCACCCCCAAGTGGCCTGGGGGCCTGTCCATGAGACAGCCATCTGGAGCCCCAGGCCACAGGATGCGACAGAAGAGAGGGCTTGGAACCCCCTCTGAGTCTGCATCCTGCTCGGTGTGACATGAGCAAGATGTATTCATCACCCATGAATACTGAGGTTCCTCTCTCAGGGAGGGTTAAATGCACTGGTACATGGCAACATCAGGATTGCCAGGAGAAACATCAAGTATCTCAGATATGCAGATGATACCACTCTTATGGCAGAAAGTGAAGAACTAAAGAGCTTCTTGATGAAGGTGGAAGAGGAGAGCAAAAAAGCTGGCTTGAAACTCAGCATTCAGAAAACTAAGATCATGGCATCCAGTCCCATCACTTTATGGCATATAGATGGGGAAACAATGGAAACAGTGAAAGACTTTATTTTCTTGGGCTCCAAAGTCACTTTGGATGGTGACCACAGCCATGAAATTAAAACATGCTTGCTCCTTGGAAAGTGTGAAAGTGCTGCACTCAATATGCCAGCAAATTTGGAAAACTGCAGTGGCCATAGGACTGGAAAAGGTCAGTTTTCATTCCAGTGCCAAAGAATGTTCAAGCTACTGCACAATTGCACTCATCTCACACGCTAGTAATGCTCAAAATTCTCCATGCCAGGCTTCAGCAATACGTGAACCGTGAACTTGCAGATGTCCAAGGTGGATTTAGAAAAGGCAGAGGAACCAGAGATCAAATTGCCAACATCCGGATCATCAAAAAAGCAAGAGAGTTCCAGAAAATCATCTACTTCTTCTTTATTGACTATGCCAAAGCCTTTGACTGTGGATCACAACAAACTGTGGAAAATTCTTAAAGAGATGGGAATACCAGACCACCTGACCTGCCTCCTGAGAAATCTGTATGCAGGTCAAGAAGCAACAGTTAGAACTGAACATGGAAAAACAGACTGGTTCCAAAACTGGGAAAGGAGTACATCAAGACTATATTATCACCGTGCTTATTTAACTTCTATGCAGAGTACATCATGAGAAACGCTGGGCTGGAGGAAGCACAAGCTTTATCAAGATTGCCAGGAGAAATATCAATAACCTCAGATATGCAGATAACACCACCCTTATGGAAGAAAATGAAGAACTAAAGAGCCTCTTGATGAAAGTGAAAGAGGAGAGTGAAAAAGTTGGCTTGAAGCTCAACATTGAGAAAACTAAGATCATGGCATCCAGTCCCATCACTTCATGGCAAATAGATGGGGAAACAGTGGAAACAGTGTCAGACTTTATTTTGGGGGGCTCCAAAATCACTGCAGATGGTGACTGCAGACATAAAATTAAAAGATGCTTACTCCTTGGAAGGAAAGTTATGACCAACCTAGACAGCATATTCAAAAGCAGAGGCATTACTTTGCCAACAAAGGCCCGTCTAGTCAAGGCTATGGTTTTTCCAGTAGTCATGTATGAATGTGAGAGTTGGACTATAAAGAAAGCTGAGTGCCAAAGAATTGATGCTTTTGAACTGTGGTGTTGGAGAAGATTCTTGAGAGTCCCTTGGACTGCAAGGAGATCCAACCAGTCAGTCCTAAAGGAAATCAATCCTGAATGTTCATTGAAAGGACTGATGCCAAAACTGAAGCTCCCAATACTTTGGTCACCTGATGCAAAGAGCCGACTCATTGGAATAAAGACCCTGATGTTGGGAAAGATAGAAGTCAGGAGGAGAAGGGGACAACAGAGGACAATATGGTGAGATGGCATCACCGACTCGATGGACATGAGTTTGAGCAAGCTCCTGGAGATGGTGAAGGAAGGACAGAGAAGCCTGGCGTGCTGCAGTCCATGGGGTCGCTAAGAGTTGGACACGACTGAGCAACTAAACAACGTGGAAATATGCAAGTCAGCTGCTATTAGGAGGATTGTTGTGTATCAGGCTCTGCATGTGATGTCACTTGAGCCTCACATTAACTGGGAGAGGACGATACTGATTCCCCATGCTACAGTGACAGAGCCATCAGGGCTCAGAGAGGTAGAACAACCTGTCTGAGATCACCCAGGATGGCAGAGCCTGCTTGGCCCCGGAGCTCATGACTTCTCAGCAGTACCCAGATGGCAGAAGGGAGAGGTCTTCTGCCCCTTTCCCTGACTCACCTGGGGGCCCAGCCTGCCTGAGAAGGGAAGACCAAGAGCCCTCTTTGCCCACAGATGCCCGGTAGTTGGCCCGTCTGGGCCACAGGACGCTGAAAGGCAGCTCGGCAGGCACCATCCATGGCGGGAGCCTCAGACGTCACCCTTCTTTGTCCCTTTCCGCACAGGAACGTCCTGAGGAAGCTCCTGACTCAGCCACAGCAGGCCAAAGCAGATGTGCTGTCCCTGGAGGAGATCCTGGCTGAGGGCGTGGAAGAGAGCGATGCGTCCAGCCAGGGCAGCGGCAGCGAGGGGCCCATGCGCCTGAGCCGGACGCGCACCAAGGCCCTCCAGGAGGCCATGTACTACAGCGCGGAGCATGGCTACGTGGACATCACCATGGAGCTGAGGGCGCTGGGTGAGGCCACGTGGTGTGCGTGTACAGACACAGGCACACACACACAGTCGCACACACACACAGAGTCACACACACACATGCTGTGCTACTCCTCAGTGTGCATGTAGACACACACACACACGAGAGGGCCAGGCCCACAGGCCAGACAGGCCAGGAGGCAGTGGAGTGAGGGGCGGGCCTCAGCCCTCTCGAACCAACACAGGTGGTGCCCTGAGTCTCAGACAGTCCTCAGTGGGGACCTGTCTCAAAAGCCTCACCCAGCCCTGTGCCCTCAGGGGCCCCAACTTCCCTGGTCGAGGCCTGGTCGTGTGGGAGCGTCTAGAGCACCAGGAGTCCACATTTCTGGTCAGTGAGATGCTCTCCAGTCCATCAGCCCGCCTCCCCACCTCCTTGGCAGCTTGCAGACTTCTCCTCTCCTCCCAGGCGGCTGGTCAGACAGACCTGGGGGAGATCCCAGCCCTGCCACGTTCCCTAGGGCTCCTCCCCTGCGAATGTGAAGTCGTCACACATAGCACAGGGCCCGGTGCCCACTAACCGGGGGCGCTCAGTGCATGATGACAGCCTCGCTCCTCTGCTGAGGGGCCACGACACACGAACACCCAGTGCTGGGCCAAGGAGGCGGGAGCCACACGGCCCTCTGGTGGCAGGCTAGCCTCATGCTCTTCCCTATGAAATGGGAATATCACTCCTGCACAGTCAGTAAACCAGCGATGCTGACGCTACCTTTAGCACCATGTCCCCAGGGAATGCCATCAGACCTTTTTAAATCCACAGTGAGGCTGGGGATGAAGAAGCAATCTCTAATTATCAGAAACATTGCTAGTTTCTGTCGTGACCTTTACAGAGTAGTTTTGGATTACTCCGTGGCCCCAGTGACATACTCCAGGGAGCTGGTAAACAGTAATTACATGGCACTGCATGTGCACAGACACGCCAGGGAGCCAGGCGCTGGGGAAAGCCCTCAGCGACAGAACAGGGTTCATTTCAGGCTTCTAGACAGGCATGGGGTCCTCTTGTCCCCAAGCACCCTACATATCCTCTGGGCGTTTGAGTCTCCGGGGCCACCCCTCCTAATTATACTGGTTCCTCCCCAGTAGGTAATTCTGGGGCCCGACAAGCCAGTGGGGCCAGTGTGGGTGCTGGGCCTGCACTTGAAGGCTCCCAGACTGAGCTGTGGATTTTCAGAGATCAGGCTCCCTGTACTTAGCCTGAAGCCATTCCTCCACCTCATCTGATGGGAACTTTGAGACCCTTTTATGTCTCAGGGAGGCCCGTCAGGGTGTGCTGAGCTGGGGAGAGGGGGTGCCCCCACTTGGGCAGGGATCAGGTGCATTGGTCTGCCGGAAAGGGGGCTGTCATGAGGTGGGCTTAGTGGTCCCTTTGGGGAGCGCTCTGCCCGGGGGGTGACTGCCCTTCCCCTTCCTGGCCCAGGCGTCCCCTGGAAGCTGCACGTGTGGATCGAGTCTCTGAGGACGTCCTTCTCCCAGTCTCGGTACTCGGTGGTGCAGAGCCTCCTGCGGGATTTCAGCTCCATCAAGGAGGAGGAGTACAATGAAGAGCTGGTGACTGAGGGCTTGCCGCTCATGTTTGACATCCTCAAGACCAGCAAGGTGAGACAGCCCCGGAGGCCCCGACAGCCCACAGACAGACCCAGAGACTGACACACAGGCAGACAGACTGCAGGATGGACCCGGAGACTGACACACAGGCAGACAGACCACAGGATGGACCCAGAGACTGACACACAGGCAGACACACCACAGGATGCACACAGACCGCAGGACGGACCCGGAGACTGACACACAGGCAGACAGACCGCAGGATGGACTCGGAGACTGCCTCACGGGCAGACAGACTTAGGGACACCCCCTCACAGGGACGGAAGGACACAGACACCCTGCAGGTGGATGTCTAGCCCTTGCCCGGACCCGCCTGACTGCAGAGGCTAGGGTTCTGTCTGGGCCCGAGCCTGGCCAAGAAAGCAATCCGGGGAGTCGGTGTGGAAGACCAGGCCTCCCTTGCCAGACCAGATCCAGGGGGAATGAAGGGCAGTGCTGCGCTGATCCTGGCCTGGACTTTTGAAGCTGGCCTGACATACCTGGAGCTATAAACACACGGCCTCCAGATGAGGGTCGAGCTGACGCCCCTCCCCGCCTCTCCCCCCACAGAATGACTCGGTCACGCAGCAGCTAGCGGCCATCTTCACGCACTGCTACGGCAGCAGCCCCATCCCCCGCATCCCCGAGCTCCGCAAGACGCTGCCGGCCAGGCTCGGTGAGGCCTCCCCACCTCCTCTCCCCTCCCCCTCCCTCTCATCTCTGTCCTCCTTCCCCTTCCCAAGTGCCTGGGCGCAGGCGCCTCCGTCATCCCCTTCTGCTTCTCCCCCGACAGATCCTCACTTTTTGAACAACAAGGAGATGTCAGACGTGACTTTCCTAGTGGAAGGAAAGCTGTTTTATGCACATAAAGTCCTGCTGGTGACGGCTTCTAACAGGTAGGCAGCCCAGATAACAAATTCTCTGCCCACTCTGGGAAGTGGGGGCGGGGTGGGGGGAGCTTCATTTAGATATGAGATTACGGGCAGGCTGGAGAAGAGCCTCTGCCCCCCAGAGGGTGGTCACAGAGCAGGGAGTCCCCACCACCCACCCCACAGGGGACAGAGGGACAGTCACGAGGGGACCCAGAGTTTTCCAAGAGGAGCTGGGTCACTGTTCTGGTCAGGCCATTGCTTTTGATGATTAGAAAACATGAGTGTTCTAACATGAAGGTCAGTTTTCCAGCCATAGGTGTTACGGTCACTAAGCGAGAGGGCAGCTGGGACAGATCGGGGCTCAGCCCAGCTATCTGTCAGCCTAGGACGATGTAAAACGTCACTTGCCCAGAATTCTTTTGCGAGCACAGCAGTGATTTTTAAAATGCTCCCGTCCCCTGGTGACCAGTCAGGCGATGGATGCGGCCTTTGCCACACAGTGATGGAATAAAAGTCATGTTCAAGCCCTTCCTTGTCTCATCTCCTTGGCTCCAGGTTCAAGACGCTGATGACCAATAAATCAGAGCAAGATGGCGACGGCAGTAAAACCATCGAGATCGGCGACATGAAGTACCACATTTTCCAGGTGTGTGCACCTCCGCGCCGCGGGCTTTTCTAGGGGGGCCCCTCCCCCACAGGACCCTGACCCTGGCTGGTCCATCTGGGCGGGGTCAGCTGTGAGTCAGTCACAGTCTTCCCCTCCATCCCTAATGCCTTCTGTGTTTTGCTGACTCAGTGGTCAGGTTGGAGCATCAGGCTTTTCCCAGCCAAGGTAGCCTTTCCGTTGTGAGTTTGCAGCTTCAGAGTCTGTTTCATGGGCCCTGAGCTCTAACCACTGGGTGAGGGGTCTGGGCAGCCTGATGGGCATGTAAGGACAGGTGCACACCACACGTGTAACCTGTGAGCCCTTGTCCTGAGTGAGCTCCCAGTGCACAGACTCGCTTGAGCACTTGTTGGGAACGCAGAGCCTCAGGGCCCATGCCAGGACCCCACCCCCACCCCCCGACCCAGTTTAACAAGACCCCAGGTGGATGGAGAGTGACGTGCGCGTGTACCGGTGTAGGCCCATCACTCTTTCCCGGCATCAGACCCTAGCCATGCTGGCTAAGCAGAAAGAGCCACAGGGAGCCCATCCTGGTTGTGGGAGATCAAGGTCAGGACTTTCGATCTCTAAGCTTCGGAGAATGTCAGAGGTTGCGTGATGGAAGCTCCGCAGGCTGGCCGCCGGGAGTGGCAGGCGAGGTCTGGAAGGGACTGGCTGGGGTCTAAGCTGAGCCCCAGTGGGGAGCTCCTTTCTAGAAAGGGGTCTTCAGGCTGTAGGTGTGACCCTTAGGGGCTGAGACGGAGGCTAAGAGGCAGCTGGAATGTGAACCCAGGACCTGGCCTTGCCCGGGACAGGCTTGTGACCTAATGGGAGAGATCACACCCTCACAGAAGTGTGAGGAGCCACCATCTAAAAGGGTTTAGTCCCTCTCTCTCGTTCCTGGCAGTCATCTGTTTAGCATTTAGTCACTTATGGGTACCATGGAGATGGCGGTAAACAGGGCAGGGACCCTGGCCTCCAGGAGACAGGGTTATGAGTGAATGTGACTGGGAGTGGTGGGGGAGGCGCCGGCAGTGCAGGAAGGGGCACTGAAGCTGCGGAGGAGGAAATTTCCTGGGGACCAGGGCAGTCAGCCAGGTATCGGGAGCTCCAGGTAGCCAGAGCAATGCACCCAGAGACCACCACCACCAGAGACCACAGCCTGTTCAGGAAATGCTCTCTGGCCAAGTCCTGGCAGCTGTTCAGGAGGACATCCAGAAATGAGGCTGAGGCTGCCCCCAAGGAGCCGTCACATGAAGGGCTTGAGCTTTAACCCAACGGTAGTTAGAAGCTGCTCTGAGGTCGCCACCATCGCTGACACTTAGCCAGGCATGGTTCTGAGTGCATTTATCAGTTAAGCATCACAGCACGGTCCAGGAGGTGCACACATGTTATTTTTCCCCCCTTGGTCCATGAGGTGTCGCAGGTACAGAGAAGTTTGACAACTTGTCCAAGGTCACACAGTTGGGAGGTGATAGAGCCAGGGTCCAGTCTTAGGGCGTGTGGAATGGCCCAGTTTGTGTGACCTTGCACACCCTGGAGGGTAAGGGAGGACGGGCAGGACTGCAGCCAGGGGAGCAGCTGGTGAGAAATCCAGCTGAGTGATGATGGCAACCGACCGGTAGAGGCAGCAGGGTAGAGGGGTGTGGGTGAGGGGAGAGTCAGGGGCTTGGCGGCATTGGAGGAGGCCCAGGGTCGGGGCCAGGGTGTCTCCCCTCCCCTCTTCCCATCCCTTGAGCCAAACTCCCTGGGGAAGGGGAGCTTGCTAAGAAGCCCAAAGTCCAGGTGAGTTGGAGCGTGAGGTGGGGTCACGACCCAACCCAGGCAGCGGGTTTGAGAAGGGCATTGGGCAGGAGGTGGGGGTGACAAGGATGACCCCTGCCATCGAGGCGGCATCCTGCTCAGCAGGGGTGACCCCCGAGGCAGGAGAGGCTGGGCAGCCCTTGATGACTTCTCAGGCTTGTCACGGGGTAAACAGAGATAACAGGTCTAACCTCAGGGCACACATGGGCCTGGGGCATGTTAGCCACTGGCCTGGCCCTGTGGGTTCTCTGGGAACAAAGCTCTGCCATCCCGCACTGGGGGGGTGGGGAGGGGCAGCATGCGGCTGAAGCCATCGATCCAGGTCCAGGGCCTCCTAAAAAAGCCTGTTTCAGAGTAGCCCCCAGACATCTCATTGGCTCTCACAACACAAGGAGAACTTGAGATCTTTGTTTTCTAGAACAGGGAACAGAGGCCCAAGGAGATCTAAGCAATACTATCTCTAATAGAAAAATAATGCTGGACACAGAGGTTATGTAAAATTGCTTAATAGATGAAGGAAAAAGGAAAAAGAAACAGGTGAAATTTATTTAACTTAATGTAGCCAAAATAGTATCATTGCCCACATAAAAATTTAATTAAATGTTTTATTCTTTTTTTCACACTAAATGTTTGCAACACAGTTTTGACACAACACAGACATCACAGGTGTAGACTCTTGCCAGGGTCACTGCCGGCTAAACCTAGGCCTCTGGGGGATACCCCTGCCGTTCTGATGTGGCTCTTGGCCCCAGTCCTGTCCCTGCAGTACTGGGGGGCCTCCCTGTGGTCATGCTCCTGGTGGCCCACTCTGGGCAGAAGAAAGCGAGGCCATCCCTGCAGCTGGTCCTGCCTGGGGCCTCACGGGGAGCAGCCCTTTGCCTGCTCCAGCCCTGCAGGCTGCCTGCTTTGGATGACCCACAGCCTGCCCAGGGGCTACCAGGCTGTGGGAAGTTAATGTCCAGAGCTGCCTGCTAGCAGCCCGGTTCCCCCAGTGAGGCTCCAAGAGGGCGATTCTGGTCCCACTCCTGTGGGCTCATCTGCATTCAGGTGCCTCAGGGAGATCCATGTGCCACGAGAGCTGGGCCAGGCCCAGACCAGCTCCCAAAAGCGGCAGGAGGCCTCTTCTAGGCCAGGGAGAGGAGCCACAGGCTGGGCCCCTTCTCACCTCAGGGCTGCTCTGAGGCTAACACCTAGGAAAGAATCCCTGGAGATGGGAGCCGCCCTACCCCCAGTCCTGGGCACTCAGCTCCCAGGGTGGGGGATGGCAGAGGAAGCCAGGCGTGGGCCCGCCCGAGGCACACACTGCCTGGAGTAGGGGGACACAGGTACATCCGTGTAACTGTAAGATCTCCACCTGAGCTCCAGCGGGGGCTGCGCAAGACCTCTGGGAGCGGGGGGCTGGGCTGATGCCTCCTGAACAGGCCAGGACGCGGCTGGCAGGCCCTCTTCCCTCCCCCACCCTGCCCCAGTGTGGGCTCCTTTTCTCTAGACCCTCTGGTGCCCCTTCCAGCCTGGGGGCCAGTCCTAACAGAGCCCGACTGTGCCGGCTGGAGTCGTGTTTACTTATACCCTTGCCAGCTCCTTGCTGGGGCCCTTTCTTCAGCCAACCAGGGAGAATCATTTTTCTTTTTCCAGCTGGAAACTCCCCAGTCTCCAGCATGATGGCAGAGCTTGTAAGTCAGACCTCAGAAGAACTAAACATAGCCCCCTCCCCAGGCCATCTCATGTGGTGCCCCGCTGGGCGGCAGGGTGACCTCTGGGCCGGGTCCCGGGCCCCAGCACTGCACTGGCTTCCAGGAGGAGGACGGGATCTGGCTAGCACTGATGGGGAGGTCAGGATTCTGAGGGTGGACAGCCTCCCCCTCAGAGCCCCATGTTTAGAATTTCCGTAAGAGGAGAAAATGAGTCATGAGGTGCCTGGTGTGCTGGAAGGGTTCTGAGGAGACGGGTCAGTCTCATCAGCCTACCTGCCTGGCCTCAGTTTTCCCAGCCGTGAAGAGTATCTGCCCTCCTGGGCTCATAGGGCTGTTGTGGGGATTGAAGTGAAGCCACTCTGTGGAAGGCAGCTTGCCATACGCATTCCAGGGGAAGCACAAAAATGCCTGACGAGAGTCGGGCAGTGTGCAGACGCTGGCACACAGAGGTCATGGGGCACCGAGGGGCGGGCAGCGGCTGGAGCGGCGCTCGGGGCGCTGGGTGAGCACAGTGGTGCTGTGGGCCCCCCTGGCCCTCACATGGGCCTTTTTCCTGCAGATGATGATGCGGTATCTGTACTATGGGGGAACGGAATCCATGGACATCCCGACCGGTGACATCCTGGAGGTGAGGACTTGGCCCGTCGGGGAGAGGAGCGGGGAGCCCCTGAGCCCATCCACCATGCCTGTGCCCAGCCTGAGATATCTGCCAGGTCTCACCCACCCCAGTCTCAGAAACACAGCATTGGAGACATGAGGAGGGAGGGAAGGGGGCCTCTGCGAGGACCCCCTGCTTCCCTGCAGGTCCTCGCTCTTCTGAGCATGTGGGAAATGGTGCGCCTGTGGAACCCAACCTCCCGGGCGACCCCTCAGGGTTAGAAAGGGCCATCCCTGAGGATGGAAAGCCTAGGAGGATCAGAAGGCAGCAGGTACACCCCCACCTTACCAGGTTACTGCTTAGAGAACGGACCCGCTGCTGGTCACGTGCCTGGCTAGAAAGTCGTGCAGATGAGCAGGCAGTGCATAGTTGAAGGCCTCACGACATGAGAAATTCCAACCAATGTCTGTCACCTATCGGATACTTCCCAAGGTGTCCTAGCAAATACCTAGATGGCCTGGGGTAGAAATAAATCAAGGCCATTGGACTTAACTGGCAGGTGGGCAGGGAGGGTCCTGGGGGTCAGGAGGGCACACAGGGGCTCTCTGTTCCGTGATGCCGGGGCCACAGGCCTGGCCCCGCTCACCCACGGCCTCTCTTCCTCCTGCCAGCTGTTGTCAGCTGCCAGCCTGTTCCAGCTGGACGCCCTGCAGCGGCACTGTGAAATCCTGTGCTCCCAGACCCTGAGCGTGGAGAGCGCCGTGAACACCTACAAGTATGCCAAGGTGAGGGCCCCCGCTGCCGCCCCTGACCCCTATCACTCACCCTGCTGTGCGCCCTGGCAGCTTTGAAGGACAGTGTCACCCTCTCTGTGGCCTGAGGTCATGGCCGCCCAGTAAGGCGGCACAGCAGCTGGGGAGCTGAGCTCTGAGCCAGGTGGACCCCAGGTCCTGTACCAGTTGTGCCACACTGGGCAGTGAGACCTGGGGTGGCAAAGAGCAGAGCCCCTCCAAGTCAGATCAGTTCTCAACACTACTCGAGTTTCTCCCCAGCTTGGTGCTCCTTAGTCTTCCTCCTCGCAGCAGATGCCACGGTCACCTCCCACACCCACAATGCATCAGCCACCCCTCTCCATCCCGCTACCTCCACTCTCTCCGCTCTTGGGATGATCACATTGGCCTGGCCTCCAACACTTCCTGGCTTTCACCCTGCAGTCCATAAGGCTCTTTGAAAAGTGTGAAGACCCTGCCACTCCCCTACTGAAACTCTCCAAAGGTTTCCCACTGCAAAGTAATGACCCAGCCCTTATCTGTCACCCCTTACAAGGCCCCCAGGACCCTCTCCCATCTCCCCTTCCGATGTCTCCGTCTCCCTTCACCCAGCCAGGTGGCCCCCATCTCTTTCTCAACTCATTTCCACCCCAGGACTGCTGCAGTCCTCCAGCAAGTCTCCTCCCCCAGCTGCCCCCAAGTCACTCACCCCTCTACCCCTTTGCCCACTCTCACTGCCTCAGAGCACTGACTACTGTCTGTGATCACCTGGCCTGGCTGGTTCCTTGGCTTCTCTCGTCCCCCTGATCTGGAACATCAGCTCTGAGAGCGCCTCACAGACCTGGGCCTCAGGGCCTGCATCCAGTGCCTGGCACAGAGAGGGCACTCAGTGTTTGCTGAGCGTGTACCACGTGAACACTTACGCTGCACATCCCACGGTGGACAGCCCCTGCCCTTAGGGACGGAGCGTCCAATCCTATGGGGATGAGGACCGCCCCTCAACAAGCCGTCACCAGCAGGACCCAGGCGGAGAACAAGATGCCAGGATGTTCCTGGTGGCACCGCTGGGATTTGAACCCAGATCAGTCTAACCCGAGGAGATGCTCATGGAACGAATTCAGATGAGGAATTCAGTTGCCCTAAGATGCAGAGATAGGGCCTGCCTGCCTCCCCGGGTCTGGGGCTTGAAGCTCCACCTTTGCCCATGAGGACTGTTTGGGGATTAGTTTTGGGCAGGGCTGTGCTGAAGCTGTGGGTCTCACCCTTCTCCCTGCCCCCACAGATCCACAACGCCCCTGAACTGGCCCTGTTCTGCGAGGGCTTCTTCCTCAAGCACATGAAGGCCCTGCTGGAGCAGGACTCCTTCCGGCAGCTTATCTACGGCCGCAGCAGCAAAGTGCAGGGCCTGGACCCACTGCAGGACCTGCAGAGCACCCTGGCCGAGCGCGTGCACTCGCTCTACGTCACCTCTCGGGTGTGAGGTGTGGGGGCAGCTGGCTCTGTTACTAGGCCTCCCGGCGGGTAAGAAAGGCTGGGAGCTTCCTGGGGGTGTCTGGGTCAGCACATAGCCAGGACCAGTGGACATGCTGGGGCCTTGCTGGGCTGAGACTGGTTACCAGCACTCTTGGAGCCAGACTTGGGCAGGCCCAGAGCCTAACCATTTGCTCAATCCGTGATGAGCCAAGGGCAGGTGTGGCCACAGGTGGCCCTTCCCCACACCTGCCGCCTGCTTGCACCAGAGGGCTGCCGTGCACTCACCCTCGTGTGCCCCTCCCGGAGGCCCGCGCTGATCCCGCTCTGCTCTGCACAGCTTCTGGTCATGCCCTCCAGGCTCTAACCAGCTCACCCCCAGGGCCTCAGGCAGCTCAGACTGTCCGAAGTGGGGCTCCTGGATGGGGGGGTGTGGGCATCCTTATGAATGTAGAGAGTGTATGTTCTATCTAGGCCTCAGAATTTTCCCTCAGTGTCACATCAGACAAACCTGAACTTAAGGCTGTGCCTTTGAAAGACCTGATGTGGCCTCCAGGGGGACTGGGGATCCCGCGAAGAGGGTCATTTTCAGCCTATTTCCTTGGTGTCTGGGCTCCTTTGGGCAGAGGGGCGGCTGGCCTGCTCAGCGAGTAGTAGAGAAGGCGGTTTGTTCCCCCCAACCAGCGCCTTCAAAGCTTTTGGTGTGAGCCAAGGGTGGGGCACAGTGGAGGAGCCTGGTGGCCTCAGCTTGTGCTGCTGTTTTCAGGGGCCAATGTAAAGGGGTCGATTCTGAAATCCCAAGCCTAGAATTAGGCAGAGCCGTAAACATCCCGCCAGTCCAGTCTCTCCAGTGAAAGAGCCCTTTAACTTGGACTGGAGAGCAGGGCCCAGACTTCCCACTGGGAACTGCAGGTCTTGGGGAACTTAAAGGTCGGGGCATAGGTAGATAAGGATTGGAAGAAGAGGTCCTTCTACTTCCCTGCTACCTGCCCTTGCCATCCTGTAGGCTCCAGGCTCTCCTGGGTGGGGAAGCATCGCTGGGCCTGGACCCTTGTATTTATGAACCAGACATCCGGGGCGTCTTCCGGAACAGCTTGTGCTGGATGTCCCCTTTGGCTGTCTGGCTGTACCTTAGAAACTATTTATTCACCAGAAGCCCCAGGCACTTTAGGAGGTGTCCTTTCAGTCACCTTGAAAAACCCTGGGGGTTTGCAACCCTGGAAAATATTTTCAACTAGCTGCTTGAGCTGGATGTACAAAGGAATAGGTGTTATTTTATTGCTGTAATATTGTATGATACTGTAACTATACATTAATGTTGTCACTTATTGTAAATGTACTATGGTTTTATTAACAATAAACACTTGTTAACAATGACCTTGGCCTCATGGCTCCTTATAGAGGGTTACCCAAAGTTCAGAGCTAGGGAGGAGCCCTAAGGACCAGGAAGAGAACCTGGAGCTGATTCCCTGGTTATTGAGACACCTGTGTTTCAGAGGGAACAAAGCCCCTACCGGAAGCTGTGCATGGCCAGCCGCTAACCCCTGCCCTGTCCCGCCCCTCCCAGGACCTGAGCCTGGATCCAACCCTCACTGGGCCTGAGTCTTCCTGTTCTGTCCAAGGGGGGTAGGTGTGTTCCCGTTCATTAAGTACTTACATGGCCCTGAGCTGGACTGGAAGGATGGGAGCCCAATGCCAGGAATAAGCTGTCAGATTTTTCACAGAACTAGAACAAATAATCCTAAAATTTATAATGGAACCACAGAAGACCCAGAATTGCCAAAGCAATCCTGCAAAAAAAAGAAAGCAGGAGGCAAAACTTTCCCAGACTTCAGACAATACCACAAAGCCACAGTAATCAAACCAGCATAGCACCGGCACTTATCATATAAACAGACACATTAATCAGTGGGACACAATAGAGAACTCAGACAAACCCACTTACCTATGGTCAATTAGTCTTCGTCAAAGGAGGCAAGAATGGAAAAAAGAAAAGTGGGAAAATGACAGTCTCTTCAGCAAGTGGTGGTAGGAAAGCTGGACAGCCACATGTAAATCAATAAAGTTAGAACACTCCCTTACAACATACACAAAAAATCAAAGTGCCTTAAAGACTTAAATATAAGACATAACACCATAAAACTCCTAGACAAAAACATAAGCAAAATATTCTCTGATATAAATTATACCAATGTTTTCTTAGGTCAGTTTCCCAAGGCAATAGAAATAAAAGCAAAAACAAACAGGACCTAATCAAACTTACAGGCTTTTGTAAAGCAAAGGAAACCATTAACAAAAAGATAACCTACAGACTGGGAGGAAAATTATTTGCAATTGAAACTGACAAGGGCTTAATTTCCAAAATATAGAAAGAGCTGTCACAGCTCAACATCAAAACAAAAGCAAAAGAAACCCAATCAAAAAATGAGTAAGACCTAGAGAGAGATTTCTCTAAAGAAGACATACAAATGGCCAGTAGGCACATGAAAAGATGCTCACCATCACTAATTAGCGAAACGCAAATCAAAACTACAATGAGGTACCACCTCACCCCAGTTAGAATGACCATCAAAGTCTACAAATAAATGCTGGACAGGATATGAAGACAAGGGAACTCTCCCACACTGTTGGTAGCAATGTAAGTTGCAATCACGATGGAAAACAGTACGGAGTTCCTCAAAAAATTAAGAGTTGCCATATGATCCAGCAATCCCACTCCTGGGCATATATCCAGACAAAATTTTAATTTGAAAAGGTACATTCACCCTCTATGTTCACAGCAGCACTGCTTACAACAGCCAAGACATGGAGACAGCCTAAACGCCCATCAACAGAGGGATAGGTGGAGGAATGAAATGCTACTCAGCCACAAAAAGGGATGAAATCAAGCCATTTGCAGCAACACAGATGGACCCAGAGAGTGTCATACTCAGTCAGAGAGACAAATACCATATGCTATCACTTACATGTGTAATCTAAAATATAGCACAAATGAACATATTTACGAAACAGAACAGAACTGTGGCTGCCAAGCGGTGCAGGCGGGGAATGGGTTGGGAGTTTGGGATTCCCAGATGCAGACTATTATATAGAGAATGGGTAAAAAAAAATTAGATCCTACCATACACCACGGGGAACTATATTTAATATGATAGACCATAATGAAAAATATGAAAAAGAATATATTTATAAAACTGAATCACTTTGCTGCATAGCAGAAATTAACATAACACTGTAAATCAACTATACTTCAATAAAATTTTTAAAAAGACAGTTGTCAGGGACTTTCCTGCTGTGCCCTGAGCCCCGGGCCCCACCGCCCTGATGTGCAGAACTACTGCTAGGCTGTCAGAATAGTCATTTGCAAATCCTTCCACGATGCAATTCTGCGTGGCCCGGCACAGGGAGGAGGGGGGCCTGATGAGGGACCCCCCCTGGCCTTTGGTGGCTGCCGCCTTCAAGCCCTGCTGAGAGCTTGCTGGCTGTGTCACCTGTTAAAGGACAGAAGACCGGAAGCCAGTGACTCAGGCCCAAAGGTTTTCTGGAATAGGTGGTAGTTTGTCTTAGGTGCAAAGTCCAGGTAGAAATAAAGGTTTTTAAAATGTTTCTCAACTGAAGCAGGAGGAGAAATTCCTAAGGTCACTGGGAACACTGACAGGAGTGGCTGTGGTTCAGTGACCGACAGGCCAGGACTCTGGAGTTCGGGGAACATGAAGACCCCACAGGGCCAGTCAGTCCTGGGAAAGACCCACTGTGGGCTTTGCTGGATGGAGGCCCAGGCATGGCAGCCTGAGGCCCAGCCTGGGGCCCTGGCATCTGTGGGGAGAGGGCTTGCCATGGACCCATGGCGCCCTCTGGTGGCCTCAGGTGGGAGGCACACCCCCTTGGCACCATTCTCCAGGGCCGAGGCCGCTGTGAAGATGGTTTGGGGGTGGGTTGTCCCTCTCAGCACTCATCATCTCCAGGGGCTCCCCTTCAGAGGTCTGTGCCCACCCTCCCTACAAGCTGCCCCAGCCCTGCAGAAGATGCCTCAGTCAAGTATGCAGCCTAAGAAGCAAGGTCTAGTCACCAGCTGGCTCCAAACAGGAGCTCAGCCGTTATTTTTTTTAGGGGGTAGAAGATTGAAGGGAAGGTAACATAAGGGGAGCAAGGCCCCTTCAAGCCTGCGTGTAGCAGAAACATGTTCTAAAGCAAGCACTTAAATAATAATTAGAAAAAAAAAAAAATCAGACATTCTCCAAGGAGCCAGGAGAAACTAGCGTGGAAACGGGACTGTCTTGTCACCTTACCTTGCCCCAGAGGCCAGGCTTCCTCCTCCAGCCACCGCTCAGGAGCGTGGGGGCTTCTCCCCTCTGCTGCCCACTTCAGGCTATTAGCAGCCAAAGGCAGGCTGGGGAGAGGACGGTGAACTTCTCCTTAGCAGGGGATCCTGCTAAGGGAAACGAGGGGGTGGTTTCCTTCTACTCCAGCTGCCCTACAGGCAGTTGAGAAGCTGGGCTGACTCGGCCGGAGTGTCCA
This sequence comes from Oryx dammah, assembly GCF_014754425.2. Classification (NCBI taxonomy): domain Eukaryota; kingdom Metazoa; phylum Chordata; class Mammalia; order Artiodactyla; family Bovidae; genus Oryx; species Oryx dammah. Next base: position 62,440,660 of record NW_024070201.1, on the reverse strand, counting down.
CAGGAAACTCATCCCGACGGGCCACCAAGGCTAAAGCCGAGTCTGCCCCCCAGCTCCTGATACTTTCCCTTCTCCTGCCGGTTGCCCCACAGCAGCCAGATGGGATTATCACAGCTTTCTCCTCAGCTGAACCACTGAAAGCCGAAGAAAAGCCTCAGCGTCTCCTTCTCCCGCCACCCCCTGCCTTCTGCAGAACCTACTCCACCTTTCGGCTTTCACCAGTTGTTTAGAGAATGGAGAGGAGCGTCTGGAGTCTGAGTCGCCTATTCAGGCCCAGGGGAGGCCAGTCCCACCCCCTCCGGGCCAGGGGACTGGCGGCTGGTGTGATGGCCTCAGATAATGAGCCTACATTTATCCAAGGTGACGGTCACTCCCCCTCGTCCCCTCCTCCAGCCTCAGCAGCCCCCTTTGTGTCACTCCTGGGCACTCGAGGGTCCTCTGGGACTGTGGGGGACAGATGAGCAGTGGAAGTGCTGAAGCGGGCCAGCGCTGGCTCCCTCATGGCTCAGTGGAGTGGCGGGGGGATGAGACCACTGAGGAATCTTCTTTGTTCAGGCTTTTTCGGCCCCTTCCCCAGCCTGGTGACAGCATTCATCGGCGGCCTATCTGAATTCATTTTGCAAGTGAGATTTCCTGAGACAGCGAGCTTTACAGATGTCACTCTGTCTGGAGGCCAGATGGTGAGGTCTGGGGGAGGCGCACTTTTTCAGGTCTGGAGGAGAACCCAAGATCACAACCACCAAGTGCAGAGACCTGCACACACTTTGCACATAAGCGCCAAGACTGTACACAGTAGGCGGAATGCTCACTTCCTTTTCATGTGCACAGAGAAAGGCCAGAGTACAGGCTGTGGTTTTAGAACAAAGCCCGGCCTCATTCAGTCCATCGTAGCGCTTGTGGGCAACAGAGCAGCTCCCCCGGGTTACACGTGCCACAGAACAGAGAGCCTTGGTGAATGCCTGATCCTCGCCAGGCACTGTCCTCTGCTCCTCACAGCGGCCCTTCCAGGGAGGTGCTGTCATTACCACCTGCAGTTTACACACATGTGGACCTGGGTGGAAATAAGAAGTGTGCTCCAGGTCACAGCAAGGGCCAGGCAGAGCCAGCATCAAGGCCAGAGAGTCCACAGAACAGAGCCGAGGACAGGCTTTGACACTAGAGGTGCTGAGCAAGACCAGGCCAACCTGGGTCCTGCACCTGTAAGATGATGTGGCTGGAGAGGTTTTAACACACCAGCCAGCTCAGATCATTTGGGCTGTGACTGCATTTTAGCCACTCTCTTTAAGAAAACCCTCTTTGATGGGCTTCCCTTGTAGCTCAGTGGTAAAGAATCCACCCGCCAACACTGAAGACGTGGGTTCAATCTCTGATCTGGGAAGATCCCACATGCTGCGAAGCAACTAAGCCCGTGTATCACAACTACTGAATCTGTGCTCTTCTAGAGCCCAGGAGACTAAAGCTCACATGCCTAGAGCCTGAGCTCCACACCAAGAGAAGCCACTGCAATGAGAAGCCCTTGTACCACAACTAGAGGAAAGCACTCACAGCAAAGACCCAGCACAGTCAAATAATTTAAAAAAAAATTCTAAAAGGCAGGCTCAGGCACTCACCCGAGAAAAATGGATCAAAAAAATTATTTTCGTCTCATTGAACTTTCCTGTAGACTTAATGGGGGGAAGGCGTGGTGGTCCCAGGCACAGGCGGTCAGAATCTGCTCTCCTCCCTATGGCCATCTGTCCTGGGAGCTGTACATTTAATCCTCTTTGCTCCAGAAGCTCCTCTTCCTTCCCTGTCCACAGACTAGACTTCTAGGAACCAGATAACCTACCAGGGCTAAGGAAAGGATCTATTTGGATTCACAGAAGACAGTCCTTTTAGAGTCTATGAAAAACCAAGGAAGAACAGTAACCAAGGCCACCACAGAAATTCTTTAGATAAAAATAAGAAAAAATACAGAAGCTGAAATCTGACTCAGGGAGCTTGGAAAGATCACCAGCAACTCAACATGCAGAGGCGAGGAGACAGGTAGATCAGAACCAGAGCACGACGGAGCCAGCTTCCACTCTGAACTCTCCCTGCACTTGTGACATGAATAGGGAACGACTGCACAGATCCAGCAGAGGGGAAGTTCTGTGGTGCTCCAGCGGTTAGGACTCCAAGCTTCCACTGCAGAGGGCCCGGGTTCAATCCCTGGTCAAGGATGGCAGGGTCCAGGTTTCAATAACAATGGTATCAGACTTAGGACTGGAAAATAGATACCAAACATTCCACAGAACACATGAAGCCACCACACTCCTGTCCACAAGAGACGGAGGGAACCAAACGATCTGACAGGAGTTAGGGATGAAGAGAGGCCCAGCTGGCTGGCTTCCAGGTGCCGCACCAAGTCCTATGGAATGGCCACAGGAAGCATGGGTCAGCACGGTCAATTCCCCCACGGGCTCCCAGCTTGGTAAGCCCCAGCCACCCTGAGCCTTGATGCCGGCACCCTCCCAAGTGCACCTGCAGCCAAGATCCACCAGAATGGGCAAAGTCAACTCCCATCTAGGTGCAGTCGACGAGCACACAGGCCACTGGTCTTTCTAGGATGTTATTTATTAAAAATAGATTCTCTATCTCCCCTCATCCCTGCTAGCAAAAGGGTCTTTCCCAACATTTTTTTTCCCAAATGGATGAAATAACAGGTATTGGGGACTCAGATATCATATCATTCCCTAAGTTGAGAAGTCAAGCTTTTCTGGGTCACTGCTGGGGGAGGAAAGGGTCGGAACATGGCAGCGTGGGTCCCAGGGCTTAAACGTGGCTGACACGGCCATACAGCTGGACTAGAGCTCCTGGGACTCCAGGCTTCAGGGAGCCTGGGCAAGTTCATGACGACAGGCCTTGATGCTTCCCCCGCCGCCTCCCGGGTCTCCAGACAGCCGTGTACTAGATGCTCGAAAAGAGACGAGAGCCAGCACGGCTTCAACACGTGCAAGAAGGAATGGAGAAAGCTGGGCCCAAAGCAAGATATGAACGTATGGGAAAGGCAGGCCTGGACTGGGCAGGGAGAGACGGCAATAACGGTGTGCCAACCATCGCGTTCTAAGCAGACCCCCTCGGAAGCGACACTGCCCTAAGCCATGGTCAGCTCATAGACTGAATACTGGCCTGCTTCTGGGTTTCCTGGGGATCCTGTTGCTTTTAATAGTCCAGTCAGCTGCCACTCAGTCCCGCCAGAGTCAGTCCCGCCAGAGTCAGTCCTGCAAGTCAGGGTATTTCCTTACGAGTCAGCCTCCGACGCCCAAGTGTCTCTCCACTATTTCTTCCGCTTCAGTTTCATATCTTTTTTGTTCTTCATATCTCTGTTTTTCTTCAATTTTTTGTTCTGTTTGGGTTCTTGTTTGGCCTCCAGCTTCCTTTTCTTGTCACTGGAAAAGAAAAAACAAGAGTCAAAAGAAAAACACGCTGGATCTGTTACCTCTTTCAGACTGCTCTGTCTCAAAAAGGGTTTCCGTCATCTGAAACTTGATGTAAGAATGTGCAATTACACAGACGTGTTCTCTGTAGGCCTAAGGGGCGCTGTGCTGGGGGCTGAGGACACAACGTACCAACCCCGTTCCCAACCTGACCAAGCTTCGACTGTGGAGGAAAAAAACCTACACCTCAACTCTTTAAATCTGTACATTTCCCCTCTTAAAACTTAAAAATCCAAGGCATCACAAGAAAAATTCATTTCTATCAATTACCACTGAGGATTACCCTGGAAACCAGACACATTATCCCAGTGACCATGAGGATAGTCCCCAATATAATACAAAGCATGAAATTCCCAGAAAAACCGTACAGTACTTTTTGATGTGCTGTTATCTTTCCTAAGTGAGAAGAAAACCTAAAGGAATAGGGACACACTTCAGCTGGCCACTGGTCCCTCACTGACAGATTAACAGGAGAATAGCTCAGAAACGGCCACCTTCCTTCCAGCTTACAGGTTACAAATTTCTCTCCAGTCTCATTCTGCCCTGGAAACAAACATCTCCTTAGAAGGAGATGGTGAACAATTCTGTCCAGAGACCATTAACATCACCTGAATGAAATGACTGCTAATAAAACAAAGAAAAGATGCCTCAAATGCATACATAATGACAGTCAGTGTTTTCACCTCCAAAAGCACAAGCTCTGACGTTAACACTGAACCGTGGACGCATGAATAGCCACACAGGCTAGGTAGTAATACAGGAGGCTCCTCCAGGCGGTGGCAGCAACCCAAAGGCAGGAGCGGCGGAGCGCGGGACGAGGCTGCCACACACCGTGCACTCCAAAGCCACCACGGTCAAGGCGGTGGCCACCATCAGCCCTGGGCCACGCCTGCTTTTTCGTCCAAACCAGAAATTAGAACACACTGACAGTGGGCTTTTGTGCCATGACAGAAACCATCATGAAAACAAGGCCAGGGCTGATGGGGGAAACCCCCAGGCTGCACAGTGACTTATGGAGATGGCAGAAGAGGCTGTCCTGGTTTCGGGGGTCTATGGCTCCTAGAGTCACAAGGTGTCCTCTTTTCAAATAAGCTCTTCAGGGAACCCTGTTGATGGCAATGCCAACAACTCACCCTCTCCACGAACCCCCAAGCCAACCCTGGAAGCCTCATCTCCAGAGGCCCAGGGCAGGGGAGGCCTCACTGTGTTCCCCAGGGAAACTCCAGTGAAGGTTCCGACCCATGGAACTATTGCCATCCTCAAACACGTGGCTCTGCAGAGAAGTAGCAAGGGTTTATCAAAAAGCAGTCCAAGGAGTTCTAGAGCTCCCCAAGATCCCTCCAGGTGGACCCCAAAGTCAAAACTATTTTCAAAACAATCCTAATACATAATCTGCCTTTTCCACTTTCATTCTCTCCCAACTATTCTATTTTCCAGAGGCTACAAACCATAAGATAGCATAGCAGATTGAAGGCAGAAGCAGACGAGAGAATCCAGCTGCTTTCTAGTTTCCCAAATATTAAAGAGATTTGGAAAAACATAAATGTAAAACATTCCCACTTTTCTCACTGAAATTTTTATGAAAAGGTTATTAAAAATTTTTTTTTAAACCCATGAGTCCATGACTGTTAATTTTGAATAAGAAAACTTTTTTTTTTAAACTTCTCAGTATTTCATTTCTAAAATGGGAAATACTGATAGATACAACCAACATGCACAAAAGCCATTTGGGGTCCACAACCCAAAATGTTGAGAACCACTGGCTTAGAGGAAGGAAATTACAGCAGGTAAAACTATGGGCTTTACAGTGGACAGACCTGGTCCTGATTCTGGCTCTGTCTCTTATTGGTTATATGCTTCTTGGGAAGTCACTTAACATCTGAGAGCCTTGGTTATTACTTCATCTTTAAAACACTGATATAACCATAAAACTCCTAGAAGAGAACATGGGCAAAACACTTTGACAAATATCATACCGATGTTTTCATAGGTCAGTCTCCCAAACAGAAATAAAAACAAAAATAAATAAATGGGATCTAATCACACTTACAAGCTTTCACACAGCAAAGGAAACCATAAACAAAAAGAAACCTACAGAATGGCAGAAAACATTTGCAAATGATGCAATCAACCAGGGCTTGATTTCCATTTCCAAAATATACAAACAGTTCCTACAGCTCAACAACAACAAAAAAAAGTGCAGAAGACCTAGAGACCTTTCTCCAAAGAAGACATACAAATGGCCAACAGACACATGAAAGTATGCCCAACACTGCCAAGTGTTAGAGAAATGCAAATCAAAAGCACAGAGGTACTACCTCATGCTGATCAGAAGGGCCATCACTAAAAAGTCTACAATTAACAAATGCCAGAGCGAATGTGGAGAAGAGAAAACCCTCCTACACTGTTGGGAATGTGAGTTAGTGCAATCAATATGGAAAAGAGAGGATGAGATGATTGGATGGCATCACGGACTCAATGGACATGAATCTGAGCAAACTCTGCCAGGTGATGAAAGACGGGGAAGGCTGGAGTGCTGCAGTCCATGGGGTCACAGAGAGACGGACTGAACAACAATGGAAACCAGCATGGAGGTTTCTCAGCAGATTAAGAATTACCCTATGATCCAGCAATCCCACTCCTGGGTATATATCTAGACAAAACTATAATTCAAAAATATATATGCACCCCTATGTATACAGCAGCACTGCTCACAACAGCCAAGACATGGAAGCAGCCTAAATGCTCACTGAGAGATGAATGGAGAAAGAAAATGTGGTGCGTATATACAATGAAGTAATACTCAGCCATAGAGAGAATGGAATAATGCTGTTTGCAGCAACATGGGTGCAACCAGAGATCATACTAAGTGAAATAAGCAGAAGAACGACAAATACCATATGATACCACTGATATCTGGAACCTAAAATGCGACACAAACGAACTGCTCTATGAAACCGTCACAGAAACAGAGACCAGACCAGTGGTTGCCAAAGGGGAGGGAGGCAGGAGAGGGGTGGAGTGGGAGCCTGGGATTAGCAGATGCGAACGGGTATATACAGAATGGATAAGTAAGGTCCTACTATACAGCACAGGGAACTACATTCAAGATCCTGTGACAAACCATAATGGAAAAAAATACAAAAAACTATATGTATAACTGAGTCATTTCACTGTGGTACAGCAATACTATAAGTCAATTACACTACACTGTAAGTTAATTATACTTCAATAAAAAAAAAAGCAGTGATATAAGAACAAAGCCACCTCTGTTGTTCTGAGCATGAAGGGAAAGCTGCATTAAAGCCCCCAGGAAGTGCTTAGCAGCAACTCCAAGGCTGTTCAAGCCCAGCTCCCTGACATGTCTAGGAATATGAGGGACGCAGAGATCCAAGCCTCTAACTGTTCAGTAGGAAATACGATACAAAAGGAGCAACCCTCAAAGGAGAGAACAGTGACTCCTCAAAGCACCTGCGCCAGCCTCCTTTCCCAAGTGAAAGCTACTAGGGAAGCAGAGAGAAGGCCACAAGGCCTCCCCTGCCTGGTGGATGCCGGGCCCTCACCTTTTCAGGCTGACGATCGAGGCATTCTGCCCGGCTTTGTTCAAAACTTCATTCCATTCTTCATCGTCCCCACGGATTACATATCTATAAAAATAAAAGGAAATATCAAAGCCCGCTCCAAGGAAGAGAAAACAGCTTAAAAGAAAGTAAGAGGGTGGTGACATTCCCATCACACACATCCTGCCACGAAAGCCAGGCTGAGATATGCCAGTGTCTGTACATAAGAGAGCAGGGGACGGGAACATCACGGGAGCAAGCAGGGGTCACGGGCACAGAAGGCAGCCACCCGACTTCTCCCACCCGACTCACCAACCACCCAAGAAAAGCCTCCTGTCACCCCCACCATCTCCCTGCTCGCCGCACCTCCACAGCCCACAAGCCCCTGGACCGCGCCCTGCCCCCCGCCCCCCACCTCTGAGATCTAGCAGTCCTGGCCAGTCAAGGGTCTGATGCTGCAAAGCCAAGGGCAAAGCTCAATACCCTGCTCTCGGACCTCCAGGCTGCCTCCATCTGATGTCCAACCACTATCCCTAATGACTCGGCAACAGGACTATGGGTCAAAAAGGCTCAGAGGTCACCAAATTCTGGAGCATTATTCATAATCTATGGGGCAGGCACCACCATTGTAGCTGAAGCTCGAAAAGGGCTGTAACTTCCAGGGCACAGAAGGTTGGAGAGCAAGGGAATTTTGTTGGAATGTTGGCCATAGAACCCTTTCTTCAAATTCACATCAAAAGCCAAGTATTAAAAAGTAGCCACTGAAAGTGGGTGCTTATGGATCAGCAGCCACCTCCCCTGAGGGGCCTGGGACACAATACCATTTGTAAGTCATGACTTACAAAGTGGCAGAGCAGATCTGGGGAAAACAAATCTTTCAAAATTATGCAAATAGTGAATGGGGAGGTTTTTAGCTATTAGTGCTTCTAAGAACAATCCCATGAAACACAGCTTTTGGGGCACCCAGGATGTGAATTAGAAGACATGAACAGAGTCTCTGTGCTTCCCGCGAGCCGCCGAGGGGCCTTACTGAGAGAGGTCCATGTCCTTCAGCTTCCCCACTTCTTTCCTGTGTTTCTCCTGAAACTCCTTGGCCGCTTCGTCCTGTGGTCAGAGTCAAGCAGGGGGCAAATCAGACAGAGCTGAGTGGGAGGAACACCATCACGACCACCAGCAGACCTCTCCTTCACCACGTTCACCACCTCCCACACCTGCAGAGGAAGCTCTATCCCACACCTGCAGAGGAAGCTCTTACTAAAGTGTACACGATGTTAAAACATGCCTTCTGAAAAATCTAAAAGGACAAACAAGTATTGCAACAGAAGCTGCCTGACGGCCGGCTCTCACACACACTCAGCGGGAGGCCTCGTCCAGGGCAGGGAGCACACACAAAGGCAGGGAAACTTGGGGAGTGCGCTCCTCACACCCCTAGGACCCCAGCGCTGAGGGCCCTCCCTCCAGGGCAGAGAGAAGAGGTTCGGTGTTTGTACCAGGTCGTCGCTCAGCGTCTTCATTGTGGGCTCCATAACCACATCCTTCACGGCCACCATCTGCTCCTCGATGGCCTTCTCCTGCACTTCATTGAACAGCTACAAAAGAGCAAGGCCGAGAAGCAGAAGATGAAGGAGCAGCCGAGACCCAACCACTCGTTACTCATCCATTTAGCGCACACTCCGTGTCGTTTAGGAGTCCACACACTCGTGGGGAAGCAGGAAAACAGAGTGGAGACAAGGTATACTCCAATCGGGGTGCCTCTGGGAGAGAATGTTACAGCTGAAGCCCCCCATTTCTGTGTGTGTGTGTGTGAGAGAGAGATCTGAGGCAATCAGAACCAAATGTTAACATTTCTGCATCTTTGGGCAGAAAATGGGCCAAAACCCTGCCCTCGTCTGAGGTTACCTTCACAACCTTGCGGATGATCCGGTTGAAAAGTCCCATCAATTGGCCCGAGGGCAGCTCGATCTCCTTTTCCAGCTGGTCCACGGACTTGTGCTGCAGGCCGATCCCCAAGAGAAGAGCCTGGGGGACAGGAAATCTGTTGGAGTGGCTGCCAGAACAGGCTTTTATCCGTTAAAATGGCACCGAGAACCAGAGTTACTCTCTCTCGGTCAAAACGTCGACTGGCACTACTAGGAAATCTTCCTGCTCATCCACCAGGAAGCACGCCTTCCTCCTGCAGTCCCCAGACCAACTTCTTATCCCAGCAAACAGCCGCTTTACAGCTGTGTTACAGTACAGGGTGCTCTTGGACCTCTGATAAGCAGAGAAAGAAGCGAGGCACACGGTGGGGTAGAAGAATGTGGATTCAGACAGCGGCTCTTCTGCTGTTTTGCTGGGTGCATGGCCTGACTAGAGAGCCCAAGGGTCCCCTACCTGCAAAAGGGGACCCCTACTCCCTCATCAGAACCATGAAAAAGTAAATGCTATCAGAACCACGAAGAACTAAATGCCCAAAGTTATGTCATAGCAGCCGACCAACTCCCAGCACATAAACTGCTCCACAAAGCCAGCACACGAGCAGCAGGTAACCTACCGACTGGGCCGCAGACAGGGCCAGGTCCCCCAGCTGGTTCAGGAAATACAGCCGGGAGATGGCCGGGATCATGTCCATGATGAGGTGATAGTCAACCATGTTCCGTGAATACATCTCCAGCCTCTTCAGATCGTAGGGGAGGAAGAGTGCTTCCAGCTCCTCCCGGCGTAGGGCTGGACGTGCGACAGAGCCAGACGGGTCAGAGCAGCCCGACACCCTTGCTGGAATTCCCACGTGGCACGCACAAGGGTCCCCGGGTGGCACCCAGCAGCTGTTCCTCCACCAGTCTTCAGCCAGAGCAGGGGAGGACCACCCGAAAGAGCCTGCCCACCCATACAACACCCCACCTCAGGCAGCCCTGACCTCCTCATGCAGAGGGGAGGCGGCTCGGGCTGTGTGACGGGGGTGGGTGGTGTGTGACCCTCGTGTTGGCACGGGACTCTGAGCATCAGTGCCCTGGGGTTAGAGGACCCCAGCATTTTCCCCACTTCGTCACTTCTCTTCAGGACCCAGCTTCGCAGGCAGCACACAGGCTCCCACCCCCAGCTCCAGAAACAGATTTTTCCACCCAAATATAATTGATCCCAAGAGAGAGACACATTCACATAACCACCAACAGCGGGGAAAAATCCCCACAGCTGTTAGTACTAATGATCCTTTACACCTTTTTTATATTTTAAGTATTCAAACAGAATCTGTGTGCCCAAAGCATTTCTATGTGTTGGCTACAGAAGGTTGGCAGCAGGTTCTTATTACAATTTCATGAATGAGAAAATGGAGCCTCAGAATTGAGCTAGTTGCCCTAGCTCAAGGGATTTAGAACAGGTTCCAGAACTGACTAGCTGCAGGCCTTACATATGTCTCTGAAGCCAAGTCACACACGCCTCTAGTCCTGTCGTGGGGATGATAGGCACAGTGCGTGACAGAGGCGCAGTGATGGGGCAGGGACTGCTGAGCGGAGGCGGCGGCGGGGGATATAGGCCTGCAACTGGTCCCTCCACGCCTAGTCTAGCCCGCCTCCTGGACCACACGCCCACCTCCCATACGTTCCGCACGACCGAGCCCCGCCAGCCCTCAGGCCGCCTGGCCAGCTCACCCGGCTGCACAGGTTTCCCGATGTTTCTGTTCTGGAGGATGTTCAGGGCCAGGGGAGGAGAGAAGGTGCTGAACTGGTAAGACAGCAGGGCTAGGAACCGCCTTCGGAAATCTGCGGGTCCAACCAGACGGAGTCAGAGGTCTGCAGGGCCCGGGGCCCGTCACCTGGCTGCCCCCCAGGTCCACTCCCCACTCACCTTTCCAAAAGGCGGAGAGCCAGGCGCCCTGGTCTGCCTCCTCCTCGTCCATCAGTGTCTTCAGCATGATGCACGAGTGTTCTCCAGTCAGGTCGTTCTGGGGAACACAGATCCCTGACTGGCACGAAGGCCCCTTTAGGAAGCCCCCGTCAACGTGCACGGGCAAGCACACTCTACGGACCCTTGCTTCCTCCCCAGAGGGAGGGGCGGCCTCGCCCTCATTCTCGCAGGGCCCACTGCCTACATGACAGCTTCCAGAGGCTACTCTGTCCCAGTGGCCCCCGCAATGGAGCAAAGCTGCTTGAACCTTCGGAGCACACCTTCTGCTGTGAGCCGTTGCTCACACCTTCTGCTGTGAGCCCTTGCTCACACCAGGTCAGACTATGAGCCAAGAGGCATTACAGCTTAAACACCACATGACCCAATCAACATGTTTTGGGCGCTCACAGCAAAGGCTCCATGGCCAGCAAAGAGCATGGCGAGGGCTCTCATGCTGGCAACAGGCTTACAAGGGCAGGCTCCTTTAGGTTCCAGAACAGTGACCACAGGTTTTAAGATTTTTTACTACACAACAACCACACAGCCCAACACCATAAAAATAACAGATTTCAACTGAAGGGCATTCAAGTAACAAAATGCCACCACCAAGTCACAAGCAAGCAGTGCACAGTATCAGAACACGGGGACACACCACGGTCTGTGCTGAACGCACTGGCTCCAGTGTGCTCCCTGCAGTCGATGGCCAAGGCTACACCCCAGACTCGACCAGCCTCGCTGATGAGGACCCAGCACCCCCACTGCCACCCCTGCCCCGTGGAGGCAGCCACACACCCAGTGGTCCTCACCAGTCCAGCTCTGAACTCTCAAATGGGCATCTCCCTTGGATACTGACCTTGAGCTTTCCAAAACCACACCTCCGACACTCCCTCTGAGGTGCTGCTCTCCTCTCCAGCAAAACAGAGCGATCAGGAGAACGTCACCCTCCCGGCACGACCTCCACCAGCCACCCGACACCCTCTGTGCCCACACTCTTCACCGCCCTCCAGTTGTAGGGGATGCGCTGGCCCCCTCTCCTGCCCTCCGGCCTCTTCCGGGCCTGCAGACCTGTCACCAGCCCCCCTCACCTGTGTCTGCATGAGCTCTGCAGGGCCACACACTGCAGCCAAGCAGCATGTTCTGGAATCTCCAGGCTGACGAGCCCACCCCAGCTCCAATCCCCCTCCAGCGACCTATTCCTCTGGCCCCTCTGCCTCATGTAGGAACCACCTATTCAGTCTATCTCCTCACCTCCTTCTCTTCTCCCGTCAGGGTAACCCCTCCACAGAAGCCTCCTTCACTCCAATCACCAGTGCCAGAGTCCAATGGTCAACTGTCCTCAACTTATTCATTCTCTTGAGGGCAATGACTTCCCTTCTTTAAACCACAAACCCTACCCTTCTCCTATAGATCACAGCTCTTCCTCCTCAGCCCCCTACCTTGATGTATTTTCCAACTCATTCCTCTAAATGCTGGAATGTCCAAGGACTCACCTTCTTTATTCTCAGCCCCTACTTTCAACAGCTTTAAAAACTTAAGTATTTACTGAACACACACTATACACAGCAGATGCTATTAAGTGCTGGGGTTACAGCTGTGAAGAAAACAGACACTGACCCCCTCCAAAATCCTTTACCCAGGAGTATATTCTATTAAGAACACACTGATGACTCTCAAATCTGTCTCCAGGTCCAGCCTCTTCTTTGAATTCCAGATTCCTGTGGTCAACTGCCTATTCCCTATGTCCACTTGGAGGTCTTATTAGACCCCAAAACAGTTCTCACTTCCACCTCCAAACCTGGTGCTCCCCATTGAGTCTTATCTCAACAAACAGCACTTCCAACACCCAGTCTCTCAAGCCAAAAAAAAAAAAAAAAAGCACTGCCCTCAAGCCTTCTGTTCACTCATCTTCCACAGCTCCACCTTCGACTCTACTCAGTTCCTTCCAAACACCCCTGGCATCTGGCCCCTTCTCTCCCCTCACTGCATCCCCAAGCCACGCCACCCGTCTCATCCGCTCATCTCCCCGCCTCGACTGCGGTCCACTGTCCACACGGCAGCCCCGAACCTTCCCTCTAACCCCTCCCTCCACCAGAACAGGGAGCTGCCCTACCATGAACCTCCACCCTTTTCAAGGGTCCTCCAGCCACACCGGCCTTGTATCTCCTTCAAATCACCAATGTCCTTTCCACCTCAGGTCCTCACATTTGCTGTGCCCTCTGCTTGGAAGCGCTCTTCTCTGCAGGCAGGGCTGTCACACGGCTGGCCCACTCTGACCGTTCAGGCTGCAGTGTGAAAGGTCACCCCAGAAGCCTGGCCACTCACCACACCATCGCCACCTGAGCATTTCTTGTTTGCTCACTATGTTATTTCCACTCATCAGAAAACAAGCTTTCCTGGCTTATCTTACTCACCGCCTGATTCACCACAGGCGCTAAATATTTTTTCTAATAACCTGACTCACTAGCTCTCCCACCTTCTACTTTATTCTCTACGGCTCTGTTAACCACACAATCACATCCCTCCTTCAGATACCAACTTGCCTCAAGCACTGCTAAAACCACTTTCCTTCCTGTTTTTTCAAAAAGTACTTATAAAAAGTACGTACTCGAGAAGGCCCCCAGTGACAGGATTCCAGAACCAGGGGGACAAGTCCACATGCACCTCTGCCATCTCAGTCAAGCACAAAGCCGCTCAACTGCGTGGGGCGGAGATGGGGGCAGGAACGAGTGTGACCACGTGGCCTCTCAGTGAGGCCGGCTGCCCCGGGGGCCATCAGAGCCAACCTCCTGGCAGCACAGGGACGCCTGCTCAGAGTGGAGCCAGAGGAACCAGGGCTCTGCAGGGACACTCCTGCCGCCAGCCCCTTCTTTGCCACACGCCTCACTCACCGGGGTCTGTCGCAGATAAACAGGAACAAACCCAGCTCGTTTCCAGAACCTGCAAAGACACAGAGCAGGTCGCCACGTGTGCCTTCTGGGAGCGGCTGGCATGGGCCACGGGGAGTCTCCGATGGCCATCGCCCCAAGACAGATAGACACAGCCCAGAGAACGTGAGCTCTCAGGACACCAGGGCCCAGAGGATACTTACTTGAGGAGCCTGGGGGTCAGGCCATAGGACACCCCCAGGTAGTCCAGGCGTTCAGCAGGCCTCTCATTCAGCTTGAGAAGTAAGGGAGGCAGGTCCTTCCGGGAAGTGACGACTTCTTCCAACAAGCTGACGGCCTGGTGGACGCCGGGGGAGGGCAGTTCCATCCAGCAGAGGAGGAGGAAAGTTAGTGACATGCCCAAGCACCCCAGCCACACCAGGCTCTGGACAAACACACCAAAAACTGGGGCAGGTTTCTATCTTTGTTCCCATGGTTTTAAAAATGAAAACACACCGCTAAGCCCAGTGATCATTCCCAAGAATCCCAAACCCCTACACGAGCCTGGAATCACACTCCTCAGAACCCAGAATTCAGGAAATAGCCACATGTTTAGAAACGCCAAACACGTGTACAAAGAGACAGAGGCAGGGTTCTCAAGATGGGCTGAAGATGCAGGTCTGCCACCACATGGTCCCAGGGTCTCGGGAAGTGACACAGCTCTGAGCCTGACCTTAAATATAAGCCCTCCCCACCTCCAGAACAGGCACGTTGTGAAAAATCAAATTAACCCGCGTGAAAAGCCGCCCCAGTTCCTAGTGTTATATCCAGAAAGACAAAGCTTCCCTGGGTCTGGCTTCAGTACTGAGGGGAAGAGACTGCAGAGCGAGGGCTTCAAGCTCAAAGGAGCATCAGCGTCACCTGGGAGCTTGTGAAGACACAGATTACTGGGCCCCACCCTAAAGCCTCAATTCAGGGACTGACAGACTTAACACGTCTCCAGATGAGGCTAATGATGCTGATCCAAGGGCCTCGGTTTAAGTGCTAGCTAGAGAGAGAGAAGCATCTCCAAAACCAGAGAGGAGCTCAGCTGCTGCGGCCCAGTGTAGCCCAGACCACGAGACTGCTCTTGAGGACAATCCCAAAGACCTAGAGAGAAACCTGGTCTCTGCCAGGAACTGGGAGCGCAGCCAGAAGACGCTTACCTCACTGCTGACGGTGTGAATCTCCCGCGACGTCTCCAGGACCTTCTCCTCAAGACAAGGGAACCTGCCCTCATAGTACATCTGGAGCAGCTGCAGGGCTCGGCTGCCATAGCCCATCTGTGAGCACACGAGGGAAACGGGCGAGGGGAGCAGAGATGTCCTCAGCATCTAAGCACTTCTGCACCCCTGTACCACTTCTAGAAAGCCTCACTCTGGGTCACCCTGCCCTTGGCAAAGAGAACCAATGAAATCCCCCAACAAGGTCAAAGCAGAGACCCTCAAGCCCTCATGTAGCAAGACCCTTACTCTTGCACCATCTAGCCCGGCCATCTGCCACCCGAGTGGGAGGCCGGCCAACCATGCTTCTTGGTCCATGGCTCAGCCAGCTCCAAACTGATGACTCTCCAGCTAACTCCTCAGTGGAGACTTCAAGACAGGCAGTCATGACTGTAAGATCTGGTTCCCCAGCCCCCTGTCCTCACAAAGGGAAGAGCAACCATATACAACCATCCTGACTGCCCACCCAGCCCCGGGCAAACCACCCCCAGCACCTGGGTCTACTACTCCTTGACCAGCTTCCTATTTAAACAACCAATGCACCTGGCCTAATGACGGCCAGCAACACACCTGCAACTAATGATAGCACGCCAGGTTTGAAGGCATGAGGACACGTTACCCCTTGATAGTCCGGGTGAACAGCAATGCGAACCACCCTTCCACCTGAGAGACCGCCAAAGTCTGGGTCTTGGAACTGTGAGGGAGGCACAAGCCAGTTACTTAGCAACAAAAGACAGCCTCCAACATCGCCAGCATCCCCCACCACCACCCCGAGACACCCCAAGGAAAGCACTTCACCTGTTCTGACACTGTCCATGGAATCAGGTCACCTGAAGCCTTCTTGCCCCGAGACAGGCTGTTCAAGATGGACTGGTGTGAAATCTCCCCCTCAAGGCACACCTGTGGGGAAAGCAAGACGGTGCAGAGAGAGAGGCGGCTCCAGGTAGAGCCCCCACCCACAGAACCTCACCAGCGCCCTGCCCTGGCTCTGACCAGGCCAGTTGTTTCCACTCCCGCTCACACTTAACCCTGTAACCAACTCATCTGTTTCTAAAGGAAGTTTCATTACTATGTCCCATGGGCATCCTGACACCGTCACCTAAGGAGGCAGAATACTGATATCCCCCTGGCCCAGAAAGCAAAACCACACTAGACGAGGGTCTCCACACACGGTGTACACGTGAGCTCATTGATTAAGACTCGGGTGGGTCATATGGCTCTGTACAGAACTGTGCAAATTCACAATGACTCATGGGTAAACACAGTTAAACACGGTATGTGCACGTAATGAAATACAATTGTAACCCTTAAAAATTATGAAAATTATGAATATTTGACATGTTGGAAAAAATGATTGCCAAATACTATGATCCCACGTCTGTGAATAAGAAAAATGATAAAGAAATTCATAAATACATGCCAGGCACTAAAAACATGTTTCCAATCTGCCATTTAATTTTACAAGTACCATGGACTGCTTTTGAAATAAAAAGGAAAACAAAGTTCTGTTTCAGGACCTGTAAGTCAAAATATGCAAAGCCAGTTCTGCCTTTCAGCCATCCATGAACAGTGAAGCTTTGGGTGTGTGTTAGGGTGGTGGTTTCCTTTGCACCCTAACTGCCTGTCTGGATACACCCAGTCACTTGGCTCCAGCTCAGGAATCAACAGCTTCTGCACTCCCGTTACTGAGCCACAAATCCTTGACTGCCTAAGCGGTTCCCAAATCGATGGCACAAGGACACCTCAGCTTCTGTACCTGGATGACGGCAAGCACTTCTGGAAGGGCATTCTGGGTGGGGGGCACAGGAGGCAGGAGGCAGAAGAGATGGTGAGCAGGGGCGTCAGAAAGCATCTGAAGGTCGTTGGGAGAGTTCTGTGGAGCACAAACACGGTCAATGAGAACCACTCCTCATCCCGTCCTTATTCGAGCGGCTACTCCAGAATCACGACTGGAGTACTGCCTTCCGCAAAGCCAAGTGAAGTGCTGAATCCCAGGAAAGCACGTGCCAGCATCTCGGCTGGGCAGCCTGACACTCTCCATAAGGGCCTCAGTGGGACAAGCCTCTTGTGTTCCCTGTCACCTCACCACGAACGCTGAGGCTGCAGAGCGGGGGCGGAGAACTACTTAGTTAGCACTACACACCTCACGGCTGGGAAGTGAAGCTCCTCCTGATAAGAGGCCACTATTTTAGGAAAACCTCTCAGGGCTTCTAACACCAACCCTTCAGCCTTCTATTAAAGGCTATTATTCATAAAAATGCTACCTAGACACACACAAAGTGTCCTTTCCAATGTTATCTTTTTTTAAGACTTCCAAATATTCTAAATTCTCATTCACCAATCCCTAAAAATAGCCGGGGGTGTAAAGCTGGTCCCAGGTCACAGAGCACCCCCCAGATTACAACTGCTATGTCATCTCAGCCCATCCATTCAGCCAACTGGCAAGAAATATAAGTACCCCTTTTAAAATGGGCAAAACTTACCACCCTCTCCAGCCACGACACACGGAGCTACATGCAGAAATCCCATGCTCCGTATACAAAGCTGGAGCAAAAGACAAGCCTGAACAATGGGAAATGCAACCCTGAAGTAGAACCCCTGGCCCCTGCCAACATCAGGACATTCTAGTCCCAGTGGAATGGTCACCTGAGCCACTGGGTAACAAAAGATGCAAAAAGTCAAGTAAAAAGGCACTGCCAAGAGCTGGATTTCACTGCTCAAGTCCATTTGAGGGCTGGTTTCAGTTACCTTGTAATGAGAAGCCACGTAGAGAGCCATAAGCCGTTGGAGGAAAACCTCGGAGGCCTTATGGTAGCAAAAGAGGGTATCTCTATTAACATAGTAGCTGGATTTGAGGTTAAGCAACCAAACCTATCAAAGAGAGCCCAGAACAAGACATGCTACTTCCAAGGACAACCTGGATACGTGGGTTCCCTCAGCCTGGGAAGAGCAGGCCCTGGTTCTAAGCGGAAACATATCAGGGAAGGAAGAGAAGGCAAATCGAGAACATTCCACCTTCTCTTCCCAGAGCAGCAGCCTATGAGGCAAAGGGCCAGAACCCTCAGTTTAACTCTCCCATCATCCCCTCTCCCTTTCACAGGACAAATGGAACCCAGGAGGATACAGCTCACAGGCTTCAGGCAAGGGGCAGCCAGAGACAATCCGAGTGATGTTGAGGCAATCCAGGCACAGCAGGTCGTTCAGCCACTTCTCCACGGCATCCCCAGGGGCGTATCGGATCGACTCCTGCAGGGAAACCTCATGCAGGGTTCGCACTGTTCAAAATACACGCAAGACTAAATACATTTTGTCCAGGAGATCAAGGCAAATGTTCTACTTTATCTCTGTCACATGGTACCCACATAAATATGGCTCAAGAATTTAAACTGAGTGGTTTTAAATTGTTCCGGTGGATGTTCACCTTGTCTGGACACCAATCCCCAAAGGTCTCACTACATCAAGGCAACCAATGCCCCGAGATGGTGACAAACAGGAATCCAGTCACCAGAAGGCCCAGGTCAGCCTCCCATCTGGTCACTAGTTTGTCGTTCTTCAGAGAAAAGCAACTTCATCTCCTGGGGACTCAGCCTCTCTGCCTGATCATCAGAAGGTCTGCTATCACCCATAGTGTCACGAGGGGAAGGGTCCAGGAAAAGTGTGAAGTGACTTGCTGTGCACCGCAGGCCCATCCAGAGCTCTGGGGGTACCTGATGCCAGCCTGGCCGTCGCCGTGGTCTTGTTCTCAGCAGTGGTGCTGACCTGGCTCTGGGCACTCTGTTGGCGGAGCTGCTGAATTAGCTTGAGGGACAGGGACCGGCCAGTGCCCTCATAGCTAGGAGAAAAAGCAAAGGCAGTTATGCTCGAGGTGCCAAATCACCTCTCCAGGAGGGGATCGACCTGATGAAACCCCAGACTCCTGCTTGCTGAGAACAGCCCTTCACCTCTGAACTTCCAGCAGGGCATGTGCATGCTCAAAGGAAGCTGGGCTGCATGGTGGCTCAGCTCTGAGCCATCTAGGCCTGGGCTCAAGTCCTGGCATGTCCGTTTAGTACCTCTGGGCCAGGAACTCAACTTCTCTCCCCTTTTGAGGATTAGTATACACAGCTCACAGGGCTGTACTATGAACTAAAAAACAACAACCAAAGAGATGACATGAACAAAGCCTTTAGTATAACGGAACCGGAACAAAGATGAATCGTCGATTAACGAGAAGTTGCATGGTTGAAAGATGAACTGAGAGCATTTCCAGTTTGGAAAAATCAAGATTAAACAAATCCACCATCTAAGTAATTTTTTTCATGACTACTTTCCCTTGAAAGAGGACATAAACTAGAAAATTTTTCTAGTTTTCAATTAGAAAAATGAACAGAGGACCTGAATAGATACTTCTCCAAAGAAGATATACTATGGCCAAAAAGCACATGAGAGGATGCCCCACACGGGACATGCAGATGAAGATCACTTGAGACACCATTTCTTGCTCACTAGGACGGCTATAGTCAAAAACGACATGGAAATGTTAGCAAAGACATGGAACCCTTACACACTGCTGCTGGGAATGTAAAATGGTATTGTTGCTTTGGAAAACAATCTGGCAGTTCTTCAGTTAGAAAGTTACCATTTGACCCACTAGTGTGACTTCTAGGTATACCCGCAAGAGAACAGAAAACATGTCTACACAAAAACATGAATGTTCACAGCAGCACTGGACTAGCCGAAAGAGAAATAAATGATTGTCAACAGACAAATGGAAAGACAAGATGTGCATAAACACACACCGGAGTATTATTTGGCCAAGAAAAGGAATGAAGTACTGATATATGCTACATGGAAGAACCTTGCAAACATTATGGTTAGTGAAAGAAGCCAGTCACAAAAGACCACATATTCAAAGATTCCACTTATATCAAGAGTCAGACTAGGCAAATCCATACATACAGAAAGCTGAGTAGTGATTCCCTAGAACTGAGGAAAAGGAAGGAATTGGAGGATGATAATTAAAGGGTATGGGGATTCTTTCCGGGAAAATGAAAATGTTCTAAATTGTCGTGATGGCTGCACAATTCTATGAATATAATGAGTATATTGTATAGTGGGTGAATAATATCTCAATAAAGATGTTACCAGAAAAAGTAAAATCCATCTTATTTAACTATTTTCAGTGTAAGTAAAGCAGTCAAATAATAAATCTAAAATAAGGAACTATTTCTTCAAAATGTGACTTCCATATAGAAATCAACAATGAAGGCAAGTACACATTGACCTGGGCAGATTTCACAGTATATTCTTTTTTTTTTTTTTTTTCTGGCCACACTACGTAGTTTGTGGGATCTTGGCTCCTTGACCAGGGATCAAACCCAGGCCACCAGCAGAGGAAGTTCAGATTCCTAACCACTGAACCACCAAGGAATTCCCAGTATATTTTTACATGAAAAAGCAAATGCAAAACATTATGGAAACTATGTTTATGTTCTTATTCAAAATGAAAAAATAAAATAAATATACACCAAAATTCTAACAAGCTATCTCTAGAGAGTCAGATCGCTGGATTTTTTTTTTTGCTTACCTTCCCTTTCTTACTTTTCCACAGCAAACAACTAAATATTTCAAAATTTTGAAAAAGCTCTTGAGTCTGCTTTCTTATGATAATTACACAGTTACTTTAATACTACATTTTCACATAATTCTAGGGGATAAGACATTGGTGCGTGTGTGTGGTAAGTCGCTTTGGTCATGTCCGACTCTTTGTGTCCCTATGGACTGCAGCCCACCAGGCTCCTCTGTCCATGGGATTCTCCAGACAAGAATACTAGAGTGGGTTGCCATGCCCTCCTCCAGGGAATCTTCCCAACCCAGGGATCGAACCTAAGTCTCTTATATCTCCTGCACTGGCAGGAGGGTTCTTTACCACTAGCGGCACCTGGGAAGCCCAAGACATTGGTACTGCCATTTATGTGCTCCCTAGAACCTGGTCAGACCTAGACAGGAGACATTCATCAACTGGGTAATGAAACTCCTCAGTCTGGTGTTGCCTGTTCTGGTGGACTACAGCTCACACCAGAGGGAGCTGTAGTTTACTATGAAAGGGTAAAGTAGAAGGCCAATGAGAGAGTGAAGCGGGCCCAAAGACTCAAACTTTAGGAATCAGCCCTATCCACCCAGGCCCACGTCACGTTCACTAAATCCCACCCAACTGGCTACACCCTGTAAAGGGGGCAACGGGTCCTGACCCCGGTGCTCACCCATTGATGGTGGATGCCATGAAAACAAGGTAGGGGCCCAGAAGACTCTTCACCAGGGGAAGGGGGATGGCAGCAGCTTCATCAATCACAACGAGCTCAGCCTGGCCCAGTTTCACAGCATCTGCAGGATGTATGTACTGCAGGAAGGGAAAATGCACATTGTTAGCTTGGCCGCCTGATACCATGGCTGCAATCGCTGGTGAGTCACCATAAAGGCCCTCTCCTTCCCCTCTCCCCCGTCCTCTGTCTTCTTTCTCTCATTCTTCCTTCCCTGGTAGGACAAAGCAGGGACAGCTTAGAGTCAGACGTCTGGGGCCTAACAGTTCAACCACTGACTGTGCGGCCCTTCCTCGCAAAGCCTCAGATTCCTCACCAGAAAATGGAGGAAATACTGATGGCTGCTTGAGAAAAAAATTAGGTAAATTAGGTAAAATTAAGTAAGTCTGCACCAATGCTCTGCCTAGGACCTGGCGAGTAACAGGTGATGCCTCCATTTCCTTTCTCTCCCCTTTCTCATGCTTCCCCCAGCCTCACTCTGATCTGTGGGCCAGAGGCAATTTTGGCCCCAGAGATGGCTGAAGCGGAAGACTTCAGGTTTCCCAGGCATCTCCGACACGCCGCGTACTGTGTGCCCTGCTGTGACACCATCACTACTAAGCCCCATTCTTCCTGCACTGGTGGGGACACTTCTAAGACTCACAGTCTTCCTAGTGCTCACACATTTGTATTATTAGCCTGTCACAAATTCGCCACGAACTTGGCTCCCTTACGCGCATCAACAACCTCTTTAGTTCCTACAGGGGTTCCTGCTTCTTTCAAGTTTGCAAAAGACCATGAAGAGGCATTTTACAGGAGAGGAAACCTGAAGAGCCACTTAACATCAACAACAGTATTCAACCTCACTAGTAATTAGCACAATGACACCACCTTTATGGCAGAAAGTGAAGAGGAGCTAAAAAGCCTCTTGATGAAAGTGAAAGAGGAGAGTGAAAAAGTTGGCTTAAAGCTCAACATTCAGAAAACGAAGATCATGGCATCTGGTCCCATCACTTCATGGGAAATAGATGGGGAAACAGTAGAAACAGTGTCAGACTTTATTTTTGGGGGCTCCAAAATCACTGCAGATGGTGACTGCAGCCATGAAATTAAAAGACGCTTACTCCTTGGAAGAAAAGTTATGAGCAACCTAGATAGTATATTCAAAAGCAGAGACATTACTTTGCCGACTAAGGTCCGTCTAGTCAAGGCTACGGTTTTTCCTGTGGTCATGTATGGATGTGAGAGTTGGACTGTGAAGAAGGATGGATGTGAGAGTTGGACTGTGAAGAAGGCTGAGCGCCGAAGAATTGATGCGTTTGAACTGTGGTGTTGGAGAAGACTCTTGAGGGTCCCTTGGACGGCAAGGAGATCCAACCAGTCCATTCTGAAGGAGATCAACCCTGGGATTTCTTTGGAAGGAATGATGCTAAAGCTGAAGCTCCAGTACTTTGGCCACCTCATGTGAAGAGTTGACTCATTGGAAAAGACTCTGATGCGGGGAGGAATTGGGGGCAGATGGAGAAGGGGACGACCAAGGATGAGATGACTGGATGGCATCATGGACTCGATGGACGTTGAGTCTGAGTCAACTCCGGGAGATGGTGATGGACAGGGAGGCCTGGCGTGCTGCGATTCATGGGGTTGCAGAGAGTCGGACACGACTGAGCGACTGAACTGAACTGAAGACAACAAGGAGATCCCACTTCCTATGCATGCGGACAAAATTTAATTAGCAGTAAAATACCACTGTTTGTGAGGACATGGGGAAACAAGAACTCAAGAAAGTGCTGGGGTGAAGGTAATTCCGCACAAACACTTAAAAGGAGAATTTGGCAAAATCCGAGAAAGATGGAAATCTATGCATATTCTAAAACCCAACAATTCCAATTCTAGACACATATAAACTGTAATGTACTCACACAGTGCTTAAAAATCAGATCTCAAGCTTCAATCTGGACAAACCCGAAAACAAATGTTGAGTGAAAAAAAGGCAAGCTGAAAAAGAACAAGTACGGTATGCTACCATTTATGGATACACAATTATGTAGGGAAATATAAACAATGAATTGAAAGGAGATATACAATCTCAGAGTTGTCTAAATGGAGCGACAGAAGAGCACGGATGGGGAAGGGAACAAGAGGGACTTCCACATTGAGCTTTTAGATCTTTGAAACAAAAATATAAATGGCTTTTAAGATGTGAAACAAACACAGCAAGCAGCAAAATGCCAGCATTTCTTAGGCTTGAGTGCTGGGCACCTCAGTATTATGTTACATTGGTCTCTGTGCTTTTCTGTAGTTTGAAGTATTTCATTACAAGTAAGATTTTGTAACTATTTTGCAAGAAGTTGAGGGATCAGAGGCAGAGACCCCACTCATTTCCAACAGTAGGATACACGCCCTCAATGGGGCCCCATGTCTTGGATTTTTACAGAGAAGAGCTAAACGAGCACCTCATAAAAGCAGCAGACCCTGGAGAGGCGGAGCTGACTTTAGACCTAATATTCTTCTATATCTCAATTTCCAACAAGAAGAGGCCTAAAGGGACATAACTGTAGCCTCATAAAGTCAGGTCACCTCTTCTGCACTTCAACTCCAGCCTGGAGACAAAACGACTCTGGTAATATGAGAGGATCTCTGAAGACAGACCCCAGGAGCAGCGAGGGCTGAGCCAGGCATTTCAGAGAAAGGCTTCCCTTCTTTGGTTTGTGTATTTCTCTTAAGTTTCCACAGATCTCTGTATACTCACTGCCTGCAGCCTGCCCCTCACCCCAACATTAGCCTTTCCTCCTCGAAGCTGAGAGAACCAGACCAAAGTAGGAAGAAATTACAGAAAGAACAGTCTAAAGACTCAGTAAGAAAAAAAATTACAGTCCTTGAGGGAAAAGGCATGAGCACTTAACATTATTCATAGCCTAGATCTTTGATGAAAGGTATACCTCCTTGACAGACATATACACAAAGGTCAAGGGTGTAACCTGCCACGTTTACCTGGCCCACTTCCCACCCCAGCCCAGCTCCAAAAAATACTCAATAGACCTAATCCATTAGGAGCCCATGGGGCCCCATCCCTTCTGCAAGCCTGTCGTGATTTAACAAAATTGTAGCCTTTGGACAAGTACAGACCATTCAGGCTTACAAAGCACAGGAGATTTATAGAGCTTTCGGGGAAACACTGTTTAAAAAGGAAAGTAGGCCACTGGCTAAACCACAAAGATTCAGAGTACATCTCACAAAGACCTTTTCTTCTTTCAAATGCTAAGGTTATTGTTCTAGCTATAGATGCATCATTTCAAAACCTGCTGTAACTAAGCAGAACTAGAAATGATGTCAGAGAAAATGATTCCATTTCTCTTAGTTGATTAGCATACTCAGTTTTCAAGGGACAAAACTACAACTTTTCAATCTGGCGTACATACATTTGTTAGTTTGCTTGAATGTTTTTCTTTGAGGCTGAAAATATGGAACAGGTTTACCGTAAAGCAACAACACTGTCTAAAAGATACGCAATTACACATCACATGAAACAGCTATAAAAGGAGACATCTCAGAACATTTATACACAGCAGGACGCTGGCCCCACGTGGCAGGATTTGGAACAAGCCTCACCTGAATGGTCTGCCTGTGTTCCCGGAACACGTTCACTCTAATCACTGCTTTGTTAAATTCAGGATTTAGAGACTGAATGATCTCGTAATCCAGATGCTCCTGACGGGGAAAGAGCCAAACCAATACCAAACATCAGAAACAAGCTTTCAAAACGAAAAAAAGTTTGCATTCTACAGACTTCACCTGTATTTATACTCAGCATGGAATCAAAATAAGCTCTTATCCTAACTTCCTACCTGATACTGCAGAGCATCAAATCCTTTAAACACAAATTCAAACAGAGTGTGGAGGTTATCCGGGCTCGGGGAGGTAACAAAGATATTGGAGTACCTGTTAAACAAAAGGAGGATTTTTTTTTTGCTTTGAAATAATTAGGAAATTGAAGAAATGTTAAGAGAATTTAAAAAAAGAAAATATTTTTGTTTGCCCCTGTTACACAGGTGATAACAAGAGACAGTGGTGGGGGATAAAAAAAATCAGGACACACATTTTGAGGAGGAAAAGTAAAACAGCTCCAGGCCTGAGGGTATTTTTGCTCCCAAACTAATGAAAACAAGTTGCCAATTTGAAGGGAGCATGCCCCAGCAATTAGCTACCAGAATCCATGAAAGTACACTACTGAGGGCACAAGGCTTTCAAACTGTGGTCCTAGAAAAGACTCCTGAGAGTCCCCTGGACTGCAAGGAGATCCAACCCGTCAGTCCTAAAGGAAATCAACCCTGAATATGCATGAGAGGGACTGATGCTGAAGCTCCAATATTTTGGCCACCTGATGCGAAGAGCTGACTCACTGGAAGAGACCCTGATGTTGGGAAAGATTGAAGGTGAAAGGAAAAAGAGGGTGGCAGAGGATGAGATGGTTAGAGAGAATCACCGACTCAATGCACATGAATTTGAGCAAACTCCAGGAGACAGGGGAGGACAGAGGAGTCTGGTGTGCTGCAGTCCATGAGGTGGCATACAACTTAGTGAGTCAGACACAACTTAGCGACTAAACAAGAGGGTGCTCTGGGGACCGCTCCCTCAGTGTCAGAGATGGCACACGGCTCCCCAGTCCTGTACCCCTGGCCCAGAGAGGGTTTCATTCTCATCACTAGCTATGCTGAGATGTTTTCAAATCATGAAGCCAAAGTGCTCCATTGTGAGCAGGCAAAGGCCACAGTGAGCCCCTGAGGGATCCTTGTTCGGTATAAGGGATACTAAAGGCAGAGGGCCAGGTGGTACCACTAGAGCAGCCAGAGTAACAAAGTCAGGAGCTGCGTTCAGTCCCAGCACAACCAGCACTGACTTGGGGGGACCCTGGGTGAGTCACTGAAACTCTCTGAGCCTGGGTTTATCATCTATGAAACACTAGCGTTGC
The DNA here is from genome assembly GCF_014754425.2 of Oryx dammah. Lineage (NCBI taxonomy): Eukaryota > Metazoa > Chordata > Mammalia > Artiodactyla > Bovidae > Oryx > Oryx dammah. The sequence goes on along the minus strand of NW_024070201.1, from coordinate 62,414,402 downwards.
TCTCAGGAGCACCAAGGAAGATCATGCATATAGGACACGGTAAATCCTACAGTCCAATATTTGTACCTGCAAAACTGTAAGCACATGCTCTCCTGGCAGCTGCATAAATCTTCTGTCCAGGACAAAAGAATGGCAAGTGATATCCCACTCAAAGGCAGCTCCTCAATGCAAACAAGATTTTCTATTGATCAAATCATTAAAATGACAAACCTGCATTTTTCTTGGTCAGCAAAGCTGGTCATACACAGGCTCATTTCTTGAGAGCTTTGAAGTTCCTCACCACCATTACTTTGCTCTTGTGTGTTTGTTCAACTCTACATAGTTATCACAAAGGCCCTGGTATCTGTGTGCCAGGACACACATACGTGTACCTTTGGGATCCGGGGATAACAGCATTGCTCTTTCTAGCTGTTGCTGTTTAGTCACTAAGTTGACGCTGGGAAGGACTGAGGGAAAGATTGAGGGCAGGAGGAGAAGGGGATGGAGACAGAGGATGAAATGGTTGGATGGCATCATCAACCCAATGGACATGAGTGTGAGCAAGCTCTGGGAGGTTGTGAAGGACAGGGAAGCCTGGCGTGCTGCAGTCCATGGGGTCGCAAAGAGCTGGACACAACGTAGCGACTGAACAAATCACTAAGTTGTGTCCAACTCTTTTGTGACCCCATGGACTGTAGCCCGCCAGGCTCCTCCGGGATTTCGCAGGCAAGAACACTAGAGTGGGTTGTCATTTCCTTCTCCAGGGGCTCTTCCCAACCCAGGGATTGAACCCGCTACTCCCGCCCTGGCAAGTGGATTCTTTACCACTGAGCTCCCAGGGACACCTGCTCTCTCTAGACAGGTGCCCAAGATCTAGAGAAATCACTCAGGAGCTCGCTTAAACCGGAAGCAGCCCCCCGACCCCTCGCCCTGCACACGGCTCCCGCAGAGCTCAGGGTGCCTGAAGCCCGGGATGCCCTTACCCGAAAGCCACCGCCCCGGCAATAGCCAGTCCCAGGGCTGCAGACTTCCCCCTTCCTCGGGCAGCCGTGAGCGCAACAGTACTCCTCAGGGTCTTTTCCGAGATCCCCTCAATGAATTTCAAGACAGCTTTGGCCTGTGGAAAGAGAAACATACTGGGTGAGCTGTGAGAAAGGCCGAGGTCCAGCCACATACTACCATCACCACAAAGCCAGGCTGATGCTGAGGCTAAACTGGAGTTGGGGGGAGCAGGGGACAGGGGCCGCTCTCACCAACCAGCACCTAGACTCCTACTCCCGTGATCATCTCCTCTCAGTCTCCAGGCTTTGAACACCAACCAGATGCTGACAACCCCCCAAGTTCACATCTCCATCCAGACCTCTTCCCCCAACACCAGACCCTTCCACACACCCAACTGCACCCTCTACGTCTACTACCCGTCTCACGCTCAACACCTAATGTCTCCCCAGTCCTCCTCCACCTACCATCTTCCCCAGCTCAGCTAGTGCCCAACTGTTCAGGCCAAAAATCGCCTCCATTTTCTCCTCATGCCCGATTCATCAACAAACCCTGTCCTTCATAACAGGAAAATTCTACATTCCGAAGCCACCACTGCGTCCTGCCACCATTTTTACAGATACAGCAGTGGGCATTATCTCCAGGATAAATTTCCAGAAGAGCTGCTGAGTTAGAGGACGTGTGCATTAAAATGGGTGTCATGCCAAGTGATAGAAGCCCCACCCATGTACGAAAGGCCTTCTTCTCTGCAGCCTTGCTGTCTTGCTGTATAATCCTGCCAACTGTCTCACTGTTCACACTGTGCACTGAACCTGCGGTAGGCAAGGCGTGAGCAGGGAAGCTGGATGAAAACTCAAGGAGTCACAGGAACTGTAGATATGTTTATTCTCTTCTGACTGGCACAGCAGCTGTAGCAGCAGACCCGCTGCGCTCTCCTCTCATGGTTGACCCAGTGGACACAGCCATAAGACAGCCATAAGACAGCCATAATGCAGACGCAACGGAGTGGCAAAGGCTTTTCAGGGGGAGCTTATGTATGCTGCTGCTGCTAAGTCGCGTCAGTCATGTCTGACTCTGTGCGACCCCATAGACAGCAGCCCACCAGGCTCCCCCGTCCCTGGGATTCTCCAGGCAAGAACACTGGAGTGGGTTGCCATTTCCTTCTCCAATGCATCAATATAAAAAGTCAGACTGAAGTCGCTCAGTCGTGTCCGGCTCTTAGCGAACCCATGGACTGTAGCCTACCAGGCTCCTCCGCCCATGGGATTTTCCAGGCAAGAGTAGTGGAGTGGGTTGCCATTGCGTTTTCCGAGCTTATGTATATTTACAGAGCAAAAGTGGCCTGTGGCCAAGCGGATACACCGTGACGCGCATGTGCAGTGCTGTGAGTGAGCTCAGCTGTTACATAACCATGTATTTACAAAACATGGGGCGAGAGCGAGAGGCTGTGGAACAAGAGGGTCTGATGACCACCATCTTGGCTAATCTGCTCTGTCCCCACACTTGCCAACACTGGGTACTGCTAAACTTGTAAGTCTTGACCAACCTGAAATGGGAACTTAGGATCATTGTTTCAATTTGTGTTACTTCAGTTATGAGAGAAAGTAGGCACCTTTTTCAAATCAATATAATTACTGGCTATATTTTGTTTGTAAATTACTGTGCTTTTTTGGACTGGTTTTTCATTTATTTTAGAATATTATTTTAGAGTACATTTTTTTAGTCCAAATTTCACACCCTTTTATTATGTTCATGGATTTTTCCATGTACATTTTATCAGAGGGTTTCACTTCTCTCCTCTAGAGCAAACAAGAAAAGGATATGATACAGGGTTCAGCAAAGGCCAGGTTAAGGTGAGTAGGACCTGGATCCGCTCTGAGTGTTTCCAGCTGGAGAGACTTGAGCTTCCTCAAGGCCCTCCCCTTCCTCCTGCCTGGGCCTAAGTGTCACTGCCCAGCCGTGAACGTAGAAGGTGCCCATGGGGAGACATGAAGAGTAGCACGGAGGGCAGGGGCGCCAGGAGGAGGGAGGGGCTCTGCCAGTCGTGGTCACTTCTGCCCTCTCTCCATCCTCTCTCTCACTCCCCCTCTCTGATGATAAAGAAGGTACCAGGAAGTAGTTGAAAAGCAACCTGGAGCCTGCAGCCTGGGCCGCAGAGAGCACTGCGTAGCTGGTGATTCTATTTCCAGAAAGAAAAGGGAAACCAGCCTGTTGGGATTTAGCCCCGAGTGGGCGGCGTCACCGCAGCTGTTTTCCATCATGAGGGAAGAGCCCAGTGCTGACAGGCCTGTGCTGCTTGTCTGCTCAGGCTGGATCAGAACTCTGAACACACCTGACAGCTTGCAGGTCTCTGGGCCACGTCTATTCAGCTCCCATCACCACCAAGAACCACTGGAGAAGCCAGGTTTACCAGCCGTGGTCACTTGCGGGAGCACAGAAATGCATCCTAGAAGCTCCCTCCCAGAGACCAGGTGGACCGGGTACCCTCATCACAGGGCCCTCCTCAGCATTCACACTGGAGCAGGGCTGAGTACTAGGTGCCTCCAGCTCTCCTCACTTAACAAGGCATAAGCAAAAACCTTATGTCATCAAAACTCAGTGAGAATGAAAGGACGCAGGTCCATCAGCCTGTGCTGGAGGACCATCTCCTCCATTAAACATAACCCATCTCCTCCCGACCCCAGCTCCCTGAACAACAGCTACAAACAAGGCGGGGGAGGCGGGGGTAATCCCAGACTTCTATGCTATGCTGCGTGTCCAAGTGTGAACAACAGAAAAGGCCCCTGCCCCACAGAGCAGCCAAGCCTCATCCTAACTTGGCTTCTGTTGTTCTCTGCTTGCTGTCTTTTTCCTCTGTGTGGATCAGACAGGGATGGGGGTGTTCCAAACACATGCTCACTTGGTCGAGGGTCTTGCAGCAGTCCACCAACACACCCACAGGCTGGGTGTCTTGCAAGCTCTCCTTCAGCTCCTTCAGCTCCAGATCAGAGGGACCGAGACTCTCATCCTATCAGAGAGGAGGAGGAGAAGGTTCACCATGGCCATCAGAGGGTCAGCCCAGGAAACACAGCCTCCCCCAGGTTCCCGGACCCTGACAGCTCACCGGCGTCTGGGGAGGCAGGGCCTCAATGCTGGCAGCATGGGAGGAGATGGGCAGGATGTTGAGCTGGTCATCGATGACGAGACACTTCTTACACGAGGCCAGAGAAAGAATAAACCTGAGGAGCAAAACCACCGTCATGAGGTGCTGGGAGCAACGTCCACATAAGGAAGGGCTTTTAGGAAAATTATCCAGCCCACGTCTCTACAGCATCATCTGTAGAACAGGGCTGGATGATTCCCGCCTCCCTTACAAGGCACCTGAATATGCTTTGCAGAGGAGACCAGTTACGGGGAGCTCTTTTAGAGACTGATTATGAGTGCTCTTTCTGTGCAGAGCCCCTCCGCTCCGGGTCCCCTGGCCCTTCCCACATCCTCGCAGGTTCACCCTTTAGTACTAGGTTTCTCCTTCAGCTGGGAACCCCAAAGCCACCCCACATATTCTCACCAACCACAGAGACAAACACACACACACGAATGGACACCCTTCTGCCATGGGGAGGGAAAAATAAAGAAAAGGGTGGAGAGGACAGCTCCCTTTAGCTATAGTGCACAAACATTTCTGCGTGTAGAAAAACATGTGTTTGGCTGTAAAATCCAAGCTTGTCCCACAGCTGCAAGAAAATGGCCTCCCGCACTACTTTCACGGGCTTCACTCGCATCCACCGGGTGACTTCCAGACCCGCACCTTCTACTGAGCAGCTTCAGAGGGATTGAAACCAGGCCCCACAATTCCCCCAGGCCAATTCCTAAACTGCAGTAGTTCTGACGCTGTGGACCAGATCATTTTTCTTAGGGGGTGGCAGTGGTGCTTTTTGGCCCCTTTTCAGCTTTTTAGCATTATCATTGACCTGTACCTTCCAATATCCCCCTCCCCGCCCCACCCAGCCAGGTCCTGACTATCCAAGTGTCTCCAGATACTGCCAAGTCTCTCCAAGGGCAAGACTGCTTAGGTTGAGAACCACTGCTCTAGGCCATGGCTTCTTCCTTCTTAAAGCTGTCAAAAGCTGCTAACTGGTATTCCCTAAACGGGGCTCTGGGTCAAATAAACTGGGGTCCCTTGTGCTGTGAGACTTTTCAGAGGCTACAACAGGCTCACATGATTCTTCAGAAAGCAAAAACTATATCAGTCACTTCCTAGACATAGTGGGCCAGAAAACCCTTCTGTTATAAGATCCCTCTTAAACACCAGTGTTCTGTGAAACACATCTGGGGAAACAGGGATCCGGATAGATTACCCCTCTGACAGCTGCGCAGGCGAAGAGCCAGAGCGGACAGTGACTTGGTGAGGACCAGAAGCAAGGCAGAATCCAGGCCCCAGCCTTCCACTCACTCTACCGCTTCCAGTGAGCTGCACGACTACCACTGTGATTGGGGACCTCAGCGTCTGGGGCTCCTGCACCACCTTCCCTCAGACAGAGCATGGCTTTCAGCTGTGTCCAAGACAAAAACGCGCCCCCCACCCCCAACCCCCGTGGCTCCCACAGGTGAGGAAGTGGAAAATGCTCGGACCGACCTCTCGTTAAATCTTCCCACCACATCCTGATGGGCCTCTGTCCTGTATCTTGAATGCACATCCTAAAAGAGACAACGTCCATTAGTAGAGGCTAATGGCACTGAGGCTCGGCGTCCAGATGTGAAGAAGTTTCAGCAAGCAGCCCTGGGATAAAAGAGGCACCAGCAATGCTGCTAGAATCGAAATCTACCCCTACCTAACCTGCTGTGCTAGCCTGGCTGAATGCGATTTGCTGGAGCTGGAATCAGATGCTAACTGCAGTGTTTCTCATCACAACAAACATCCCTTCGCTTCATCTTTAGCTTTTCCCACATTTTATCTAGCATCTCAAAATATATTCGCTTGCTCAACAAAATGCACATGCCAACACCAGACATGAGGGGTACACACTGGAGTTTGGTAAAGCATGACCCCTACTCTCATGAAGCTTATCATCAAATGGGTGGATGGAGACAAGTAGATATTTTGGCAAATGCCATGAATGAAAAACAGGGTGTAGTGACAGCTAATGGGGTGGCGTGGGAAGGGGGACTACTTGCACAGGGTAGTGAGGGAAGGCCCTCTGAGGTGGTAAGCAGGCGGCCAAGTAAGAGCAGGGGGAGAATAGAGAGACACCTTTGTTCACAGATATTTTAAGGAGGGCTTACTAAAGGCCAGGCACTCTTCCAGGAGCGAGGAATATATCAGGGAGGAAAACTGAGTCCCTGCTCCCATGAAGTCTGGAGACTAGCACAGGAAGCCAGATGATAAGCAAGTAATGTCTGACTTTAGAGGTCTGTAACATGCTTTGAAGCCAAATAAAACAGGCTGAGGAGTGATGGGAGAAACACATATTCTACAGGGGGTGAGAGAGAGGGCCACGCTGAGGAGGTGGTATCTGGGCAGGGACTGGACTGCAGTGAGGAAGTGAGCCAGCAGACGTTCCCGTGAGAAGAGCCAGTGGGAAGGCCCTCAGGTGAGAGTGTGCTGAGGGGAGAGGGCACAGCTGAGGACCTCTGAGGAGGCCAGAGGGGCTGGGGTGAGGAGAAGTGCTGGTCGGGGGAGGCGACAAGAAGCGGGCTCCAGATCTGAGGAAAGCCCATTTCACCAGCTCACGAAATCCCGAGGCCAGTCCTAACAGTTCCAGAGCAGGTGGCCGTGGACACGATTCAAAACCTGCCGCGCAGAACACAACACCCACGTGGCAGAGCCAATGAGTCACAGACCAGCTGTGCATCCTGGGGGGCATCTTCCTCACTTACAGCCAGGTCCACAACTTGGGCAGAAAATATCCCCCCCACCCCGCCCCCACCACTTGGAGTCAAGTTTCTGCCAACCCGGGAGTGGGATGGCAGTGTTCCTTCATCACCTACTAGGGAGAGCACAGGAGGACGTCAGGACATGGTCCCCTTTGCGCAGTACACAACTGCAGGCCCTGGCGTGGCTCTCTGTGGAATACTACTTCAGAAATTTAACGACAGAATAGCTGCATCCTATCTGCATCTCGCTGGTGTAGTATTTGTAAATGCCTGAGAGCAAAGGCACAATTCACTTTCCCCAGCAGGGCCAGACAGACATCTCTGCGGTCACTTTTTCCTTAGTTGCAATTAAAGAGCTCCCAGCCCAGAGATGATGCTGACTGTCCACTGGAGTTGCTCAGTAAGAATTCTTAAAAGAAAGTCGAAAAACACAGATTAACTTGAACCCCCACAATCAAGTTTAAAAAAACAGGGACTTACCATGGTCATTGTGTACAACTGCTTGAGTGAGTTCATGGTCCGCAGGAGGATAACCACCAACCCACCACCTTCCACTGTTTCTATGGTCCTGGCCAGCAAGTTTGGAGTCAAAGCTTCAAAATCCTGGAAGAAGGAGACCTTAGAACTAGCTCATGATGCAAAGAACACGGTGGGGAAGCTTAATCAGGAGGCAAAGAGAGCTTTAAAGTACAAACTCAAGATGATACCCCCTACCAACTCACCAGGACCCCCATACACACACACAGTCCTTATTTAGGACTTATTTAGAACAGGTGTATCTGGTTTTATATGTCAAAGTGTTTCCCATCATCCCTGATAAAATCTTATTTGGAAAGAAGTTCTCCAGTCCTCAGTGATTCTCACCTGAATTTCAGAAATATCTCACATTCATTTTCTGCTCTGTTCATAGGCAGAAACTGACAAAACTCTACTGTACCACATGGGGGAGCCACTGCCTAAAGGAGCCATCATCACTGCATCTGGTAACTGGTGAGCAGGAACAACTCCCTAGCAGTCAGTGATGGGGTGAGAACAGGCAAAACGCTCTCCTCAGCCTCCAAGGTGGGATGTAACCCAGCAATGCATGGACAACCCACTGGACTGCAGAAAGAAAAAACCAGAACTTCTATTCAGAATTTCCCATCCCATTTCTTAATTTATATTTTATAAGGTATGTTTTATAATATGTGTAATTATAGCAGTGCATGCATATAATAAATACATGATGAAACAGTGGGAACCTGAGCTTAAATGTGGAGATTTGTGCTTAAATGTTTTCTTTCGGGGGCAGGAGAGGGGGGTGATCGATGAAATCACAGGTGTCAAAGAATCAAAGAATAAAACAAAGACCACCAGAGCTCAAAACAAAAATGTGAAACAATCTATGAACTTGCCAGGCAAGAGAAAATACATGCCAGTGAAGAAACTCACCAGATAGTTTTCTGCCGGGGGGGGGGCGGGAGTGGAGTGAGGGGACTTTAAGAATTAGAAGGTTGATTGTGGGGGCTAGTTATTCAGTCAAGCACTTTGGACAGGATGTAAGAGTGCTCAGGTCTGTACCCAGTGAGTTAAAACAAGTCCTACTACTGTCTGGTCTTCAGTTAGTTCTAATAAAACAAAAGCCTTCAGTTGGTTCTAACAAGGTCTTGGGTTCTAGGGTCATGCAAAGTTCCGTGTTCTATCAAGCTGGTTAGACCCAGGTATGACGGAGCATCACTACCAGTCTGGGTATCTCTGGACAAGTGCTGCTTTAGATAGAAAATGTTCTTTTCGTGGTGGTGAGTTATCAAGTTCCTTGGGAAAATGGCCAAGTCTTCCACTGATAAAGTCTGGGGCAAGGGGAATACGCACACATCTTCTCTCCTCCCTGTACACCTGTTCTCGTGGGTACCCAGGCAGCCCGAGCACCCCTCAGTGCTGTGCCCCCAGCTGTGGGCTGGGGGAAGTCACCCACCTGGAGAACGCACATGCCAAACGTGTTGCCCAGGATCTTGTGGGTCTCGTTGTAGTAGCAGTAGCGAATGTTGGTGGCAGCTACGAAGAGTTCAAAGGGGTCATCTTGCTTTATGTTCAGCGTCCCATTCTTTATTTTTTTCTGCAGCTGTCGCATTCTTTTCTTCCGATGACTGTAATCACCCCATCCCACCCCCAATCCCAAGAGAGCCAGTTAACTGGAGAGGCTAGAGTTGGGAGAAGGGAATAGACTCAACAATCACCCACTTAAGACTTTCAGAGCTAGAAGGGAATTTGGAAATTGTAGGGCTAATTCCCTTGCTTTAAAGCTAGAAAAACAAAACAAAACTGGAGAAGCATTAGAAGAGAAGGGCTTCAGAGGAAGATAGTATAAGTCTGTTTGTGAACCCTGCCATTTTGATACTTCACTTAACAAGAACGGTAATGGGAGTCCCTAAACCCCACATTTAGCCAGATCTTGAAACTAAACCCTGGTGGGCTCATTATCTCAGTCTCAAGCCAGTGCTTCAATTTCATGGCACTCCTTCCCAGAGAACCTGGGAGAGGCATCATGATGGTGGGTTACTTTATTCATTTTTCCTAAATGAATTCATCCACTTCCTTCCCAGATGGTTAGATCAAGTCCTCAAGGGCAGTTCTAATCTAAGAAAACACCGACAGAGGATACACAGGTTAGAATGGAATCTGGACATCTCACAGACATCCCTGAACTTCTCTCTTCTTCTGCTGCTGCTGCTAAGTCGCTTCAGTCGTGTCTGACTCTGTGCAACCCCATAGATGGCAGCCCACCAGGCTCCCCCATCCCTGGGATTCTCCAGGCAAGAACACTGGAGTGGGTTGCCATTTCCTTCTCCAATGCATGAAAGTGAAAAGTGAAAGTGAAGTCTCTCAGTCGTGTCTGACTCTTAGCAGCCCCATGGACTGCAGCCTACCAGGCTCCTCTGTCCATGGGATTTTCCAGGCAAGAGTACAGGAGTGGGGTGCCATCACCTTCTCCGCTCTCTTGTCCTAAACATCTCTGAATACCCAAGTGCCAGTTAACTTCTTTAAGACTTTTTCTGCTGTGGACCGTTTTTAAAGTCTTTACTGAATCGGTTACAATACCGCTTCTGTTTTACATTTTGGTTTTTTTTTTGGCCTCCAGGCACATGGGATCCTAGCTCCTGGACCACAGGCTGTGAACCCACAGCCCTTGCACTAGAAGACAAAGTCTTAACCACTGGACCGCCAGGGAAGTCCCAACTCTTTCTTTCAGAGAAAACAGAGAACAAGAACACTCCAGAACCAAGGGGTACAGCAGACCAAAATTTTATCACAGTTTTCTAACTGAAGAGTAGGGCCAAGGCCTTCCCTCTGGGCCTCCAGTTCCTCTGCCTGCGACTTAGCACCAGCTTTAACCTGATGATCTGCCACATCTAGACAGGGCTGGGAGAGCTTCAGGAGGCACAGGAGGGATCTTTTTAAAAGTGAGATCAGGGGGGTTAAGGTGAAAGGCAAATCTGCCCAGAATACCCTGATTTGCCATTCTGACATTTACCAAGCGTACAGCAGTGAGAATCAGAGCACCAGAAACTTATAATTCTGCTGAGAGGCAACAGGCCTTATTCTCGATCTGTATTAAAAATGCTTACCTGCCCAATTATGAAAGAATATACCAATTATAGTTAAAAATACATACTGCATATACAGCTAAATGCTAACAATGCCTAAGTATTGAAAATATGGTGCTTTTTATTTTCACCTTTGTGATTTTTCTGTATTTTTCATATTCTTACAATAAAGCTTTTGTAATGTTTTTAAAGGCAAAATTATGTAATTCAAAATCTAGTTTCTTTTAAGCAGAATCAAGTCTCTTAAAGACCAAAGGATAAGAACTAATCAAATTTAGCCCTTGGTACTCAAGTAAAATTAAAATGTTAGGGCCTGTTAACAATACACTCAACAAATAGTAACTGAGCACCTAGTAAAACATGGGAGATCCTTTGAAAATATGAAAATATAAAGATAAGCAGGAGAGGCCTCCTCGCTAAATGAATTTACTTACCAGTGGGCAAGTGATCACATCTTGAGGGAGAGAGAAGGTAAGATGCCAAGCACTGTACAAAGAGACAAGGGCTAAAGAGGGCAGTGGGGCCACGCGCTAAGTCTGAGGGCCTTAGGAAAAGCTTCCTGCAGGCCCTGAACAAAGGGGAGCACCCGAGGGGAGCAACTCAGCAGGTGAGTACAGAGAGGTGAAGTGGCACCCCAAGTGGAGGAGGGAGCAGGGGGATTCACCGGAGCAGAGAGCAGCCGGGGCTGGAGACGCACCCTCGGAGTTCATCCCAGAGACAAATTTTACATCTGGGGACAATGGAGGGGGAAGAGGCCCAAGGACAGAACCACACAGGTGAACGGGTTGTGGGGCGAGATGAGATCAGAGAGAGGGAAGCACTTAGGACGGTGGTCGGAGTAAAAGGAGAACGTTTCTGAGGTGGCGCTATAGTGGGACATCTGCCAAGGATCAGCACCCCGCACCCCAAACTCCTCCCCACATACGGGCGTAGGTAGAGCTGCCAGGCTCCTCCCAGGTGGCCCACCCCATTGCCTCTGGCCCAGGGCTGGATATCTTTCCAGAAGAATATGGCAGAAAGATGGATTTCTGTGTTGTTGAACCCAAACCACGTAAACCTCAAGGGCGATTTCTGCAATGGGGACCACAGAAGGAGAGAGCTGTCCTGAGGTGGGAAAGAACAGCAGACACGAGGGATGACACAGAGAAGAGGGACAGAGCAAGGACCAGGGTGTCAGCACTGCGGCTGTGCACCACCCCCAAGGCAGAGCTGAAATCTCACCCCCATAGGCTTCAGGAGCTAACCCGAATGCTGCTGACCCTTGAGAAACCTGGGGGTTAACCTATGTCTAACTTAGAGTCGGCCCCTCTATAACCATAGCTCCTCTGTATCAGAGAATTCAATCAACCACAGAGTACTGTAGAGCTTACTACTGAAACACATCCACATATAAGTGGAGTCCTGCAGTTCAAACCCACACTGTTCAAGGGTCAACTGTACTTCAATAGATCCCATTTGTGCCTAAGTATGTTTGTATTAGAGGTCTCATATTTACTATAAGAAGTCTTAAGTTCAACAATTAAAAAAAAAAAGAACCAGCCAATTGTCAGACAGCACACTAGTAGAAGAGCTCTGAAAAGAAGAGAAAAGCTGCCGCATTAGGCATCAGGTGGAAGCAGCATTAGTAGATGAGCTCGATCAGCTGAGAAAACTAGGAAGAAAAATGACATGCAGAAAGCAAGGAACTGGCCTGGGAACATAAAAAAGCATGAAAAGATTTTGAAATTTATTGTCAGGAATGAAGAATGAACATCAGTTCTATTATTTTCTCTACTGGGAAGTGTCCTCAGAGACAGCACCTTTACTAACAATCCCTTAAAACCTAGGTCAAAGAATCATTTCCTGGCATTTAACTAAGAAGCAGGGATGGGAAATGGGATGGGACACTCAAAGGGGCACGACTTACCTGCTAAAGCCCAGCTCTTTCTTATAGCACCATAGCACCGAAGGCCGAGCTTTCACAGTTGCTTTGGACAACATGTGATGGAGTATGACTACCTGCCAAAGAAAAAAGCCACAGAATCTTAGGGACAAAAGAGACCTCTGGGATGGCCAGGCCCAAGACTACAAGGCAAGCAGCGCCCAGGTTGGGACTAGAAACCAGATCACATACACTTACTCTTGTGCTCAGTATCAAAAGCTGTTAACCTATCTGCTAATAACTCTAAACACTGAGTTTTCATCAATTTCAAGAAATAAAGGAATGTTCCCACTAGGCATTTCACTTAAAGAAAACCAAAGAGACCTTAATGTCATTATGTGTAAAACCCCAGATGGTCCGTAACACGCTGACTCTCTGGAACAGGACACAAAGTCAGGAAGCATTTACCAGGTCTTACCTGATCCTTCCCTCGATCTCCAACCACAACAAAAAGAGACCTTTGCCGCTCAGCTACCCCATTCTCAATGAGAATCCGGATTCGGTTATCCACTTTCTTTCGATGCATGGTGAAAAATTATCACTAAAACAGAAGGAAAGGAAACATGACTGGACATGAACATCCAGGTTCTGGGTGAAAACCATTAGCTGGCTGCCTCCTATGGGACAGGAGCTGAACTACGCACATTTATTAAGTATTATTTTTTTAACCCTCAAACAGCTCCCTAGGGAAGACATCAGCCTCATTTTTTATATGAGGAAACTTAGGCTTGTAACTGTGAACATGTAACCTGACTCTATCACAGCATGACTGAGGCTCAGAAAAAAAAGAGATGAAGGAAGAAAAATTCGGGAAACAGAACTTCTAAAAATACCTCAAGAAATGTATAGATTAAAAGAACTGTGTGACTTTGCTATGTATCCTTTGTACATTTTCATGCTTTTAATCTTAATCACAATGCTAAGGACATCTTGATAACATTGTTTTGAAATAGCTGTTTTGATAGTCTTAATAATAAGCCATTTAAGATTTAGCTTAAAAACATTACCAGATAGTTGACCCAGGGTATGTCCCCTTGGGGTTCCCTGATAGCTCATTAGGTAAAGAATCCTCCTGCAATGCAGGAGACCCCGGTTCGATTCCTGGGTCAAGAAGATCTGCTGGAGAAAGGTTAGGCTACCCACTCGAGTATTCTTGGGCTTCCCTTGTGGCTCAGCTGGTAAAGAATCCACCTGCAATGCAGGAAACTTGAGTTTGATCCCTGGGTTGGGAAGATCCCCTGGAGAAGGGAAAGGCTACCCACTCCAGTATTCTGATCTAGAGAATTCCATGGACAGTGTAGTCCATGGGGTGGCAAAGAGTTGGACACAACCAAGCAACTTTCACTTCACTTAGGCTTGAAAGGTGAAGAAAATGTTCCCATAGGCATGGAAAGCTATAATTTACACCCATCTGGAGGAGTTTTTTAAAAATCAATGAACAATGTTAGAAACAATGTTAAAAAAAAAAAAAAAGAAGAATTAAAACCTATGATATAAACATGGGAAAATAAGGAAGTTTTCAAAAATGTTTGTTCAAAATCACTTTCAAGATTTATCTAAGGATATGGATATAGATGCTTATTAGAGGATAACACAGCAAGATATGTATATCTATATACATTATATACACATTTAAAAAAACTGAAATGTAGTTATTAATGGACAGTGAGATAATGGATGATTCTTATTTTGTTCTTTTGTTTGGGGGAATTTTTTTTTTTTCTAATTCACATATATTACTAACAAGATCAGAAGAAGAAATCAATGAATATTACTATGATGGAATGTGTACAATTGCTTCCTCAAGGGAAGGAAAACTATCCCTAAGCCTGTACAAAGAGATTTCAAGTTATTGTGATTACATATGCTAGAACATTGCATCATTATCGTAACAGATACATCAAAAAACACCAGAAATATCAATTATGTTTCTACAACTAAAAATAGAAATGACATGTTACTTAGACTCTCCAGTATTAGCTGCATTCTACACACAAAGCTCATTAACTGAAACTTAACCCTGTACTGTCTTCCTAAACTCTCAATCCAAACATGGATTTTAGCAGTTCTTTCTTACTGTAAAACACTACATCACAACCAATGGCTCTTATTTTATAAAGAAAGGACCCATTATAAATACTCAAATACCACCAAGGAAGAAAAATGATGGGAGACATGATTCACATTCAGGTGCCCTCCTGATTTCAAAGTCTGAACTGTTTCCAGTTCACCAACAAGCTTGTGAGCTCAGTTGCCAACCACACAAAAAAACCCACCACATCAACCAACAGCCAATTATTGCTTTTTGTTCTAGTTACTGTGGGAGTCCCTGAAGTAGTACCAAATAAAGTCCTGGCTTCAAAGAGTTTTCATTTTCCTTAGAGAAAATATTTAAGAGAAGGAAATGAGGGATAATCTGCCTAAAAGCAGATAAAATTAGATGTAAAACTAATTGTTACAGACAGGTCAAAGTCTGAGACTACTGTGGGCTGCAGTTGCCAAGGAAGGCTTAATGGATAAGGAAGGCCTTGATGGCAGAGGAAGATAGTTATTTTTCAGTATTCATCTATCAGTCAAACAAATATCATATTATCTATGCGCCAGGCATCATTCTAGGTGCACTGGTAAACAAAATAAAGTCCTGAGTGTTCCTGCTGAATAAGGAGTATAAACGAATGAGCATAGTGATGTAGCTACCAGCTTGGGAGGATCTGGATGAAATGAGATTGTCTCTGTTCAATGCCAGGTGCTGCCATCAGGAACTGTGGACAAGCTCCGCGGAAACCGGAAGTGTTGTCACTCACCCACTCAACCTATCCCACTCCACCCCAACTAGAGCCCCTTGAGGAAAGCGATCAAGTCACGCAACCCGCAAGAGCGCTTAGAAGCAGAGGGTCCTGTCATCTAAGAGCACCCAGATGAGGCGGCAGTCCTGATGGAGCGGCAGTCGGCATGTGTCGGGCACCAGCACTAATGCAAAGCCTTCGTCCTGGAGCCAGTCTCATCGGGCCCAAAAAGGACCCCGACGCCGACCTCGGCACCCGCCCCCAGCCATCCCGTGAAGGATACCTGCGCCCCGAGCCCGGTGGACTCCAGCCAGCAGCAAAGCGGAAGCACGTGGGGACTCCGAACCTTTGCGGAAGAGGCGGGCGCAGCCTAGCGGGTGCCTGGCCCCCAGCTCTCACAGATCGCCCCTCCGCGACGCGCGTCTCGCTCGCAGGCTTGAAGGCGGGGCGTGCGCCGGCGCACTAAGGGAGCGGCGATGGCGAGAGGGGACCTTTTCAACCCGGTCGCTGAGTGATGACGTCAAAGCCCGCGAGGCGGAGCTGTAGCAACCGCGGCTGTACGGTTTAAGTCTCTGCGGGCTGTAGCAGTGATGGTGGGTGTCGTTTGCCTCCTCAGGTCAGAATTAAGATACCGCGGCTACGGAGGGCAGAATAAGTAGATGGTCGCACCCGCATGGCCTGTCACTACGTGGGGCTAGCTCGGGTCCCAGACAGGCCCAGGTTTTGAGTATTAGCCTGGTTATGCGAGATGACTGGCTCCCAAGATGTGCGCGTAATTTTGAGTCCTCTTAAATAACGTCCTAATGTGACAAATTAGGGAAACTCAATCAGCAGACCTTTCTCGTTCAGCTCACTTGACCCTCCTCATCCTCAGTCATGACCTCGTAGATTTTTGTCTGGGATTCCGTTTTCTACCCACTATTATTAGGCCTGTACCCGCTGTCAAATGCTGGAGTTCTTAGGAAAACCAGCTCTGGGGTTCTGCTGTTTGGTTACTTCCCTCTACCCCACCCCCAAGCGAACTGTCAAGCAGTTGACTTAAAAGGCCATAGTCATGAATTTGGGGGTCAGAACGTTGAATTAAACATTCTGCTCAACTTTTCTCTGATGCCTGTATCAGCCAAACTAATTTCCCTTTCTACCTTAAACTCCTTCGTCAAATCAAAATGTAATTCTGTAGTTACAAACCTAATGTAATCAGCACCACCCATGAGGTCCAACAACCATAATTTCATAATTCCCTCAACAAAATGTAAATATACTAGACAAGATAGTGATCAAAATTTTCCTATCCCTCTTGAAGTTTAACAGTCTAGATAAGAAAAAGGTGTTCAGAAAAAAGTATCCAGTGAGTAAAAACTAACGCACATAGAAGACATGGAAGGACTGTGAAATGGTGACCTGGAGCAGACCTTAATTTAAGAATGAGCCTTAACATTCTTTTTAACAGTTGAGTGGAAAGCTTTCCACACATGAAGTTTCCAGGACGGTGAAAGTCTCAGCAAAGCATTCCGTGTGGCCAGAGTACAGTAAGCAAGAGAGAAAATGGTAGGAAATTAGGCCTGACACATTAGGCACATGGGCCAGATTTAGGATTCTAGGTGTGGCATGGTTTCTAGGGAAACTACTGGAGTCTGAATAACAGAAGTGACAAAACCTGATTTGCCCTCTAAGGCTCAATCTGACTGCTATGCAAGAAAACAATACTACAGGAGAGCAAGAGTAGAAACAGAACCATCATAAGCTACTGTGCTGCTGTTACCTGTTCTGATAGTGGTGGTGGTCACAAGTGCTCACTGACTTAGGATATATTTTTAAGGTAGAATCATATGCATTTGCTTAAGGACTACAGACACAAGGTATGAAAGGAAACCAATATCAAGGTATTTGCCCTGAGCAACTGGATATACGTTCATGAACAGATAAATCTGAAATACTCAAAGCATTCAAAATCAAGACATGAAGTTTGGGTGTGTTTGAGGGAGTTTGGGACCTAGAAATACTTCTGAGTGACTAGAATGATGACTGTAGTCAGTAATGGGATTGTTTAAGATCAACTAGGGAAGAATGTTAGCTAGGGATGAAGTCTGCAACCAAGTCCTCGAAAACTCAGTAAAGGATACTGAGCAGTGGCCAGTTAGACAGAAATGTGTAGAACCCATTCACACCACCATGCACTTTATGTTGTAATCATTTGAACACGGGCTACAGCAAGTCATCTCTTGCACCGTATTTTGCTCTCAACACTGTCATTTTTGTTTTTGCCACTGGACTGCCAGGAAATCCCCTGCCTTGAGTGTTATTAAATGGCAATTTTATTAGGTGACCCACCATCCTCTCCTCCCCCAATCCCAACCGCTATACACACAGCTTAAAACTTACCAGTTTCCAACTCCCGAGACAAAACTTACCATGGAATAGAACTACAAAGCTGTTCTTAGTAGTCCTTACCTGTTGCTTCAGCCTCTCTAGCTCTATAAAACCTATACTTCACTCTAGCCAGTTTCTCAGTCACTGGAGATTGGATTTGGACATACAGTTCTCTCCTGTTCTTTACCAGTTTACTACTCATCCTTCAGGTCTTAACTATTTACATCAAAAATGTCTTTCCTGATCATTCTGACTAGGTCATATCCTATCACAGCCTTAGTATCCATCATCAACCATGTTGCTGCATCATGGCTTTTGCTGTATTTTAGTATCATCACATCTTTGATTAGACTGATGAGGGCAGGAACCAGTGATTCTGTCACCACGGAATGCTTAGTGCTTGGAATGGTGACCTGGCAAAGAGGGCCCAAATTTGCTGAATGAAGCTTTTGTGTACTGACTTAATACAGTGACTCCCTAATCTAAATACAATACTAACAGAAAGCCAGTACTAAAATAACAGTAAAAACTGCCTTCACTGAATCAGGTTATCTTTCACTACTTACATACTCAAGGAGCCAGTCTTCTGCATGAGACTGCATTAGGCTTCAGGACCGCTGTTTAATGTATTAAGATCCCAACTGAGAAGAATTGTAGTAGTCTAACAAGGTGAGGCTAACAAATTTAAGGTTTTTTCTTTTCTTCTCACAAGTAGCACTTCTTCACTTAGAGCTTTGCTCAGTGGTATAAACAACTAAAGCAAACTTCACTCAAGGACAATTAAGGTATCAGGTTTTAATATGATTTAATCTAATGTAATTTAAAACATTCACTAGTCTTTTCCAGTATTTCTGTAGAATTCAAAATGGGAAAGGGTATAGAATGAGCCTTAATAAATTATTTTCATATTCCTGAGGGTTTTCCCTCCCCCCATTAACTCTTTAGAAGGGATAATAAGTTTAAGAGCAATACTGATTTTTTTAATATAACTTACAGTCAATAAAACTTCAACAAATGGGATGAGATTCAGAAACTTAAAAGATGAAATGATGGGTTTTAACTTTGTGCTTACCTGTATCCCATTCCCCCTAAGATATATTATTGAAAATATAATGAACAATACAAATTTCCTAAGACACTTAGGAGGTGAATATTAACTACTTTCTACATTTTATGAACTGGTTGTTAACAGAACATCTGTTAACCTTCTGAGAATAAATACACATTCTCAAGTCTCTAAGTGACGTCTCCCCCATCACGGAGTCATACATGTACATAGGAGGTTAAAGAACAGCAGAAGCTAGCTGATTAAAAATACTTAATGGATTTTGTTTTAATATGAAGATAACGATGATCAGAAAACCTCTTTCAATAATATTCTTTAGAGATATTAAGATCTGAAAATAAAGTTGCCCTAGCCAAGGTAATCAATGACACTGTACCTTAAAGCTTTAAAACATAAGTCTCATTATCCATATGAGATGATTGATACTGTGCATTTAAATGAAAGTACTTTATATATGGCATGTTGCTATACCAAGCCACAGTGCCACATGTGACAACCATCTCTTTTCAACTCTGCTAGAATATGCATTTGCCCACGCAAGGCCTCCTGCAGGGAGGACAAGCATCAAGCATCCACGAATTATACAGAACACTTAGTACCAAGACTCAGATCTTAATGGGACTTTTTAAAAAGTTCTCTGCCCCATAGAGAGGCGCTCCTTTAAAAAATATAGTCTGAATTGAGGCATAAGTTTTAGATTTAGACTACAATGGTAGAATGCCCAAAAAAAGGTATAATATCTGAAAAAGAACAAACGATTCTTTTAAAAACATACATAAGAAATAATCAAACTACTAATACCTTTACACATTCATGACATCTGCACTAACGCATAGAAGTTTGAAACCTAGAAAGCATTTCTTCTCCATCCCATCTCTGAACTGATTCATAGAGATCACTGTATAAAGAACTTATTTCAATTCTGATTTTAAATGTCATGAAATTATTTTCTACACAGATAGCAAAGTTAGTTTTATATATAGAAAGATTGTAAGCACACATCATCTAGGGATTACCCAGTAAACCACAAATATTTTATCTATCCGCCTAAAATAAAGCAAACATATGGTTGTGGTACATCCCAGGCAGATGTCATTTAAAGCACACAAGGGGAGGTGCTAGCAGAAGAAATACTTATTTGCAAAAGTAAACAGATAACCCTTCCAATATGATGTACCACAACCACACATGAGAAAAGTCAAGAACTTTTATTTTAAAATAAACATTGAAGATTCCCCCCTTCCCCACCACCCTACAAAACTTTGAATGTGGAATGTTCAATAGCCTATCCATTTTAGAAGGTTACAAAACCAGCAAAAACTCCAGTTGTCTAATGATGAATGTTTGAGAATAGTTTTATGGGTTTAAGTAGCTGAGCACCTACTGGAAAAAGTCCTTAGCTAAAGGCTGAAAACTAAATTCAATTTCTGCACAGAAAATACCATTAACTTAGTAGCCTTTGCTTAGTATAAGGTGGGATTAATTCCCCATGAAGTCAAAGTGGGATACAACAAGCAGCTTTAAGTTCACAGGCACACACAACTAGTGCTCCAACTGCTGGCACAAATTTCAGCATCGCACATAAGTTACTAAACTGCCCATCGTCATCAGACGTGGGACTCTCCCCATACATCTATGGGAGGGAATCACCACTTTGAATATAAATACCTCCATGTGAAACAGATAATTCAGTTAGGGTTAGACAAAAGATAAGTGCAAGTACTGTAGAAATAGCTGCTGGAAATAACCATAAAATTTGTAACACTAAACTGCACGGGGTGAACCACATAAGCTGCTAACTGTTGAACACCAGTGTTTCAAGATACAACTTTTATAAACATGTTTTATTTTGTTTGCTTATACCATCAGAAGTGAAACTATTGACTGTCATTTCCCTAAAATAGGGAAATCAATCTAAAACACATACTGGTGCTTTTCAAAAGATAGCAATTTAAAAGGGTGGCAGCAGCAGGCATTTGATGTCTTTTTCTTTTAAAAACTTTCAGGCTGCAGGAAAAACATGTAACCAAGAGTGTTATGATTATCCATTAGATTTTCATCAGTACCTGTACCAATTTAGGTGACAATACAGCAAGATCCAAGGATTAGTGACAGACAATGTACGTCATAAGGAATGATATATACTACCAATCCTTACAAAAGTCATTGTCAAAGAAACTGTTAAGTGTTTGAAAGGTATCTAAATATTTCACATTAAGTACAGAAGCGGCCATCCAGATTATATCCCTTAATTGTTGCATATTTTTCAAAAAGTGCCAATCAAAGCCTAATTTTGCATTTTGGCTTTGTCTTATACAGTATCAGCTGTTAAAAAGCAATTTACATGTGTCTTAAACCACAGTCGTCTGGCCAGAGGATAAATAGTGCCGTGTCAAAGCCTAAGGCTGGTACCCAGCCTTGTATGTGTGATTAAGGGCCCATGCATAATTTGGTATGCATCTAAATGTTCAGTGCTCCAATTTAAGTGGAAAAGGTGTAAAATGCAGTTGTTCTGCCAAACCACACTCCACTCCTTCCATCTTCCTTTCAAGGGAAATATTTTAGTTTTGTCAGTTACCATTGAATGACTCTAGGGCTGATTTGTAGATTTTATCCAATGTCAGAAGTCAATCTTGCTTTATCCAAGCCACTTCAAATAACTATGGAGATATCACCCCATTAAAGTATATTATGTTTTACTCCTAAGCAAGGGTGAGGAATCTGAGTATCATGTGCAAGGCTCAAGATGACGCTTAGGACAGAACATGCAGAGTAAAAATAGTTTCCTTCCATATCCAGGTAATATAAAGCTGACAATTGTAATCCTGTCTTTATGGGATGAAAACAGTCCCTTTACAATAAGTTTCCTGAAAGGGAGAACAAATAGATAATAACTCTTCTGGTAACATATTATGGTACACTGGCCAGTGTGTTTTTGGCGATTAAACATAATCCTGTGAATCAGATTAATTCACTTGCTGAGTGTTCATTTGCGGCATCCCTCTGTTGGGTCTTGGGGGCCCTCCACGACCTAGAAGACAAAAATGGCATTTGGTTTTTCTTTCAAATATTATTTGTTTTGCCTTCAAGCAGATTTTCATCTGAAGTCAAGAAGCATGTGGGCAGCTTGTCACATTATTAGGTTTAAGAGGTCAATTCTTCAGTGTTCAAGTTTCACCTGTCCTGTAAGTTGCCATGCGCAAATTTGCTCATGTTCTCTAGTTAAAAGAAGAGTAGAGCTAATGGAGTATTCCACCAGTACTCATTCATTCATTCATTCAACAAGTATTTATTGAGTGCCTACTATGTGCCAGGCACTGTCATCAGGCGTTGGAAATAGATACAGCAGTGAAGACAGACAAAGTACCTGCTCTCGTGGAGCTTACATTCTAGTATACACGCTAGCTTACATTTCAGGTAACATCATACTATCAAAATTAATAAAAGCACCAGAATGAAAAACAGACCTTATTACCTAAACTGTTATAAAGAAACTACATAACATTCAAAATTGTATAATGACTTGTAACAGATAAAGTAACTTTTTACATGCTGTTGAAACAGATTTTTAGCTACCATTCAACTCAACTTTCATTGAATATGCTACAAGGTGAGAAAGAACATAACCCACATTCACATGCAAATATCCTTTGATACTTCAAGTCAGTAATTCCCAAGTGATCCATAATTTTAAAAAAAAAATGCACCTTTTTTGCTGGCCAGTTTCTACTAGCATTGAAATTAAAGAATTTTGTAATTCCTCCTTAATATACATTTGTATACATATTATGGCCAATATCTAGAGGAAATCAATTCAACTTCCCTCAAATCAGAGAACCATTTAGAACTTCAGATCACATGAAATGCTACCTCTAATTGTTACACAGATTGACTTACTACCCAAATAGGAAGTAGTTTTCCTATATTAAGAGACAAAACAAAAAACTCTTAAAACCTGTAATTTTTAAGTATAGTTCTGCAAGTTGGTTATGAATTTGGAGGCTTTGTTTAAAAGTCAGAAATAATGACATTTATAACACTAATAGTGGTCCAAAAGTCATTGAAATTTCAATTTTCTATCACTTCTAAATGGTTCTCTAAATGTCACTATGGCTTATCCGGCCATTAAAGGGTTTCTGGCCCTAAAATATAATAAGCATGTTTCAAAAATGAAAAAGGAATAATAAATTTATATAAATGTTCAATCTCATTCCAAAAATGTCTTACAAAAATGTTTCAGTAAGTACTTCCTAAAAACATTTAGCAGGTTTTAGGACCTGAAAAATAATTTGCAGTTGGAAAAACACTTTCTAAGGAGGAGAAATGTTCTAGTTTTCAAGACAGTTTATATAGTAACAGGGATAATCATTCAAAAAATTAAATTTGGGTTCAAGATAAGTTTTAGAAACAGAGCATTTCATTTAATCCCTAGCAACAACTCTGGAAATGATAAATGTATTCCTAACATGTAACCTACATGCAGACTATGAACAGCTCTTCCAAGGCCAGAACAGAAGCTCCACTTAGGAGCTAGGATCACCACCACAAAATATTACCTCGTGGGGCTCCCCGTGGTCCACTCTGCCCAGAGCCTCGCTTGAAATTCTGCTGATATCCATCCTAAAAGACAAGCTAGTTAGTACTGAGGAAAAGGTAATTTTTAATGCTTACTCTATTCTTACAGTCTTTCATAGCATACAAAATTCTTTGTTATTCTTTTAGACATTTAAACATAGCCTTGCTATAAGATATTCTGTAATAGTACTTCTCTTATTTTTAAGATCAACGAGATACACTTCTTTGCTCATAAAAATCATTGTGTTTATCAAACTCTATTATATTGAGAGCTAAGAAAAGCAAAAGTCATCATTCTCCACAAAGAAGTATCTTGTACAGAGGTTCAAAATTAGCCCCAAATTACTTACTCTAGATCGTCAAGCAACTACATTAGTCCCTTTCATTGTGGTACTTAGGTCAGGTTTATATTTTTAAACAATTTCACCTACCCTCTGATAGCCAGAGTAGTCCCGGGGAGCACTGAACTGAGATTGTGTATAACCACTGTTTGGAGTGTTAGTAGAGAATGAAGGGCGGTAACCATCATATCCTCCTAAAATTTAGGACAAGAAGAAAAAACAATTTTTGTTGTTGTTATCTTCTTAAAAGAGTTTTTACCTTCTCACTACTGACCAAGGAAGAACTGAAAAACTGTTAAGCCATGCTAGTTATTCAACCTAATTTCTAATTTCCTACCCTGATCTAATTTGTCTCTATTGCCTTCGAAGATGCAGCAGTTACCCATCCTCGCACATAAACACACAAAAAACAACAAATCTCCATAAGGTCTCGTAATTTATAGAAAGCACTATCCTTTACAGGACAGTGGTAGATATGGGTTTAATACATACAAAATACTCAGTCCCAATTCTGCCAACTTAAATAATTCTTATCAACACATACCAAAAAAAAGTTTACACTGTACATAAGAAGCTAATGCAGAGATATAATTTTTTCATAAAAAACATGACATATTTCTATATACTGTGCAAATCAGAAAAGAATATGAACTTTCTTTTGGGGGTTTTTGTCTTTACCTCTGAATCCATTAGCAGGTCCTCTGTATCCATTCATCAAGCCTCTAGCACCACGGGAACCTCCACGAGACACACCACGACTGTTGTAATAGGGCTGACTGCTACGTGGAAATCCAGTGTTCTGCTGAGGAGGCTGCTGGTGGTTACCAGTCACTTGATGGGGCTGGTCCTGAGAACCATGATAAGTGCCAACCACTATAACAGAAAGAAAAAAATACATATATACATGTATACACACACACAGCTCATTACAATTTGCCTGATTTCCTATACGCCTTCTCGCTTAAGAAATTTCTTACAGTGTCCTCAAAGTTTAATTCTGTCCTTAAATTTTCATATTAATAACAGAGAAAACTACACATTAATGAAATCCCCATCTTGCTCCTACCCCTGTACTAAGCTAAGAGAATGAAATTCTCCAACAATAATTCCAAACCTCTGAGAGCACACATTGTGTGAAAGCACACCTATCCTTCTAAATGACTTGAAAGGCTGTATTATTTACACATCTTCTGAAAGGCACCTCTATATAGCACAAATGACCTACAATAATCAAAAGACTTTATATACTGAAATACTTAGATTCTGTACCATTTAATTACTTCTTTTCATTACAATAAAGCTCCTATTGCTAGTTTTCTTATTCCTCTAAATTTCCCTTGATATTTGTTAAAACATACAAAAACATACCTTCCCCTAGCTAAGCAGCTATAGCTAGAATACTCAATTACAAAGATAAATCAGCAGAGGCCTTCAACATATACCCTGTCATACTTGAGTACATTTCAAGTATTTTCAATGCACAGCCAATTTATAAAAGAATTAAATAGTACTCATACTGGCACTTAACCCCCTGAAGTGAAGGTTCTACTATTGGAAGTATGGAAGTATTCTAATATGAAAGGTTGTCCATGCTATTATACCTTGGATCCCTCCTCCTTCCACAATGGGGAGAAGCCTAAAATCTAGAAACCTTCAAAAATAAAATAGCAAGGTACATTCCTGGTATTACCCCAATGTTCATAATTCACAGGAGAGAAAAAACAAGGCTAACAGTAACTTTGGGAGATAAGGAAGGTATAGACCAAAGGAAGGGCCATACTCAAGGAAGAAAAAGTCAGCAGCCTCCAGTCAGCCCAAATGTTGTATGTTTGGGCAGAGAAACAAGGTAGTGTGAGTCTTGAAAATTTATCTGACCTACTTTGTATCTTCAAGAAATCAATGTTTATAAGTTCTCAGAATGCTATTTTGCAATGAAAAAACTAGAGAATGCCTAGGAAGAAAAGGTTCTTTTTTGAACTATGTAATGGACCAAATACACCTAAGCACAATGTGATCTTTCAAATTATCTTTTACTACATTCTCAAAACATAGCTATAAAGCAAATATCATACCAGTAAATTTTTCTATCTATAAAGATTCACTCAGGAAATTCCCTAGCAATCCAGTGGTTAGGACACGGGTTTGATCCCTAGTAGGGGAACTAAGATCCTGCCATACCAAATGGTGTGGCCAAAAAAAAAAAAATTTTTTTTTTAAGTAAAAAGATTCATTCATATGCAAGTAGAAAATGGTCAGAAGAAGTGAATTTTCGACTTTGTCAGCAAGAACTTTATTATCCTTGGTCAAATCTCACTGCAAGAAACTCAAAGCAGAACAATTAAAGTGTGATCTTTATTTTAAAGATCCTAGTTAAATGCACATAAAGCATAAGCATGCACTTTCAGTCCATAAAAAAAAAAGTCATATATCCTTGCAAGATCTTTTTTTAATGTCACTGTTGATGAGATACTAATTCAAAACTTCTGAAATGATGGGGGACTTTCCTGGTGGTCCAGTGGCTAAAATGCCACACTCCAAATGTTGGGGGCCAGGGTTCGCCCCCTGGGAACTGGATCCAACATGTTGCCACTAAAGATCCACATGACACAGCTAAGACCTGGTGTGGCCAAATAAATATTAAAAAAAAAAAAAAAAAAAAAAAAACTTCTAAAACGATGGGATACACTGACTTAATCAACAAATATCATTTAACGCCCTCAACATGCCAAGCCAGGTCCTAGACACAAGGGATGAGAGAGTTTCTGACACACAACCCTTGCCCATAAGGAAGTTTTAACAGTAGGAAATAATAAGTGAATAAAATACACATATAAGTAAAAACATCTATATTATTTCAGGTAACAAGAGATTAAGGAAAACACCGAGTAGGGTAAGTAAATGACTAAAGTAAGCATATTATATCTGGACAAGGCGATGAAGGGAGGTCTCTGTGAGGTGGTATCTGAGCACAGGCTTAAAAGTCACAAAGCAAGCTATGCAAACAGTGGAATAAAGTTTCAGGCAAAAAGAAAACAAAGCATAAAGGACTTTTTCTTTACATTAAAGAAAGAAGAGAATTTGTGTCTGTGGCTGTTTGGGCACGTAACGAAGAAAATAGGACATACAACAGGATCAAGGTAGGGGCCTAGATCATGGATCTCGTATAAGGTAAAGACTGGGTTTCTTTTCTAAATATAATTGAAAGTCACTGGGAGGCTCTGAACAGGAAGAGAGACATCTGATTTACATTTTAAAATCACTCTAGCTACTGTGTGGAAAACAGACTGGGCTAACATAAGAGTCAAGGGAGAGAGTTGCAATATTCTAGATAAGAGTTGATGGCAGCCTAGATTGCAGTGGTAGTGTGGATGTATTTGAGCAAAGCATATGGGCTGATTTATTTTGTACTGAAAATATCTGTAACTGTTTTGAAGTTAATTTTCATTGATAACATATTGTGACAAAGTAAAAAAAGATTATCTAGCATCAATGCTTCATAGTCAATTAGTGAAGTTGAGTAGAATATAAGATAGATTGAACTCAACTGGCACAAAAGGCAAAACTAACCAAATCAAATGATAAATCAAATTGATAGATTTATCAATATGATAAATCACATATTGATAATTCTCACAATATTTCAAACTGTTTCATTATTAGATAAGTTATGGTGATCTGCAGTCAGCAATCTTTGATGTTACAACTCAAGTGAGGTCTTGGAGGATGGTTAGCATTTTGGGGCAATAAAGTATTTTTTAATTAAGGCATGTACACTGTTTTTTAGGCATGATGCTATTACTGCACACTTAATAGACTATAGTATAGTGTTAAGAGAATTTTTATATGTACTAGGAAACCAAAACATTCATATGACTCACTTTATTGAGGTATTTGCTTTATTGCAGTGGTCTGGAACCAAACCTGCAATCTCCTCAAGGAATGCCTTTACGTGACACTGAATAATTAAAGGAGCCTGAGAATGAGAAGTCCAATTTTATCATTCAGAAGCATAGACTGCATAACTGCCAAATTTCTATCAGACTATGGTTGATTCAAACTCTACTGATTAGTGATGCTAACTACCACAGGGATATGTAAGAAAAATTATTGTTGACCCAAGTCTGTCAAGAAATCAGAAGAGTCATTCACATCAGTCAGGTTTACTAGTTTGTTGTGGGATTCAAATTAAATCTCTAATTATTTGAATTAAATAAGCAAAGACCTAAAAATATATATATATTTATGTCTTACAAATATAAGAAACCTACTATTGTCAGAGATATGGTTACTGGCCAAATTATGACCTTAATTGCTGGCAAGGACTTTGTTTTACCTAGTCTACTAAATGTACCCTTACCATGCCTTTACTGCTTAACTTTGTATAACTGACTTGCTGCCAGATATCATGCTACCAGGCTTCAATTAATTAGCAATTAAAACCAAAGTTGATCCTAATTCAAATAACAAGTTTAATTCCACTAAAATCACCAATGACATAGGCTATTATGAAAACTCACTGACCAAAGGAAAATGGGCATATGGTCCCCAAAACCTGCACATAATTCACATACAGCGAATATGGACTTGATTGTACTCAGAATCAGCAGTGAAAAATTAATTTGTTTTGGACTACTACCAAAATAAAAACTCTTGGTCACTGCCACTCTAAAGTCCAAACTCGCCTAACAATGTCAATCACTGCAGTGGAAAGCAAGAAGCCGACTGGTTTTCCTACCTGTTTGAAGCTGTTCTTGCTGAAGCTCTGTTTGTTCTACTTGGTGAGACTGACTGGAAAAGCTCTGGTTATAACTGGCCTGGTACTGATTTTGCTGTTTTAAAGTTTCTGGTTCATTAACAGGAGGAACTGGGGCATTCATATTGAACACCTATAAGTAAATAAAGTAAATGATTAGTTCTTCCCTTTATGCTAATCATTTTCCTACTTTTAACATGGCAGATCTCAATGCTGGTCTTAACTGAGATGTAAACAATAAGCATCACAAAAGTCTCAAGACATTTATTTCTCTCTCTGTCTCATACACACACACACACACACACACACACGAGTTTCTCAGTTAATGCACTTCAGTGTTGGAAAATACACATACAAGTCATAGAGCACTTTTTAGCAGAGTATAAACAAGGATTAAAAATCTGAGAAGACACAGGATTAGAATCCTTGGAAATGCTATTATAAATGAGAAATCTTAAAAGATGCAAACCCCTGATATACTATCATTAGATAAATTAAATCTATGAACTTTAAGTTGAATATTTCATTTTATTTTAATTGAAAATTAGTATTTTAAGCATTTAACTATGAATTTTCCTGTGAGCACTGTTTTAGCTATATTCCATTGATCACGGTATTTTCGTTATCATTATTTTCTAGAAATCCTGTGATTTAGAGATGCTCACTGAAGAACCAAAGTGTAGTATCATAACATCTATTACTCTGGGATATAATTCAGTAAATTAAAAGATTCAGTAAATATGACAAAGTGTAAACAATTAATCTCCAGGTAATGATCTGTGTTGTGTGTATGCTCCACCGTGTCCGACTCTTTGGGACCCCATGAACTGTAGCCCACCAGGCTCCTATCCATGGGATTTTCCAAGCAAGAATACTGGAGTGATTTGCCATTTCCTTCTTCAGAGGATCTTTCTGACCCAGGGACCGAACCCACACATCTTCTGTATTGGGGGAAGATTCTTTACCACTGTGCCACAAGGGAAGACCTATGATATATATCAGTCTACTTTTTTCAAATTTAAAATTCTGTTACTTTAAAGGGTGAAACTACAAAACAAGATGTAGGCACATAACTCCAAAGATTCAAGTTTATCTCTGTGAACAGAAAAAAATGAGCTTTATGTTCAATTAAACATAATCTAAAGTTACAGTAGATACAGACTCAAGCACAAAGTTTTTGTGACTTTTTGCTGAGATTCTACCATGAAGATAGTACACACCAGGCACTTAATGTCAACTGACTTAATCTGCTTACCGTTTGCATGGATTGGAATGGAGCTGCATTTACATTGATTCCACTGCTATGTAAAGGTTTGCTTGTCCCAGCCTGGAACACTTGAGGCTGAGAAGCAGCAGGAAGGGATGATGATGCTGTAGTCTGGTCTGTATTTAAAGAGATCGTTGCCTAAACACAAAGTGAATAGATGCACTTTAGTGGTAAACTAAGACCCATACATATGTTAATGAACTCAACTATCTTATGAAACAAAAATAATACAGTGAATGAGTTAGGTCCAAAACAAAGAGATACTGTATTAACAGTTATTTGCCTCCACCAATTCAAGTGCCTCATCAAGTTTATATGACCTAGTAACACAACTTGCCTGAATCTGGTCAATCGGTTCCTTTTGTGGTCGTTGCTCAGTAGCATGAGAAGGTTGGTACAAGGGTTGAGATGCTGTATATCCCTCACTTGTGGATGAAACCAAAGGAACCTAACAAAGAAGTAAAGAAATCAAAGATTCATTCTGTTATAAACCAACTTCATTACATAAAGGGCTAAGAAACAGATATTCATGTTAAAGAGACTATAAAACCTAACAACTGGAAAAATACATATATTATTAAGGTCAAAGTTAATAAACCCAAGCCCAGTTACGAAGTTCCCTATAAATGTAGATAATATCTACACTAAATTTTAAAGTTATGAAATCTAAACTGTCATCTCAAATTCTCAGTTTGAAATTTTAACACTTCATTATAATTAAAAACCACAAGGATTAACAAATTGTTTTTATTAGTTCATTAAAGGAAAATAAAGGTAAACATGGAAATAAAAGTTGATAGCTACTCATGCCAGACTTGACAATGATCAAACTCACACCTGGTTTTCATAAGCTAGCTAAGAAAGAGACCAAAGAACTGATTAAAAACAAAAACTGCAAAAATATTTCAGTCTTACCTGTGTAGCTTCTGGCTGTACAGAAACTTGATTAGGTTGAGCAAGTCTAGATTCAGAATGAACTGTAAAATTGACCAAAAAAATACTGTCATACAAAATCAAATTTCTTCAGAGATGTATAAATATCTTTTAGTCTCTAAAGTCAATTTTCTATAGCCAAATCCTAAATAAACTATTTAGCAATTAGGAAAGTAAATGGGGAAGTACAGGAAGGATTTTAGCTTTCAAGTGAGCATTAATCAACTGCCACATGCCTTTCACTTTTTTTTGCAGTGTTTGTCAAACAATACTAACAAATAGGTGTGGAGCAGAATAAGAATCAGTCCTAGAATTATCCCTGAAAAAGAGCTTTTTAAAGCAGTTAACTACAAACGAGCACAGTCAAAACTTTGAGATAGATAATATCCAGAAATATTGTAACTATCAATTTTTGTTATAATTGCAAATGCTTCCACTGGAAAAAATAAAAAGTTATCTTTAAAAAGCCTATATTCAATTCAGTGTGCATGTTATTGTCAACTTTCATCATTCTTCCACTACTGTTCCAAATCATGGTTAAACAGATAATCAAAAATACAGTATCTTTTGTTAGTCATTTGGAAATCATCCATTTTCATTGGAGAGTCTAGTTGACTTACCATCACTTGAAAATCTAAATAGCTTTACAGGTTACATCAGTGGTGCATGTGTTGACTGGCGTAGCTAAGAAAACTATGTATTTTCTTCCTCTGGTAGAGCTCAAAAAGTGAACACTGATAACTTTGTGAGTCCCTGATCTGTTTTCTAACTCTTAGTAAAGAGATATGAGCTCCCTTTCCTTTAAAAAATCCTAACTTACCATATTAAGTATGTTTATTAAACATAGTTTAATAGTTCCTTTACCAGCAACTCCTTTTATAACATTTAAGATCAACATTAAATGTATTACTTCATATCGTTTCACGTTTATGCCCTTAATGCTGACATGTTGTAGGAAAAAAACAAGATTCAAAATTACTAATGGTCTTTAAAAGATGCTCCACTTAACCCAATACAAAAGCACCAACCCTATTTATTGTGCTGCCATTTCAAATAATGGTTTAAGACTAGTGAGAAATTGAAACTTCAGCTGTCTTCTAGTCCATCTCTTCCACTTTTCTCTTAAGTATTTCCTTACCCCTTCACTACTCCATCTCATTTGTAAGTAATAAGATGTTGAGAAATCCTAAAAAGCTGCAATCATCCTTCAGAGAAAGACACCCATCTTTTAAAAAAGTAATTTGGTCTTTCCTTTTTCCAAATATAGATAACGTTTTTTTTGTCGCGCAGCATGTGGGATCCTAGTTCCCTCACCAGGGATCAAACCCACACCCATTGTATTGGGTACATAGAGTCTTAACCACTAGACCACCAGGGAAGTCCATTCCTAGGTTAATTTTGAAATATAAAAAGCCAAGCAAAATTTCATCGTACCAAAAAAAAAAAAAAAAACCAACCAGGCATAACACATCTATAGTTGTACAAGTCAGGATGTGGCTGCTATAGGGGAAGGGAAGAGGCTGTGACTAGTGACTACAAGGGAACACAAGTAGGCTTTTGGGGTATTAGTAATGTTCCACTTCTGGGTGCTGGTGAGTTCAAGTTTGCATGTACGTTTCTGTATGTCCCTATGCCAATAAAGTTAGCAAAAAAAAAAAATCCACCACTAATAACGATGGAACTACATTTATGGTTCACATTATTGGAAAAAAGAGTTAAATTTCTTACCAAATTAAAAGATACAAGATCTGAAAGTAATCATTAAAAATAAAAAGATTAATTTTCACGAACTTTACATAACCTAAAAACACTGGTTCTGTATTTCTCACATAAACATGATCACTACCAACCTGGAGGGCAAACCAGCTGGGGTATGTCCATGTTCTGTGCTGGATTCATCGGCTGTGCAGATACAATGGCAGGATCAAGTGTCTGGTTTTCAAAATCCAGCATTGAATCCTAGGATATAATGCAATTCATATTTAGGTAGGATATAATGTATAAAGTTTAGGCAGGATACAATGTAATTAAGTTAATGTAAACACTTAACCCATCTGTCATAGTGTTTGCCTAGTACCTACCTGTATGAAATTATAGGGCCCCTGCATTTGTGCCATAAGGTCCTGTACTCGCTGTCTTCTCACGAGGGGATCGGCTTGAGCCACTGGGGTCAAAGAGTGGGGTTCTGGTACTGAAGGAGATGCAGCCTGAGGTTGCTGCTGGAGTGAATTTACCACCTAAAGCAGAAGAGGACAGGTTGGTAGAATGACAGAGCTCCATCCATCACCATCATGACTGGTCCCCAAATTACACATACCATGTACACTATAAACAGAGTAACAGATTTGAATGTAGTCAACATGACCAAATTAAGCCAAAGTTAACATTCTGATCAATGCTCTCACTTCTACAGTGTTCCCAATTCCACAGGGTTGCCACATATTAATAGCATTTCAGGTTTACCTTGTAAACAGCTTAAAAAAAAAAAAAAAATACTGTGTCTACATCCTAAAACCAAGTATTTTACTTAAACTGTTAAGCCTTCTACAGTAAGTAAACCTATACACCTATATATAAATAAATATATATCTCAGTACCTGATATATACTAAGCATTCAAGAAAATGTTAGCTATTATTATCATTAAACTTAAGTTCCTATCATTTCACTCTCCACCAGTACCATAGGATCAAGCTCTATCACACCTTGTCTAAATAGCTACAGAAGCCAAATTTCACTCTACCTATCATCTTCCTAATTAATTTCTCCTAATTATTGTTTTAAGTAATTCCCTGCTCTGCTAAGAAATCTCACTAATTGTTATCACTACAAATTTACATATTTCTCTGCCTGGCTGTTAAGCCTAGGCAAGTCACCACCTTAGTTCCTTTACTCAATACTGAGCTAACCGAACTTGGTAATCAACAGCATCAGGGTAAAGGAAGAGTCTGAGATGACACCTCAATGTATCCCCCGTCAGGTAGTTTTTCCGAAGGCTATCCATGCAGGAGACCAGATTTTCATGGCGCAACCTGATTAACAGGTGTACTTAATAGATTGAGCATGTAAACTACACAGATATTTGTATATTTTCTTATAATTGGAACAGCAAAGCGGTGATTATATTAAATATCAACAGAAACAAATCACCTTTTAAACAGTCTTATATAATGAGTTTGTTATTATAATAAATGTACTTATAATGCAAAATACTTAAAAATCTAAATTTGTTCTTAGGAGAGATAAAAAAAGTACTAATTAAAGACAAAAGACAACCTTGTAACCGACAACTCTTACCTCAACTGTTTCAACTGTCCAGTCATCTACCTGCTCCTTTTCACCACTGCTGAACTGTGTTTCTGCCATAAATTGTCTATTTACATACTGCAAAGCAAAGTAAATGTTTGAGACCTCTGTTTGAAAGACAGAAAGAAAAAGCTAGCATAAAATAAAAATCATACCTCTGTTGATTCAACTTCATTTTGTTCAGTGTATTCTTCCACTGGCTCAGGTTCTAAAAGGTTAAAAAATGATACAAAAGAGTGAAAAATATATTTTTAAAAGTTAACAATTCATTTAAATCCAGTTCCCCATCATATAGTCTGAATTTACAAAGTTATAGTTAAAAGTAAGTTTCTGTATTTTATTACTCTTACAATAGTAGAAAACATTTTTTTTAACCATGTATTCCAGGCTTATTTCAGTTTCAACAGTAATTATTCTGGATCAAATATGATGCCAATAAACCAGCATCCTAGTCTCCACACTAATCTACTTGGTAAAAGTTGGGGGGGGCGGGGGAGAGACTACTTGGGAATTTTCTGGCAGTCCAGTGGTTAGGACTCAGTGCTTTCACTGCCAGGGCCCAGGTTCAATCCCTGCTCAGGGAACCAAGATCTTGCAAGCCCCTTTCCCCACCCCACCCCCCCAAAAAAACCCCGACTTAAATCGCTTTATATGGATCTGCAACCGTAAATTCCACCAATCTGCAGTGTTCCTATCTAGTTTCAACCTAATAGCTAACACTTGTATGAAATGCTTACCATCATATACATATTACTTCCTAAATGAAGAACCTGAGGTACAGAAGTTCAATAAGTTGCCCAAGTTTTACACAGCTACGTGTTGTAGCCAAGATTTTACCCAGGCAATCTGATTCTAGAATCCATGCTTTTACTCATCACAAAACTAATACTCCTTAGATAATGCTTCCAACAGTACTCAAAATTTTATTCATCAACTTATCATAAAAGTCCTCACAGTAACTGTTTACCTACATATTAGTGATACACTAGGTGCTAGAATAGATCTCTGGTGCCTGAGAAATTTATAGTTGTAACTCTCCATCATAGAAAACAACAACAAAACCTCATACCATTCTCCTCAAATACTGGCATGGTAATAAGCCAAAATAAATGAGCACACATCAGTCAAAATCTATTTGAAAAGCCATATATACAATAGTGGCCCCCTTATCCATATTCCAACCGAGCAATAATGCAGCAAGAGAAAGACATTTCTAACAGGGATAAAGATCAATAAGATAAATAACTGATATTTAATACCTCTGGGAATTACTCTTAATGTGTTTTGTCAATATTTGGTCATGCTACAAGTTTCTCTAAAAATCTAAGTGTACAAATGTAACTAAATAAATGTCTAGCTTGAACCTGTGGAAAAGGAAAGTAAAACCAAGACTCTAAACTAAAGTTCACAGTCACCTGAGTACTCACCAGCTTCAGCTACCTGGTCTTCAACTGTAGGTGCTGAGGCTGCCTCCTCTTCCTCACATAGACCATTCTGGTGGTTGTGGGTGCTGTCAAAGTAGTTTGACTGGAAAACACGCTCAACAATTTCCTTTAGAGCTTTATCTAAAAAAACATTATAATTATAATCTTAGACTATCTGACTTAAAAGATTAAACATTCTATAAGATATAGTAGTAAAAAAAAACCCATCAACTGTTACTTAGAAAATTAAAACATTAAATTCCAAAAGAAATTTATTACAAAATAAAAGAGAACAAATTATTTGTATTAAATTTTAAGCATTTCAAATAAGTTAGTCCAAAAAAAAGTCCAAAATAAAATCATTTATTCTTTCAATAACCATATATTTAGCACCTAACTATATGCTACTCAATGTACTAGGCACTGGCACTACAGAAAGGTATGTAAAAGACACAGTATCTGCCCTCCTGATGATCATTTATTCATTCAATATTTAGCACCTAACTATATGTGGCAAAGTGTACTAGGCACTGGGGCTACAGAAAGGTATGTGAAACACGTAGTATTTGCCTTCCCTAAGATAACAGTCCAATAGAGAAGAGCTCTCAACTACTCACAAAAACAGTAAAATACCATCTGTGAAAAGAACTACACGGAAGTACATGCACTGGACCTAATCAAGCAGAAACCATGAGAGGCTTCCCTGATGTAAGGACTGCAAGAGCTGACATCTGGAAGATGAGCAGTAGAGAGGAAAAAAGTATTTCAAGGCAGAGGCAACAGCATTTATAAAGCCCTGTACAAAGAAGGGTGCCAAATACAAGTCAATTTAAGTATGCATTGAGACTGAAGCAAAGGAAATAAGGAAAAAGCACAAGGAAAGATAAGTCTGAAGACTGTTAAGGGCCAGAATTTGCAAGGTCTTACAAACTATATATATAAAAAATGCAATTAAAATAAAACCATTAAAAGATTCTAAAAAGGGATGGATGGTGAATTCAGGTGAGAGCACTACAGAAGAGAAAAAGCAGAAAAGTAGAGAAAGTAGTAGATTCAAAAGGTATTTAAAAGGCAAATATAACTGTCAGAACTTGGTACATAAAGCTGTCAGGGCAACAAGTCAGGCAGAAGGTCTATGTCAGGAGTTAATTTCTGGCCTTGTAGATGTAGATCAAGAACTATTAATAGGTAACTATACAGAAAAATGAAACTTTAGAAACATTATATCAAAGGAGTATAAAATTAATCCTATACTCCTTTGATATAAAACTATTGGAAATTTCCTGGCCATACAGTGGATAGGACTCTGTGCTCTCACTGCCAAAGGCATGGGTTCAATCCCTGGTCAGGAACTAAAATCCCACAAGATGCACAGCATGGCCAACTAAACTATTTAACAATTTTTCTAATGCTGAACAAAATACTTCATGTGTTCTCTCTCCCTCTCCTTCAGAATATCCTGCCTCAGAGCTGTTTTAAAAACTTATGAAAACTGAATGCAAAAAAACACACTAATTTGAGTAAATTACACCTTTCTATTAACTGTACAAGTATTATATTCCTAAGATGCAAGAATGAGGCTAGGCAGAAAGTAACATCAAAACAAGAGACAGGCTTAGACTTTAACCCTTATTAATCAACAGAGTTCATGAAAATTTTATCAGACATGACCAAAAGCTACTTTTGAAACTAACAAATTTATACCCATGTCAATTATTTTCTAATCAAGTGGGGAATTCAGTACATATTTGTAGCAGAACTAAATCAAGAAGTTGTGTTTTTTTTAAACCAAGAAATACAAACAACATAGGTCAACACATCAAGAAAATGGATTTCTTACATGAAAAGATACACAAGGATTGGCTCCTCGTATTTGATTTACCCATTTCCTTAAAGCAAATACACCCCAAATTATATCATACAGTTTTGCCAAAAAATCTTGTAATTTCTTTTCAATCATAATAGCTAAAAACAAGGCATACAGATACTTTTGCCTTAGTATATTCAAATATCTACTTCTGTATATCAACATTAAAAACAGCTAACAATCCAGTCCCTTTTACTAAGTGGTTAAAATCTAAAATTCCTAATTTACTGAAGTAGTATAACTTAAAAATATCTTTAAAAAAAAACTGCATATTTACAGTTAAGGAGCTCATATATAGATTGTTGGTCTAGATAATTATTAGCTTTTTCAAAATACAAAAAAAAGAATATCCGAAATTAACAGAAGTCTAAGAAAAAATAAAAAAAGACTAAGGCAATGACCATGAATAGAATGCATGGGGTGGAGTAAATGTTTTTCACAAGATTTCATTCATAAGGAAAAACAAGTCCCCATTTAACACCAAAAACAATGAAAGCCAATTTGGTGTGAATCTGTCCCCCTGAAACAGACCAAGTTAAGAACAAAACCATGTTAATTTAGGACCCATATCTTTACCGATTTTTGGTTGTTTGATGCTGATGTTTTGATTTACATATACACAAAAAAATTGCAAAAAATAAATAAAAACATACAAAAAGCAAACAAACCAAAAAAATTAAAAAGTAAACAGTGGATGAATATTACTTACATATTTCTAAAGTTTTCAATTAACATTACTTTTAAATAGGAAATTAAACTTTAAAGGTTCTTAGTCACAAGAATCAAAAGTTGTCAGTGATACTCACAAGTTGTTCCACATACAGGTTTCTCCTTTCCTTCCAGCAAGTCCCACAGGTGAATGGAGGCATGTTCATACTGCTCATTCAACCTAATAATAATAAAACATCTGGTTAATTACTTTTCAGTTGTTAACACAATATTTAGAAGTTTTTATTATACCACTATACCTCAAGCTCATGTCTCGTTCGGGGTCTGCTAATTTGTAGAACTCATCTAACAACGACAATTCCTCTTCAGACAATATTGGCACTCCATTCAAACCTTGCTTCAGGTCAGTTCTCACTTCATCATCTCCCAGTTTGTCCAAAACATACTGCAGCTCAAGTACTGTCTTTAAACGTTTCTGTTCAGCTTCCTCTCTCATAAGCTGCTCCCGACGTGCTGTCTTCTTTATTGTTTTCTGAATCTGCATAAAGACATAAACATAAGACATAGAAATACATTTTATAAAAACTCTTTTACTTCAATTTCAGGTCCCAAGTAAATAAGACACACTTCACTCACCAAGTTAGATGTGACTCGGACATACAAAAGAATGACTCCCAACTTTAAAAGTTTAATAAATAGAACTGTTTTAAGTAGTTATTTATTAGAAATTCAAAACACGTGTTTTCCTAGAAGGTATTACACTTCAGAAATGGTACCAATGAAACAAATATTTGCTTCAAAATAATCTAGCAGACAGGAAATGAGGAAGTGAGTATAGATAAAATATAATGACTCACGAAACGATACTAACTGTAGAAGATAGGTAAATGTAAGTTCATTACAGTCTTTGGTTCTTAAATTTTTCCATAATAAAAAGTATAAAAACTAAAAATTCTCATTAAGGTTCAGAGTCAATTTTAAAAAAGAAACCCTACCACAGCCACAATTAAAAAAAAAATCTATGTCTATCTTTAATAAAAAATGGTTCAAAATTCTAATTTCAATTGCCTACTACTGACTTAAAAGGAGATGTCAAACACACTACTACCCTCTTATCCCAAATAATCCACCAATTCCATTCTAGGAAGAAAGGCAGGAATGAGAAAATAAGTTGAGAAAGCAAAAGAAGTATGACAATAAAGAAAGCCACTTTGGATGAAATGAGAAGTTCAAGTAGGGAAGAATATGAAGACTAGAAAAGGTAGGCTTGAACTAGGTTAAAGAACCTCTTGAATACAAAACAAAAAACATGTTTAATAACTGGAAAATGCAACAAAGGATCAGAGTTAAAATAAAAGACTGCCAACGAAGTTAAAGGCCCAGTGAAAAGTTCCTTTTTTAACCAGTGTTAAAAAAATCAAAGGAAGATACAAGTATCTTCATTTACACTGTGACAGTAGCTTCAGAAATATATTCTCTATATTAAACTGTATATGGTAATTTTACTTCTATGACTCATTAAAAAAAAAAATCAGAAACAAAAAATTGGGCAGGGTTCTTCAAGCCTGAGGGTCCGACTTAAGCTAAATGGAACAAATCCCTACTTGGATGTAAATCAAATAACCCTTAGTCCATTTTCAGGAGTATCATCAATATTTCCCAGCTTCAATCAAATTTAATAAGTAACAATAATATTAAGTGCATGAACCATTAGTTACGCTTCAAATACTGTTCTAAGCACAACCCTATAATGAGGCAGGTACTAATTTTTTTTTTAACAGATTAGAAAACTGAAGCAATGTGACAGCCTCCTCCCTCTCCTTCTCCCTTTCCTTTCTAAACCACTGGCTCTTTCTCTGGAAAACACTGACTGATACAGGTATAGGAAAGTTAAGTAATCCTTTCTCTAAAGTCTTACAACTATTAAGTAAAAGTGGCAGAATCAGGATTCAAACCAGGGAGCTTGGTTCCAGAATCAGAACTTTTCACCTATGTACTACATTGTCTCTCATCACCTAATAAACTATTTCAACAAATCAGAGGCAACTTTATTCTTCAAAGTTGTTGCAAGCCTTTCTTCAAGGAGCCAACACTAATTCAGAAGGATATTAACTTTCTGGTCTCAACTTTCAAGAAAAGTATTTGACTTTGTTCATATTTGATTTTTATCCTGTTCCCAAAGACTTTGGTCACATCAAAAGATGTTGGGGAAAAATACACCCCCCTTCATTGGATCAAGAGCTGAAACAAGTGCAACATATCAGCCGGCCACATACCTTAAGATCCCTAATGGAGAAAGTAGTAACCAATTATATAAACAAGCCTCTTTATTTTCTGAGAGTTAACAGTATTGTAAGATAGTCCTGAGGCATAAAGGAAGACATGGAAGATAGAAGTCTACCACGTTTATACAACCATCTCTTGGTATCCAAGGGGACTCAATCCAGGACACACTACTCCACACCTCATGGATGCCAAAGTATCTATACATGTTCCAAGTACCTTACAGTACACCCTCTATATCTGTGGATTCAACCAACCTAGGATTTCAATCCCCGGATCCAGACCCCCACAGATACAGAAGGCTGACTGTATATATTTGCACAGATAATTTTTTAGACCAATGATACATGTCCGTCATATATGAAACTCAGTCCTTTTAAAGGGCATCTTCAAGGTGTTACATTAAACTTCACAGAATTGTAAAGTAACTTAGATATAATTGGATCCAATCCTCTCTGCCTTGCAGAGAACTTATCAACAGCAATGCAAAAACTAAAACTCAAAAAATCTTCTGCCTTTATTTTTAATATTTTATAAACAGATATGCCACCTTTTACTTACATCTTGGCTTAATGCCATGAAACTCCTCTGTAATTCTTTTGCAAACTCCAAGTTATTTGTGACTTCCTGGTACTTAGACACGGCATCCTAAAAATAACAAAAAGAAAATCCAACTTTTACTGGAAACACAAAATTAATCTTATTAAAATAAGTTACATAAAATCTAAATTAAATGTAACATCTTATTAAGTTACATAAAATCTAAATGAAATATAACATCTTATTAAAATAAGTTACATAAAATCTAAATAAAATATAACATCTTATTAAAATAAATTACATAAAATCTAAATAAAATATAACATCTTTACCAGCTGATCTTGATTAAGCCTTTCCCCTTTGTTCATTCGTTCCTGATAATCATCAAGCTTGCCCTATATTAAAAGAAAAAAATAATTATATTCCATACTGGAAGTATATACCAGCTTAACAATGCTAAAATAACAAATCCATATAATTCTCTAAGTTTGTCTGAAATCTTGCCCTAAACATAATTTTTACATACTTTTTAGATAAACTACAGTTTAAGTTAGTATCTAAAACAGCATTAGTTTAATTGTGAGTTTAAAAAATGAATTTAAATATCCCAGCCATGCTGATACCAAATATTGTATTTTAAGTTAATGATAAGTTACTGCTTATTTTAAAAATTATTTTAATTGGAGAGTAATTACTTTACAATGTTATGATTTTTGCCATACATCAACGTGAATCAGCCACAGGTATATCTGTCCACCCCCATCCTTGGGCTTCTCAAAAAAGATGTGCATCAGATGGCCCAAGCATGATACCCATGCACATGAGTGACAGCCACAATTCAATGAAGATTCCACTTACACTCAAGTGACCATATCAGGTACCTTATTTTACTAAGTGTTAAATTTTTGTCCCTCCCCTCCTCGCCAAAGAATTCATGTACGTTGTGTATTTGTCTTTCTCAATAAACACATGTGCATACTGTCTTTGACGTGCCCCACTCATTTCCCTTAAAAATGAACTAAATTCAAGCTATCATATCACCTACCGTCACAGTACACTAGTCAACAGCTTTGCTCTTGTTATTTTCTCACAAACCTAACTAAATGAGCAAGAGTGGGGGAAGAAAATTAAGCCTCTGGCTTAAGATCATTCTCCCATCCCTCCACTGCTCCAAAGTGGGAGGTTTCCTAGGCTACTATTCTTAAATTTAAAAAACTCCCCCACAAACATACTCAGGTAATAAGGTATAGTCAAAAATTCAGTTACTGTTTTAAGAGTCAGAGGAGAAATAAATAGAAATATAAATTAAGCAAGAAAAATTTTAAATAATCACAACAAATTACAAACATATATAGTTATTCCTTACCCTCAGTAACAGTAAAAAAAAAAAAAAAGGAAAGAAAGAAATCAAGAAAACAGATACAAACTAAGTTCTGATAAAACTCAGAGGCACAGAAACAAACTTAAAAGCAGTGTTAGAAAGTTGTTTTCAAATGTCCATTCTGTTTGTACCAGAAACAGTATTCAACTTTCATAATCATTTTACCTTGAATTTAAAAGTTGATCACACTTTAGATACACTAAAGGTAAATAAAATCAGTACAATCATTAAAACATTAATGGATGATGAAACTATTCAATCTTACTTAGGTGAACTGCTCCCTTCCCTGGTGGCTCAGAGGTTAAAGCCTTTGCCTGCAAGGCGGGAGACCCGGGTTCAATCCCTGGGTCGGGAAGATCCCCTGGAGAAGGAAATGGCAACCCACTCCAGTATTCTTGCCTGGGAAATCCCATGGACGGAGGAGCCTGGTAAGTTCCAGTCCACGGGGTCACAAAGAGTCGGAGACGACTGAGCGACTTTCTAGGTGAACTGTTTACACAACAGTAAGCCCCCAGAGCTTCCCTGGTGGCCCAGTGGTTATTAAGAATCCACCTTGCAATGCAAGGGATACCAGGTCAATCTCTGGTCCAGAAAGGTCCCACATGCCCCGGGGCAACCAGGCCTATGCACAACTACTGAATCTGCACCCTAGAGCCTATGCTCTGCAACAGGAGAAGCCTACACAAATTAGGGGCAGCCTCTGCTCTCCGCAACTAGAGAAAGCCCCTGCACAGCAATGAAGACCCAGCATAGCCAAAAATAAATACATTTATAATAACTAAAACATTAAATAAATACATACATTTAAAAAATAAGCCTCCAACTAAGTTCATATAAAATTCAAGTCTAGAATTACACTGTCAACAATTTGAGATTTTCTTTAGTGATCAGACGAAAGAAAACTTTACTAATACATGTCCATGTATTACCTAAAAAATCTGACACTTTAGGAAAATGAACCATATTATTCTGAATTTCTTCCAACCATGAGAGACTTTGTGGTACTTACTCTGTTTAAAAAGAAAGCTTAGTCTTTAAGTAAATCAATCAAGATTTTTACACTGATACGGTACACCTAACCCCATAAGAGAGAAGTTAAACTGCCTCAAACACTGAGGATGAACAAAGATAGTTCATGTTTTTAAAAGAACAGGCTACTTTAAAAAAATAAAAAACTAAACAAGTTAAAGATTTGCTTTTAATTATGATTTATGATGTAATAATAGCATTATAATCTGTATTCCAGTACTTAGAAATATACAAATAGAAGATATGCCAACAGGAATGCCTGAAATTTAGTGCCAGTACACAGCAAAAATTCTAGCAACTAGGCAAAAGAAAAACTGCTGTTAGCTTATACATTTATTATCTCCCCCTTTTAATGGCATTATACATTTTTCAAGAAAACTGTTGCTAAATCAGGACATTAGCACATAATGAATGTTCTACAAATCCACAGGGGATGGTTTCACATGCCTTATCATTAAATGTCTGGAGAACTTAAAACTCCTAAAAACCTAAAACTCCTAAAAACCGTGTGTGCGTGCGTGTGCGTGTGTGTGTGTGTCTGTGTGTGTCTGTGTGTCTGTGTCTGTGTGTGTCTGTGTGTGTGTGTGTCTGTGTGTCTGTGTGTGTGCGCGCACGTGCGTGTGTGTGTGTGTACACATAAAGACTTTTTAAGGTGTTAAGAATGGTACCTGAGTGTTAGAATTACAGGTACAATCTTTTCCTTCTGTTTTGTACACTTATTTTGCAAAGACATAACTTATATAATAGTGATAAAAAAATTAAAATCTTGTGCTACAACAAAAATGTTAAGACTGTCAGATTTCAGGATACTGTCAGGACTTTCACCTACAATAATCCTTGAGTATGCATCTATATTATCCTAGGACGAGCTATGGCAGAAAAGCTCCAATTTTCTACACAATAGGAAAGTTGCTCTTCATCCATCCCCAAGATCTACGTCAGATTACATATTCTAAAGACAACTCACGTCCTACAACGTGACCTTGGCA
Source organism: Oryx dammah (assembly GCF_014754425.2). NCBI lineage: Eukaryota > Metazoa > Chordata > Mammalia > Artiodactyla > Bovidae > Oryx > Oryx dammah. The sequence goes on along the minus strand of NW_024070201.1, from coordinate 62,370,488 downwards.
CTTCTCATTAAAAACTAGTCTAATTCCTCTGCCATAGTACTGAGCTTCAACCAAGAGAACAGTGGAAATGATCCTATGTGACTTCCAGGGTTGAGTCATAATAACAATGCATCTCTGTCCTGCTTGCTGGTCACTAAATGTTTGGAGCCCTGAGCCATCATTTAAAAAGTCCAATAACCCTGGGATTGCCATGCTATGAGGAAGCTAAGCTACGAACAGAGGTCTCAAATAAGAATTCTGGTCAGCAATTCTAGCGTTACGTCATCCGAGCCCAGGCATCAGACATGTGAGGAAACAAGGTTGAGTCTTCCTAGCAGACCCCAGGCATCAGAGAGCAGGTCAACCCCACTGTATGCCCTGAATCCCTAACAGGCATCATCTGTGCGCATGATGAAATGAGGTAAGTGCCGGAGTAATCTGTCACACAGCAATAACTGGACGGTTAAGAGGTCAATGAAAAGAGAAAGCAGCTACTATGTGAAACTCGGCTTCATAGTACAAAAATTCTTGAAATATGTCACCCGCAAGATCTCGGTGTAGCCAAAATAAAGATCTATGCATCAAATACAAGTAGAAAAATTGCCCACTTGGGGTTAAAATTTGCAGTACAAACTAAGATCATTACATAAATAAGGATTTGCTTGTCAAACTGACGGGTCCAACATTAATTAACACCCACAAAAACAGAGGGGCAAAGATAGGAATAAAGTACTCCAGACACACACAGCTTTTCATTCCCTAAAATCGAAGACCATTTCTAACATAGTGTTACAGACAAATTTGTTAAATATTCGTATCATCCACATAAAATGAATATTAAGTTTTTCCCCCAGCAGAATGAGTTGTTTTTCTAGCATCAGATATCTTCGTCAGAAAGCCTACCACAACATTGCTATAACTGAAACCTGCCCTCTTAGATTCTATCTTGAAATATCCATCCTGAAAATTCAATTCAGGGTTCCTTTTTCAACTGAACATCCCTAATGTATTAAAAATTCATTTATAGCACCACATATGAGCAAGATGGCACAGTGGTGAAGAATTTGCCTGCCAATGCAGGAGACATAAGAGATGGAGGTTTGATCCCTGAGTCAGGAAGATCCCCTAGAATAGGAAATGGCAACCCGCTCCAGTATTCTTGCCTAGAAAATTCCATGGACAGCCCATGGGGTTGCAACAAGTTGGACACAATTGAGTGACTGAGCACAGCACACACTAGCAAGATAAAAATCGGGCCATTTTCCAGGTTACTCATAATCAGAATCTCTAAAGCAAAACCATGGAATCAGACACTACCCAGTACATGTCAAAACTAAGACTATACTGTCATGTAGTACCCAGAAACCAGTCCCACTCTTCTCTTTCTTTGTTGCCTATAACAGTTCAGAGTGTTTGTTATGACAGGCATTCAAATTGAAGCACCATTATCAATCATATTTCATTTAAATGGAAACTGAAAGGGCAATTAAATAACCTGCCTAAGGTCATATATGAGATGAGATGTTGGATGACATCACCAACTCTATGGATATGAGTTTGAGCAAGGTCCAGGAGTTGGTGATAAGACAGGGAAGTCTGGCGTGTTGCAGTCCATGGGGTCGCAAAGAGTCAGACACAACCGAGCAACTGAATTGAAATGAACTGAAGGTCACCTATCCCAGAAAAACCACTTATGCCTCAGCACTGTATTTCCACTCTATTCCAGCTATTGCTACACTTCATTTCTGCCCTCCTGCTGCTGTCTTCTTCCTTTCTCCAGAATTGCAGTACACCCAGATCTTCCATCCCCGCCCAAGATTTTTTTTTTTAATCACCAAAGCTGCTTTATCTAACCATTTTTTTAAAACTTCACTAGGTGCTACAGGGGTATGTGCTAAGTTGCTCGGTCGTGTTAGACTCTGTGTAACCCTGTGGACTGTAGCCCCCCGGCTCCTTTGTCCATGAGGATTCTCCAGGCAAGAATACTCAAGTGGGTTGCCATGCCCTCCTCCAGGGGATCTTCACAAGCCAGTAATCGAACCTGCATCTCTTTTGTCTCCTGAACTGGCAGGCAGGTTCTTTACAACTAGCGTCACCTGGGAAGCAATGAGGGCGGCATAAGATAGTCAAAATGACTGTTCTCCAGAGATTCCCTTCCTTCCTGTTGTAACCAACAAATTCCGTAAGTGAATAACTGGAAAAAAATGACAGTTAAAAAGAAATAGTAAAAAAATGAGAGACTCAAAAAACCACTAATTCTTCAACCCAGACAACTGTGGTGGTGGGGGTTTAGCCGCTAAGTCGTGTCCATTTCTTGAGACCCCACGGACTGTAGCCTGCTAGGTCCCTCTGTCCATGGGATTCTCCAGGCAAGAACATTGAAGTGGGTTGCCATTCCCTTCTCCAGGAGATCTTCCCAACCCAGAAATCAAACCCGGATCTCCTGCATTACAAGCAGATTCTTTACCAACTAGACAACTATAAACAGTCACAACAAGAAAAATTAGCAGAGACAACATCTTTAGCTTGACTATCTAGGAAACTATGTAACTCTCATTCTCAATTAAGGAAATCTTTAAACTGTGGGAGAATACTTAAAAATGAAGCTTAAAATAACAAAAATAGTAGTAACACCTAGCTATATCTCAAATTACTTTCTCTCCAGGCCAAATAAATCACTTCTGTAGTACTGAAAGAACTTGTAGAATGACAATGTAAATACAGCAAGACAAAGATTTCTTTTCCTCTCATCTTTCCATAATCTTCAGTGGCCCTTTCTAGACATTTCAAGTCCCCAACCACTGCATTCCTGTTCTTCATCTAGAAATATGAGTTCTGACTTTGCCTACATATGACTCTGGCTCCAACAAACGTTCCTCAATTCAACTGAGACTGAATTGCTAGTAAAATTCATAGCAGACAGGAAAGGCATCAAGAATCAAGTTCCTTCAACTTTTAAAAGGAGGGTATAGATAACATAGAGTACAATCAATAGATGATTCATAGCATCTCTCTTCAAATGCTAGAAGCCTTTACATGTTGCAGGAATCTGAGCTGTTACAGAAAAAAATATTTAACAGTGGTGTCAGGGATGTAACTCCAACATCATGAACTTGAGTTGTCCAAAAATGAAACAGACTTTCACCGAGAAATGAGCATTTCACCAGGCCCTAGAAGACTGACTAACACAGAAGCTCACTGAGTATCAAGACTGCAGGATTCCTGAACACTGAAGAAGAATAAAAGGATGCTAAATCAGTTGTTATCTCATGTCCCATTGTAAGATAATTTTTTAGGCAGGTAACTAACCAGGAGTTATAATTTGACAAGATTTTTGTCCAACTGGGCTTCCCTTGTGGCTCAGCTGGTAAACAATCTGCCTGCAATGCAGCAGACCTGGGTTCTATCCCTGGGATGGGAAGATCCCCTGGAGAAAGGAAAGGCTACCCACTCCAGTATTCTAGCCTAGAGAATTCCATGGACTGTATAGTCCTCTGGGTCGCAAAGAGTCGGACACGACTGAGCAACTTTCACTTTCAGTTGTTCAACTGGAGGGGGAGAAAAGACAATCCTATGAAAACTTATTCCCTGTCCATGGCAGTAATTCTGTAGGAAAGTCTGAATGAAGGAATGCACCTAACCTTAGGTAAGAAAATGAAAAAGTTCAGAGTTCCAACATCACCTACTTTGAATTATATTCTTATAAAGTCTAAAGCTTGTGAACTTGAAAAACAAATGATCCAAAAAAGAAAGAAACAACTGACCGAAGATAATCTTAACAAGTTGCCTTTTGGATTATTAGTTGCTTTAGCCAAACTACTCAGGAGAATGAGTTGGTACAACTAAATGGTTTACATACTCTGTTGGGGCTTCAATTATTGATAGATGTGAACCGTTAATTCATTTAAAATGGAGACCAAAGATTTTTTTCCCCAATGATTAGTATATTTCAGGTATGTCTATGTTTGGATAAGACTATTAAGGGGAATGCAGTGAAATTTCTAATAATCTACAATGGTTCAAATACCAAAAATCATCTGTCCTCCTTCCTAAGACTACTAACAAATCTTGTTTACACTACCTAGATTTTAAGATAGGCGTTTTCTAATTGCTTACTCATCAACTCTACTCACTTAAAAAAAATAAAATCCTTCAGGAAAAAAACCCAATTAAAAAAAAAAAAAAACAGTTCAAGTAAACAGCTCTATGCAAAAAAGCATTTTCCCCCTCATGGATTAATCCATTTTAACAGGATTTTATTGATGAAAATACAAGTATTGCTATGTAATGATTTAGCCAATCTAGCAAATATTTATTTAGCATGCGCCATGTGCAAGGCACAGTATGACAGTCTCTGCCCTCCGGCAGTTTACTACCTATTAGAAAAAATGCAGAAGGTGAGAACAGAAGACAATATAAAAACACAAAGAAAGTGTACAGACATGGGCAGCACAAGGGGTTAAAAGAAACAGACTGCACGGTCAAGAAGCACACCTTACCCTTTCCTCAGAAATAGCAATTGAGCAGAGGCGCAATAAGGTCTCTGTCATCTGTGTTTCTACACTCATACTCTATCCAACTGCAGCACTAGTATACAGCTAGTGGGAGAAATAAGATGAAAAGTCAAGCACCTTACAACTTCAACTGTGACTGACTTTCTCTTCTGCTACTCCTCTCATTCTCCTCTACCACATACATACTATTCATTTCCTCCCCCAAAGGAACAAATTATTAAAAAAAAAAAAAATCCAGAAACTTGGAATACGAGAATTAAGATGTAAATATTGACACATCTCCTACTTCTCTACTGGTAATGCTATCCCCAGATTTTCTGGCCTATGACATACCAAGTTTGAGTAGAGACTAGCAAATGTGCATCTGGGGCTTAACTAAGCATGAAGAGAAACTTTAAATGGAACTTCACCTGTACTGCTAGTCGCGGGAGGCCATTACCTAGACAGCTTACAAACACAAATTTAGCAATGAGATGTTACTATATAGGTCTACAGAAGAATAAAAAGCCTTTTTTCTTTGCTTTCACCCTTTTTAAATAGAAGAACTCTAAAATTAAAGTATGTGGGGGGACTTCTCTGGCAATCCAGTGATTTAGACTCCATGATCCCCAATCAAGGGGAAAGGGTTCGATCCCATTGGGAACTAAGATTTGGCATGTCACAGTGTGGCCAAAAAATAAATAAAAATTTAAAAAATAATAATAAAATTCAGTTATTTGAAGTAAAAGGCTTGGTTTGACAGGATCAGCTGTAACTTGAAAACTTACACTATGTCGCAAAGCATCACAAATTCTAATTACCCCTCTAAAACATTACAAGAGACCTTGGAATTCACCTATTTTAACCTGGGTCATTTCACATGAGCATCTCAATTTCTTCCTCTGTAAAATGAACTGGAATAAATTCTAAAATGGCTTTAAGCTCTTAACATATTTCAAAGATTCTACAACAGTATGATAATAAAATTAAGACCACACTGTTTTAAGTTTTAGTACTAGGTTAATGCTCGTCTAGTTCTAATTAAATTACATAAAAGTATGACAAACTGTATGCTTAATTTCTAACTCAGACAAAATTTATTCTGATATAAATATCTGATACAAATATTCTGACACAAACATAGGAATTATCCTAGAATAAAATATGGCTAGCTTAAAACAACACATTCTTATTATCATACTTAGGATTCTACTCTCATTCCAGAAAAAGGTATTTGCATCATCACGAGATAATTCACATCATTTTCTTTTCAAACTCAATTTTTAAATACTTTTCTATGTCACACACTCACAGAGCACACCCAGACAAGCAGAGGGAAACTAAGCATTATACTTTTTCTTCTGTGACAAGGTGAATGCAAAACAAAGTAATCTCGCTCTCTGCATTGCAGAGGAACAGTCCATGCAACCAATGGAAAAACTAGCACTTCAGAGATTTTAACTGTCAAGAAAAACTTCCGATGTTATCCCCAAGAAAAGGGTTTTGCTTATACAAGTTATAAACGTTTTCATTTCAAAAGACTGAGAATTCTGTACAACACCTGCACTGAAAATCCTTAAGAGAGGCACACTGCATTGCTCTGCAAAGAAATGTTATCCTACAATAAGCAATCCTTTTTCCAGAATATGAACTGCAAAGAAATACAGAGCAATAACACTTTAGGAGGTATGAAAAACAGTATACTTGTCTATCACTTCTGCTCATATTGGTTAAAAACTGCCAGGTCATTTTGCTAGATAACACTGATTAATCTTTCAGCTACCAAAGTCACTACTGTCTAAACCTATTATACTTGCAATGGAGTATAACAATTTTAAATGTCATCCATTAAAATATCCTTTATTCTATCTCAAAAATGATTACCTGTTACCATATAAAAGAGCTCCTGGTTCAGTTGGTAAAGAATCTGCCTGCAATGCAGGAGACCAGGGTTCAATCCCTGGGTCTGGAAGATCCCCTGAAGAAGGAAATGGCAATCCACTCCAGTATTCTTGCCTGGAAAATCTCATGAACAGAGGAGCCTGGCAGGCTAATAGTCCATGAGGTTGCAAGGGTTGTACACAACTTAGCGACTAAACCCACCACCTTGAGTTAAAATTAAGACTTGGATTCAAAATATCATCTTGCATACCCTAGGGCCCAGTTCTATGCCAATTGATGAACTAGACAATCACTCAGTTCATTGTTACTTGTACTGTAATCAGTTGAAAGATTGGTAAATGGAATTTGACAAGATGCTGTTTATTATAGCTGCGTTTCTCTTTGCTGAACATTCACATAGTTTAAAAGCCCAAATTTCAAAAAACCACCAGGCCATTTAGTTGCATTACATAACAGGATCATATTTCATCAAAGTATGCATTCTCACTGAACAGATGCTTAGCTTTCCTCTAAATAATTTTGTTTTTTCATTGAAGTACAATAAAATTATTTCAATTCTCTATGTTTTGTGGTATTACCTATCAAGCAATAATTTTTATTGGGATACTTAATTTCAGAATCCCTGGAAAAAGGCATTTTGTCCAGAAAGCACCTATGAAAAGGTCAAAACTAAAATACAACTCAAATATAACTTGCTCAAGAAGCTTAAGTAAAGACTGAAAACTGATTTGTAAAGTAAATCCTACTTTAGATGTATTAGAAACACTATTAAAAAATGGATCCTAGTTATATCCATTCATACAGTAATCATCTAGATATAGAAAATCTTCCATTTAAACTAGAAATTAGATGTGATTAAATTATAGAGGAAAACCCAAATGCCCTGAGTTTCTCAAAAATTAAAACGTACAGTTTTAATAGTAAGTCACAACATTGGTACTACCAACTCAACCATTTAACAAGTAGGTAGCTCAGTCTCTGAGTTACCAAAAAGCCTCAGGTAACTGAAATTTGACCTTTCTGCTACCTAGCACCCTAACACTGGGAAGACAGGGAAAAAAGACAAGAAAGGCATTTGTTGTTTGTGCAGTGTACTAAATCTCCATCGTTACAAGGGAATTTTTCACTACTTACTGCTGCTGCTGCTAAGTCGCTTCAGTCGTGTCCAACTCTGTGTGACCCCATAGACGGCAGCCCACCAGGCTCCCCCATCCCTAGGATTCTCCAGGCAAGAATACTGGAGTAGGTTACCATGTCCTTCTCCAATGCATGAAAGTGAAAAGTGAAAGTGAAGTTGCTCAGTCGTGTCTGACTCTTAGCGACCCCATAGACTGCAGCCTACCAGGCTCCTCCATCCATGGGATTTTCCAGGCAAGAGTACCAGAGTGGGGTGCCATTGCCTTCTCCTAGCCTTGTCTATAATCTCTGTAATAATAACTATATTATTCTCTCCTTTATAATTGGGGGGAAGGGGGTAGGCAATGTATAGTACTACAAACCTATACACAGGAAAGACCTGTCACAGCTCAGGCCCTCATAGGGTTCATAAAAACTAGCTTACTAATTTTTTCAGATACACTTAACACTAGAATCCAACTTACAACCAAGTTATGTGGTAATCAGTGCATGACTTTATATTATAAATGTCTTTCAAGAATCATTTTTCAGTCATTAAAACATATATTAAGATGTCTACACTTAAAATATTACATCATTAATATTGTTCTTCATTCAGGTATTAAATACAAGATTAACAGGTTACTGAATTAAGAGGTTTTTACAATGTAGCTAAGTCTCAATTTCAAATACAGTTAACAAAGATGGCAGACTCAGACGACATTGGTCTTGAGCATGCTTATCTTATTACATACTTGAATGTAGCTCCTTAACAATAAAAATGCTTTTGTTGCTTTGGTAGCACTGATAAAATCTATTATTTCAAACAGTTATAATAAATCACACTTATTTAATCAAAATAAAGGATCAGCAAAAGGTAGAAATCCACAACTAGCACATCTCTCAATTTCAAATAAAGTTCAAGTAAATTTCCAAATATAGAAGACAGTCTTTAAAACCTCTAAACATGCTTTAAAACTCCCCCCAAAAATGTAAAATGAATCATTAAACAAGCGATCAAAATAATTAAGGCCTAAATATAACCAGTTTTCAAGTTATTTCCCACAGCCCAAATTTTAGCCAAATAGTTACTATTACAGCTGGCAAAATAAACATTTTAAAGTGACTTCTTCAAAATTCAAGATGTTACAATGTTTTACTGGAGGCAGATAAACAAAAGCTACTAAATGGTTTATTGTAACTGTTTGAAAGCAAGTTATTTCCTTTTTAAGGTAAAAGGCAAAAGTTTGCATAATAGTTACAGATGTAACTACCCCATTTTTTTTTGTACTACTGATTTGTTTTCCCTTTCCACCTCCAATCTTACTGAAGGCTGAATTATTCATTCTACTAAGACGCTTTCTCTACACGTATACACAAACACACAGGCGAGCGCGCGCGCGCACACACACACACACACACGTGTCCTTCTAAACAGAGCTGGCACAGTCCTGCGCTGAAAGCATAAAACAAAAGACCAACTTGGAAGATAAACCCCACAGTGTGACCTAGGAATGGTTAAATATTCAACCCAAAATTTGTGGGTGTGGCTCGAGTTTTCTTTTTGGAGGGGGGGACCGAGGGAGGCCAGTCGGGCGACTGCCTGGTCTCTGCCCTCCCCCTTTCGCTTTGTGCTCACAATGCAGCTCCCGTACAGCGCTTCCCTCTCCCCGCAGCCGCCGCCATGTTAGACGCGCTCTCCATGTGCCCAGAGACCTAGGAGCCCCTCCGTCCAACCCGGACCCACCCCCCCGCGAGTCTCGACCCGTGCAGTCTCCCTCCCCACCCTCTTCAGTGCGTCCCCAACGGGCAAAGAGCGGCTGCAGAAAGTCTTCTCGGGGTCGGGTGAAGCGTGAGGCTCGGGGGGACACCCGGACAATTGAAACAAAGAAGGAAGGGGCGCCCGCAGAGCGGGGCGGGGGTAGCAAATCCAAGGCCTGCCTGAGAGGGGCCTGAGGGAGAAGCGACTCTCGTTTAAGAACCCCAAACACTTCCCTCCCGGGGGAGCAGAGGGGCCGCTGCGCAGGCCTCAAGTACACGGTAACGGAGCGGACAAGCCCCAAGGCTCCAGGACGCAGGCCGCCCCGACTCCACGAGGCAGTCGGTTGGGCCCTGAACGCCCCCCGCCCCGGGAGCTCTTCCTTTCCCCCCCCGACCCCCGTCACAGAAAAAGGGCTTCCGCCACCGAGAGCAGGGCATCACGGTTAAAGGCCTGGCGACGGGACAAGCCCCTACCCTCACACAGCCCAGTCGCCGAGGCCGCAGGCCTGGCCCCCGCGGGAGGACGGTAATAAAGAGGCCTGGGGGCCAGCGCCGCGTCCGCGTCAGGTGACAAGCACCTCCCCGCGGAGCCCGTTTTCTGGGCTCGAAGCTCCGCTTAACTGCGGAGGCCGGGCCTGGGCGAAGGGGAAGAGTCCGAGCCTGGGCGAGTAAAGCCTGCGGCAAGTCAGGGTCCGAGCACCAAACCCTCCCTTCCCCGCCAGCTCCTGGCACCTTTTTCTTCTCCAGGTTCCGAAGTTTCTTGTCGATCACCCCGAGAATCTGCTTCATGGCCTCGGTCTGGACAGCCCCGGTGCCGGTCGTGGGGTGTTGGGAAGCCGGCGCGGCGGCCCCGGCCCCCGCCTCATTCCCGGAGGAACCCGACGGCGGTGGCGGTCCGGACGACTTGCTGCCGCTTCCGCTGTGGCTGGTGGCCGAAGGCATCTTGAGACCGTAAGGGGAGAGAAGAAAAAGCGGGAGGAAGGACAAGAGCGGCGAGTCAGTCGGCGGACGGGGCGAGACGCGGGACAAAACGCGCAGCGGGCGGGAGCCTGCGCGAGCCGGTGGGGGTGGGGACGGGGCCGGCGCGCGCCGCCGGGGCAGGAAGGGGCCGCGGGCGCGCGCGCGACCCGCCAGCGGGGCGCCCGGACGGGCCTCGCACCGCCCCCCGCCCCGCCCCTCCCCCGCGCGAGCCGCCGGCTCGGCCTACCGGCCCCGGGGCACCAAGGCTCGCGCCGGGGGCGGGACCTCGCAGCGCCGTCCGCCAACGGCCAGAGCAACGGTCCCCACCGGGAGGGCCAGCACTCGCCTCCCTGCGAGGAAGGGAGGGAAGAGAAAGGTCGGGGCTGAGAGGCGGAGTAGGGTGAAGGGCACTGGAAATGACCGGGGGTGGGGGTGGGGAAGAGGAGACTTGAGGAGCAAGCCCCTCGCGCAGGTCCAGAAGATCCGGAGGTAAAGGACACTCGGGGCAGCGACCCGCTTCCCCTTCAGCGCCCCGGGTGGCGCTCACCGTGCGCGCGCGGAGGCCGCTGGAGATCCCGAGTGGGCAGCTGAGGGGACAAGGGTGGCAGTGCGTTCCGAGCAGTGTCGTGCGCTCCGTGGGCACAGGTTACTGCGCCCGGTCCCCGCTGCACCGAGAGCCGCTGCTAGTGAGGCGGAGAGCCGGGAGCGGGAGGGACTTAGGCAGCCAGCCCTCTGGGGCGGAGGGGGCGGGAGAAGCGGCAGGCGGGGGCCTTCGCGGCCCCTCGGGCTGCCCGGCGCGAACGCCTGCGAGGAAGGGCCCGCCTGGCCTCCCGCCCGCCCCGCCCGAGGCTCTGGCCTGAGGGACGGCCGCTCGGTATAGGTCTGCAGGGCCCCGGGGAGGCTGCCGGAGCGGTAGCTTTAGTTTGGGGCGATATCGAAGCTAGGGTCCTTCAGGCGAAGTCGCTGGACGTCCAAACTGGGACAATAGGTGTCAAGCAGCTGTGTCTGGAGCTGGCAACTGCCCCACGGAGAGCCCTTATGCGGGGGGGTTCAGGGGGGAGAAAAAGGTTTCTGCAAGTAAGGGGTGCGTGGAGTGGGTGGTGCAATCCCAGCTTCTAGAATTCCTTTATATGCAAAGCAAGCAAACCCACACCTCAAAAGGTCTAAAGAGAAGTTGCCGCTTCCCCTACAACACAATCACCTGGTAACCTAGGAGTTCTCTGTAGAACGCGCTGGAAATGAGCAAGATGGATGGTTTTAAGTTATAAAACTCTGGACTCATGTTACAAATAATCTTCAGCTATCTTAAGATAACATGTACCCAATAGGCCTGAGTATTATGAATCAGACTTTTTTCGTTTTGTCTTAGATTTACCTAAAACTTTTAAGCGATTTTTTTCCTCCAAGGGAAATATTCCAGCCTTGGAATAAGGTTGTGGACGATGAACAAAAGAAAGGCCAAATGCTGGAGGAAAATGTATTAAAAGGAATATAAGCAGTGGAAAATTTAGCAACACAACGTATGACAACAGTAAATGACCCAGTTTATTATTTAAATTCCAGGAAAAGGATTTAGGAAAGGATGCTACCAAACCCACTGTTTACTGGGAAATAAAATGAGTAATACTGGTTGGCAACATGTATCCTGAGGGAGCCTGGAGAAGCAGCAGCCTACATCCTCAAGATACTCCAGTTAGTTGCAGTCTGTTGTCTATTCATTCAAATATTTATAGGGCACCTTACTATGCTAGGAACTCTTTAACGCTAGGGATTGTAAACAATTTCTATGTGCTTGGAGCTTCATTCTAAGTTGGGAGAAGATAAGTAAATATATATCAGAGTGAAGAGGTAGAGGGGGATAAAAGCTGGTCAGGAAAAGCATTAGTGACATTTGAGCCAAGACTGAAGGAAAAAGGTCACTCACTTATCTTGGAGGAAGAATTTTCCAGGTAGAGGGAAAGCCATGTGCCAGGATCTGAGATGGGAGTGTGCTTGGTGTGTTCAAGGAACAGCAAGGAGGCCAGAGTGGCAAGAGCAGAGTAGGAGATGAGGTCTAAGATATAAAAGAGAGCCAGAAGGTAAAGCCTGATAGACCACTAAGCACTTTGGCTTTTGCTGAATGAAATAGGGAGTCACTGTGTGCATAGTCTTAAACAGGGGAGTAACCTAATCAACCTGAGTTTTAAAGAAACCCTCTTGCTGCTATATAAAGAATTTACAATAAATGTGAGAAGTGAGAGGGAGGGTGGAGCAAGAGCAGAGGCTGGGAGGCCAATTAAGAGGCTGTTGAAATAATCCAGCCCAGAGATGGTGGTGGCCAAGGTCAGGGTGTTACAGTAAAGGTGGTGACAAGTGGTTGGATGCTTTATAAATACATAGTGATAGCAGAACCAAAAGGATTTGCTAACTCATTAGGTGTGAGTGAAGTCAAAGTTGACCTGAGGTTATTCAAGACTTAAGCACAGAACTGTGCTTGGCTCTAATATAAACACTATGCTAAGGGCTAGAAAGGAAGATTAGAATCTTTTAGCTTCTTGCAGCAATTAGTGTCCTCAGCCTGACCACTATCACTATCAAAATCTCAGGCCCCACCCCAAATCTGCAGAGGTAATCTGCATTTTAACAAGCTTCTCAACCAATTTGTATGCCCAGTGAAATCTAAAAGTTTTTTGTTGCTTTATTAGAACTTGATGTCTTTAAGATCAGACATGAACTACTAGACAAATTCTTCCCAAACCTATAAAATCAAAAACTTAAGGTAAAACCCAGCCATCTGTGCTCTCTGGGTGATTCTGATACCTGCTAAAATATGAGAACCAGTGACTTGGAGACCTTTGGTGATTCAGGTTTGAGCTGAAGAGGTCTTGTAATTAGGTGTTAAGAGGGAAAGGCCTTTTCTGCCTTTCTTTGGCACGTTATGCAATAGCAGTTACTGGAACATGAAGAGACTGGTCAGTTAAATTAGGCTTCAGGAAAAGAGAAAGTGGATTGTTGAAAGAAAGGATAGATGACAACACATGATAAAGACTGTCATTTGGGGATTCATCTCGGCCACAGGATATCATGCTAGGCTGGGTTATTATGCTACAGAAACAGTCCTGAAGACGCTTCTCCTTGGAAGGAAAGTTATGACCAACCTAGATAGCATATTCAAAAGCAGAGACATTACTTTGCCAACAAAGGTCCGTCTAGTCAAGGCTATGGTTTTTCCAGTAGTCATGTATGGATGTGAGAGTTGGACTGGGAAGAAAGCTGAGCGCCGAAGAATTGATGCTTTTGAACTGTGGTGTTGGAGAAGACTCTTGAGAGTCCCTTGGACGGCAAGGAGATCCAACCAGTCCATTCTAAAGGAGATCACTCCTGGGTGTTCTTTGGAAGGACTGATGCTGAAGCTGAAACTCCAGTACTTTGGCCACCTCATGTGAAGAGTTGACTCATTGGAAAAGACCTGATGCTGGGAGGGATTGGGGGCAGGAGGAGAAGGGGACAACAGAGGATGAGAGGGCTGGATGGCATCACCGACTCAATGGACGTGCGTTTGAGTGAACTCCCAGAGTTGGTGATGGACAGGGAGGCCTGGCGTGCTGCAGTTCATGGGGTCGCAAAGAGTCGGACACGACTGAGTGACTGAACTGACTGACTGACTGACTGAACAGTCCTGAAAGCTGTGACTTAAAATAGGGATCTGCAAACTATAGTCCCTGAACCAAGTGGTCCTCTGTCTGCTTTTGTAAATAGTTTGGGGAGGTAGGGGAAACAGCCACATCCATTCTCGTACATATTTTTTTACAGCCTCTCGTGCCGCAGAACAGCAGAGTAGAGGAATAGTGATAGAGACATTATGACGTGCAAAACCTAAAATACTGTCTCATCCTTTACAGAAGAACTTTGCCAAACTCTGGCTTAAAACAAATGACCCATACCCATCATGGTTCAGCAGAGGGCTCTGCTCACAGCACTCAGATTCAAGCTGATAGAGAAACCATGTCTCAAGTACTGCTAATTACTATGCCGCAAGGAGAAAGAGCCTGAGGGTTTCTCAAGCAGTCAGATATTCCAGAGAGTAGACTTGTGTCCTGTGTGCTCACACCTCATTAGCTAAAAAGAATCACATGACCCCATCCAACCAAGAGATGCTATCCTATCAGATGCCTAAAAGGAAACCAGGTGAACCAGAAATACTTGGTAGACAGACATAGCTGTTGTGTTTTCACTTCCAACAGTGTTATCCCAGTCCCATGTCCTTGGTTTTCTGACATTCTTGTAGTGGTTTATTCAGGTCAGCAGGTGCAAAAAGACCAGCGAATTCAAGACATAACAGTATCTTTAACCTCACTCAGCCCAAAGCCACCATCCCAGCAAACCAAATTTGTCTATATCCCACCTGACAAAAAGGCAACTGAATCTACATTTATGTGAATTTTTAATACTTTCTCTTTTTTGCCTTTTCTTCTGCTGAAGAGCCACGTGGTACTTGGAGTTATAGTATCACTGAAGAAATAGGAAAATTAAAGAGTTTTCCCAGTAAGCCAGTGGGAGAGCAGAAAATGTCTATAAATGGAAAATACTTTCTCCAAAAACCCTGATATTAAAGTTATACTCAATATTAATGTTTTAAAGACACAAATCTCCCAAGTTGAAGTTCATTTGTTTAATTCATTAGACCATAGCACTCTGACATCTCCACAGTCTAGAGAAGTGAATAATTGAACCACTTATCCTGATCATTTTGGCAAAATAGGTCAGCTGCTTCAACTCACATCACCCAATAAGCTAATGTTTCAAGCTTATTTGTTGCAGAAGAGAACTTTTGCCTGAATTATTTTAACTGGTTTTCTGTGTCAAGTTGATAGAAACCTGGCCAGGTATGAACTACCCTGCTCACACAGCTAAGATTCTTATTTTTCAGTCATTTTATTACAAGTCAGCAGTAGACATTTCTATCATAATTTTTCCAGTACATTCTTATTTTATGATAATATAATTTGTCTGTGTCCCTGAACTCTGAGCTTTTCAATGGAAGAAAACATTGTTTTTCATCTCTGTATCTGCAGAAGCAATAACATGCCTGGCACAAATATTTTGTCAATAAATATTGCCTACTAGTATGTCATTGTATCACTGAACATTGCCATCACTGGTCCATACTGCTCTTTTCCCTGTTCTATTGTGATAATCTTCTTTTCCACTTACATTTTCTGATGTCCGCTTTTTCTTGATTGTAATTTTATGCTTCGAAATCCGCTTCTTATTTAACAGAGGTACAGTGTGTCCAGAATAGCTTTTTCAGATTTCACAAAATAGTGTTTCTTATTGGACACTCCTAGAAGCGATGCACTGTTTTCAACATAAAAGCAAAAATACTTTGACCACAGGCATTAAAATGTTCTGTATGGCTACTTAAGTGAATTGTACATTCTTTTAACTTGATGTTTCTATTTCAGTGGTTCTCAACTTGTGATATTACCCCCCTAAAGATGTTTGGCAATGTCTGGAGTAAAAGTTGTCACAGCTTGAGGGGGAGGTGCTACTGACATCTAGTGGGTGGAGGCCAAGGATGCGTCTAAATATCCCGCAGTATTATCAAAGTCCAAATGCCAGTAATGGGGAGGTTGGCAACTCTGTTCCATTTTATGAGACTTAAAATGCAGTCATATTTCCAGTGCTTTACAAGTAAAAATATTGAAATGACATTGGCAGAAAAAAATCCCTAGAAAGTTTGAAAGGATGTAACACTAAACTGGGAACAGATAATCAGCTTGAATCCTAGCAATTGATGCATAATCATGGTCTCTTTCAGGCTGTATTCATTTCACTCACTAATATTGATATATACGATCCACTTTGAACAATAATCTAAGAAAAAGAATTTCCTTCACAGTGACAACTGCCACACAAACTTTAGAAGGAATATAACTTTCTGTGTCTCAAAGTTACTAAGAGAATATAAGCATAGAATAAAGGTACTTTATTCAGGATAGTTTCTACAACTGGTCAGCATATGTATTATTCAAGAATAACTTTCACATCTAAAAAAACAACTGCTACATTAATGGTTTACCGTTCAGGTGTTGATAACTTTTTTTTTTTTTTTTAAATCTTGAGAGTCAAAGAACTTGACTAAAAGATTTCCTAAACATTAAGTCACTAAATTAAAGATATGAAAAAGGTCCTGAAAAGGTATAGGTCCTGTGTTACTTTTTTTTTTTAACTGTAGAATTTTCCAGTGAGTGTCAACTTTGGAAAGCGGAGAGTTCTGGAAGCCCCACCCCCACCCTAAATCTCCTGCTTTGTCGCGTGTTTCTCAAAGGGAGCAAGGCCCACCACCTTCAGAATCACCAGGGTCATTTATGAGCGTGAAGACAACTGGACTCCACCCCACATAGTACATCTACATCCCAGAATCTGAGACTTAGGGATATGTATTTTAAAAATCAAATTCCCCTTTGCACATTCAAGTTTGTGAATTGAAGTGGGGCACTCATTTTCACAAAAAAATGTTTCATAATGTTTCATAAACATTCAAACAAAAATACCTCTTTTCATGACATCCTCTTATCTTTCTTGCCAGGAAGTGCTATGAGGATCTCTTAAGTAGGGCATTGTTGGCAATCCCCAGAAACAAGGAAAAGCACCGCAAATTCTATTGAGAAAGGAGCAATCAGATTCCAAGATTGGAGAGAAAATGTTGAGGAAACATTCGCTGGAGAGAATCCAGAGTGGTGAATGGACTGCTCAGGGTTAAGGGAAAGGGAGGTGACTCAGCAAATCTATACTGCCTACTACTGTATATTATACTGAAAAGCTGCTGGCTAAAAAAGGGGGGCATGATTTAGTGGTACTACAGCATGCAATGTGCTTCAGAATCACTAGGAGGACTTCTCAACACTGGGCTCATGGGGCCCCACCCCCACAGTGTCAGAAGCCTGGTGCAGATGTGGGACAGGCCCATGATTTTGATTTCTAACAAGTCCTCTAGTGCTGCTGCTGTGGGTCTAGAAACCACATTTTGAGAAGCACAGGATTAGAGGAATTTTTTCTTTAAAGATTGGAACAAAGAAAAACTAGGGGAGAAGAAATTTTTAAAAGTCATCAATGATGACAGTAATATATTGTAATATATCAGAATATCACAGTTTCTGCTGCTGTTTGTTTTGTATTTTCCTCTTTAACAGGCCAGAAGAGAAGAAAATAGATGTTGCAGGAAAGCTAAGCTAAGTCACTTCAGTCGTGTCTGACTCTGGGACCCCATAGACAGCAGCCCACCAGGGTCCCCCATCCCTGGGATTCTCCAGGCAAGAATACTGGAGTGGGTTGCCATTTCCTTCTCCAATGCATGAAAGTGAAAAGTGAAAGTGAAGTTAAGTCGCTCAGTCGTGTCCGAGTCTTACCGACCCCATGGACTGCAGCCTACCAGGCTCCTCCATCCATGGGATTTTCCAGGCAAGAGTGCTGGAGTGAGGTGCCATTGCCTTCTCCAGGAAAAGAATCTAAAAAAGAATGGTTATGTGTATAACTGATTTGCTTTGCTATATACCTGAAACTAACACAGCATTATAAATCAACTATACTCCAATAAAATCTTTTTAAAATATTGTTTTAAAAAATTTTTAATAGATGGGGATATTGGACAGGTTAGTCAAACCCCATTAAGCCACTGTTCCAAAGGACACTGAGGGAAGGAACCAGCCCCTCCTTTGCCTAGGCTGCTCTTGTATAAACCAAATGCTGCTCGCTACTCTCTCCTACTGCAAGATCACATTCCTTAGCATTCTTCTGGGACAGAGCTGGTGACACTTCATGAATGCAGTATTAACATCCACCTAAAGAAAAAAGATACCAGGACTTCCCTGGTGGTACAGTGAATAAGAATCCACCTGCTGATGCAGGGGACACGGGTTCAATCCCTGTTCTGGGAAGATTCCACATGCCTCAAAGCAGCTGAAGCCCAGCACCTCAACTTCTGGAGCCTGTGCATTGTAGGGCCCATGAGCCACAACTGCTAAAGCCCACGGAGCCTGTCTCTGCAACAAGGAGTAGCCACCGCAATGAGAAGCCCAAGTACTGCAACAAAGACCCAGCACAACCAAAAATTAATTAGTTAATTAAAAACATAACCACCAGCGAAAGAAAGGCACCAGTGCTTTAGGATTCTAGGCTGGGTTGATGAGAGAAAAAGGAGAGGTGTTAATGTGACAGTATGTTTCTGCAACATCTTCACAAGAGGAAAAATACAAATCATAAATATATTTTTAAACTTGTTTTTAAATTACATAAGTTTATACAAATAATTCAAATAAGTAAAATATGCAAAAAATTTAATGTGTTGTATAATAGCTTTATTGAGGTGTAATTAAAACACCATAAAATTCACCCTGTTAAATCATACAGTTCAGTAGTTTTTTGTGTATTCACAGAGTAATGCAATCATCATCATTATCCAATTTTAACATGCTCGTATCACTCTAAAGGTAGCATGTACTCATAAGTGATCATTCCCCATTTTCCCTTCCTCCAGCCCCTGGCTACTAATTTCTGTTTGTATGGATTTGCCTTTTGGGATATTCTATATAGATGGCACCATACAATATTGGTGGGGCTTCGCGGGTGTCGCTGGGCTTCCCTGATTGCTCAGCTGGTAAAGAATCCGCCTATAAGAATCCGCAGGAGACCTGGGTTCGATCCCAGGGTTGGGAAGATCCTCTGGAGAAGGGAAAGGCTACCCACTCCAGTATTCTGGCCTGGAGAAGTCCATGGACTGTATAGCCCACGGGGTCACAGAGTAGGACATGACTGAGCGACTTTCACTTTCCCAGGTGGTGCTAGTAGTAAAGAACCTGCCTGCCAATATAGGAGAACTAAGAGATGCTGGTTTGATCCCTGGGTTGGGAAGATCCCCTGGAGAAGGAAATGGCAACCCACTCCAGTATTCTTGCCTGGGAAACCCCATGGACAGAGAAGTCTGGTAGGCTACAATCCATGGGGTTGCAAGGAGTCGGACATGACTAAAGTGACTTAGCACGCATACAATATGCAGCCTTGAGTCTCATTTATTTCACTTAGCACAATATTTTCAAGATTGATTCATGTTGTAGCATGTATTTCATTCCTTTTAATGGCTGAATGATTTTCCATTGTATGTACATATAATAATTTGTTTAATCACTCATTAGCTGATGCACATTTGGCTTATTTCCACTCTTTGGTTATTATGAATAATGCTGCTGTGAACATTCACATACAAGTTTTTATGTGAACATACTTTAAATTCTCTAGGTATATACGTAGAGTACAATTTCTGGGTCTTCTGATAACTCTACCTTTAACTTTCTGAGCAATTACCAAACTGATTTCCAAAGCAGCCACACTATTTTACACTCTTACCAGTCTGGTATGAAATTTCCAATTTCTCCAATCCTCGCTAATATTTGCTATCATCCATCTTTTATATTATAGTCATCCTAGTGAATGTGTCTCAATGAGAAGTGGTATTTCACTGTGGGTTTGATTTGCTTCATTGGGTATCTTTAAACAAGAATAGCTTCTTTCCTGTTTTGGTTAGCTCAGATTTTGCCAGAAAGCAGGGAAAATACAATTGTATTTCAAGCTCTCTTAACTCTGTGTTTAGAACTGTCACAGTTCTGGTATTTACATTCCTGGCCAATGCTATAAAGTACCTAGCTAGGGAATCCTTGAGAAAGTACCAGAAGAATAGTACTGGCAGTGGATGGACACTCAAACATGTATGATGATTAGCACTTGACTTAAAACTTAGGCAGTGTAGATGGATGGTTACCTAAAAACTTGATTTTGGCATTTGAAAGTCTTCTCAGATCCTTATTACTTCTCAGAAAACAGTGTAGTCACTCAGGAAACACTTCCTTAGTACTTTGTGTGTGCCGGAAACCATCCACGTTAACACACAATGCTGAATGAGACACAGTCTCATGGCCTCAAGGAAAGTAGGATTGAAAAGGATAGACAGAAAAAAAGGGGGGATGGGTGGGTAGACATATAAAGAAATAAAAGTGTAATATATCTCATGGTACTACTATACTTTCACTAAAGTGGCTAAAATTTGGAAACTGAAATGGATGAATAATGGTGAGAATGTAGAGAAACTGGAACACTTATACAATATTAACAGGAGTATACATTGACCTCACCATTTTAGAACAGTATTTGGCAGTGTCTCCTAATGCTGCATATTCACATACCCTTTAATGGAGAAATTTCACTTTTTGACATACACCTAATAGAAATGCATATATATGGTAACTGAAAGACATGATCAAGAATGTTCAGAGCAACATTGGTCTTACTAACTAAAAATGGAAATGATTCAAATGTCCATCAATAATGAAAAAGGATATATAAGTGGTATATTCATACAAAGAAATGCTATACAGCCCTGAAAATCAACAAGCCACCTCCATTAGAAACAACATGGACCAGTCTAATATCCAGAATTTTGAATCAAGGAAACTAGATACAAGAGTATGAGACTTTTTAAAATGGGCACGCTAATTTGTGATGAAAAGAAATCAGATCAGTGGTTATTTTGGGGTTAGGTAATGACTAGGATCGGAGAAGGCAATGGCACCCCACTCAGGTACTCTTACCTGGAGAATCGTATGGATGGAGGAGCCTGGTAGGCTGCAGTCCATGGGGTTGCGAAGAGTCGGACACAAATGAACGACTTCACTTTTCACTTTCATGCATTGGAGAAGGAAATGGCAACCTACTCCAGTGTTCTTGCCTGGAGAATCCCAGGGAGGGCAGAACCTGGTGGGCTGCCATCTATGGGGTTGCACAGAGTTGGACACTGCTGAAGCGACTTAGTAGCAGCAGCAGCAATGACTAGGATGAAGCAAAAGAGGGGCTTTGGGGGTCCTGGAAATGTTCTATTTCTTGATCATAGGTGTAGTTACGCAGGTAAAATTCACTTTGTAAAAATTACTGAGCTGCTACATGTTTATAGTTTGATCACTTCTGTAGATATGTTATATAGCATAAAAAATGTCTCCTTAAAATATTTCCATTTTTTACGATCAAAAATACAGGCAAAACTGGACACCTGTATATGAAAGAGAGGTGGCTCATTAACTGGGATTGGTTAACTCTTTGTAGGACTGAACCAGGGAAGGCTGTCTGGAGATGTTGCCAGAGCTGGATTTTGAAAGATAAATTTTACAAGCAGACAAAAGGTGATAAAGGAAAGAGGAAAGACGTTGCAAAGAGATCGACATGCTTAAAAGCATAGGTCAGTTCAGTTGCTCAGTCATGTCCGACTCTTTGCAACCCCATGGACTGCAGCACACTAGGCCTCCCTGTCCATCACCAACTCCCAGAGTCCACCCAAACTCATGTCCATTGAGTCAGTGATGCCATCCAGCCATCTCATCCTCGGTTGTCCCCTTCTTCTCCTGCCCCAATCCCTCCCAGCATCAAAGTCTTTTCCAATGAGTCAACTCTTCGCATGAGGTGGCCAAAGTACTGGAGCTTCAGCTTTAGCATCATTCCTTCCAAAGAAATCCCAGGGCTGATCTCCTTCAGAATGGACTGGTTGGATCTCCTTGCAGTCCAAGGGACTATCAGGTCTTTTCAAATGAGTCAGCTGTTTGCATCAGGTGGACAAAGTATTAGAGTTTCAGCTTCAACATCAGTCCTTCCAATGAACACTCAGGACTGATCTCCTTTTGCATGGACTGGTTGGATCTCCTTGCAGTCCAAGGGACTCTCAAGAGTCCTCTCCAACACCGCAGTTCAAAAGCATCAATTCTTCAGCGCTCAGCCTTCTTCACAGCCCAACTCTTACATCCATACATGACTACTGGAAAAACCATAGCCTTGACTAGATGGACCTTTGCTCAAAAGCACATGGAGGCATAAAGTCATATAGCCCGTTTTAGGAGTCATAGCAGTTCTATATCATTGGAGTAGAACTGGGGAGAGATGGCAGGAGGGAGATACAGATGGTAAGACTGGCCAGGTCATGAAAAAACTTTTTCATCTCAGCTAAACAACTTGAGCTCAAACTGTAGGTCTTAGCTTTTCTACGGAAATATATTCCCCTGAAGTTCTGATTAAAATGGGCCATCTTATTGGGAAAATGCACACATAAAATATGTATATAATCCACAGTTCCTCTGATGCCTGTTCATCTGGACTTAATTCATGCTTCTCAGATTAAGAATTCTATCCTTGCAATAGGCTGCTGCTGCTGCTAAGTCACTTCAGTCGTGTCTGACTCTGTGCAACCGCATAGACGGCAGCCCGCCAGGCTCCTCTGTCCCTGGGATTCTCCAGGCAAGAACACTGGAGTGGGTTTCCATTTCCTTCTCCAATGCATGAAAGTGAAAAGTGAAAGTGAAGTCGTTCAGTTGTATCCAACTTAGTGACCCCATGGACTGCAGCCTACCAGGCTCCTCCGTCCATGGGATTTTCCAGGCAAGAGTACTGGAGTGGGGTGCCATTGCCTTCTCCTTGCAATAGGCACTGGGTGTTAATTAAAAGTTTTAAAGAGAACAGAGGTGGGACCATTCATATTTCAGAAAGATCAGTGACTGCAGCATGCAGGCTGGATTGGAAGTTGAGACAATGTGACCTGTAGGAACTGATTAGAAGGGAAGAGAATAGATAAAGGCTTGAACTAAACAATGTCAGAGCTGAATTCTAAGGATACTCATAGATAGAATCATCAAGGACGGATTAGTGACTGATTAGATGTGAGGAGATAGGAAGTGATAGCTTCTGGGATTCTCCTGTGAGTTAGTCATCAGAAAGCCTACCAAAGACAGGAACTAGAAGGTGACAGGAACATTTTGGTTAAAAATGAGTTTCTTGATGATCACTTTGAAAGGCATAGAAATATCGAATCACTGGTGGCTCAGACGGTAAAGCGTCTGTCTACAATGTGAGAGACTCAGGTTCCATCCCTGGGCTGGGAAGATTCCCTGGAGAAGGAAATGGCAACCCACTCCAGTACTCTTGCCTTGAAAATCCCATGGACGGAGGAGCTTGGTGCAGGCTACTATTCATGGGGTCGCAAAGAGTCAGGCACGACTGAGTGACTTCACTCCACTTCACATGTTGTATACAAGAATTAGTATGGTGTTGTAGGTCAACTATATTTCAAAAACAAACTTGTAGAAAAAAACTTAAAGGGACTTCCCTGATGGTCCAGTGGTTAAGACTCCATGCTCCCAATACAGGGGACATGAGTTCAATCCCTGGTTACGGAAGTAAGATCCCACATGCCTCACAGCATGGCCGAAAAAAAGGAAAAGAAAAAGTCATCAAATTTGTGGTTATCAGAGGCAGAGAGTTGAGGGGAGGGGGAATTATTTGAAGGTAGTCGGAAGGTACAAATTTACAGTTATAAGTACTAGGAATGTAATGTACAATATGATAAATATAATTAACACTTCTGTATGTTATCCACAAAAGAGAGTAAATCCTAAGAATCTTCATCACAAGGAAAGAAATTTGTCTTCTATTTCTTTAATTTTGTGCCTAAATGAGATGATGGTTATTCACTAAAATCATCATTTCATTATGTATGTAAGCCAACTCATTAAGCTGTACACTTTAAACTTATATAGTACTTCTCAGAAATAAGTGGACCCTTAAACTAACTCCTTAGCTTCAAGTGCATCCTGATTAGCACTGGACGTCACACTGCCAGCCTCTGGTGACACCCTTTGCATTTAGGCCTTAAATGTTACAGGAGTAAACTTGGGCAGGAACAAATCAATTTGCATATACTAATTCATAAATCACAATAAACTGTGGAAAATTCTGAAAGAGATGGGAATATCAGACCACCTGACCTGCCTTTTGAGAAATCTGTATGCAGGTCAGAAAGCAACGGTTAGAACTGGACATGGAACAACAGACTGGTTCCAAATAGGAAAAGGAGTACATCAAGGGTGTATATCGTCACTCTGTTTATTTAACTTACATGCAGAGTACATCATGAGAAATGCTGGGCTAGATGAAGCACAAGCTGGAATCAAGATTGCTGGGGGAAATATCAATAACCTCAGATATGCAGATGACACCACCCTTATGGAAGAAAGTGAAGAGGAACTAAAAAGCCTCTTGATGAAAGTGAAAGAGGAGAATGAAAAAGTTGCCTTAAAGCTCAACATTCAGAAAACTAAGATCATGGCATCTGATCCCATCACTTCATGGCAAATAGATAGGGAAACAGTGGAAACAGTGACAGACTTTATTTTTTGGGGCTCCAAAATCACTGCAGATGGTGACTGCAGCCATGAAATTAAAGATGCTTACTCCTTGTAAGGAAAGTTATGACCAACCTGGATAGCATATTCAAAAGCAGAGAAATTATTTTGCCAACAAAGGTCCATTTAGTCAAGGCTATGGTTTTTCCAGTAGTCATGTATGGATGTGAGAGTTGGACTGTAAAGAAAGCTGAGCACCAAAGAATTGATGCTTTTGAACTGCATTG
The DNA here is from genome assembly GCF_014754425.2 of Oryx dammah. NCBI lineage: Eukaryota > Metazoa > Chordata > Mammalia > Artiodactyla > Bovidae > Oryx > Oryx dammah. The sequence continues at coordinate 62,345,801 of NW_024070201.1, read as the reverse complement.
CTGAAGAAGACTCTTGAGAGTCCCTTGGACTGCAAGGAGATCCAACCAGTCCATCCAAAAGGAGATCAGTCCTGAGTGTTCATTGGAAGAACTGACGTTGAAGCTGAAACTCCAGTACTTTGGCCACCTCATACGAAGAATTGACTCATTTGAAAAGACTCTGATGCTGGGAAAGATTGAGGGCAGGCTGAGAAGGGGACAACAGAAGATGAGATGGTTCGATGACATCACTGACTCAATGGACATGAGTTTGGGAGGACTCCAGGAGTTGGTGACGGACAGGGAGGCCTGGTGTGCTGCAGTCCATGGCGTAGCCAAGAGTCAGACACGACTGAGTGACTAAACTGAACTGAACTGAATTCATAAAGGCATTAACGTTTTGCCCCAGGGAAATGTAAGCAATTTTTGACACCTACCAGCACTCCTAACCCATGTTTGTGAACAAAATGAGCTGTGTGAGGGAAGAGCTTGAACACTTGCGTCCCAGACCCACCATGGCATTGTGCTGTTACAGATGAACATAACACTTGGAAAGAAAGACGCTGCTGCTGCTGCTGCTATATCTCTTCGTCATGTCTGACTCTGTGTGATCCCATAGACAGCAGCCCACCAGGCTCCCCCATCCCTGGGATTCTCAAGGCAAGAATACTGGAGTGGGTTGCCATTTCCTTCTCCAATGCATGAAAGTGAAGTCGCTCAGTCGTCTCCGACTCTTAGCGACCCCATGGACTGCAGCCCACCAGGCTCCTGCATCCACGGGATTTTCCAAGCAAGAGTACTGGAGTGGGGTGCCGTTGCCTTCTCCGGGAAAGAAAGATATTTTCCCCTATTTCCAGAACTGAAATACTGTTGAACTTAGATCATCAAAATACTCTCCTTTCCTGAATAAGGCTTACCTTGGGCGATCTGGTAGACATTCGTGCCTGTCACTGCAGATCATGCAGCAACAGGTAAGGACTAACAAGGAGAGAGGACCAGTGGAGTCTGGTGTTTTACTGACAGTCACAGCAGTAAAAAAGAATATGAGCAGGGCTTTCCTGATGGCTGAGTGGTAAAGAACCCACCTGCCAATGCCGGAGGCATGAGTTTGATCCCTGGTCCAGGATGATCCCACATGCCACAGAGCAACTAAACCTGTGTAACACGACCGTGCCTGTGCTCTAGAGCCTTGAGAGCCAGAAGTACTGAACCCATACACCACAACTACTGAAGCCCACATGCCCTAGACCCCCATGGGTCCTCAACAAGAGAAGCCACCGCAATGAGAAGCCTAAGCACTGCAACTAGAGAAATGCCCGCGCACAGCATCAAAGATCCAGCGCAGCCATAAATAAATAAATAAAATGTGAAAAAAGAATATGATCTGGTTTTCCAGTTCCATTTATTAAGACAATCTGAACCTTTGGAATGTGAAGTTATCACACAAGAGAGACAAGTTAAAGGCTCCCAGTCACCTGATTTGAACATGAAGAGGAATGTGACCTTATTTTGAACCCCAGGGGAGTGAAACAGGATATATAGGTTTAATCAGATTTGCATTTTTTAAAGATCACTCTGGCCATTTTATAGAAAATGGATTTGGAGGGAGGCAAATATGGATGTAGGGATACAAGAGTCTACTTTAATCACTGAGGCAAGAGGTGATCATGGCTTGAACCAGAGACTGGTAGTGGATAAAGGGGGAATGGATTTAATAAATATTCCATGTATCTTAGAGGGTGAACAAATAGAATGTGGTAAATGATGGAATATGAGGGGGTGGTAAGGGAGAGAGAGAAGTCACAGATGACTCCTAGGTTTCTGCTTTGTGCAACTAGGTGGACATAGAACCATCTCTGCAGCAGGACCAGATGAGAAACCAGAAGACAGAAAGTTCAAGTTCATACATTTCATTTGTAGGTCTTATGAGACCCCGAATGACTTGCTAAGCACATATTTAAGTTAGGTCAGGAGCTTGGAGGAGAGCTTAGTTAAATGTTTAATGTGGGGTTCATTCATGTACAGATATTAATTGAAGTTCTGAGGTAAGAATAAGTGAGATCTATAGAGAAAGAAAAGAAAACCCAGGACAATACCAACATTTAAAGATGATGTCTCGTGGCTAAAGAATACAATCTATGCTCTTTCCCACCAGAAATACTATAAACCTGTAGAAGTAAGACAAAGTCAATATTATTCTTCTATTCTTTAAAGCTTGATGACTCCACAACCTGCCACTGCATAAGAGAAAAGGAAGGTTAAACCGCTGTGAAATTGCCCATTCATGTGGATATTATCATTAGAATCAAGGAGGCCTGAATGATCAGAATGACAAACATATCTCTGAGAAATTTTAATCAGTCAGGATGGCCATCATCAAAATTCTACAAACAGTACATGCTGGAGAGAGTGTGGAGAAAAGGGAACTCTTTTACACTGTGGGTGGGAATGTAAATTGATACAGCCAATATGGAGAACAGTATTGAAGTTTTTCTGAAAACTAAAAACTGAACTACCATGTGACCCAGCAATCCCACTCCTGGGCATATACCTGGAGAAAACCATAATTCAAAAAGATTCATGCCCTCCAATGCTCATTGCAGCACTAGTTACAATTGCCAGGACATGAAAGCAACTAAATTTCTATCAACAGAGAAATGGATAAAGAAGTTGTGGTACACATATACAGTGGAATATTACTCAGCCATAAAAAGGAACAAAACTGTGTCATTTGCAGAGATGCGGATAGACCTGGAGATTGTTATACAGAATGAAGTGAGTCAGAAAGAAAAAAACAAATATTAAATGTTAATGCATATATGTGGAATCTAGAAAAATGGTATAGATGATCTTATTTGCAAAGCAGAAATAGAGACACATATGTAGAGAAAAAACATATGGACACCAAAGGGGACGGGGGAGGGGATGACTTGGGAGATTGGGGTTGACATATGTACACTACTATGTATAAAATAAATAATGAGAACCTACTGTATCACACAGGGGACTCTACTCAGTGCTCTATGGTGACCTAAAGGGGAAGAAAGTCCCCCAAAGAGGGGATACATACATACATATGGGCCTCCCTGGTGGCTCGGACAGTAAAGAATCTGCCTACAATGCAGGAGACCTGTGTTCAATCCCTGGGTCAGAAAGATTCCCTAGAGAAGGGAATGGCTACCCACTCCAATATTCTTGCCTGGAGAATTCCATGGACAGAGGAGAATGGTGGGCTACAGTCCATGGGGTTGAAAAGAGTTGGTCAGACACGATTGAATGACTAACATATATATATCACATGGCTCATTCACTTTGCCATACAGCAGAAACTGACTCAGCACTGTAACTGTACTCCAATAAAAATAAATAAATAAAGGTGATGTCAACAAGGGAAGTCAAAATAGGAAACTGAGAGGCACAGGAAGAAGACCAGGAGAATGCAGCATCACAGAAATCAAAGGAAGAGGTTGTTTTAAACAGTTGATTGTGCTAAATAGTTCTAAACAGTGAAGATGGAGTCTGGAAAACGTGTGGATTTTAACTTGGATGAGGTTTTTTTTTTTTTTTAATGTTTAACAACTGGTGTGGCTGGGCACAAACCAAGGAGAATGGATATTAGCCTGACACAGGAGTTGGGTAAAGAGACCCTTTCTGGTCCTGGCATTAACCTCTTAGTTATTCAGTTCAGTTCAGTTCAGTCACTCAGTCATGTCCGACTCTTTGCGACCCCATGAATAGCAGCACACCAGGCCTCCCTGTCCATCACCAACTCCCGGAGTTCACTCAGACTCACGTCCATCGAGTCCATGATGCCATCCAGCCATCTCATCCTCTGTCATCCCCTTCTCCTCCTGCCCCCAATCCTTCCCAGCATCAGAGTCTTTTCCAATGAGTCAACTCTTCGCATGAGGTGGCCAAAGTACTGGAGTTTCAGCTTTAGCATCATTCCTTCCAAAGAAATCCCAGGGCTGATCTCCTTCAGAATGGACTGGTTGGATCTCCTTGCTGTCCAAGGGACTCTCAAGAGTCTTCTTAGATGATGATAACTAAGGGCAAGGGGCTGAGTGAGAAGAGTGGAGGTATTGGGTGGAGTTGGGGTGGCAGCTCTTTATAAAACTGATACAAAATTATTCCAATAATTTAATCTGGAGTACAGGCATACTTGTGGGACAAGGCTGAATGCTCTCTATTGTTTTAGCAGCAAGCAATCATTGGGGACCCTGGTGAGAGATCTTTCAGAAGAATGGTGGGAATCAAAGCCAGGTTCAAGCAGGTTAGGAAGGTAAGGTGCACTCCAATTAGAAGCCCATGCACTAGACAGTAGTCCCCACTTGCTGCACCTAAGAGAAAGCCCGTGTCAGCAATGAAGACCCAGTGCAGACAAAAATAAATAAATAAAATTATTTTTTAAAGTTTTAAAAAAAGAAAGTAAAGTGATTGTAGGATTAACAGAGTACATGTTCTAAGATATTTGGCTTTGAGATAGACTAGTGGCTAGTGGTCGAAGTGGGGGAAATTATTTACTTTTAACATTCTGGCAGACAAGGCTTCATGAATGCCATTCACAGGTAGAAGGAAAGGCTACAGTTAGAAGGAGGGATACCTATTTAGTATGAATAGAAGGAAATAATTTTATAGATATGGTAGCCACAAATTGGGAGAAGTCAATGGCAACCTACTCCAGTACTCTTGCCTGGAAAATCACATGGATGGGGGAGCCTGGTAGGCTGAAGTCCATGGGGTCGCTAAGGGTTGGACATGACTGAGTGACTTTCACTTTCACTTTTCACTTTCATGCGTTGGAGAAGGAAATGGAAACCCACTCCAGTGTTCTTGCCTGGAGAATCCCAGGGATGGGGGAGCCTGGTGGGCTGCCGTCTATGGGGTCACACAGAGTCGGACACGACTGAAGTGACTTAGCGGCAGCAGCAGCAGCAGCAGCCACAAATTGAAGGAATTTTTGCATGATAGATTCTTTTATCATACCCTCTCCCTGCCATGAAGCAGAAAGTGAGGGCTAATTGCTGAGAATGAAGGGAAAGGTAAGAGATCTGAAATTTAATAAATGTAGGAAAATGAGTTGGGGGTGCTTTAGGAATTTGCTTTCTAAATTTCCAGGGGATATGGATGATGCTAGTTCAGGGTCTGCACTTTCAGAGAGAAGTACAGAGAAAGCACATACTGTTGAGTACTGCCCCAGGCCACAGATGCGAGGCCTTGAACCAAGAAGAGAAATCCAGAACCAAGGACACCTCCAAAGCTGACTGAACTCCTTTGTAACTGTTGCCAAAAGCCCTCTAATAATCACTAACAAGCTTCCTGACTCCCAATTAGGCAAAGATGCCCACTCCAGTAAACACCCTAGAGTGCCCCAACCAATCACCTAATGCCAGCCTTGAAGCAGGAATTTCCTTTGTCTTGAGGCTATAAAAATTGACTATTAACTCACAAAGATGGTTGACTCTCCCTGGTCTGTCAGGAGGTTGGCCCACTGCACTTGCAGTGCCCACATTATCTCTGCTCTTTGTTCTTAATTAACTCACTCCCTTCTGAAATGCCCTGTGTCTGGTAATTCTTTTCCAACCCACGCTGGGACTGCCTCAATAGTTACCTCCACAGTTGAATACCTTTATCTCCCAATTGGGGTTGGACCACAGTGGCATTCCCATCACTATGTCCCAGCTACATCCATGCTTTCCCCACAGTATATTTTCTACACAGTATTTTTTTTTTTTTTCAAAGAAAAGTCAGACCATTTTGATCAGCTGCTTAAAACTTTTCAGTGGCTTCTTTGGACAAACCAAGTCCCAAGTCCTCATCTGGGTCTGTTATGCCTTCATGATGTGGGCTCTGGATGTCTTTCCAACCTCATCTTCTACTCTTCTCTGCATTCCAGGCAACCTGTCCTCTTGGCTCTTCTTACAGGCAAAGCACACTCCCACTGCAAGGTCTTTGCACCTGGTGTTGAGAATGTCTTCCCATGCCATGGTTCTCACCTCACTACAATTCTCTGCTCAAAAGCCACTTCTTTGGTGGTTCTTGCCATGATCTGTCTTGTTCATTTTGCATCTTCAGTGTCTATAAAAGCACCTGTCACAAAGTGGATGCTCATTCAATATGTGATGTATTGATGGTTGATGTCAACCATGTTGGGTTTGACCAGAGTAGTGATAAAAGATCAGAAAAACAAAGCAAATGAAAGTAATTGCAAGAAACTGATTGCAGTGACAGACCATCTGATCAAAGTTGGGTAAGGAACGAAGGAGTTGACAATGTAAAGAAAGTTAAAGGGGAGCTTTTGGGCCAAGGTATCCCAAAGAGGTTGGAGACTGATCATAATGGAAACACCTGACTGAGCAAACTGTAATGCAAGAATCTGTGGTTGGGGAACGGGATGCTTATATTTGTGATTTGAGAGGGAAAGCAATTTCAAAGTGCAAAGGTTCTCAATGTAACTGTGGAAGTCAATAGTATAGGACAAAGGAGAAGGTCATTGGAGATAAGATGGTCAAGAAATTGAGGGGCTTGGGTGTTAGCCATCACTATGGACTTTGAAGTGGCCCAGGATGAACCTGGTACAAAAGACTTGAATGATGAGGAGGGGAAGGGTGGATTAACCACAGGGCATGAGCCTCAAAGGAATAGGAGATTCTACAAGAGGATGGGGTAGAAGTAATGGCCTAGAGATGGTGATGGGGAGAAGGACAAGGGCCTGTCCCAGGGTAAACAGATATGAGTTTGATCCACCATCACAGAGGGCTGCTCTAGAAGGGAGCAGATTTCAACTGATGCCAGGACATATGGAGAACATTCCTGGAACCTGTAGTAGCTACAGGGGGATTTTCTGATCATAGGGCAGGTGCTCCAGAGGGCACACTGAAGAGTTGGGGTGGGGAGGTGTGTATTAGAACAATGGGAAACCAATACAGGAACAAGGAAACAGGGAGGATTATGGGGGTGACGGCATATTGCAGCCATTCTCAAACTTTCCAGTGCATCAGAATCGGGGGAGGGCTTGTTAAAACACAGATTGCCAGGCTCCACTCCCACAGTTTCTGATTGAGTAGCTGAGAATTCGCACTACAAGTTCCCAGCTGGTGTGGCTATTTTGATCCAAGGACCACACTTGCAGACTATGGATGTAATGGAAGGCCAGTCACTAATGTGGCAGTGAAAACAAGGCTGAAAGTGCAGAGTAGATTAGTCCCAGCCACCACCCAGAGGGTGTCAGGTTCTGATTGAATGCACAAAGGGCTTGGTGCCACTCACTCTAGATGGTATCAGCTTGATGCCAGTGACCTTAATACATTCAGCATGGGGGCAGTATGAGGATCTGGTCTTAATTCAAATGATGTCAGCTTAGTTCCAGAGAATATACCATGGAGCCCAGAAACATATTTTGGAGCAACTGCCTCAGGAGCCTAGCACAGAGGAGTGCTACCTAATGAATTAAAGATTTGTACTGCATCCAGTAGAATTAGAGGTGGCCTAAAGCTGCATCCCAGTGGAATTGTTGGGCTTTGATTGTGAAGTCTCAGCAGTGATTGAATCAGGCATCTGGCTCCACTAAGAAGCACTGAGCAACCAAGAACTACTGATAACTCTGAGGTCTCAGACTTCACAAGCTGAATTATATAAGTGGAGTCACAATTAAACCAATAACTGTTATCTTGATGCTCTAAGACCTTACCTAATTGATTGGCAGGGACCCAAATAGTTTCTAATGTTTTCCCTGAAACTATCAGAAGGATTGGAGAAGTGACATTTGGAATATTCATATAAGAGTAACCTCATTGACACTTGAATTCTAGCAACACCTTTGAACCTAAACTCCAGAATCTCCAAGCTCCAAACCCTAACTTATTAATAGTTGATATGAAGATGGTATGGTATGTCTCAGATTTCCCTCTCTCTAACGCTTGTGAAGTTCCCAGGGAAAAATCACACATGTCTGTGAATCACTCCTGGCCATCATTTGCTGCTAGGTAGAGGGAAAAGTCATGTGAGTTTTTCAGACGGAAACACTGGAGTGTGAGTCAAACTAATGCTGGAAGTTCAGCCTGAGCACAGAGCAGGAAGTACAGTAGAGAAAGGAGTGGCGTTTTAAGTCAGAGCCCAGCCAATTCTCTGGGGATGGAGGGTAGACTCCCCCACTTCTGACACCAGTGTTCTAAAGGGGAACAAAAATCTCCATGGGGTCTTTAGAGGAGACTGATGACCCAAAGTTACACTAATTTAGCCTGTTTGTCTCCATGAAAAGAGAAAAAAATAAGCTCACTTGTGTAACTTCTCCAGACAAGACTGGATTTATATTGGGCCCTCCCTTCCCTTTGATTGGCTGTGGGAAAGAAAGGGGACACTCCTGAATACCTTTGTTTGCTCTGGCTCCAGGCAAGGGCAGGACAAGCCCTTGCAGAGGCAAGGACCTACCAGGAAGTAAAATATCTGTTTGGTGAGTCTTTTTTTTTTTCTCCCTGTCTGATACTCTTTAAAATGTCTGAAGTGTGCCGTGTACCCTCTGGGCATGATAAAGTTAACTGGAAATGAGGGCAACTAAGCACAACTTGGCAACAGAATTTGACTTTGCTCCCAGAGGATCTCCACGGTGGAGTCTAGGGGATTGGAAATCCATTCATTCAAATTAATATTTATGAGCACACATCACAATCACCAGGAGTATTTTTTCCGCAAAATCACACATCTTAATGAGTTTGCTTTGCATAGTCCTTCAGAGGCTACTTTTTCCTGTTTATTGTTGTTCAGTCGCTAAGTCTTGTCTGACTTTTTGTGATTCCATGGACTGCAACACACCAGGCTTCCCTGATCTTCACTATCTTCGAGACTTTGCTCAAACTCAGGTCCACTGAGTTGATGATGCCATTCAACCATCTCATCCTCTGTCACCCTCTGTTTATACACTATACCTGAAATTTAGGTAACATAAAAAAGGTGTGATGGTACCTGTATAGGACTACATGTCAAACTGGGTTTTTTTTCCCAAGTCCCAGTTTCAGTTCAGTTCAGTTCAGTTCAGTTCAGTCGCTCAGTCGTGTCCGACTCTTTGCGACCCCATGAACCGCAGCACGCCAGGCCTCCCTGTCCATCACCAACTCCTGGAGTTCACTCAGACTCGCGTTCATCGAGTCAGTGATGCCATCCAGCCATCTCATCCTCTGTCGTCCCCTTCTCCTCCTGCCCCCAATCCCTCCCAGCATCAGAGTCTTTTCCAATTAGTCAACTCTTCACATGAGGTGGCCAAAGTACTGGAGTTTCAGCTTTAGCATCATTCCTTCCAAAGAAATCCCAGGGCTGATCTCCTTCAGAATGGACTGGTTGGATCTCCTTGCAGTCCAAGGGACTCTCAAGAGTCCTCTCCAACACCACAGTTCAAAAGCATCAATTCTTCGGCGCTCAGCCTTCTTTACAGTCCAACTCTCACATCCATACAGGACCACTGGAAAAACCATAGCCTTGACTAGATGGACCTTAGTCTGCAAAGTAATGTCTCTGCTTTTGAATATGCTATCTAGGTTGCTCATAACTTTTCTTCCAAAGAGTAAGCGTCTTTTAATTTCATGGCTGCAATTACCATCTGCAGTGATTTTGGAGCCCCCAAAAATAAAGTCTGACACTGTTTCCACTGTTTATCCATCTATTTCCCATGAAGTGATGGGACCGGATGCCATGATCTTCATTTTCTGAATGTTGAGCTTTAAGCCAACTCTTTCACTCTCCTCTTTCACTTTCATCAAGAGGCTTTTTAGTTTCTCTTCACTTTCTGCCATAAGGGTGGTGTCATCTGCATATCTGAGGTTATTGATATTTCTCCCAGCAATCTTGATTCCAGCTTGTGTTTCTTCCAGTCCAGTGTTTCTCATGATGTACTCTGCATATAAGTTAAATAAGCAGGGTGACAATATACAGCCTTGATGTACTCCTTTTCCTATTTGGAACCAGTCTGTTTTTCCATGCCCAGTTCTAACTGTTGCTTCCTGGCCTGCATACAGATTCTCTCTTTAAGATTTTTGATGTGAACCATTTTCAAAGCCTTAATTAAATTTGCTACAATATTGCTTCTGTTTTCTGTTTTGGTTTATTTTGCTACAAGGACATGAGATCCTAGCTCCCAGAGAAGGGATCAAACCCGCACCCCCTTCATTGGAAGCCAAAGTCTCAACCACTGGACAGCCAGGGAAGTCCTTAATCAAGATTTCTTAATAAATTTTCTTTAGAAATCATTAATGAAGCAATTATAAATATTAAGGAAATAATTTAAAAATAAGCCCTGAGTAATATCCAGTACTTTCTTTGACTTAAAAAAGAAATGTAGTATGAAGTACTGCTCTAATTCTGATTGAAAAGCCTAAGTAGAAATAGTGATGGTTACCAATTATTGGCCACTGAACAATGCCCAAATAACCTCAGATATGCAGATGACACCACCCTTATGGCAGAAAGTGAAGAGGAACTAAAAAGCCTCTTGATGAAAGTGAAAGAGGAGAGTGAAAGAGTTGGCTTAAAGCTCAACATTCAGAAAACGAAGATCATGGCATCTGGTCCCATCACTTCATGGGAAATAGGTGGGGAAACAGTGGAAACAGTGTCAGACTTTATTTTTGGGGGCTCCAAAATCACTGCAGATGGTGATTGCAGCCATGAAATTAAAAGACACTTACTCCTTGGAAGAAAAGTTATGAGCAACCTAGATAGCATATTCAAAAGCAGAGACATTACTTTGCCGACTAAGGTCCGTCTAGTCAAGGCTATGGTTTTTCCAGTGGTCCTGTATGGATGTGAGAGTTGGGCTGTGAAGAAGGCTGAGCGCCGAAGAATTGATGCTTTTGAACTGTGGTGTTGGAGAAAACTCTTGAGGTCCCTTGGACTGCAAGGAGATCCAACCAGTCCATTCTGAAGGAGATCAGCCCTGGGATTTCTTTGGAAGGAATGATGCTAAAGCTGAAACTCCAGTACTTTGGCCACCTCATGTGAAGAGTTGACTAATTGGAAAAGACTCTGATGCTGGGAGGGATTGGAGGCAGGAGGAGAAGGGGACGACAGAGGATGAGATGGCTGGATGGCATCACTGACTCGATGGACGTGAGTCTAAGTGAACTCCAGGAGTTGGTGATGGACAGGGAGGCCTGGCGTGCTGTGATTCATGGGGTCGCAAAGAGTCGGACACATCTGAGCGACTGAACTGAACTGAACATTGCCCAAACACTTCATATGTGTTTTCACTTAATCTTCACAATAATTCAGTGAGGTGGGTGTTCTTTTACCAATATGAGAAAATGAAGAATCGGAGAGTTTAATGACTTATCTAAGATCTACAGTTAGGCTTCCCAGGTGGCTCAGTGGTAAAGAATCTGCCTGCCAGTGCGGGAGGCAAAGGAGACCAAGTTCAATCCCTGAGTTGGGAAGATCCCTGGAGGAGGAAATGACAACCCACTCCAGTATTCTTGCCTGGAGGACCCCGTGGACAGAGGAGCCTGGCAGGCTACAGTCCATGGCGTCACACAGAATCAGACATGACAGCACTCACGTGAGATCTAGAGCTATAATTTAGGTCAGAGTAACTGAGGCTTTGTCCAATGTTGGGCCTAAAATTCAGAGAGCAAGAAAACAGTTCTTTTAAAAGACTATATATTTTAAAGTACTTCTTTCTTTAAAAAACATTATATTTCTGTACTTCTGGCTTTGGTAGCAAGCTCCCCTGTAGGCTGGGACATTGCCATTTGGCAACCTACCAAGATTTATCTATGGATTTGTCTTCATTCCCATTCTACTAACAGTGAATGTCCTCAGGACTTCCCTGGTGGTCCAGTGGCTAAGAAAGACTCCATGCTCCCAATGTAGGTGGCCTGGGTTTGATCCCTGGTCAGGGAACTAGATCCCACATTCTGCAACTAAGACCAGGTGCAGCCAAATAAATAAATAATTTTTTAAAAATGTTTTAAAAAAGTGAATATCTTGTCCTTTGCCCTGGTGCTAGATTTCAATCCCAACTTCATGTTGGTCTTAAAGACCAAGTTTTTCCTCCTTATCTTTCTTTCTCTTTCCTCCTCCCTTCTTCCTTCTCAGAGTCAAACTTCTGCTATATCTCTAGAAAAAGAATCTCACCTGACACAAAAACTTTACTCAGAGCCAAAAACCTTCAGGCTTTGGGTCATTAGCATAGCTTGGCTTCTGAAGCTTTGCAGCTGAAAGTCAGACTGACCCGCTGGAGTCTCAAGTTTTCTACATTTGCTCCTGGTTGCTATCTGCTCACTCAGTTAAAACTGAAACTGTGGGGCCCCTGAGCACAGAAACCTTTCTATCTTTCTTGTTTGTAGGGAACAGACTTCAGCCTCCGTGACCTTCCCTGCGTTCCAAAGGGCAGATTGGAACAGTTGCTAGTTGGGGAAGGGAGGGGATACTGAGCAGCTAAGAAACCACCTGAGGCGAGACTAATGGAACCAGAGAAGAGCATTAAGATTAGGAGAACCTGAGGCTAGAGGAAAGGTGTGCAGGCCCTTATCAGCAACCCCACCCTTGAACCTTGAATCCCACCTTGAAAACTCATCAAATCCTCCCAGGTTGGGACACACAGTTTTTGAGGGCACCAGCGTGCTGTGTACCCCTCTGCCTGGCAAAGCAGTAAAGCTATTATTTTCTACTTCACCCCAAACTCTGCCTCCAAGAATCGATCTAGCACCAGTGCACAAAGCCAAGTTTTCGGCATCAAAACTGGCCCTATGTGTGGAGAAGTTTTTGCTCAACAGTGTTGCCATGGGGCTAGGCCTGCTGAAACCCTGGCAGGGCAGAGGCAGGCTGCTGGTCTTTATCCCCAAGGTGCTCTAGGCCAAAATCACCCTGCATTCCTGATGCCACACCCACTCAGCATCATCCACACCATCATTCTCTTAAAGACTGCTTCTTTAGGAGGGTGAGTCGGGGCCTTCTCATGGACCCAGTATGAGAAGGTAAGTCATTTTCCTTTGCATGACACAGAAGCAAGTCCACAGTTCAGGGTCTTTCTTTCCTCATGGAAATTTTATTACTGCAATTTTTTTTTTTTTTTAATTTCCTATCACAAGAACCCAAGGATTACCTAAGTACACCCTGGTAGATTTTTTTTTTTTTTAAACCATCTGGTAGATTTTAATGACTTCCAATGTCAGACTCAAAGAATTGAGGATTTGAACTTTTTCCAGAAGATTGAAAATTCAGTAAGGTATATTGAGATGAGATAAGCTCCATGGTGCTGTTGAATTATCAACAACCAGTTCTCTGGAGGAAAGTGTGTGATTGCATGTGCGTATGTTATATACATACATATATATTCTTTATTGCTATTTTTAAGGCTATGAAAGGCTAGAACATAACCTGTAAATAAGATATAATACTTATTTTAAATTCTATATAACAATGGATTGTCACAAAATGCTCTGGATTTTTACCTAAATCTTACAGCCACAGCCAACCAGTGGTTGCTGCTGACAAGTACAATTTCAACATGAATGTTGGTAAATATTTTCCTTCACATGAACTGGTAAGATGAAAAAAAAAAACAAAAAAGATGTGTGTCAGAACTTCTCTTATTAATCGTGTCGATAACATGATTAACATCTTTACTGAATGAGATAATGGTTTTAAAACACTGGAAGAATATTTCTTCAATTTTTTTTTGTGCTAGTCACAGTGTAATGGTTACAGACATCATACACTTTGAAATTTAAACTGTGTTACTAACATTTGTTCCCTCACTACCTTAAGTCTAGATAATTGACAAAACAATAAATCAAACCCTGATTTATAGTGTTTGCTGATTTCCATGGTGTATATACTCCTACCGTGGTTAATTATAATCTAATGAGACGTTACTGAGTGCAGAGTTGGAAAAGGATATACCATAAAACATCAAAATTATAAATTATTTCTACCATTACAGATACAATAGATGGAAATAACCTCAAGAAAAGAGATAACATTAAAATATATAAATAATTTGAAAATAAAGTGTTTTGAGTATTTATGATTTCTATTTTAAATATATTTATTTAATGGTAAGTTTAAATAATTTAATTTAAAAAAATAATTTTTAATAGTGATTGTTTAACTATAGGTTTGCAAATTTCCTGTAAATTTTACAGTCAGCTGTAAAAGTGGGTACAAGTTGGTTTCTCCAACAGACCACTGGCTGAGTCAAATCAGTAACAACACCTTTAGTATTGTGGCTTTTAGTCATTAGGATCACATGTACATTTCCTGTTTAGAGTATCTATGACTACTGATGCTGTCCTTATGAAGTGTTTCTAGCTCTCCACTTCAGAGCAGAGAAATATGGTATAGATTGTACTTTCTTGCCTTTTTGGAATTCGGGGTGGCCCAGTAACTTGTTTAGCAAAGCAAATGTGAGCAGAAATAACATGCGTCACGTTGGTGTGACAGCTTTAAGAACTAGGACACAATTTGCCACTTTCTCTCACTCTCCCTCCAGCAACACTCCATTTAGTGACTTCTCCATCAGCCCATGTCCAAGAGTGAGGAGGGCCTGCCCCAGACCCCTCCGTCAACACAAAGTGAACAGGACATATGAGTGAAAAGTCAAATTCTCATTCTAAGTCACTAAGATTTTTGGAATTGTTTCCTACTGAGCAATAACATCTGACTGATACAGTGCCTAATACAGTGAGAGAATCTGGCATATCAGAGAATCAGACAGCTATTTTTTCTGAAATATATGACTTATTTTAGACTTGTTATTTCAAGCTGAAGGATATGATAATTATTAACAGAATTACTCTTTGCAAGAGAAACTGATTTACTACATTAAAGCATTTTATTTATTGCATTTGTAAGAAGTGCTTAAGTGCTTAAAAAGATTTTGCAAATAAGGTTGTAAGTCTTACCTATAAATCATTTGAAGTGCTCGGGGGGATATTATGCAAATTCTACTTAAGGTATTTATTACATGTGTAAATTTGAGGTGCTTCCCCAGTGGCTCAGATAGTAAAGAATCTGCCTGCATTAGGGAGGTTCGATCTCTGGGTCAGGAAGATTCCTGGAGAAGGGCATGGCAACCCACTGCAGTATTTCTTGCCTGGAGAATTCCATGGATAGTGGAGCCTGGTGGGCTACAGTCCATGGGGTGGCAAAGAGTTGGACACAACTAAGTGACTGCTGCTGCTGCTGCTGCTGCTAAGTTGCGTCATTCGTGCCCGACTCTGTGTGACCCCATGGACTGTATCCCACCAGGCTCCCCCGTCCCTGGGATTCTCCAGGCAAGAACACTGGAGTGGGGTGCCATTTCCTTCTCCAATGCATGAAAGTGAAAAGGGAAAGTGAAGTCGCTCAGTCATGTCCGACTCTTAGCGACCCCATGGACTGTAGCCTACCAGGCCCCTCCGTCCATGGGATTCTCCAGGCAAGAGTACTGGAGTGAGGTGCCATTGTCTTCTCCCAACTAAGTGACTGCTGCTGCTGCTAAGTCGCTTTAGTCGTGTCCGACTCTGTGTGACCCCATAGACGGCAGCCCACTAGGCTCCCCCGTCCCAGGGATTCTCCAGGCAAGAACACTGGAGTGGGTTGCCATTTCCTTCTCCAATGCATGAAACTGAAAAGTGAAAGTGAAGTCGCTCAGTTGTGTCTGACTCTTTGCGACCCCAAGGACTGCAGCCCACCAGGCTCCTCCATCCATGGGATTCTCCAGGCAAGAGTACTGGAGTGGGTCACCAATGCCTTATCCAAACTAAGTGACTAACACATGGTAAATTTGAAACTAGTTATTTGGGAGAATTAAACCTGCTAAACTTTAAGTAATTGAGTGTCAAAAATATTACTAGATTTGTAACTAAAATAACACTTATAAGGTAAAATTTTAAAAAATCTAAGATAATTGTTTTTGATGTATTATTTTAATAAGTTGAATATTAATTTAAAGCCCAAATAACTGCGAATTGTCCTTTTCAAGCAAAATTACCCTCCTTGATCATTTTTAAAAGCTCACACAGTGTGAGTTAATGACCATTCTTCGCACTTCAGGGTTTAGAAAGAACATTCAACTAAAACTTGAAACCAGAATTCTATTTCTGGCCTAGCCAGCAAGTAATTAGTGCCTTCAAGAAGCTTCTGTTTATCTATCTACCTGTTTATTTTTTACCTCAAGACACACATGTTTTTTCCATTTATTCTTTTTCTTCCAGCAACATCCTGCATTGTATAATTTGGAAGTGTCCAGATAATGATGTGACAGCTGGTAAGTCCTGCTGGTGCAGCGTCCCAACACCTCCGTGCCATCCACACAGCCATGGTCATGCCCTCTCCCGCAAGATCTGGATCTCAACCTTGGTGGCCATGGGGATTCTTCCTTCAGTGCTCTAACTCAATCCTAAGGGTGAGGGCTATTAGATATTATAAAACAGACATGCTGTTATACATTAAATCTACTGTTTCCATATTCTTTAGAGCCAATCCTCATGACTCCAAACTCCTGTTATAGTTAATAATTCTTTATATTAGACTTTCCCTACTAATTACTATATGGTTGATCTCCCTTGATTATACCCAGACTGCTTTACCTTGGTACAAATCATAACTTATACCCTGCTATCTTACCTCTCTGCCAACTCAAAAAGGATGAACACATGCACTGCATTTTAATACCTGTTTGATTTCTGAATTGTGCTTGAGTTTTACTTCCTTCATACTACCCACTTCCCCCAGCAAATCCTTCTTGATATAACCTATGCTCCAGTATTACAAGCTCTGATGTTGATCTATAGACAGACTGTGTTCTGCCACACCCCTGCAGACCCCAATTCCTCTCTGCCTCGAATCTCTCCTTCCAGTAATGTCCTTGAGGGCTTCCCTCGTGGCTCAGTGGTAAAGAATCCATCTGCTAATGCAGAGACATGGGTTCAATCCCTGGGCTGGGAAGATCCCCTGGAGAAGGAAATGGCAACCCACTCACATATTCTTACCTGGAGAATCCCATGGACAGAGGAGCCTGGCAAGCTATGGTCCATGGGGTCGCCAAGAGTCAGGTACAACTTAGCGACTAAACAACAACAATGTTCTTGAAACATTTCTGCTTATTCTTTAAGGCCCAGTTCTAGCATTACCTTTTTGAAGTTTCTGCGGCAGAGTTATTCAAATATCTCTATCGTAGCACTTGGCACATAGTATTTTATTTTCTACAATATTTACTTTCTTCAATAGGCCATAAACTTGAAAACAGAGCCTGAATCCTGTTAATCTTTACACCCCCAGCTCCTAGGACAATGTACAGCACAGAGTAGGACATCAGGGCATCTTTGTTGAATGAATCAATACACCTACATATGATGCAAGAGATGGAAAATTTCAAAGCACTATAATTTATAATTGGCTATGATACAGCTCAGCAATTTCTTTTTGGTCAAATTATGAAAGTTACGACTACCCAAAAAATCAATTCTGCTTTTGCAATTATCGGGACCTCCAGAGTTTGACTTATTCTCATTAACTGAAAACCACAGCCAAGCTTTCATCCCCAGACCAATAGCCAAGATGCTCTTCCTAATCCCAAGGCCTCATCTCAGTTCCTTACCGAGGGAGACTATGTCTAGGATCAGGTGTCTGTAGCTAGACAGACGGGGCATCTTGGTAAGTTAACTGAGTTAACTTGGTGAGTTAAATGGATTTCTAAATTACACTTTCCTTATCCATACCTGGAGAAGGCAATGGCACCCCACTCCAGTATTCTTGCCTGGAAAATCCCATGGATGGAGGAGCCTGGTAGGCTGCAGT